>NC_142093.1:32559042-33190709 GCF_054644295.1 Miniopterus natalensis
AGCAGCCCTTTTGGTTCAGCT
The DNA here is from genome assembly GCF_054644295.1 of Miniopterus natalensis. Classification (NCBI taxonomy): domain Eukaryota; kingdom Metazoa; phylum Chordata; class Mammalia; order Chiroptera; family Miniopteridae; genus Miniopterus; species Miniopterus natalensis. The sequence goes on from NC_142093.1 coordinate 32,559,064, forward strand.
TCCTCAGGAGCCAGACTTGCCTGGATCTGGGAGCAGAGAGTTCCAGGCAGAGGGAATAGCAGTGCAAAGTCCCTGAGGTAGGACTGAGCTCAGGCATTAAGAAATAGGAGGCTGGAATTCAGTGAAGGCAGGAAGAAATTATAGGGATGGGGTGGGGGGAGGGAGTCAGAGAGGTCGGCAGGGACCAGAAATGGAGGGGCTTTGAATTAAGAGCTTATAATTTGTTTGTTGAATTGCATGGAAGTCATAAAAATTGGACAAAATAAGGTTTTTCATTCTTATTGTCATTATCTATTGACAATGAATAAAGAATAGATCCCTGCAGGAATGTACCAAGGTCATCCCCTTATTATACACAAGTTTGGGGACCAGGTCCTCTCCCAGGGCATGCAGGACCTGAGCCAAATTATACTGTGAACCCTCCTTCCTCCATCTTCCCCTCCAAGTAAAATCACGTTACAATAAACATCAAGGATGGCCTCAAAGGGGTGGGCACTTGTTACATGAATCTATCCCCTTGCCCTTCCTTTGGGATTTTCCTTTCCCTGAGTCAACCAAGTTCTTATAGACCCTGCTCTTGGCCACAGTTCTGAAGTGGAAACTTGACCCTAAATTGTGTGGATGAAAAAAAAGGGGGGGGGGTGTCCTATGGAAAGTAACATCACAAGGTGATCCAATCATAAATTCCTAACTGGGCAGGTCACATCCCAGGCATTTAACTTTTTAGTAAAGCACTTACCTTTGCCTTAATCCAACCCTGCCCATTGTTTCTGTGCAACTAGGTTAGCACACCTTTGAAAATGCCTCTTTTCAGACCCCTCCTTCTAAGATTTAACCACACTCAAAAGAATGAATAACCTTAACTCTCCTATCATCTAATCCCCGCCCCCTTGCTTTCTCCCACCTTCATGTAGTTTCACTTGATTTTAGCCAAAAGACGAGAAGTGATCATGTAATCTATCTAAGTCCCCACCTTAATTTCAAATGCATAAAAGAACTGTAAAATTTATTTTCCAGAGCATTTGAGACCTTGCTTCCTGGCATATGGTTTGGACTTTTTTTCCTTTTTTAGGTTGACAGCTAGAAGCTAAACCAGTCACAGTTCTTTCCTAGGATTTTTTTTTTTTTTAAGATTTTTAAATTGATTTTTAAAGAGAGAGGAAGGGAGGGAGAGAGAAAAGAAACATCAATGTAAAAGAGAAACATCAATTGGCTGCCTCCTGCATACCCACCACTGGGGAATTTCAGCCCCAAAATCTGAGCATCTGCCCTGACTGGGAATTGAACCAACAACCTTTTGGTACAAGAGATGATGCCCAACCAACTGAGCCACACAGGCCAGGGCTCTTTCCTAGGGTTTTTTAAAATGTGGACCAGAGAGGCCTGAGTAACTTCTTTCTGGTTCATTTAGTCAACATTTTTCTTTTCAGGGTATAAAGGATACAGTGATGATAAAAGAAAAGGGCACAGTCCCCGCCTCCATGGAGCTTATGACGTGGTAGGAGGGACACAAGACTATAAAATTCCAATGGGGACTACAAAGGAGAGGCTGCTGATGCTCTGAGAACCTGTGATGGGGAATTGACCTGGTGAAGTAGGTCAAGGATAGCCTCCTTGAGGAAGTGATAACTGAGCTGAGCGCCAGACGTTGGAAATGACATGTGAGACAAACAAGCGGCAGGAGAAGCATGGTGAGTAAAGGGAGAGAGGCCAGTGTGACTAGAGGAGAGGGAGAAGGGTGGAGTGGGGTCTGGTGCCAGTTGAGGATGGAGGTATAAGAAGAGGTCACTGTATTTATTAGGAATTGTGTTTGGTTCTAGTTATAGAGACCTGAAGTAGGACTGGCTTTAATATGATAGAAATTTATCATTTCTCACCTAAAGTTGTCCATAGATAGAAAGTAGGCATTTTTATCTGAAGCACCTCCCACCATTTCTCTGGCATTTTTAGTGCTAGTGTCCACCTTCAAGTTGTCCTCTTACTCTCATGATGACCCCTGCAGCACTATCACATCCACATTCCAGGCAGAAGAAGAGAGGCTCTGGGCAAAAATGGCAAAACTTTCAGCTGAGTCAGCCCTTCTTGAAGGACTTCCCCTAGAAGCTCATCTTAATTACTTCTGAGAACACCTCATTGTCTATTGCTGGCTGCAAAGAAAGCTGGAAAATGTAATCTTTTCAGCTGGGTACATTGTCACTCCCAACATGGGGATCCAAGAAAGAAGGAGCAAGTTTCAGATGCCTTTGAGACACCCAAGAGTAGATGCTAGGAAGGCATTTGGATACACAGGCCTAGAGCTTGGAGAAAGGTCTGTGTTGGAGAATTAATTTGTGAATCCTCTAAGTAGAGATGGTGATTGAAGCTGTGGGCATGAATGAGACCTCTGAGGGAGGAAGAGGTCCTAGGATAGAGCCTTAAGAGACTCCAACATTTGATGGTCAGTAGGGGGCTGAGCTCACCAAAGAGATAGAGAAGAGGGTGGGATGGAAAAGGAAATGTGAGGCTGTGGCAACACCATTGTGGGGAGGACCCCAATCTTCAGGGAGACAGTTAGCAAGAGAAGGATTATGGGATGGGGAGAAGAGATGAGGGAGAAATGGATTCACTGGTTCCCTCATATCTGATGCCCTGCCCTTCCTGTGGTTGAATTGTTGAACCTTCTTTCTGTTATATGAGATTCCCAATAAATCCCCTCTTTTGTCTATGTCATTTTGATTCTGTCCCTTTATAGTTTATTAATATAGACAAATTGAGGCCTAAGAAGTGTGAAAAATAACTCCATCCACTGTATCATGTGAAAAGAGGGAGCAGCTGCTGGTTGTAAATGAGCCTTAGGTCTTTTTGGCACCTTTGTTGGACCCAGTGTGGGGTGAGTCCTAAATGTGAGCTCTCGAGGTCAGATCTTGTCTTCCTAATGTGTGGCTCATAAAAGTCTCCATTTGTTTGAATGAATAAATATTTGTGGAATGAGAACCACCATGAATGGCATGCTCATTATTTCATTACTCTTGAAGCCATTGGTTTGGTCAGCATAGCCTTCATTTAGTCATTTACTTGGTCAGGGTTGGGTTTGTTTAGTCTTTCACTTCCCTTCTCCTTCCCTCAATCACTCTCTTAAGGGCCCCAAGGCAGAAGCATCACATATACATTTTCTAGTTACTGTGACAAGTAGACCCAATGGCAATAAAGAAACAAAGATAAAGACTCATCACTAATGGTTGTGTTCTGACCACAATTTGTACCTGAGAGCAGGGGCAGCCTATAGTACAAAGAAAAAAAAAAGTGTTAATCATTATGCAAATGGCATTTCTGAATTTTCGAGGTGATGAATCAGCTAATTATCTATACAATAATTTAACAAGCAGAAGTTGTTACCAAGCTCTCTATCCTTGTGCCTGAGAGAAATAGCAAAATCAGATCCAGCCAAATGGAAAATGGATTTTTAAGTAGTAGGGAAAGGGCAAATAAATCTACTGTCTTTTTCTTTTTTTAGTGGGGAATTGGGGAATGGTTTGAGTAGAGAGGACTAATTGATAAATCATACCCAATTTTCCTAGGTACTTTATAAACAAGGATATAAAACACACGCATCTTTTCTACATTCACATTGGCCATCACTGACCATAAGCTTCTTCAAAGTTCCTTCTCCAATCCAATCCAATTATACACACAGAAACCATCAACTTTACAGTGTTAGAAATAAACATGGAAAATAACCCTGTCCTCATCTATTTTACTAAGGGGGGTCACAGAGGCAGGCATTTTAACTCAAGTCAGTCTCAGCAGCTAAAACATCACCTATTCCTATCTACTTTCTTGAGAAGGGGCCAAGCAAATGGGATGAAACAGGAAAAGTGAGCATTTACTTCAGGAAGGGCGATCTACAGTCCTTTTCAAACTGAAATATTTTTATCTAGGAAGAATTAATCATGAACAAATGTTACATTTCTCATTGGCTCAAGGTTTAATCTAACTGGCAGGTAATTGTCCATGAGAGAACATCTGGCCTTGAGAAGTCTTATCACCATGCACCATGTCTGGGTAAATGTCCACACACTTCAATTCACCACTTTGATTGCAAAATCAACGCTTTTTTATTTCCCCCTTAAGGGATATAAAGCTGTTGTTTGTCTAAGACCAGTCACTAAATCAAACAAAACTGATCTGTCTCTGAATAAACCAACTTACTCCTTGAGTCAACTTGAGTAGTTTTATGTCATTAGTAATTGGAGTGGGGGAAACCCTTCTAATGTGAAACTTTCAAGAGCCTAAGTCATTCCCTCATAGAAAGCTAAGAATTTAGTGATTCATACCAACTCTTCTAATTCAAAAAGACGCTTCTGATTGTATGACTAGGTAGTCCCATATATTCTGCCTACTTGCTCCCCTCAGGGGCACAGCTGGGCTTTTATCCTAAAATGTCTCCCTCCATCCCACTGTATAGTTTGGGTGCACAAAACTTCTTGTCCCCTTCCCCTCAGACGAGCAGTACCTTTTTTTTCATCTGATTTATGAAAAGGAGAAGGTAGGGCAGGGTAGGATTTCTTTGGTTCATATTTCCATTCAGACTTCCCACTGAATATAAAATCACTGCCTCAATATACTCTTTTCTCCAGCCTCCAAAACTTGGCTGGAGGGAACTTGGAAAATTATTTCAAAGGTGGTATGGGAGGCAGTGTTGTGTCAGTTAAGAGCACAAATACTAGCTGGGTGACCCTGGGAAGTTACTTTAACCTCTCTGTGCCTCAGTTCCCATATCTATAAGATGGGGGTAAAAATGGCACCCAGTTTATGTACCTAAGGTATGAGCTATGAAGATGATACTGGTCTGTCTCTGTTCCTCTCCTCTTCTCTGATCCAGTGAGACTGAACTTCTTTTCAGTACCCTAAAACTCTCTCCTCTGTCTCTGTGTCTTGCTCCCTTGTGACATGAGCCTTCTAGAATGTTACTCTCTTGTTGGGACAACCCTTTCCCCCAACTTCACCTAACAGTCAGGTTTTCTTTAGACATTATTTTCTCCTGGAAACTGTCTCCGACCAGCCACCCCCCAAATCTGGGGTGTCTGCGTAAATATTCCAACCACACCCTACATATTTCTTATCCAGCACTTACCGCATTGAATTGCAAGTGCCAGCTTAGACTGCGCTCCCTAAGGACTGGCACTGTATCTATCTTGTCTGCGGACTTAGCACAGATTTTATAAATATTGGTCGAATGGTAGGAAAGCAAAATATGCCACTCCAAAATGTCCCTCTGGCAGGAGGATTATCTTATTTTTAAGAAACAAAAGACTCAGGAAGAAGCTTTGACCTTTCCCCTCACTGACTAAAAGAATTTAGAGGACCTGCTCAAGGAAAGGAGCTATCACCATAGATAACAGTAGTAGAAGAGGACGCAGGTGCGGTAGGGGAGACTCAGCAGGGCCTGGAGATCAGCATCCACTCTGTGCCTGACTATCTTTGCATGGCCCAGCAAACATCTGTTTACCAAACGTTTTTCTTCTCCATTTTCATGTGAATCACCTTCCTCCCCTTTGAAGTCTCAAACCACTACCCCCTTCTCCTTAGCTCAACATGGCATATAAGCCTTGACAGCCTACCTTGCCCGGGGGCCCCGTATTCTTATGGAACCCCCCTTATGTTGGACATCATTAAACCTGGTTATTTTCTCCTGTTAATCTGTCTCATGTCAATTTCATTTTTGATCAGCCACAGGAACCTAAAAGGATAGAGGAAATTTTCTTCCTCCCCAACAGGTGGCACCCAATGTGGGGCAAACTCTGGGGCAGCATCCTGGGACATCTGACAGGCACTGGCAGAAGGTCAAATTCTTACCATGTCATTCTCCTGGATCTCTGCCTGCAGGGTCTGTTGGAAGTGAAAGTGTTAATTCCTAAGCCAGACAGAAGAACCTACATGGGCAGAGGAAAATTTCTTCCTCCCTGAAAGAATTAAGGACTGAATAGATGATAGATGGATAGATGGATAGATGATGATGATGATGAAGATAGATAGATGATAGATGATAGATGATAGATAGATGATAGATGATGATAGATAGATAGATAGATAGATAGATAGATAGATAGATAGATAGATAGATAGATAGATAGATGATAGATAGATGATAGAGATGATAGATATAGATAGATAGATAGATAGATAGATAGATAGATAGATAGATAGATAGATAGATAGATAGATAGATAGATGATAGATGATAGATAGACAGATAGATAGACAGACAGACAGATAGATGATAGGTAGATATGGATAGATAGAGGAATATTAGACAAAAGCTTACTAATACCAACTTACGGAAATTCCTATAGACATGTCAGTAGGAAAATGGAATTACACAGAAAAGGAATCCTTGCCATCAAATATAGATTTAATGCTCAGATGTTATTTACTTGCCTTTTAAAAATTGATGGCATTTGATGCCAACAGCTCAAAGAGTATTTATTGTTTCATTTAACTTTATCTCTACATATGTAATAGTAAAATACTGTCAGGGTAACAATACCAAGAAGTTTCTTTTAGGTATTTTTTATTTTATTTTAACAGAGGACAAACAGGAAGGAAAAACAGGAATTGAATCCCCTACCATGTAGTCATGTGTTTCTGTTTCTCAGGGCACCGGTTACAGTGAAGATGTGAATGACATTTAGATATGAAGCTAGTGACTGACTCTCAGTCTCTGGTTAAATAGGGTATTTCCATTTGGTAATCACTGCTCTAAAAATGGCAATAGTATGTCGTCATTCTGCTGAACAGAACTCCAGCCCAAAGGAATTTCCCTGGGACCCCTGCTTCAGCCATCTCCCTGGCCCCTGGGAATTGTTTGTCTGGTGTTTGCCCAGTTCTGAATGTGAAGTCATCACCATCACCCTTGCTATTCAGGGCACTGTCCCAGGCATTGAGAAACAAAAGGGTAGGTGGTGGACATGGTGCCCATCCATCCAGAAGGGAGCAGAGGGGACTCAAGGACACACAGTTAAGGAAAGGAGCAAGGCTTTGCTCACAGAGTAGGTGACTGGAGAGGCCAGGAGCGAATGAGGCAGCAGGAGAGATGGCCAAACTGAGACACTCCTTCTTTTGACAAGTTGATGATGACGCGAAGGCTGCAGATGAATCAGGAGCGCGTTGGTAAAGCAGGGAGGGCCCAATGCACTCGTAGAGGAAAGAGGCAGTGAAGGAGGGCGTGCTGAGCTGTATGAGAGAGGGAGGGATAGTTAATAGAGTGAAGTGCAGTGGGGGACCTGAGGAAACCAAGATCAAGGTGGAGGAAAAAACTCGGTCGAAAGAACTGTTCTTCCTCCAAGACCTGGAGACAGAGATTTTCAGGGAAGAGAGAAGCATAGGGAGTTCATACTGGAGATGGGCAGTCCTGGGACCAAATACCTGCATGGTGACTTGGAAGAAGTTAAAGGCCTCTTTAAGCTCTGGTGTCGTCATCTGCAAAACAGGGTTACTTGGTAGTCACCCTGCAGATGAAGCGCGTATGTTGCACCAGCCCAGTGCTTGTGGCGGCTGCGTAACCGATAGCAGCTATGATTATTTCGTTACTCATCTCAGGAAAGCAGGAGGCAAGGGCATCTGCAGAAGAGAAACAGGGAGAGAATGGTTTGGGTCCTTAGGAGAAGTGAGCCACCTTGGGAATAAGACAGACACACAATCAGAAGGTGACCAGGAGGAAGGCCAAGAGGCAGTGAAGGACGCATTGAGGTCCGAGGGCAGGATTTGGGGCAATCTATTGGTAACTCTGGGACTTGAACTAGTAGGGCTCAGCAGCCTGGGAGCGGGATCCACATTTTCATGGTGTCGACATTCCCATTGTTGAAGGAAGTGGCAGATTTTAGTTTTACGGGAGATGGTCTTTTGATCAGGATTTGCACAACAAAGTACCACTTCAGTGCCTTCTATCCTCCTGAAGTGTTGAAGCCATTTCCAGGCCTCTCTCTGCCTCTATAGGAGGGAGTCTCTGTTTCTCAAACATCAGCCTTAGAATCAGGCTTTCGCCATTGTTTTCGTTAGAGCCACTGTTTTGGCATGAGTGGGGAGGTGAGAGTAAAGTCACTAAGGAACAAAGTCAGATATGTGCCAAACAATGGTTTATGGGGGAGGCCAAACTGCAAAAGGCTTCTGAGAAGTTACCTTACACTGTTTGCCCATCACTTCATTTTGACAACCTGAGTACCCAAGAACAGGGTTTCTCAACATCAGCACTATTGACATTTGGGGCCAGATAATTCTTGGGGTTGGGGGGCTGTCCAATATATTGCAGGATATTTAGTAATCTTCCTGGCCTGTCTACCTACTAAATGCCAGTAGCAGCTCTCCCCACCCCCACCCACTTACAACACTAAAAATGTCCCAGGGCATCACCAAATGCTGGGGGGTGGGAGGGTAATTATGGTTGAGAATCACTACCCTAGAAGGACAATGATAATCCTTGAAATAAAGCATCCTATTACCCACATCTCATCATTTCGAACTCACCTGCAGTGATCTATCACCCTTCCTAGCAGTTCTCCAGGGAGCATTTTCCTCGCCATTAAATCCCCCAGCTGTTGTATCGCTTTACCTGGCAAGGCAGAGCTAAACGACTGTAAAAAGTAAATCTGAAAAGCAAGAGTTACAGAAAGAGACAGAGGCATTTTATCAGCAGGTCCTGTTTTACAGAACCTGAAAACTTCCACAATTTGGGAAGCCCACTTAGAAATGCTGATGCAAAATTATAAGCACAAAATTGCTAGGGTCCCTCTTGGGGCTTTGGAAGAGGCCGGAGCTAAGGGGGGGCCTTGAATCTCAGGCTTCATTCATTTCACCATAAACCTGCTTCTACACACACCAGGCAAACCTGATTCTTTGCTTATTTTTCTTGTTTTGCCAAAACTGTCTTCCCGGAACACTATGTCAGATGATCCCACATATGACACCCAGCGTGTTTTTCCCTTGTAAACAAATACTTAAGACTCTGTCCCTTTTGCTTCTTTTTTTTCCAGAAATGATTGGAGGTGAAACCATACTGCTTTTTCCCCCAAGAGATGTGAAGTTGACCAGAGACTATGTAAAAGAAGCCATCTAAGTTTTAATTTCCTAGGCTCTATGGAAAATGAAATTGTTCTACTTATTAAAATAGCCTTTCTTCAAATTCTTGTGACTTACTAAAAATGACCATTAACATTTCCAGTTGGTTCCATTTTGGTTTTGGTCAGAGTTTCTTCTGAACTGAGTTTCACTCACAATTTTGGTGACATTTATCCTTCACTTCCTTTTTTTATTTTTTTTCTGATGCCTCTGGGACTGAGGCTAAGGGATGTGCGACTCTTGCTGGCACAACAGCTTCTCTCTTTGGTTAGGATTGGCTGAGACCTGATGCTCCAACATTGTCAATAAGTCATGTTTTCCTTTCCAAAGCACTCTCCTGTATATTCTCATTAATGTTATATGTAAGAACCTATTGTGAGTGCAACATAGACCAGCCTTATTTGGGAATCCAATAATAATCAGGGCCCTCCCCTCAGCCCAAAGAAGCTTACAGTCTAGCAGGAATGGCACAGAAGTATATATCTATAAACAATGACAATAATAATAGTATGGTAATAATAATAATTTGAGTATACTGCTCAATAATTTCTGTTCCTATACTGCTCAAGTGCTTTACAAACATTAATTCAAAATATTGGGCAATCGGCGATCTATGTTATAATGACAAATAACAATTAATGTTATCTGAGGCCATATTAATTACAGCTGCGGTGGAGAGCGGCCAGGAAAGTTTCAAGGAGCCGGATAGATTTCAACCGAGCCCTTGAAATCGCTGTGCTTTACACAGGCAGAGATGCTCCGAGGCATCACCCAGATACTTATTTCTTATCAACCTCTTATCTTCTCACACAATATTGGAGGTTATGTGCAATAAAAAACGCAGCCACAAAAGAATTGTTAAAACAATAAAACAGAAAGATCACTTTAAGGAGGAGAAGGGAGAGCCGTGAGAGAGAATCTAGACTAAGAATATTTCTTAGAATTGAAGTAGAAATCTAAGTGTCCTGCAACTTGGGTACAATGGGTTTCATATCTTCAATTTCTTTTTTAAAAACACACATGCTTGCTCTAAGTTCTAAGAAAATTGACAGAATGAATCTAACCAAGCGGGTGGTGAATGGCAGCAGAAATTGTTTCCAATAGATACAGAAAGGTCTTTTATGCACCTGTTTCTTATGTTAAATTATTGCCTTGTGATGGCATTTCCGTGGAGAGCTGAGAAGCTGTGCTCTAAGAATGCACCCTTCTGGTGTTCTAATTCTAAAGGGACCACAGGACAGAGCCTAGAGCAATACTTTTCAAACTCTCGAGTGCCTTCCAATAACCTGGGGATTCTCATTCAGTTGGCCCGGGCTGGGGCCTGAGGTTCTGCATTTCTAACAGTCGAGAGGCAAGGGCTTACAGTAGTTTTCAACTGTGAGCAGGCATCAGAATGACCCACAGATGGCTGGGCCCCACCTCCTGGGTTCTGATATAGAAGTTCTGGGGTGGGGCCCAACACTTGGCATTTCTTTCTTTTTAAACCCACTTTGGAGGTATGATTGACATACAAAAAGCTGTAGATATTTAATATATACAACCTCATGAGTTTGGAGATGAGTAGTTATTGGTGGACCCATCACCACCATCTATGCCATAAACATACCCGTCACCTCCAAATGTTTCCTCCTGCCCTCTTTGTTAGTTATAATTTTTTTGCCAATAGGAGTTTGCATTTGTAAAAAGTTTTTAGGTGATACTCACGCTGCTGACACCCACCACCACATTTTAAGAGGCATTGGCTTAGAACATTTCTCATCAATTTGAGTGGTCTCTTCTGGACTTTGCAGGAAAGTTGTGGGGCAAGGGTGGAGAATTCAAGGTGAAACCACCAAGATGGGCCTTCAAAGCAGGTATTTTGTGGGCTTCAATAAAAGGGATCCATATGCTTCAGATGAAGATAAGGATAGCTACCATTTGTCGACATTTTCTCTGTGCCCCAAGCTAGGGGTTTAACTCACATTTTTTCACTGGGCATCCCGCTTGGGCAGCAGAGCTGGTGTTTGATGTAGCTGAGGAGCTGGCCCTCAGCCGTGTGTGCGGGAGGCCGTGTCCCATATCTGTGCGCGGCTGTGGTCTGCAGAGGTACCTGCAAGCAAGGCCAAGCTGGCCTGCAGGAAACACCTTTCGATCTGGACAAGCAGACAGCACTGAGTTCTGCTTCACAAGGCTTGCAGGAAACAGCCAAAAGAATTTAGGGCCAGGTGTTGACAATTACATCTCAACCACAAGAGTACCTGAATATAGAACAGAGTTTATCAGCCCTGGTGCACATCAGAGGCACCTGGATGCCCAGGACCCATCTGGAGAGAGACATTTTTAAAAGTTCCCCAGACAAGGTTGAGAACTACCAGTACAGGTTTGATTTGGGGCAAGATGAATCGGGGGTAAAAACCAAATGTTTCGGACAAAACAGATATTCCCAGAATGAATCTTTTGAGGGTTTGCCAAATTGGCCAGATTGGTTTCTGAGCTATTCTTTAGAGCAGTGGTTTTCCAATTTCAAGGTGCATCAGAATCACCTGGAGGGTTTGTTAGAGTAGATTTCAGGCCCCAACCCCAGAGTTTCTAATTCAGTAAGTCTGGGGTCAGCCCAAGAATTTGCATTTCCAACCCATTCCCAGGTGATGCCGATAAGCTCCAGAATTTTAGTTGCTTTGCTATTGAGACTAACTATTCATAGAGAAGGATGCTTGTATTTCATATTTTCTACTTTGCCTCAGCTTTTTTTTCAAGTGGAGCAAAAACATGCAAACAAAAATGAACACATTGAAATCACCCAGGATCCAATGATAAATCACAATAAGCAGTAGCTTTCCCCCAATGCAATAGATATGTATGTGTACAGATTTTCTTTCAGAAATTATGACCATCATATGAAGAACATTTTGCATCAAGAAAGACATTTATGCATTCTATATTTTAATGTCCCTTAGGTCTAAATCTATACAATACATTTTGCTTTGAGTTTAGAGCTACAACAAAGTTTATTTCTTTTGATAATGGTTTGAATATTTTTAATAAAAATCATTTTAGAAAAGATATACCCAGCTATTGAAATAGAAGTTAAAAAGCTATATCCCGGTTAAAATACTATTTAAGGTTAAATTCTAGAGGTATTATTTTGATAAAGCCTCTGATGAAATGTTAAAACTAGGGTCCCTATCAGCCTATAGAGCCTGACCCATAAATGTTTTGTTTACAAACTCAGAGTAATGATTAAGAATTACTAAAGGCTTTTACTGTTTACAACCCTTTCTCAGTAGAGAAAAGCAAACAGCTGTGGTGGGGAGGAGAGCTGGGTGGGGGGAATGGAGGCCTTGAGCAAAAAAGAAAAAAAGAGAGAAAAAACTCATGGACACCAACAATAGTGTGGTGATTGCCGGGGGAAGGGGGGGGGAGGTAGGGGAGGGTATAGGGAGATAAGTGGTGATGGACAGTATAATTTTGTTAGCCAATGGCACCCCAATAAATTCAATAAAAAGAAAAAAAATAGAGTGGAGTACACTTAGAATTTCCCCATCCCTCACCTGCAGGGCGAGAGTGAGAAAAGCAGCCCAGACTTCCTGGCAGGTGATGGCACAGCCATTGGATCTGATGGTATCATTTGTGGGCTAAAAGATTATATATTAAAAAGAAGACTGAAAAGAATAAAAATAACAACTTAGGTGACTACAGTAGAACATAAAAATACAAATGAAGAGGCAACATCTCCACAATGGGACAGGCCAATAAAAAATAATGAAAAGCTGATGTAACTGTTCTGGATAGTGTACTTGAAATTAAATTCAGGAATCACTTCTTTTTTTTAACTGTGTCTGCATTGATTTCAGAAAGAGGAAGGGAGAAGGAGAGAGAGGGAGGGTGGCTGCAGGCTGTCCTTAAAGACTTTCGTTCTTGGTGCGAGGTCTTCGGTCACTGCCCCAGGTGGTGAGCCTCGTCTTTACCCTCAGGGGTGTCCTCCAGGGCCATTCTTACTGTCAGCCATCTATGTGAGCTCCGGGTCCTCCAGTCTTCTCTCCACCGGACAGCCCTGTCCTCCCCACCACCCCGAGGCACACCCAGTCAGCACCCAGACTCACAGCCACAGGTCTTCCCTCCCGGCAGGAGCGCACCAGCAAAGGCAGGGGGCAGTGTCCTTGTCCCTGTACGCACTCCTGAAAAGGCCCCTGCGAGGGCTTCACCCCAGGGATTCAGATGTACTTGGTCTGAGATGGGAACTAGGCAGCAGTTTTGTTTTAGTTGGTTGGGTTTTTTTAAATAAATTCTTTATTTTTCAATTATAGTTGACATACAATATTATATTAGTTTCAGGTGGTATACACCATAGTGATTATATATTTATATAACTTACAAAGTGGTCACCTGGATAAATCCAGTACCCGTCTGACACCACACATAGTTATTACAATATTATTGACTATATTCCTATGCTGCACTCTACAGCCTCGTGACCTTTCTGCAACTACAAATTCGTGCTTCTTAATCCCGTCACCTTTTTTTTTTGTTTTTTTTGTTTTTGATACTTTCCAGGTCCCACCATCCTGTCTCAAAGGGTAAGGGGCCCTTCATTTTTACAACTGTGTAGTATTCCATGCTCGAGCTATTTCTCTCTTCTATTTAAAAAACTGATGACCTTCACAACCCAAGTGCCCATCAGTAGATGAGTGGATAAAAAAGTGGTGGTGCAGATATACAATAGAACATTACTCGGCCATTAAAAAAGAATGAAAATCTTACCATTTGCGACAATATGGATAGACCTAGAGGGTATTATGCTCAGTGAAATAAGTCAGACACAGAAAGACAAATACCACATGATTTCACTTACATGTAGACTCTAAAGAACAAAATAAATGAACAAATAAAATTGAAACAGACTCATGGATACAGAGAGCAGGCTGATGGTTTCCTGAGGGGTGGGTATAAAACATGAAGGGGTTAAGAAGTACAAATTGGTTGTTACAGAATAGTTATGGGGATATAAAGTTCATCATAGAGAATATAGTCAATAATATTGTAATAATTATGTACAGTGCCAGGTGGGTACTGAAAATATGGAGGGGAACAATTTGTAGAGTATATGACAGTAACCACTATGCTGTACACCTGAAACTAATAATATTGACAAAATAATAATATTAATTAACAAAATAATGTTGAATGTAAACTGTAATTGAGAAATTTGTTTAAAAGATTACCAAAAAAATGGCCTTCAAAGCATTGTTTGTGCCTGCTGACTATAATTCTTCCTCTCCGTTGTTTTTGAATCTTTCCAAGAAGACTCTCGCCCCTGCCACTCCACCGACACAACTCTCTTCAAGGTTACCGATGACTTTGATTTTGAGGATTCTCAGTCGCACCTTACTTGCTCTATCAGCAACTATGGGCTCAGTTTCTCCCACCTCCTTGGCACATCTTTTCACCTGCCTTTCGGGACAGACACCACACTCCTTTAGTCTCCTCCTATCTCGTTGGCTGACCCTTTTGTCTTTTTGGCTTGTTTCCCTGTTCCCCTCAGTCATAAACACTGGGCTGTTCCAGGACTCTTGTCTTAGACTTCTCTTTTCTATCTACTATGAGTTCCTCAAAAGTCTCATCATCTCTTCGCTTTAAATGCCACCTATTCATTGATAACTCCCAAAAGTTTATCTTCAGCCTTGACCTTTGCCCTGAATTCCAAACTCATATACCTGACTGCCTACCTGGCCTCTCCACTTGGATGTCCAACAGGAATCTGGAATGTAAATTCCCACAACCGAATTCCTGAATTTTCCTCCAACCTGCGCCCCTGATGGCTTCCCTCTCAGTTAGTAGCAACTCCCTTTTTCTAGTTGCTGAAGTCAAAAACCTTGATGTTCTGACTGCTTTCTTTCTCATATCCCACCACCAGTCCATTAGCAAACCTCTTTTACTCTATTTTCAGAATATATCCAGAGTCCCACCACTCCTCACCATCTCTATTACTACCCTATTCTATGATCCTTTCCTCTTTCCCCTAGATTATTTCAGTAGCCTCCTAACTGGTTTCACTCTTGTCCCTCATGGCTTACTTTCAACACAGCAGGTCGGATCATGTCAGTCCTAGGCTTAAACCATACAGTAGTTTCCCATCTTGTCAATCAAAGTGCTTATGAAGGCCCTTCGTGACGCCCCACCCACACTCACACCTTTCTGACCTCATCTTCTACTCTTGGTATGCTCACCCTGTTCTTGATTCAGTCACCCCAGCCTACTTGCTGATCCCTAAACTTGCCAGGCATGCTCCTGCCTCTGGCCTTCACGTTTGCTCTTCTCTATGCCAAGAATGCTTCTACTTCAGATATCCTGTGCCTCTTCCTCACCTCCTTCAGGCCTTTATTTAAATGTCACCTTCTCAGTGAGGACTTCCCTGACAACCCTACTTTATACTGTACCCCTCTTTAATTTCTCCCTTGCACTCCTCACCACCAAACACAATGCGCACACACACTACTGTTATCTTGTTTAATCCTTGGTCCCACGTAGAGTGTATAGCATACAAAGGCAGGGTATTTGTTGTTTTAGTTCACTCCAATTTCTCTAGCACCTGGAGTAGTACTTGCTTGTAATATAAGCTTAGTAAATATTGATTTAATGAATGAATTAGCCCCCATTCACAAATGAAAAACAAAACGGCCTTGGTAAAGAGATCCTGGCGGAAATCCCCATGAGTTGGTTGGCATGAAAGAAACACAACTTATTTGAAGGGGGAAATAGTTTTGATTTTCCCTTTTATTTCAAAAAGTTCTATTTAACAAAGGCTAGCTGTTGCCTGTCCCGGTAATCTCTATCTAATCTTTAATATGCCTTAATGAAAGTGAGAACACAGGAAAGGATAGAAAATAGGAGCCTGGGAGAGGAAGGAAGAAAGAGGGAGGAGAGCAGAGGAAGACAAATGAAGGGTAGAGGGCTCCATAGAATTCATGACCCACAGGAACTGGACTTGCCCTGGGTGATCTCTGCCTCAACTAGGTCCTGAAGCAGGTTTCCTGCCTGATTCCTGCTCTCTAGGCCCTCCCAGGTTCATCACTCCTCCTAGCCAAGAGTCCTTCTGGCTGCCTGACTGCTTCCATCACTAATGAAATCTCTTTTAGGTTGTATCACAGGATCCTCATATAAAATTTCTATTATACAGTGGCATATATGAAGGAAGAATACAGAACTATTTCTAGCCAGTGTAAGTACCATTTCTCCCACTAGAGGTGGGAGAGGGTGGTAGGGACGCTGTCTGCCCCAAGGCCTGATAGGGAGAGGGCCTATCCTTAATTGCACACCTCAGTGGTAACAGAATGGCCAACCACAGGAGCAGCTGGCCAAGGCAGATGAGACAGCCACCCACCTGGCATGATTTGAGGGACACTTCCCCTGCTCTGATCAGGACAGCTCTTCTTTGGGCTAAGAGGCTGTGTCTCTAGGGGTTGCCTATCAAAGGCCAGATGTCCTGTAGAAGGCAGAGAACCCAATCCAAGACAGTATCTTACACTTGCCTGGGCTAGAGTACAAATGGAGGCCTACAAAATACGTGTTTAAATATTTAAAAGTTATAAATCAAGCCAACGAGCGGATAGAATATGTCCCATCCTCTACCCCAGCAGCAACAGGGAAGGCTGGATTCACATTTAGAATTCTCAGAATCTTTGGGCTGCTCTGCCAGAGGTGGAGGTCACCGAAAGCCAGCCTGTGGTCCCAGCCCATGTCCAGCCTCCCTTCTCCTCCCACCCTGGCTCCACACCACACTGCAATGCCTCCTACACATGTATGTGGCCACCCCAGTCTGCACCTCCAAGCTCTGCTCACCTCCTCAAACAGCTACCCTTGGGCCACCTTGGGCTTTGGGTATACACCAGGGGCACAGCTTCCCTCCAGAGGACCAACACTGGGAATAGGCTTAAAGGAGGGATGGGGGGCTCTTAGGGGTCCCAGGTTCCCAGAATGTGCTCGAGAAGAAGAGCTCGGGCTCTGGGGTGGAACAAGAGGCTACCAGCATCCTCTCATCCAGGGCTGCTGTTAGCTCACACTGCATCTTTGTGCAAATTAGAAAAAGGTGAGATAGGCTAACAGAGCCCTGCCCTCAAGGCATCTGGCCTGGAAAGTGGGGCACAGGCCACAACCTCCACACGCACATGCACCTGTCTTTCCCATCAGTTTTCAGACAAGCTTTGTCCCTCCTTGAAAAACCCTCCCCCTGGACACCCTCCAGTGACTACCCCAAAGCTTGATTCCCTTCCCACCCTTCAGTAAGGTCACCGCAGGTTCCAAGTGGCTAAATCAAAGGAACAGCTTTTGTTCCTTGTTTTACTGTTACCTCAGGGGGACTTTGACCCTGCTGACGACTCTCGGTAAATTGCCCTTCCCCTGGCCTGTGTGGTACCACACACTCCTGGTTCTACTCTCTTTGGCCTCTCCTCTCAGTTTCTTTGGCTGGGGCTTCCCCCTTAAACCACACTTAGATGTGAACCTTCCTCCAGCCTCAGTCCTGACCTTCCCCTCTTCCCATTCTAGACCCTTCCATCGGTGCCAATGACCTCAAATGCTATCCCCACAGTCAGAGAAAACCTTACTCCTCCATCCTCACACCCACCCCAGGAAGAAACAGTACTGGGGTCCCTCTCCTGGCCGTCTTGCCACAACTTACCACTCTTCTCCAAAGTCCAAATAAATGAGCTGATTGGGAAGACTGGAGAAAGTCTGCACTAGCTCTAGTCTGGCAATGTCCCTAGCAGACCAGGAGGCCTGGCAGCTCGGGTGGAGAGGTTCAATTCAGGGGGAAGGTAGGAGGAAACCAAATAATGGCTGCAGATTTCCAGCTGCATTTTCCAATTCAACTTTATCAGCAATGAAGTTGATAGATTGGCCTCTAGTAGTGGCCTGACCCTACTCCTCAGTTGGTTCTGAATTCGGAAGGGGTGGGTTGACTTGTTTCCTCCCCACCCCAAACTCCATACATGGCCCACAAACCAGGAAAGTTTAAGAAACAGACACAAAGATAGGGCTTTGGAGATTTAAAATATAGCCCAAGAGAAGGATGTTTCAGGTATGGCTGGGATAGGAGGTGTCAGTACTTTAGTGAACACAGGACTTGTAGGCCCTTGACTACTTTAAAACACAGCAGTTTAATGAGATGGGTGTCACAGGGCCTAGGCAAACCCAGGCATTTGCAACCTCAGTGTACACAGGCTGTACAGGCTTTTGCAACTTACAGATCTAAGCAGGTGTGCCCAACATGGGGATTATCTGAGTCCATCACTTAAAACATGTAGAGCTTCAACGAACAAATTCTTGAGGCATTAGTGGTTGGGAAAATTTCTTGCTGCTCCTACCCTATTTCTTAGGCAGGAACAACCCAAAGGAAGCTAAGTTTCCATGAAACTTCCTATAAAGGGAGCTGAGCTCCACCTGTGTGAGAGCTGTGGTTCTCAAACTCTAACATTCATAAGAATCGCCTTGTGAGCTTGTTATAATAGTTTCCTGGGCTCCCACCCCCAGATTTAGTGGGTCTGGGTGAAGACCTATAAATTTGCATTTCTAACAAGTTCCCAGGTGATGCTGATGCTGCTGGTCTGAGGATCACTTCAGAACCACTGGATTAGAATGTATTTGTTGTGTGGTTCTAGCTTTCGGTGCATTCAATCAACTGCCTCAAACTCTCTTCCTCTTCATGTTATGTTGAACTGAATCCAGTTTTAGAGCCAAGGATTGAACTCCAGTGGAATTAACCTCTTGGTTTCTTACAACTTATCTACAGACTCCTAGAACCACCCTCAAACCCCACCACATGGGTGAAAGTCCTGGCCATGGCTTTGGTTGGAGACTCATATTTGGAAGTTCAGTCACAGAGGGTGGTGGTTTCTCATCAATGAACAAATCGAGGAAAATTGACCCTCATATTATAGGTGGCAGGCCATCTTTTGGGGCATTAATAAAAATGTTAGTAAGCCAAAAGTTAGAAAGAAAAAGGCCTGTGCCAGAAATGTACTATCTCTGAGAATCAAAGAGGAGCTGGATTGGTTTAGAAACTAACAAAGATTTTTTTTCCTTGACCCAACTCTAGTCAGACTCTTCTGAATTCTCAACTAGGCCCTGACTTTTGGGCTTCTGTTCAACTCTGTATTTTTTTAGTTTTAGCAAGAATCCTGCTAAGTCATTTTAGCCAAAATCTCCCACCATGAATATCCAATCGCCCTTGATAACTGATCAGGTTCCCCATCCGCCACCATCCCCCAGGTGATGTCTGATCATCCTGGCCTGACTTCAGCAAGAACCCTGTTAGGAAGGTTTAGCTAGAATCCCCCCTTACCCTTGACGTTTCAATAATTTTCCATCCACTGACCCCCCCCACACACACACTCCTCGGTTATAAATTCCTACTTTTTCCTGTTGTATTCAGAGTTGAGCCCAATCTCTCCTCTACTGCAAAACCCCATTGCAGTGGTCCCTACTCCTACCACAATGGTCATGAATAAAGTCTGCCTTGCCATGCTTTCACAAGAGCCATGAATACATTTTTTCTTTAACAAAACATTGATCTTAAAGTTGGAGAGAGAGAGATGTGTAAAGGAGTCAGACTGATACTGGAGGGCGCTAGGGAGCAGGGGAAGCCTGGGGTTCAGCCTGAGACATATCTTGGGTGTTTGCAGCCAGTGTCCATCCTGATTGGCCAGCACTGGTCCTACCGCCACTGCCATGCGAGAGGAGGATTTCCTTAAGAGTCAGGTTTTGATTATAGAGGCCAGGTTAGCCCAATATGAAAGGCAAAAGGATATATGCTTGGACCCAACTGCTCTCAAAGAAGGTCTTAGAAACCCTTTTTGTTTGTTTTGGTTATTACTACCCCAGAAAAGGTGACTGGGATCCAGAGAACTCAACAG
Organism: Miniopterus natalensis; assembly: GCF_054644295.1. Classification (NCBI taxonomy): domain Eukaryota; kingdom Metazoa; phylum Chordata; class Mammalia; order Chiroptera; family Miniopteridae; genus Miniopterus; species Miniopterus natalensis. The sequence continues at coordinate 32,579,046 of NC_142093.1, forward strand.
AGGAAGATGAGATTTCAGAGAACAGACTGAAATAATCTACACCCCTACACCCCTAACAGGGAGGACAGTTCCAGGAAGCTTTTGAGAAGTGCCCTCTTAAAAGGTCAGATAAGGAGTCAACAAACTTCACTGGGGAATCACCCTTTAAAGACTGTGACAGTTATGCCAGGCAGTCATGCCACTGTGGCCAGATTTGAGGAGGGAGGTCTGGGAAGATGAGCGAAGAATGCTTCTAGCATTACCAGTGATTTTCAAGGTGGCTCAATCATGATAGGAGAGAACGTAGGCATGGGGTGTGCCCTGAGGAAACATATCCAGGACACTTTTGGAGGCAGACTTTCAAGAAGAGCACAGAAAGATGAAATAAGCTGCAGGTGAACTAGGCAAGAGAGTGGTAGAGTCCATGTCTGGGCTAGATATTGGCCCAGTAGGACAAGAGCATCCATGAAGGATCACCCACCCAGGAAGATAGACAATATCTAAGGAAAGTCTCTGCTGCCATTACCACAGCTTTACTACCCAAGAGAAAGACAGTGTTCTGTGGACTAGCACATGGCAGAAGTGATTATACTCACCAGCCCCAGGAAAGAGCCTCAGAACCACCAACACAAGCAAATGTGTACTGAGAACCTTCTATGTACCAGGTACTATTGGAGGCACTGGGAGTACAGCAGTGAACAAAGACCTCTGCCCTCATGGAACATATACTCAATAGCAATGTTAGTTGAGGAATCCGCTATGAGTGATTCTTCAGATCAAACAAGTGAGGAAACTACTTTAAGAGGCAAGTACTATAGGCCTAAGAAATTCCAGGCAAGAGGCAATGGCTCTTGGTGTGGGGGAGAGGCTTAGAAAAGCTGATAGTTAAATATTCAGGGATTTTCAGCCACAATTTTGGTGGCTTGCAATTTTCCATGGTGGGAGTATTTACACAAAGAAAATTGGCAAATTCTTTAAATCAGGACTTTTTCTTTTTCTTTTCTTTTTTCTTCAGAGAGACAGCACACTGTCGGAATGACTGCTCACCAGAGGAAATGTGGGTGTATCCTTGGGTTGACAAGGATACAGAGGAAGTAGAATTTAAGGGGTTTTTAATATAAGAACAGGGAAGAAAGGAGCCTCCAGTAAATCTGGGAGAAGCATTAAAAGTTTCTAAATTTTGCAAGAGGCTAGGAAGGTTTCAATTTCCAGATATAATATGGTAAACTTAAGCTATAATTAACCTCTTGATGAAAGTCTTTTTTTTTTTTTTTTTTTTAATATATCTTTATTGATTTCAGAGAGAGGAAAGGAGAGGGAGAGAGAGAGATAGAAACATCAATGAGAGAGTCATTGGAGATCGAGCCCGCAACCCGGGCATGTGCCCTGACCGGGAATCAAACCCCTATCACCTGGATCCTAGGTTGATGCTCAACCGCTGAGCCACGCCCTGCCGGGCTTGATGAAAATCTTTTCCCAACACTGTAAAGTTCACAGGTCAAAAACTATAGAAAACTGACATATAGACAAGGCTAATATCAACAAGATTTCCTTTCATGTTTTCTTAGTCTTCCCTTCCTCCAGTACCAGAGGCCTCAGGTACTGATAGACCTCTGCCAGGGTCTTCAGCTGGTCCCAAAACTGTGTGTGTTCTGGGGTTCTAAGAACTTTACTTTGAAGTAGACATTCATCATGACTTTTGGCTGGCCATCGTCTGAACCTCTTCCCCCTCCTTTTATAAAAGCAGAAAGTGACACTTACTTCCCCAGCTTCCCTTGAAGCCTAGGACTAGGGTGCAGCCACGTGACCAAGTCTCTGTCTGTGAGACACACCCACCCTGGACTTTGAATCAGGAGTCACAGATGCACCGACACAGGCCCAGCAGAAAATTCCCCATGACAATGGGTCCACGGCTGATCTGCCAGTAACATTGTCTTCACTGGACCACTTTATAGGTCATACTACTCAAAGCCAGGTTTTCCAAACTTCCCTGCAATTCCTCCAACTGCCCAAAGAACCATCAATAAATTCCTTCTCAGCTTAAATCAGGCTAAGTTGGTTTCTACAGCTCACAACCTACAATCAGGACTGATACAACTGGTCTAAATGCCCGAGGGGCCAGCAGATTTGCTCTAGTTCTCTAGGTTTCTTGGGCGTGGAGCTGGAGCTGGATAATCTTCAATGACCTATTAACCCATTGGAGTCTTTTTTCTGTGGCTGGTAATGGAAGTACGTTAATGGGAAAGTGAAGAAGTGGAAGGAAATTGAGGGCTCTTACTAAGAAAATACTTTTTGAAATGACTTTACTCTTTCTCTCGTAGAATTACTAAGGGTTTTATTTTTTTTTATTGAGGCCATGTTGGTTAATAAAATTATATAGGTTTCAGGTGTACAGTTCTATAATACATCATTTGTACATTGTGTTGTGTGTTCACCATCCCAAGTCAAGTCTCCTGTCTCCTTCCATCACCATTTATCCCGCCTATACCTTCTTTTACCTCCCCCCACCCTCCTTTCCCTCTGGTAATCACCATGCTATTGTCTGTGTCTTTGAAGTTTATTGTTTTTTTTTGCTTAATCCCTTCACCTTTCCACATAGCCACCCAACCTCCCTCCCCTCTGACAGCTGTCAGCCTATTCTCTGTATCTATGAGTCCGTTCTATTTTGTTTGTTTGTTTTGTTTATTAGATTCCACATTTAAGTGAAATCATATGGTACTTGTCTTTCTCTGACTGGCTTATTTCACTTAGCATAATACTCTCTAGGTCCACCCATGCTGTTATAAAAGGTAAGCATTTCTTCTTTTTTATGGCCAAGTAGTATTCCATTCTGTAAATGTACCACAGCTTTTTTGTCCACTCATCTACCTATAGGCACTTGAGTATCTTCCAAATCTTAGCTATTATAAACAACACTGCAATGAACATAAGGATACATACAATCTTTCGGATTAGTGTTTTAGGTTTCTTTGGATATATTCCCAGAAGTGGAATCGCTGAGTCATATGGCTGTTCCATTTTTAATTTTTTGAGGACGCTCCATATTGTATTCCACAGTGGCTGCCCCGATCTGCATTCCCACCAACAATGCACAAGGGTTCCCCTTTTCTCCACACCTCACCAACACTTGTTGTTTGTTGATTTATTGATGGTAGCCATTCTAACAGATGTGAGGTGATATCTCATTGTGGTTTTATTTAGCATTTTTCTGCTGAGTAGTGATGTTGAGCATTTTTTCATATGTCTATTGGCCATCTGTATGCCCTCTTCAGAGAGGTGTCTATTGAGGTCCATTGCCCATTTTTTTATTGGATTGTTTGTTTTCTTGCTTTAAGTTTTATAAGTTCTTTATAAATTTTGGATATTAACCTCTTATTAGATGTATCTCCAGCAAATATGTTCTCCCATTTAGTAAGGTGTTTTTCATATTGTTGATGATTTCCTTTGCTGGGCAAAAACTTTTTAGTTTGATATGATCCAATTTCTTTCCTTTGCCCAAGGAGATATATCAGAAAAATATATTGCTACAAGAAATGTCTGAGATTTTACTGCCTATGTTTTCTTCTAGGATTTTTTATGGTTTTGAGTCTAACATTTGTCTTTAATCCATTTTGAGTGTATTCTTGTATATAGTGTAAGTTGGTGGTCTAGTTTCATTTTTTTTGCATGTATCTCTCCAATTTTCCCCAACACCATTTATAAAATAGACTATTTTTACCCCATTGTATATTCTTGCCTCCTTTGTCAACTACTGATTGACCATAGAAGCGTGGGTTTATTTCTGGCCTCTCTATATGCCTATTTTTATCCCAGTACCATGCTGTTTTGATTACTATGGCCTTGTAATATAGTTTGATATCAGGTAGTGTGATTCCTCCAATTTTGTTCTTCTTTCTCCATATTGCTGTGGCTCTACAGGGTCTTTTGTGGTTCCATATAAATTTTTGGAATATTTGTTCTAGTTCTGTGAAATATGCCATTGGTATCTTGATAGGAATTGCATTGAATCTATAGACTGCTTTGGGTAGTATGAACATTTTAACCCTTTGGACTCTTAAAAGTAGAATATACAAGAGACCATCACTGCACCTGCTGAGGTCCCCACTCTTCCCAGGCACTGGGCTGAGCTGAACAGGATGAGAGTTTATGTAGGCGATAACTGTGGACTTTAATGTTTGTGGTCTTCACCTTACAAGTACAAGGACATTTGGTTTGGGAGTTTTATTCCTCCTTGGCAGTGTAATGCTATATTTCACAACATCTAACATATACCAAGAAGGAAGAAGAAACTGCCAACTAAACTTTGATACAATGCTTGTCTCTTCAAATGTTTATCTTATATTTAATTAACAAACTCTTTTAGATTTAGACATAAAATTTTATCATATGTTGTTCTTGTGCATACATAAAAAGGAAAACATGGGCAAAATAACTTAAAGTATTCTTAGAAGTTTTTTTATATTGAGAATCCAAATATTCTGAATCATGTTTGTTTTTAAAATTGGGAAAGAGCTTTTATTGAATATCAGTTTACTTTTTCCCCCTAAGAGACAGCTCACACAAGTCTACGACACACTCTGAATACAGATTTTTAAATATAAATCCTCCATTTTGGATGGTATTCCAAAAGATTTTTTTTGAAGCTTTTTATTTTGAAATAATTTTGGACTCACAGTAACTTGTAAAAAATAGTACAATAAGTTCCCGTATACCCAACTTGCCTCACTGTTCTGAATCACTTTTAAAAAACAGACATCATTCATACCATAAAATTCATTCTTTTAAAATATACAGTTCAATGGCTTTTAGTATATTCACAAAATTGTGCAACCATCACCACCACCTATCCCAGAACACTCATCACCACCCCCACCCAAAAAAACCTGTATCCATTAGCAGTCCTTCCCCATTCTACTTTTCTCACTCTCCCAGCCCTTGCAATCAGGAATCTACCTTCTGTCTCTATGGCTGAACCACCTCTAAATTCAGAGTGGCCTGTGTGGCAGTAGATGGTATCACCCTCCGTGTCATCAAGAGCACTGGTGATGGAGCATTTTATCACAGTGTTCCACTCTGTCTGCTGGGTTGTCTTCCAAGCTGCAGGCACCCATTCAGCCAGTTTTGATGCACATGCAGGCAATGATACCTCCATTCTAATAGCTGCCTGGCTGATGAGATTGTAATATTACTCCCAAATTTAGAGGGGTTAAAATGTGGGGGGGGGGGGAATTCACATCTTAAAACCAATGAAATATTGTAACAACGTTATTTGGGACATTTCAGTTTTATCAGCATTGCATCATTGTCAAATATATTGTCGTATGTTTGTATTGTCATTTGATCCATTGCATATCTTCCTGTAAACCAGTTGAATAACACAGGTGAGCAAATATGAGACAGGAAAGAGGATAGTGATGAGTCACCCTAGGGTACAATGGGCATTGATAATTTAAAGAACTGTTCTGCTCACATTTCAGAGCCTTCTTGGAGCAAAGGGACTCAACGAAGCAGGGGATGGTAGAGGCTGGGGTGTGGAAGTTGTTGGCCGCATAAAGGTGGGAGGGAGGTGGGAGGGGAACAGCAGGCTTCTAAGCGTCACCTCAGGGAAGTTCGCTGCCAGGACAGGAAGAAGAGTGACCTCTTTCCCTCTCTCCGGCCCTTACTAACCGTGTGCTGGTAATTTTCTGATTGCCTGTTCCCCACCCTCTTCTGCCCTGCTCTGTGCCCGGGCAGGCTGACTGCTACAGACTGCATTCTTGGGTCATTATAGTCCTCTGGTTTCCTGTGGGTTTGGTCCATGGGAGGGAGTTCAGAAAGTGGGAAGAACACCTACTGTCTCCCCCCACCTCTGGGCCACAGTTTTCGCATTGGCTCCTTCCCTCTGCCACATTCCTGTTGGGCAGTGCCTCTGCCTGGGCTACAGCTCCTACTGAGTTCTGGTAAGAGCTCCCTCCCCTTATCCCTATGAGAACTTCCTTGTATATAGTTCCTGGATCATCCCCTGTTAGTGCCCTTAACCTTGCCCACGCCTCTGCGAATAATTCCTTTGCCATATTCCCTTCAATACCTCTCCGAGCACATCACTGGTACTCAGTCCTCCCGATGGGAGTGACTTAGGGGTAGTCCTGGTGCCTCTCTCTCCCTCTCTCTCTCTCTCCTCTCTCTCTCTCTCTCTCTCTCTCTCTCTCTCTCTCTCTCTCTCTCTCTCTCTCTCTCTCTCTCTCTCTCGTCTCTCTTTCTGGATCCATGCCCCCTGTAGGAGGCTCCCAGTTCTCTCTCCTACATGACACAATCTCACTGGACCAGGTTCAGTTTCTGCAATAGGGAGGTTTGCAGTTGGGGGTCAAAAGGTTAAACTCAGGGGGAAGATCCTAAAAAGTCCAGTTTTGTCTGCAGATCAAAGCTGAATTCTACAATCCAGTTTGACCAATAAAAAAGATATTTTCAGTCCTAAGATCTATTTCTCAGTTGTTTCTAAACTCAGAAGGTAGGGGGCATTGTTCATTGGTCTCCTTAAATCCCAACAACCACTCTCAGATATATATCTTCAGTTTCAGGCCCATGTAGAAGGCTGTCTTATAGTTTCTCAAGTTGCTCAGGTAGAATATTATCCACCCTAAACCTCTTCTACTTTGCCCCATTTCATTCCACTATTACCACTCTCCATCCAGCTGCTCATGCCAGAAACCGAAAAGTTACTTTTTCTAAAAAAATATGTTTTCATTCATTTTAAAGAGAGAGGAAAGGAGAAACATTGATGTGAGAGAGAAACACCGATTGGTTGCCTTCCACATGCACCCCAACCAGAGATCAAACACACAACCTGGGCACATGCCCTGAGCTGAATCAAACGGGCAACCTTTTGGTGCATGGGTGATGCTCAGCCAACTGGGCCACCACGGCCAGGGTCTGAAAGTTATTCTTGACACCCCCTTCACCCTTATATATGTACATGACTTTTCAAATATTGTAGAGCCTGTCAGTGAACAAATCATTCATCCATTCACCAATCTCCACCGTCATTGCTACAACCTGGGTACAAGCCACCACTGACTCTTGCAGGCACCACAGTAACAGCTTTCTAAAAAGTTTTAAGGTGGAAACAAACTACAGAGGCAAAAATTAGCCCATTTTCTACAGTCTCAGATGTATTATGAAGCTTCCAGTAAGTCCAAAATAGCAAAGAAACATTCATTTTAGTTTAGAAGGGCTAGTATCTAGCTCTTTTTCTAAGAGTAAGTGACATTTTTAAATGAAAGCACCTAACTAATATCTATGGGCCTTAAAACAACAAAAAAATGAGTGTCCAAGGGTTTGGAGCCATGGGAACCATGAAGGGTGATGCTCTCTATTTACTCCAGGTTTGCAACTGCTCCCTAGAATGAGGACTGAGCTCAATCTGGACGCCGTCCATAGCGTCACTGTCCCAAGATTACATAGTAAGGGGGATACCTTTGGCCCAAGGGTCATCCTCCAGGGCTCTCTGCCCAAGTTCCCTGCTGCTGCAGTTTGAATTACGTTCGATAGGATATGTTCAAGTCCTAACCCCCCAGGTACTAATGAATGTGATCTTATTTGGAAATAGTCTCATTGCAAATGTAGTTCATTAAGATGAGGTCATAACGAATTAGGGTATGACTGGTGTTCTTATAAGAAGAGAAGAAGAAACACGGACACATACCAAAGGAAGACAGCCGTGTGAAGACAGAGGCAGAGATGGGTTACGCTGGCTCAGCCAAGGAACTCCCAGGGCTACCAGAAGCTAGAAAAGGCACAAAAAAAAAAAAAATATATATATATATATATATCTTCCCTCAGAGCCTCTGGAAGGAGCACGGCCCTGCAGACTTCAGATTTCTGGCCTCTAGAACTGAGAGATAATAAATTTCTGTTGCTTTCAGCTACCCAGTTTGTGGTACTTAGTTATGGAAGCCCTAGGACACTAAGGAACTAGCATTTAGGAATTTAGTTGGCGGGGTTGGCAAACTATGGCCCATAAACACCCAGCCTACTGCCTGTTTTCATAGGGCCCATGAACTAAGAACTTTTTTCCCCCCATAAGAATATTTGAAATTAATTTGAGGATACAGAACATTAACTTTGAAACAATTAAGTGCAATGTTATCTCCCAAAAAAGGAATTGCATTCTTCTCATCAGTAGACTTGTATTACAAAGAAATTATATTCCATTATTATTATATTTTAAATTTCATCGTTTAAAAATGGGCAGAAATTTGTTCTTTCTTGTTATATGAGTACCTACGTAATATCTACAATTTTGCCACTTGGCCTACATAGCCTAAAATGTGTTCTATCTGGCCTTTTACAGAAAAAGTTTGTTAAACTCTGCCCTGGAGGAATCTCAGTGTGACCTTTTCATTTAGCCATGGGAATTTCTAAGCATCATTGAAAACATTTAAATTATGATAAAGAGGCTTGAATTTTATCTTTCATTTTACTTAAACTTTTTCCCCATGTTACTATTTTAAAATAACAGCTTTATTGACATATAATTCACACACCATAGTTTTCCCGCTTAAAATGTATAATTCAACGGTTTTTTAGTGTATTAAGAATCTTAACATTATCACCATGATCAATTTTAGAACATTTTCAGTATCCCATAAAGAAATTTCACACTCATTTTACACATTCGCCATCACGCCATGCTCCCCCAGCCCCACATCCTCCAGCCCTAGGCAACTATTAATCTCTTTTCTCTCTTTGAAATTGTCTACTCTGGACATTTTCATATATAGTTGACCCTTGAGCAACACAGATTTTAGGGATGCAGTGGAAAATCCATGTATAACTTTTGACTCCCCCAAAACTTAACTACTAAATAGCTTACTGTTGACTGGAAGCCTCACTGATAACATAAACAGTCGAGTAACACACATTTTGTATGTTGTATGTGTTATATACTGTATCCTTACAATAAAATAAGCTAGAGGGGAGAGAATGTTAAGAAAACCAGAAGGAAGAAAAACATACATGTACAGTTTTATTGAAAAAAATCCACATATAAGTGGACCTGTGCGGTTCAAATCTGTGTTGTTCAAGGGTCAACTGTACATTTTCCATGTTACGTATCTACATTCGGTTTCATTGATCTTAATTTTTATTCATTTTCTTTCAATATTTTACAACAAGAACAAAAAGAATACCAGAAGTGTGAGCCGTAGAGGCTTAGACTTCTTGGCATCCCTTTTCCATCATGATATTTAGCCCACAGATATGACCCCACTGGCTGCATGTCCTACATCAACTAAAAATGTCCTGCGCTTTCCCTAACAGAAATGTTACATCACTGAATGTTCTGAGGTCAGGAAATAGTCACCCACTGCAGAGGGATCCTAAACCTCCCAGGTTATAGCTTTTTGAATTGTGACATGCCAGGGATCAGCCCAGATATCTGTCATAGTTTGTTGGCAATATGAATCTCTGAAATAGGAAGAAAAAGTAGTAAAATAAAAATTACTTATACAAATTCCCCTTGAGAGATATGGCACAATCATTAAATATTTCATATTAACTAAAGTGAAGTCCTTTCAGAATCAAGACTTTTATAAAATCTTAAGGGTGTAGGAGGCCTAATATACGGTGATGGAAGGTGATCTGACTTTGGGTGGTGGGCACACAGTGCAATATACATAGAAATCTACACCTGAAACCTATGTGAAAATATTCATCAATGTCACCCCAATCAATTTAATAGCACTTTAAAAAAAATCTTACTTGGCCTTACTAATTATTTGCTTTTATTATTGGTGATAGGTTCTCTGACTGGAAACCACCACTTCACCTTGTTTGTCATAATAATTACACTTGTCATAGTAATTAGCTGTAATGACTTCTAATGGGCCTTTGGGCTCTTTCCATACTCATTAAAGAACCATAGCATTTAAATCACCTCATCTATTGTTCTGGTTGTCTGTTGCTGCACAACAAACCACCTTCAGCTCACTGGTTTCAAACAACAACAATCAGTTTATTATCTCTTGTGATTTCAATAGGTCAGGAATTCAGGCAGAGCTCCTCTGGGTGGTTCTGTCTTACCAATCCTCATGCAGTTGCTGTCAGTGGCTGGAGCTGGAAGAGTGGGCATTAGGAGAGGTTGGGATGGCTGGGCATCAGTTTTTCTCCAGGTCAGGGGGCTCTCCCTGTGGTCTATCTACATGGCTTAGCTTGTGCTTCCTCACAGCATGGCAGTCTCAGGGTGGTAATGTTTCTTGCACAGTGGCCCATGGCTCTAATGCACGATCCAGCAAACCAGGTGGAATCTTCACCACCCTTTATGACCTAGCCTGGAAAGTCACATAATGTCACTTCTGCCATACCTTACTGGTCAACCAACCACTAAAGTTTGACCCAGATTCAAAGAGAGGGGCCACAGAAGTCACCTCTTCATGGGAAGAGGGTCAAGGGATTTGCAGAAAGGTTTTCAAACTGATATTATTTGTGCAAAAGACATTCTTTGGTTTATGCAATAATTACTTCCTTGAGAGAGATTATTTTTCTCTTCCTTTTACTTCCTTTTGTTTTTTCCCCTTTTTCCTGGTCCCCTTAAAATGTTTACAAATGAAATATTTCAGCTCTAAATATTTTGCTTGATACTTACGTGTTCTAGAAATAGATTAATTCTTGCACCAAGCCCAAATATTTCTGGCTGTTCTGTTCTACTCTGCCTACTTCCTGTTTGGTTGACTTTTATTTCCTGTACTCTTGTCAAAGGGTTTGTCAAAGTTGTAAACTTCCATTTTGGCCTAAGCACTGTGTTCTATTTCTGAATCTGGCAGTGGTCTTGAGCAACAGTATACATAGAGTAACCGTAAGTATAATACAGGAAGTGAAAATTGAAATACTATGTCTTAACTTAATATCAATTGAATTAAATACCCACTTTAAAGAAATACATATTTTGCCCTAGACAGTTTTTATCAGTGGTTAGAGCATCAGCCCGTGGACTGAAGGGTCTCGAGTTCGATTCCAGCCAAGGGCACATACCTCAGTTGCAGGCTCAGTCGGGGCTCATGTGGGAGACAATCAATCACATTGATGTCTCTCTCTCTCTCTCCCCCCCCCTTCACTCTCTCTCAAAAGCAATGGAAAAAATACCCTCAGGTAAGGATTAAAAAAAATTAAAGAAAAACATATTTTACTAGAGATCATTTTCCAGAAGCTCAGATCTCAAAAAAGTCAGTTCAGTTTCTCAGTGGTGAACTGCTTTGGGCCATTGGTTGGACCATTGAGGATACAGCCCCACAGATCTTATTTCCAAGTGATTACAAGCCTAGATAGAATTCTCTCTTTTAGGGGCTGCAAACAACAGAAACCTCAACTAAACTGGCTTAAACTATAAGGGAATATTTATAATCTCACATAACAAGGAGTCTGAGGTGAGATGGTTCTAGCTCAGCAGCTAACCATGACATCAAAAACTCAGATTCCTTCTAGCCCTGGCCAGTGTGGCTCAGTTGGTTGGAGTATATTGTCCTGTACACCAAAAGGTTGTGGGTTCAATCCCCAGTCAAGGTGCATATGGACTGATGTTCAATGTTTCTCTAAAATCATTAAATATATCCTTGGGTGATGATTAAATTAAAACAAAAAACCCTCAAATTCCTTCTAAATATTGTTGCACTAATATCTTCAGCATGTTTGTTTTATTTTAACCTATGGTCTTAAAATGGCTTCTATAGTTCTCTTGTCACATGCAAACACAGCAAAGTCCAGTGAATTCCTGGGTGTCTCCTTTTATGAATGAAGAAAAAAGTTTATTCCAGAATCTCCCCAGCAAATTTCCCTTCCTGTTACATTGGTCAGAATTATATCATTTGCCCATTCCTAAACCACTCTCTGGCTCAAGAATGGGATTACCTGATTGACCTAAAGATACACGTAGCATTTGTATCAGGATAGACTGCCTAAACAAAATCAACATTCCATTAAAAAGGGGGTAGGAGAGGAAGAATGTTAGCCAGGGGCCTTTTAATATTCGGATTTGCTGTACTACAAAGAGATAAATTCCCCTCCCCTGGAGTTCCTAGATTGCTGAATGGCTTCCCAATTAATATAGTTGTTCAAAGCAGAAACTTAGCAGTTCTGTTTACCTGTGTCTCCCAAATATCAATTCCTCCAAGCCACTGCCTTCATTCAAGCACTTACCTTCTCTCCTCTCCATTATTACAATTATTTTCTCTACTAGTCACTGCCTCTAGTCTTGCACTTTCCCCAATCCATCTTCCACACTGTTGAGAAGGTAAGCTTTCTCTCATGAGTAATCAGAGTGTTCTCACTGGAGCTCAAATGCTAAAAATGGAATTAGATGCCACTTTCACTGTCCACTTCCTCCAACATGTAAAATTTGTGACTGCAGAAGTATGAAAGAGTTCAGGTGCAAGGGGGTTCAAGAGACAGATGTGAAAGCAAGGACAGTAACAGAGATGAGCAGGCCATCTATTGCTGTCACCAGTCTGATGATGTTTGAGCTCAAAGATAAAGGAACTGTATTTATGACAGATAAGTGAGACTTTGGGCACAAGCAGTCCTTTCTGAAGCCTAGGTGACAAAATGTGATACAGTGTTGGACAGAAGGGGAGGTCTTCTGGGCTCAGCAAAGCAGGAGAGAAGATCCTGTGATCCTTATGTCCTATCCTTCCTTTTTCAGCACTAACTACCTTATATTAGAATGGCAGACCTGTGTCCTCACTAGACTGTAAGGTCCTTGAAGCTGCGACATAATTTCTCCTTTGTATTGCTAGTGCCTAACACAGTACTCGGCATGTGGCAAGTACTTAATTACTAATTTAACATTTCTTATGTTTAATTTTCATTTATAACCACTTAGAGAAGTGATGTGACTAAGATCATATCAAAAGTCTAAGGCAAAAATAGTATTGAAAATATAATCCAGTAATATGAAAGTATAATTTTATAGTTTATAATATTGATCTATCACTTTTAATAAGCATTAAATAAAAATAAATGTGCATATGTTTACTATGAAGATGAAAAAGCTCCATCTGGAATATCCAAAATTAGGTTTAATATATTTTGAACTTCATTAGAGTTTTTGATTGTTATAAATATTGGATGGAATATTTAGATTGGATTATTAGATAAAAGTTATGTTTGTCCTCAATCTCAGTTGTTAAATAAAACAAGCCCTTTCTTTCTTATGCAGCAATTTAGAAAGCACAACCTTCTGCTCATAATTCCCTATTTTTCCACCTTTTCTCACACCATGGTTACACAGAACCTGTTTCTGAACCTCATTAAGACCTACAAACCTTGGAACTATTCCCAGTTTCCTAGGACACCCAGTCTCTAGTTAACTTCCCTCCTTAAAGAGCTTAGTATGAAAACCATGTAACAATGCAGGAAAACGTGAATAGTATAAATACCAAGCGAAAGGGAAAACAGGCTACCAAATTTTATGTATGTATAGTATTCACGCTTGTAGCTATCTCCCGTATTCAATAAAAGTGATGAGAGCATAGACTCCAAACCAATACTCTTGGATATTTTTATACAGGGTTGGGCTAATGTCATTTTAATTGACTCTCATTTTGTCTGCTTTAATTTTTTACCATGATCAAGTAATAGCAGAAGAAATAAATCAAAGCCTACGTATGAAAAAGCTCTGGAAGGGAGCACACACGCTCACACATGCACACAGTTGATAGGTGTGTTAGTGAAGCAGAATTATAGGTCTTTTTTCTTCTTTCCTCCACTCTTCCTTTATATGTATATTTTTGATGTTGTGATTTTACAATAAAAACTTTAGCAAAAAATTAAGGATATTGAATATTATTAAAGAACTTGTTAACTGGTTGGCTTAGCTTGCTTTTATGCTATTAAATTCATGGTTTTGGTATCTGTCTTAACATAATCCTATTATGTCTCTGCAGGAATAGCTACCTTCCTCTTTGGATGGGGGCAGGGGTGTATTAAACCTTGCGCCTCTCTCTCCTTTTCTTTTTAGTAGTAGTAGCATCTAATGCCCAATGGTAATATATTGTCACTCATATCAATACTGGAGTGATTCAATGTATAACAATTTCTATTGCATTAGATACTTACTAAGCATCTACAATACTCAGCAGAGCACTAACTACTATAGGGAATAAATGATGAATAAGATAGAATAAATGCCTTTAATTTAAAAAAAAAAAAGTTGAAAAACTGAGCTTTACTTCTTCCACAGAGATGTTGAATTGAGGATTTTGGAGAAAAGAGCTTCAAAGCCCCAGAGCCTGTGAATGCTAAGCACTCCAGACGTTAGCATTTTTATTACTAAGATTATGGCTGTCGGTTAGCTAACAGATATTTTCATATTGCTTTATGTCTGAAGTCATATTTGGAAATGCAGTGTGGTATAGAGGGGAAAGAGAACCAAAAGTCTGGAGATCTAGTTTCAAGTTCCAGCTCAGCAACTAACTAGCTGCACAAATGTGGGCCACGTACTAAAGTTTTCTGCGCCTCTATTTCTTCATATATAAAATGAAGGAGCGAACTATTCTAACTATAGAATGATCTATATAGTTCCTTCCAACCTTAAAACCGATTGTCCTCTGTTGAGACATATCAGAACCATCACACGACCTTAAGGTGATGACGACTTTATTACCAGTTCTGAAAAATGCTAATTCTAAATCTGTGCTGGTAATGATTGGATCTCGTGTTTGTGAAACATCAGCTATTACCGTTACAGAAACCAAGCTGGCACACTGTGTCATGCTTCCAAGCAGTGCGACACATGCAAAGCTAACAGATATAATACTATGCAGTATAAACTTATGCAGTATAAACAAACACAGAGATTTAAAAGAGGCATTTTAAAAATGAATGTTTGGTGATTCCTTTTTAGAGTTTTCATGTACTAAGATTTCACCCTTCTTGGTTCACAAATGTAATGTTTCAGTTCCTTAAATGAAAATAGGTGAGTAGGGCAGGTTTGCTCATAGCTATAGTTCTTACGTTAGGGACTGTCCCTTTCCCCTGAAGCCTGCTTTAAGGATGGTGGTCCATGGACCGGTGCTGGATGGGAAGGAGAACAGGCGAAACCCATGACGGCAGGATCTGGACCTGCTGCCACACTCTAAACTACTTATGAATTTTTAAAGTTAATCCATATATTTCCATTTTCCAGACAGCAATTCCTGCTGTATCAGCAGTTTTCCAAATTAAAAATCTGGCACTCTTCTTTGACTCCTGGTTCTCCTTAATTCTCTATACCCAGCTGCTCACCAGGACCTTTGACTTCTCCCTGTAATATCTCGTTTCCCTTCCCCTTCATTTCCATGTTCAATATCTTGGTCTGTTTCACTGCAATAATCTCCTAATGGAGGCTTTTTTCCTGATTTTCCTGAAACACTTGCCTCCCTCACAGACTCCCTAAGGGCCTGCATGATTTCTCCATTGCCTATGGGATAAAACGAAACTATTATTCTAACCCACCCATTATCAGATTTCAGCCTTATTTCTCTCTATTTCCTAGTATATCCTCATATTAGTTAATACAGTGCTGTAACAAAGAGATCCAAATGCAGTTCGTTCAGAATCTGAGTTCCAGGCTGCTCCATGCAATCACACAGCTTCCTTCCATCTTATTTCTCCAACATAACCTCTAGGACACTGTCTTCGAAAACTGAGCGGAATATGCATCACGGGGCATCTTTTTAGCCTCCGGGAAGGCAAAGGGAGATGCAAGCTCACCGTCTGAAAGTCTCTGCTATAGGAACGGGTGGGCACCTATCTTCTTCCCTCTTCAAGGGAAGCTGGGAGACAGAAACAACTGAGAAACTATTTATCAAGCGACAGTTGACACAGCAAAAGGAGTCAGCTAGCACTGCCTGCTGCACAGCCTCTGCTGCAGTTGTCCTGGTTCTTCTCACACTCAGTTTTTCTTTTTCTCTCTACTTAACCAAATGACCCCCACCCTGCTTAAGTATCACTTCCTTCTGCGGGTACCTCAGCCATTTTCAAAGAATGCTTCAGTACGCGAAGAAAGTGGAAATGGTTCCTGGACTCTTCACAGCCGACTCATAGGGCCTAATCCTTGCTCTTTATGTGTTGTCTTCCCCCTTATTTTTGTCTCTTACGACCCCTTAAATTCATGCCAGTGGCTTATAGAGGTCTCAGATGATACTCAGGTAGTAAGAACAGGCATACCTAGTTTTATTGCACTTCACAGATACTGGGGTTTGTTTTTTTTACAAATTGAAGCTAAGACCCTCCACCAGCAAAAAGATTATGACTCACTGAAGGTCCAGATGATGGGCATTTATTAGCAATAAAGTATTTTTTTAACTAAGGTATGTACATTTTTATTAGACATAATGCTTTTGCACACTTAATAGACTATAGACTAGGGTACACATAACTTTTATATACACTGGGAAACCAAAAATACTGTGACTCACTTTATTACAATATTTGCTTTTGGGGGGTAGTCTGGGATCAAACCTGCAGTATCTCCCAGGTACCCCTGTAAACAGGAGAGTAGCATTGAGGGTGTAGATAAAATCTACTCCTAACGGTTGAGTCCAGCTATTGCAACTACTTGTCCTGACTTGCAGTACTCTATTGGGTCTAGACTGTAGTCTGAATCAGGCTTAATTTCTTGTAAAATAACCTTATGGCCTACACTGGTATAAAATATCTGCATAAACTGTGTAACACAGGGAAGGGGACATAGATAAAGTGTGTATCAAAGAGAAGCAATTTGGCAATGTTCATCTAGAATTCTCTGAGGGAGATACACAGTGAATCAGATAAACAGGAGCGTTCTGGTTATTCAAGTGTAAAAATAACTACTTATGCATATTGAAGTATTTAGGGAAATGTGTACCAGTGTCTGCAGTTTATTCTGAAATACATTAAAAAATAAGAAATGAATGGATGGACAGAGGGATTAAAAAAAGTCTAGACAGGTAATAAGGCAAATATAGTAAAATATTAATGGTAGAAGCTAGTTGGTGGATAGATAAATGTTCCCCGCAAAATTCTTTCAATATTGCTACATGTTTGAAAATTTTTGTAATAAACGGGGGGGGGGGGGCTGCTAAATTTTTTTTTAAATATATCTCTATTGATTTCAGAGAGGAAGGGAGAGGGAGACAGAGAGAGAGAGAAATATCAACGATGAGAGAGTCATTGATCTGCTGCCTCCTGCATGACCCCCACTGGGGATCCAGCCCGAAACCCGGGCATGTGCCCTGACCGGGAATCAAACTGCCATCTCCTGCATCCTAGGTGGATGCTCAACCGCTGAGCCATGTCCAGCCGGGCAAGATAGTTACTATGTTGTTATCCCCATTTTACAGATGAGCAAACAAGCATAGAGAAGTTAAGTGACTTGCCTGATATCCCATGTTTAAAAAGTGGCTGACCTAAAATTCAGGTCCAGGTTTGCACTGTTTGCAAAACCAGATCCCTTAGTATATGGCACAGGGATAATTCAACAGACTTTCACAGCCTCCATTAAGTATGATTCGAGATGCTCTCACTGACTTTGCCTGACTCCTAGCCCACGAAGCAGTCTTTCTAGTTCTTCCCAGACACCAGCACCTGGGAAAGGAGTGCCCTGGGCTTAGAGAATATACTACATTCTTTACTCACAAGAAGAGCTTCTGATAAGACTCCAGAGACGTGCTTGCTTCTCAGTTGGTGGTGAAAAATAAATGCCATCTACGCAAAATGTCAGGTTTTCATATTAATCACCAAATTGAGCTCCACTCAGCTCTGATGTCCACCTGGAAGGGTAGGACGCCGCCTCCTTTCTGCCCTATTGTTCATTTTGGACTCTGTGGCAGGCTGCCACTAACCTGCGGCTCCCCCTGTTCCATCCAAGTATATTCCCTAACCTCGCCTAACACTAGTCATCATTTTTCTGGCCTTCCCTTATTACCATTTGGGTCTTAAAATCTATTTCTGTGTTAAATAATTATTAGAGTAGTAAGAATATACTCAACAGTATTATTACAATTTTCAACTACTAATGGAATTTTTACTTTTGTTGGTGTCATAAAGTGACAGCAGTAAAATTTATTGCCAACACTGCCATAATTTCTATGGCCTTAAAACATAAAAATACCAAATGTATACCTCTAAATATAAAGGTTCTTATGGGGTAAATTGGTCCCCTTCTGTGACCTTTATTCTTTAGCTGAACATGGTAAATGGAGTATCTATCATTCCCCTAGTCCAGAGCAAAGCTTGCCAAAGTTAGTTCCAAGGGACAGAACCCTTGGGGTAGTCAGTAAAAAAATGTAGATTCTGGGGCTTTCCCCTGCCTACAGAATCACAATTTCTGGCTGTGGAACCAAGGAATGCGCATTCCAAACAAGCTCTCCCAGTTGATTCTTACGGCCACCAAAATTTAAGAACCATTGTTCCAAACCAGTGGGGATATTTTGGAAACCTATGACCGAATTGTTGGTTGTCACAATGATTTGGGATCACCACTGGCATTTACTGCAGGAGTGGTTAGGGCTGTTAGATGCCCTGCAAAGGACAGTCCCCCAACCTCATGACTTTCCAATGTCTCATCAGACATTCACATTCATGTAGCTGAAAAGTCTATTATAATAACATAAGCCTACACACAACTCCATTTTACATATAGACACAAAATTCTTTTCTGTGGTTTTAATAGACACAGAATCTTCCAACTACTATGTAGGGAAGGTTGTTTTATTAGAAAACTTTTAACTCACAACTCTGATAGCTCACTGGTACAACACAGCAGTACCAGGCTGCACTCCAAGCACTTGCATCCAGTGATGTCACGGACAGGCACAGACATCTGAAAACTTCACTATGCCTTTTAATGTAGCCAGGCCCAAGTGTGTAAGGAAAAACTCAGTTCTCCTCCTCTGCTTCTCCTTTACTCTCACACTACTACCAAACTCACAACACTTCTGATACCAAATGTGTTTGTTTGTTGGTTTCACACCAAGCAATTCTCTGTGACATTAGCTGGGTGTCTTGCAATTTAACTCAGTTCTGATATTATCCACCTGGAGAGAGCATCAGTACCCACAGATTAAGGGTTCAGTCCCACAAGACTGCGCCCCACACTTCAGGTGCCAGTCACAAGTGGCAGGTGCCTAGGTTACCCACAACATCTGTCCAACTTGGCCACAGGATATTTCATGAACTATTATACAATTTAAATATTAAGAATTTAATTTCATTAAAAAATTAGGTGTATATTCATTCCAGGTGAATGAATATGCACCTAATTTGTGCTGTGCTGTAAAGCGGCACCTAAAAATTCTGCTTCATCTTTGGTCTAAAATACACTTTTTATAAGATATTTAGTCCCAGCACTAATAATCCCATCACTACTTTTTCTTTTTCACATGTTTTACAATAAACAGTTTGTGTTCTTAATCAAAAAGATCTACAGACTAATTCAGCATGTAAAAAAATAACTTTACAAAAAACCCAACAACCTTTCAAATCCACTTTTTTTTCCCCCCTGTTCACCTGCAGAACTTCTCCACACACCACATTTTTTGCAGCTGTAAAGTCACTCCATGTTGGTCAGGTACCATTCTACCCCTAAAATTTTGCTGGCATCAAAATATGACAGTTGCTCGGCTGGGTAGCTCAGTTGGTTGGAGGGTCATCCCACACATCAAAAGGATGCAGGTTCGATTCCTGGTCAGAACACATACCCAGGTCACAGGCTCGATCCCCAGTCAGGCCTGTGCAGGAGGCAACAGATTGTTGTTTCTCTCTCTCTCTCCAAAATGAATAAACATATCCTTGGCTGAAGATTAATAAAATAAAAAAAAATAAGATAGATATTTAACCAGTGTTAAATCTATAAAATATTTACACAGCACAGCACATTAAGCTTTAGATACTTGACAATGAAACCACATAAAAATAGGACAAGACCCCTATGATCAGAATCAGGTGTGCACAAGTCCCCACCTGGAACTGTACAATGGTTCCCAAAGCAGCAGAAGCAACAGGCAGTTACCTCAGAGGACACTGAACACTATGATCAGAGGACACAATGTTACCCCACTTCTCTCTCAGGTGGTCTCATAATTCTAGAATGTGAGGTCCAGCTGATACAATACGAAGACAGACACCACTACACTTACTCTGCGGGCATACGGTAACTCCTGCTATTCACGCATTGTGATTTTGACTGCAACTTGCCCTAAGAACTTGTCACGTCATCCTGGTTTTTCAGGTCGGGTAATCCAACAATCTTGCACTAGCCTGCCCCGTCTTTGGGAGTCTTACTAGCACCAAAGCTGAGCTGGATAGCAACTAATGGCTGTTGATAGATCACATGCAGTTTTTCCCCATTACACGGAAAATATTTTAAGTCTGTATTTCCTTTGGGAGGATAAGCTGATAGAGTTGCTGTGTTTTCACCCTTAGGAATACTAGAGCATTCTATCCTTGGTTCTCCTTGAGGCTTTATCCCAATTATTCTGTATATATTCATAAGACTAGAAGGGTGTCCACTGGAGTGGCCAAAGTCAGGGTCATCCACATCGGTGCTTGCTTGAAGAAAGGCAACAGGAAACTGACATGCAACATAAACTCGCCCCTTCTGCTCAGGACAGGCTGCGATATTCCTCTGTTCTTCTACAGCATATGGCTTCAGAAGCTTCTTAAGGTCTTCAATGTACCCTTTACAGGACTCTGGATCAGACATACTGAATGAATATTCCAACGCCGACACTGGTTTTGGGAAAATAATAAGTCCTGCACTACAAACCCGGTCACGTTATTCTGGAACCTCATAGTTCAGAGTCTGAAGTAGCCCACACTGTGAATGTGAAGAGTGCAGCCAGGAACCCATCAAAGACTATGTAGAAGAGCAAGATCGCATCCCAGCTCTTGGAGGTGCGCCCAGGAACTCTCCGGTGGTTGGGTTGTGGATGGCCAGGCTCTGGATGAAGGACTTCTCGTCTTTCTTCATCACTGCGTGTGCGCCCCCAGCGGCCTCGGGGGTGGAGGTGGCAAGGAGCTCGGAGGCGCATCTTGGCTCCAGCAGCACAGCCCAGCACTGGCGGCAGAAGGTGGAATGGCTGAGGACCCCTCCTCGCTGCGGAGTGCCCTCAAGCTGACTGCTGGGTTAGATGTATTAAATGCATTTTCAACTTACGATTTTTTCAACTTACAATGGGTTTATTGGGACATAACCCCATTGTAAGTCAAGGAGTATATACCACTGGATCACAGGGTATTTATATTTTAGGTTTAGTAGATACTGCCAGTTTTCCAAAGTGGTGCCAGTTTATGTTCCCACAAAAAATTTAAGGGAATTACATTTGTTCCACAACCCCACCAACAGTTGGCGTGGTCCTTTTAGTTTTAGCCATTCTGATGAAGGTGTAGCAATATTTCACTGTGGTTTTATACATATTTCCCTGAAGCCTAATGATGCTCAGCACCATTTTATATACTTGTTAGTCATTTGGCTGTCCTCCTTTGTAAAGTGTTTGAGTCCTTTGCCCACTTAAAAAATTAGGTTACCTATGTTTTTCTTATGATTTGTAGAATAGATATGTGTACCAATTGGGTCCCCTGGGAAACAGATGCCAATATGAAATGAGCGATGCAAGAGATTTACTGGGGATAACACTTATGAAAGATAAAAGGGAGAGAGACGGAATAGGCAGAGAAAGTCCGCAGATGCAGGTCTGACAGTTATGAAAAGAAAGGGGGAAAGGAGAGTTGAGTAGGGACACAGTCAGATTGGGGTGCATCTCTGAGAAAGTCTCAGCCAGTCCAACAGGGAGCTCTAACACAAATATTGCTCATGGAGAAGTCCTGCACCGGCCAGAGATAGCAAGCCCTTGTACTACTTAGCACTGTGCTCATAATTGGCTAGGTGTTTCCAAGGCAACATGTGGCCTCGGCTCAGAAGTGAGGTAGATCCTCTCTAGAACTGGGATCTGAGCAGAGAACCTTCAGGGATGCCATGGGCTTATTTATCAGAGGTAGATTTTGCAAGTATCTTCTTCCAGTCGGTGGCTTGCCTTTTCATCCACCCAGTGGCATTTTGTAGTTAATTTTAATTAAGTCCAATTTATCTATTCTTTTTGTTGCTTTTTATGTAATGTTGAAGAAGTCCTTGCCTATCCCAAGGTTATGAAGGTTTTCTCCTAGAAGTTTTATTATTTTATTTTTAACATTTATGTCTATGATCTATTTTAAATAATATTTTGGGTATGGTGTAAGGTTAAGGTCAGGTTTCATTATTTTCCATATAGATGACATATTTGTCCCAGCACCAGTTAATGAAAAGACCTTCTTTTTCCCCAGAGAACTGCAGTAGAGACTGTTATAAACAAGTGACTGCTATAAACAAGGGTCTATTTCTGGAGTTTTTTATTCAGCCCGCCGCTCTGTTTGTCTAAATCTGTGCCAATATCACACTATCTTAATTTCTGTAATTTTTATTAAAAATTTGGATATCTGGTAATGTACACTCTCCAGCTTTATTGGCTTGGCTAACCTAGGACCCTGGCATTTCTATATACATTTAAGAATCACCTTGTCAATTCCAACAACAACAAATATGCTGGGGTTTCAACTGGGATTCATTAAATCTATAGATTAATTGGGGGAGAACTGAAATTTTAACAACACTGAGTCTTGCAATCCATGAACAAGGCATGCGTCTGGGGAGAAACGTTCTAGGCAGATGGCAAAGCATGAACAAGGGCAGAGAGACAAGAAACAGCATGGCTTCTGGAATCTGAGAAGCTACGAAGCAGTTCGACGAGGTATAAAGCACAAGGCATGGAGTGCAGAAGATGAGGCTGAAGAGAGGCAGAGGCCAGATTACGGAGGAACTGGTCAGCCACGTCTGCGAGTCTGGATCTAAGGCTGATGGTGGTTTTAAAGCACAAGAGTGGTATGGTCTCAAGTGCAGCCATACAGAGGACTCGGTCAGCAAAGGGTCTGAAGAGGTTTGAATGGCTTTCAAAGAGATCGAGAGTGTAGACAGGCATGATCGGAGAGCATTCCAGTGGTTAAGGTGAAATATGATGATGATTTGAACAAGGACAGTGGCAATAAAGATGGAAAAGAAATGGATTCATATGGGATTGGTAAAATCAGTAGGATTTGGTGACTGGATGTTGCGGGGTTGGTGGGGGTGGTGAGAGAGTAAAAGAGGGCTCCTAATTTTCCAACCTGTTTATGGGTAGATGGTGGTATAAGGAATACGGGAGCAAGAGTAAGCTTGGGAGAGATGTTGAATAGTTTGAGTTTGGATGCCTAGGAGTTTCCCCGTGGTGGTGTCTTGAAGACAGTTGGAGATATAGGTCTGAAGCCCAGGGGAAGATCCAGGCTGGACACACGGTCCTGTGACCATGGGTAAAATCATGAGAATAGATGAGATTACTCAAGGAGTGTTTGGGCTGAGAGGTATTATGAATTCCTCCCTCACATTCCCATTCAGGTTTAAAATTTCCCAGTTCTTTGTCTTCTTTTTCATAATTATTACCCATTGATATCCCCTAGGTTAAATACCATATAAAAAATACTGTTTACTGGTCTAACATTACATTTAGGACCACAAATTTCAAACGGATGTTCAGTACAGCCAGATATCCCTTATAAAGTTCCACTCTCACATGCCACGTTTTCAGCTTTTCTTCCTCGAACCTTCCATTCCCTCACTGCCCTGCACTCTCGGCTGAACCTCGCATCATACTTCCCTACATTGGAAAGAAAAGGGCAATTTGATCACCTCATCTTCATAGCATCAAGTCTACCAGGTTCTCCGCACCTGCTCTGTCTTCCTTCTTGTCACTGCAGAAGTGTCCCCGTTCCAATCGGCAGCAGGCCCCATAACCTGTGCTCTAGATCCCATCCTCTCTCTCACTCCCACATTGCCCCCTGCGTGCGGTCGTCATCCATTTCTCCTTCACTGCCCAGTCAGTCTCATTTTAATGCAAATAGGCCTTAATATCTCCCTCTATAAACAAAACTTTTCAGTGCCAGAGACTGCTAATGCTCACTGATACACATTTTCTTCTCTCCTTCCTGGGTACAAAGCTAAATTATATTTCTCAGCCCCTTTGTGGAGGCCATATGGAAAGTAGACTGTGACCAGAAATGACGTATTCTACGTTTAGGCTTGGCCCCTACCACTCTCCCATTCCGACCCCAGCCAGGTGGCTCACTGGTTGGAGCATTGTCCCCTACAACAGAAAGGCTGCAGGTTCCACCCCCAGTCAGGGCGGCCAATCGATGTCACTCTCTCATATCTATGTCTCTCTCTCTCTCTATCTCTCTCACAGATCAATAAAAACACATCCTTGGGTGAGGATTCTTCTTTAAAATCTCCCATTCGCGATTCTCTACTCTCTTTCCTTTCCCAAGGTGACTTTGACGGCTACCTGTTGGTGCTACAAGATTGAAGGTGCCTGGGTCCCTGGGTTACTCCTGGAAGAAAGACGCTCGACTGACATTGGACTGTGACTCAAATGACAGATAAACTTTAAATTAACCTGTTGAGATTGCAGTTGTCTGGAACAGCCCTTAGCCTAATATAACTCCACAACTCCCTCCAACTACTGTCCCATTTGTTTCCTTTAACGCTCTTTGAATAATTGCCTACACTCATGGTTTCCGCCATCCTCTTCCCGACCTCCTCCGACTCAGCGTTCATCCCCACCAGTCCACTGGCATGGCTCTTATCAAGGTCATTAATGACCTTCACCTTGCCAAACCCAAGGTCATTTCCTTATCTCACCCTTTTCAGTTTCTCAGCATCATCTAGCACAACTGACCACTTCTGTTCTTTTTGAAACAATCTCTGGGACACCACAGTCTACTGGCTTCCCTCCTGCTTCCCTGGCAGCTTCTGCTTCCCTTCCAGTTCCCTAAGACTTGGAGGATCCTAGGGCTCTTTTAAAAAAAAATTTCTCTTTCCTTAGGTGAAATGCTGCTGACTCTCAAATCTTTATTTCTAGCCCTGACCTCTCCCATTAGCTTAAGTTTTACATATTCAGCTGTCTACTGGGATATCTAATAGGCATCTAAAATATAATGTCCAAAACCAACTCCTGATTTTTCCTCTCAAACCTTTTTACTCGCCTTTTTCTTCCTTTTACCTGGTTGCCCAGACCAAAAATATGGGAGTTTCCAA
Source organism: Miniopterus natalensis (assembly GCF_054644295.1). Classification (NCBI taxonomy): domain Eukaryota; kingdom Metazoa; phylum Chordata; class Mammalia; order Chiroptera; family Miniopteridae; genus Miniopterus; species Miniopterus natalensis. The sequence continues at coordinate 32,604,172 of NC_142093.1, forward strand.
TTCCATTTTTCCTTTCCCACCTATATCCAATCCATTACCAAGTACTTCTGGCTCTGTTACCACAATGTCTTACTAAAATCTGACTTCTTTTCACCATCTCCTCTACAAAAACACTAGTGGAAACCACTTTTACCTCTCAGGCTACTCCAGCGCCCACTAACTGCTTTGCCTTCACCCTCGCCCCAGGCGTATGCTCACAGTTTAACACATCAGGTAGAGTAACCATCTCAAAATATAATCAAGTCGATCACATGCTTAAAACTCTCCATAGCTTTCTGGGTAAAACTGGAGCAAAATCCACCCTCCTTACCAAGTGAGATTTCTTTTTGTCTTCGCAATCTCTTTAGTGCATTACAGTATGGTTTAATGCTTATTCAATAGTTTCGTTCTTTTCTACTTTTCTACATTTCGTGGAAAGGATAATTTGTGGTTGGAAGGAGATTTGCCCCCCCCCCCCAACTGGGTCCTCCCCTCCCGCACTTGCATGGCAGGCTGATATTCCCCATCCCCTCTTATTTTAGACAGCAAGGGACAGTGGAAAGAGCCTGGAGCTTTGGAATCAGAAAACCCTTTGTTGAAACTGTGCTTTTCTTTTTACCAACATTCTGAAGTAGGAACTTAACTTCTCTGAACCCCGATGACCTCATGTATAAAATGAGGATAACAATATGTTACAAATGAAGTAAATGAACTGGCACATACGAAGGAAACCAAGTTATACTAGATTCCTTTAACACAGCGATTTTCAACCTGTGTGCCCCAAGAATTTTTAAAACATGCAATCCCTGACTATTCAGTCAGGGATCCTGACCTCTTTTCCTTTAGATGGTCAGATTAAAAAAAAAAAAAAAAAAAAAATGACAACAGCCAACAGTGTGAATAGCCGTCCAGCGTGAATGAATCAAAGTTATACTTTTTGTTGTTGTTTTAAGATGAGCAAAAACATATCTTTTTTGGCTGTGCCCCAGAATTTTAGTAGCTGATGTGTGCCATGAAATGAAAAAGTTGGAAATCACTGCTTTGACACACTAAACGCTCCTTCCATTCACCCTTGCATCGTGGGCATCCTTGTGAAATCCCAGGACAGCGTCCACCCGCTGATGTTGAGCGCGCAGCGTAAGGATGCGATGAACTCACGGTGCGGTGAACCCTGAGTTTAAGGAGCTTTACGAGGTAAAGTACGTAAAGGTAGCTGAGCCTTCGCAATGTAGATATAAAGAGGGAAAATCAGACTGCGGGGGTCCCCATATGCAAATACGTGAATTACAAGTGAAGACGGACCGCGGCCGCTGCCGCACTTCCCCTCGAGGGCGCCCCGCCGCCGGAGCGCAGCGCCGCCCACCGGCGCGGGGGCGGAGATTTGCATTTGCGAAATCGGGAAGAGGCGGGGAACCACCCGTCGAAAACCCCAGGCCCCGGTTCCACCCCAGCCCGGGAGGGCCAGCCCCACTTCGCGCCGCCCCGCCCCGCCCCCCGGCCCGGGGGGAGGGGGCGGCCCTCTGACGTCACCGCGCTCTCCTACTCGCTCCTGAACTTTAAACCGCGCTCCAAGGAACAAGCTGGAGGAGGGGGATTTCTCAGGAGCCCGAGGCCTTCGCCCGCTCGGGACCGACACCTCCCGGCTCCCGCTGTTCCCTGCCCTCCCGAAGCTCCCGCGCGCCGGCTCCCCCGCCCGGCCCCGAGCCCCCCGCACTTCCCGGGGCGGTAGCGTGGGCGGGGCACGGGCGGGGCGGAGCGTGGGCTGCGCGGGGCGGCCGCGCGCGCCCGCCGGAGGACGCTGGGCTGCTGCTCCCCGGGGGAGGGCGGCGGGAGGCGCTTACGTCAGCCCCGGGAAATCCCCCGGCTGCGGCCGGTCTCTCCAGCGGCCGGCGCGCGGCCCTCGCGGCGCTCCGCCCCCTGGCGACGCCGGGCGATCTGGAACCCGAGAATCTAGGGGGTGGGAAGGTGTGAGCCGCAGACCAGAGGAGGGCGGGAAGGAGGAAGAGGCCCCGGGGGTGGTCTGGGGGACAGGGGTCCCGCGCGCAGAGGACCGAGCGGCGGGCTGACTGACTGCGGCGCGCTCCGACCCGGACGCGCGGCGCGGAGCGGAGCGGAGCCATGGCCGCCGGTGAGTGTGCCCCGCGCCGCGGGCGGGTCCGCGACTGGGGGGGAAGGAGCTCGTCCGGGGGTCTGACTGCTCCGTTTCCGGGGCTCAGTTTTGATTGTGGCGCGTCCCGTCTTTAAAATCGCCCGATCTGGCAAATTGTCAACCTTGTCATTGCTTCAGGGTTTGCGTGCGAAATCAAAGCCACGTTCTGTAATTTGATGCCATTATTATAGACGGAACCTTAGGAATTCCCAACGACTTGGTTTTAGAGTTAGGAAAGCAATCATCTAAATAAAGGGAGACGAAGCGTTCTCCTATTGAAAAGCCGATTTATGTCGAAATGGTGGTTTTATGTTTTAGATCAGAAATGAGGAACCTCAGACCTCAGGAGAGCTCCGCGTCTTTTTAGTGTAATGTCACCAAGTGCTGAGAGGCGATGGCAGTTGTGCGAAATGTGTGCCTTTAAAAGTCACCGATGGCATTTTAACGGGGCCGACGTGGAAACGGTGCTTCAACACGGGGCGATTTTTCCTGTCCGGCGGCGCGTTTTAGTTGACGGGGAGGTCGAGTTTGGTTTTTTGTTTTCACTCTGTTGGAAAGAAGGGAAAAGAGGATCTTTAGAATACCCGTGCTTTAAAATATGGGCAGGAACGAAGACAACTGTGGATCACTTCTGTCAGGATCCATTTTCAGTTAATAAATGCGCGAATCTCTGGCTTTAGCGGGAGAGGAGTTTACCCAGAAACAGCCCGGAGGGCGGGGCGGGCGGGCGCGTATTTACGCCGCGGCCTCCGCCGGCCGGCGGCCAAGGGGAAGTGAGTGAAATCCGGCCGGCGGCGCTCGAGGGGGACCTGCTCGGGGCTCTGGGGAGGCTCCTCGGGGCGCCTTCCCGTTGCGGGGGGCAGCGTGCGCCAGGGCAGGGAGTTCCTGGTTGCCGCCCCACTCGCGGGCTGAAGAGGGGCGCTCGCGCGCCCGGCCCGCGCCCTCCCGGCCCCGCAGCGCGACCCCCGGCCGCAGGCTGCCGTCTGGCCGGGAAGAGGAAGTCGGAGGCTCCGAGGAGCCTTTAAAGGGCCCGAGCAGAACCGCGCCGGAGCTGCCGCCGGCGGCTTGAGAAGGAAACTGGAGCGGTTCACATGACATTTGATTTCAGCCTGTGTGTGGTTTTCATGTGAGAATGCGAGTGGAGTTTAAAATATTTAACTCCTTACCCACTTCATTGACCCTCAGACTTTTAGGTGATCTTGTAAATTCATAAATTCAAGGCGCGTTTAGAACAAAAGTGCAAAGATGACTTGAAATATTAGGTTAATTTATTGGTTATGAGATCTTGTATGAAAGTAATAAAGAAGAGTGAGCTTTATACGTTAAAAAAAAAAAAAAAGCCTGCTGGCAGTTGGGCCAAACTTTGTTAATATAAAGCATGAATATAATACTTTTAATTCTCCCAAAAAAGAGAGAAAACAATTAGCCATTTTTATAGAGTATTGGAAAACCCACATCATTTTACAATGTGATACAGTTTAAACTTGTTTAAGACATTATATTTTGTGCTGTTATGAGGGCTGATTGCCTAATTTGAAGGGGAAAATTTTTTTAAGGAATGGAAAGTTGTAGAGTAATGATCACAAGTAATTTAAATTGTAATTCAGTTGTTTGAAAATTGCTAAGCAAATTTTTAAAGGGAGTCTGGGTGTACTTTCCTTAAGCAGTTGTAAAGAACTTAGAGAAAAAGAGCCACTAAATTATAAATTCCCATCCTGTTTTGAAACAGTAGTTTAACTGACTCAGAAAAAAAAGTGTGCTAAATTAGTTTATCATTGTCTAGTTTAGATTCTGTTTGTTGTAAGATAGTATTAAAACCTCCAAAAGTGTTTTTATTGATTACCAAGCCCTTAAGGCCATTTCTTCACTTCTCCAGGATGTCATATGTAAATAGGTATGTGTAGTTGAATATGTGGTCTGTATAACGTAAAAAGTAACATCATAATCTCATAAGCAAATTATATAAGTACCATGAGTAACTGGGACTTTTATATATATATTTCTAAATTTTGTTCAGGTAAATTATCAGATTATTTAGAATTTCACAGCTTGTGTTCTATTAAATTGTCTTTTTAAATTACACCTTAATTCTAGCCTTTTGATATGATTAATTAGAATAGGCATTGTGAAGAAAAATGTTCCCATACGTGTTAGGCCGTGATTACACTTGTATGTTTAAATAAAATTCACTATTTTAGGTCTGAATTTAAAGCTTCTCATTGTTCCAGTAAAAAATGTAAAATGTTCTTGTGTGCATATAGCAGCCCTGTTTACTAATAAATAGTGCTGTCTTTGGTAAAACACGTTTTAAAATTTAGGTAATTTATTTTTATTACCAGTTTTCTATAATATAGTTCTGCTATGTCACATAGGAAGTACACAAAGAAATTGTTTTTGTAAACTACACACTACTTCCCAACTCTGTCTATAATGTGAATTTCAAGAGAACTATTTCTCTTGAGTAAGGGGGGGGAATGTAAATGTACAGCTTAAAATTTTAATGGTGGAGCTGCAAGCTGGAATTGATAGCTAAAGCAAATGACTTCTTTTTTACAATAAAAGACTACGTGCACTATGAAGGCTGTTTCAGAAATGCAACACATGAAAATGTAGAGGTAACAGTGGTATGAAGGAATGAAGGTGATATATGGCAGACCTAGAGTAAAGAGAATGAGTGAATGAAATGACTAGTGAATCAGATCATGAATCATTTTGTGGAATGTGTTGGGGGTGTGTATTGTAGTATCTCAAACATGATTTAAGGGACTCTGCATTCCTTTTGTTCCATCTTTCTCTCATCTGTTCTCTGCAAATGACTGGGGTTGTAGGCACATGACCTAAGTCATTGAATGGTACGTACTTTTTTTTTATACCAAAGGAAATTATTGTACACAGACATAAAGTACAACAAAAGAAATAATATGCAGATTGTAAATCACAAGGATTTTTTTATGTATTAAAAGAACTCTTTTCCAAGGGTCCCAGTTTGGATGTCAGAAATCTAGACACGATATAGAGAAAAATGTTAAATGGGAAAATACAGGGACATTTTGCATTATATATTTTAAACAATTTACTTTTGTCTTACCATTATGTATATTATTCACTAGTCAACAGAATATAACAGAAATACTGTTAACAAAAGTGAATGTTCTAGTACTTTTTCTACCCACCTAGTTCCACATACCCCACCATAAAACCTATAAATTAGGACAGTATTTTTCCATTTGTGAATAATGATCATTAACATTGCATGCAATATACTTATACTAAAAAAATTATTTGTTTAATTCATATTTAAATGAGCATCCTGTAATTTTTATTTTTAAATCTGGCAATCTTAATCAAGACAGATGATTTGGGCCTGTCATCTGCTTTTAATTCAGTTAAATACATGAAAAATCTAGGACAGATTTTAAATATTTCTCTATTTTTTCACCCTGGAAGTTAAATTTTTTTTCAACACTTATTTTTTTACCCTCACGGCACTGGAATCTCTAGCAGCAGAATCTCTATTGCCAACATTTTTTACATCTTTTATTTACCTTATGATGTGTACATCAGTCAAATACTCATCTGAAAATTTCCCTTACTTGGATTTTTAAGACCTGATTGACAGTCAGCCTGATATATTGGAATAAACCTGGACTTTAGTCTGTGGTGAACCTGAATCATTTTTTGTTCCACTTCTACCACTCTGTGAGATAAAAATGGGAATAACTCCTGCAGAGTCTTGTTAGGTGTTAGTTTTATACATATCTTTCAAGAATATATAAGAAAAGAATGCCCATTTACTTATTAAAAATTTGAAATGATTTTGTGTACACTTAAACTAGGGGAGTAGAATTTGACAGTGATGCTTGGACTCAGTGTATTTTTTTCCCCTCCTTTGTCCACTTAAATGATAGTAAGCACTGGGGGTGAGGGAGTAAATACAAAATTGCTTAGTAGATAAACCATGTGTCCTTTTGCCAACTTGATTAATATAACTTATCTTCTGTTTTATTTCTTTTATGCCTTCCATGTTAGTCTTTCCTTCTTTATGGGAATCGGCTTAAGTTTTCTTTGCCCCTTTGTTAATTGCATGCAATTCTAGCTATGTAAAAAATGGTAACTCTAAATTTTGATCATAACAAGGAAGAAACAGAAAAACTCACCTGTGTCTTAAGGTCAAGAAGATCATCACCATGAATCAGTTGGGTTGCTAGGTTCAAGGAAAGAAGAATAGATGTTATTTTCTTTTTCTCCAAAGTGAGTAGAGGTGATATTTGGAAAAGTATATATTGTTAGCTCCATTTGCTCCTTTGGGTCTCTGTTATCTAGTACTTCTGTGAGGGAGATGCAGCCTGTAGTCAGTTATTCTCAACTGTAGTGTTGACACATTGGCACATTATAATCATTTGTGTGCTGTATTTTAAGAAATGTTTTTGATGATAGTTAAAATACTAATTTTGCAAATGATTTACTTTTAAAATAAATCATAGTGATTAAAGGCTAGCTTTATAGTAGTGCCGCCCCTCCCCTCATTTGGATAAACTTTTTAGAGTGGGAGGAAAAGAAAGAGTTTAAGTAGTCAGAATTCTTCTGCCTAGTTTATCTATCACCCAGCCCGTACTTGTATGTGAATTTTTGGATTACTTCTCTAGATACGTGCATCACTGTTTCCACTTCTTTATGTTTTAGAGCAATGGTTCTCAATCAGGAATGTGTTAGAATTGCTTGGAAGGCTTTTTCAGAAACATGTCTGGGCTTTTAGATGAATCTGTTTCTATTCAGCAGATCTCAGGTGGGGTCAGGGCATGTTTGTTTTGAAAAGCTACCTAGGTGATTCTGATATACAACCCCAAAATGAACTCTGTTCCAATGAAATTCCTGAACCAAACAGAATAAAATTAAAGGTAACAGTGGTACTGTACTTTACTCAGTAACCCAAAGTAGAAACAATGGAGCCATCAGTGATTCTTTTTCTTAACCCTAATGTTCAGTCTGTCACTAAGTACTGTCAATTTTATCTTTTAAATAACCCTTCATTCCTTTTATTACTACCATATTTCAGACACACCCTCATCGCTGCTCATATTATTGTAACAGCCTCTAAAGCTGATCACCTTGCTTTCTCTTTTTTGTGTGTTACTTTGCCACCAGAATTTTTACTCTAAAATTCCAATCTGATCATGTGATTCCGCTGTGTTAAGACCATTCACTGACACTCATAGAATGAAATCCAAATTCCCAAATGTAGCTGGCTTTTGGTTCTCTTTCTAAGGGTAGAAAATGCACACCCCTCTCCCACCTGTCCCCTGGGGCTATATTGGTGATTCTTAAACTCTTCTCTTCCACTGGGGCTGTATCTTCTCTACTGGTACACCTTTGAACACATTGTTCCCTTTCCCTAGATCGCCTACCTGCTCCTCTCCTCCCTCCTTCCTTTCCACCCTTTTGCTGCATTAACTCCTTTTTTCCTTTGATATATAGTTAGGCATTCCCGACTTTTTTGCTTTCAGTATCATTTTTTGCAGAATTTTGTTAGCATAAACAAAATTTTATTTTGTTTGTCCTTTCTGTAATCTAATAATTTGTGTTGTTTACCTCACTCTTCTGTAAAATCTTTGAGCAGTTGTGATAGCATCATGGTATCACTATAAATCATTTTCAGGAAAGCATCTGAAATAATCAACATTGTTATTATATATGCGAGACACTTGGTAAGAATTTAACACATATTTCTAATCCTCACAACAACACAATGAGGTAGTACTGTTATTATTATCTCCATTTTATAGAGTGGGAGATTTAAGAGGTTTAATAACATTTCCAAGGCTTTCATTGTTAAGATTTGGCTGGGTAGGATTCAAAGGCCTCTTCCCTGTATGCACTGATCAGACCCACTGTATTACCCTTTCTGAAGATTTGTTTGCATTCTAACACAGGATAAGCCTACAGTAAAAAATACAGATAGCTAATTTTAGTATATAGGTGCTGAAGTGAGCACACAAAAAATGGATATCTAATTGAGGCAACTTAGAAATCACTAAACTGATTGAGGGAGGTTTTTCACCAATGAAAGTTTTCTTCATGTATCTGAAATACAGACATATTGCTACGTACTCTATTTGTAAGCACACTTGAGTGTCTTTATTGAACTTGGATAGGAGGGGGTAAAGGTGTATATGTTTTAGACAGCTTTATTGGCATATAATAAATTGCACATGTTTAAAGTATGCATTTTGGTAAGTTTTGACATGTATACAACCTTGAAATCATTATTACACTCAAGATAATTAATATGCCCCTCATGCCCCTGTTTCCCCATCCGCTCCAACCCCTGATCTGCTTTCTTACATTATATCTTAGTTTACATATTCTAGAGTTTTGTATGTATGGAATCATACAGTATATGCTCTTTTGGTCTGGCTCCTTTCACTCAGCATAATTATTTTAAGATTCACCTCTGTTGTGTTTATCAGTAGTTCGTTCTAAAGTTGCATATTTTGAATTGTATTTGTTACAGAAAGTAACTATTTTCTTTTTCTTCCTTGTATATTATACTTTAGAAAAAGATTTAGATGAGACAGAAAATTATGTTGAGCCTAAAGTCCCTTCTGGAACGTGTTTTGATATACTGTGTATAAGTGCATTGACATTCCAATGGAGATATGAAAAATTTACATATCCTTCTTCAAGGATTTAAATGCATTTTCATTTTCAATGAGTAGTCTTTTATTCCACTACTAAGAGTCTGATGTAAAGTCAAGCAGAACAGTTAAACTCACTTTGGAGTATAACATTGTACTTCTGAAGACTTTCTTCTTGACTCTTCCGGGGGACTCTTGGGAGAAACCCTTCTGCTTGGTCTCATGTGGGAAGTAGATATCCCTGAAGTGGCTATCTCAGAACTTCACATTGGCATTAACTATAGATATTAAGCAGTAAACTGCTAACCAACAAATGTGATTTGAATGACACTAATGTGACTTGTGCTAACACTATATAGGAGCTCAGTTTGAATGGGAGAAGGTGTCTTTACCACCCAATCTTAATTACATTTTAACCTTGTAATTTAATTTGGGAGGGAAAATATTTTAGTCTGCTGTTTAAAAAAAATATCAAGTGGTTAATATACATTATTATTGCTATCCTAATCTCACCCTCCCCCCCATCTTTTAAATTTCAGGTGGGTATAACCCATATATAGAGATAATTGAACAACCCCGGCAGAGGGGAATGCGTTTCAGATACAAATGTGAAGGGCGCTCAGCAGGCAGCATTCCAGGGGAGCACAGCACGGACAACAACCGAACGTACCCTTCCATCCAGGTAACAGACCTTTCTCCTGCACGTGTCTTACTCTTAGTTGCTTCATATTTTAGCTACAGCAATTACATTAAAGGCTCAGTTTCTTTACAGTCTTTTCCATGGGCTTTCCTTTCTTCTGCTTTTTTTCCTTTCCGTTTTAATTGATTGGTACTAGATAGCTGTCTGGGGTCATTCCTTAAATATGGTGTGGATTCTTCGTCCCTGAGGATAGTTATTCGGTGTTTGTGTGTTAATCTAAGTAGAGTGATTCACGGCACTTAGTGTACTTTGGCAGCTTTTGGGTGATGATTCCTTTCATGGGACACAGAGCTAATGAGGAAAAAGCATTCTCTCCTTCCAGCAGTGAGCAAAATTATTCCGTAGATTGAAATCGTGGACTTGGGAACTCAATTAGAATTCTTCTTTCTACAGTCATTTGGCTAAACTAGGGGCTATGGGAAAGGAGAATGAACGTTTTGCCTCATTTTTCCTTGCCTTTATTGCCTTTCCCTGATACTCTGGATTTCATTGACTGATTTGAAATATAGCCACTTTTTAAATCGTTTTTTGATGTTAGCGTAAGTTTTGAAAGTAGTTTTTCATCCAAAATGACTTGGGTAATATACTATATTTGTAAAATATACTATATTTAATTTGACTTTTTAATGAATTTTTATCCTTTAAATGCCAATTAAAAACTTGAATGGCAGAGTGGATTTTTAAAAGTTGTTTAGTCTTTCACCAACAGATCTTAATTCGCTGTTTTATAATGAGGTTATTTACAAAGTTTATTCAGTTGAACTTAAAGGGAATGCTAAATTGTAGAATAAGGCAGTGGCAAAATTATTGAATTCCCAGTTCCTAATTTTTGTCACATTTTTTGGCAGCAATATGAATTTGAGTTATCTAAGTCCTTTTATTTAAATGTTAAAATGAGAGAAATGCTACTAAAAGGTAAATAAGAAAACACTGTTCTTTTAATCTTTTAAGAGCAGTTATTAACTTTTCTGCATAATTCAACTTAACTCTGTACGTTCTCTAAAATATTTCTAAGATCTGTATCCTTACCATTCCAGTAGGTCCTAAACACTACATTTGAGTTCCACATTAGCCTATATTACGGTTTTAAGTGGTTACTCTCTCTTTTATTCAGAAAGGCAATCAATACTTCCTGGTTGCTTTTTCAAATTAAGTGTAAATTCAGAATTATGGATTTTAGTGTTCTCTTACCTGAAAAGCTACCCATTGTTACTTAACTACCTTGCTTCCTTGTTGTAAGCTGGTTTTTACATTCCCTGCTTTGTGTTTGCAAATTTGCTAGCTTCCAAACTGAACATTTGCTCCTGCCCGTGCTCAGAGTGTCCCCTTTCCACGCTTAACTCTTCTCTTTATTCTTAGTGTTCTACATGCATTTATTGTGTGAAAACAGTTTTGTGAAACTCAACTTGATTCATTGCCTACTGAACAGTGAACACTTGGGATGTTCTTACTAATGAACAAATGTCACATATTAAGTAGAATAGTCATATGTGTTGGTGTACTGTCATATCCAGTTTGGCTGAAGGGACGTTGATGGTAGGACAGTGAATCTAAGAGCATGGCCTTCAGTGACTTAACAATTAAGTATTTTCTCATGCTGTGTGATAATATTTTGGTTTAACTTTACTTGTTTTTTAAAAGGCAAATAGGCAGAATCCAATGATACGATCAATTGAAATTAATATGCCAAGGAACTGAGAGGTAACTTCTTCCTACTGGTGTTACCTGGGAAGTTTCATCCAGACGGCCAGCCAGCTGGACTTGATTTATCCAGTGCTAACTACATTATAGAAATTGAACTCTCATTTAGTAGGTCAGTTCTTAGTGAGAAATGTTTATGGATCATCTGTTTTATTTCCCCCCCTTTCCAGATTATGAACTATTATGGAAAGGGAAAAGTGAGGATTACATTGGTAACAAAGAATGACCCCTTTAAACCTCACCCTCATGATTTAGTGGGAAAAGACTGCAGAGACGGCTACTATGAAGCGGAATTCGGACAGGAGCGCAGGCCTTTATTGTAAGTACACAGCCTCAGCTAGGAAATCTGTAAGCACAGGATACTCTGCGTCCCCCTCTGTGTATCTCTGATACTGTTTAGCAGAATAAACTAATTCCTCATTCTACTCCTATTTACTTCAGTATACATTTAAATTTTCTTACCATTTGCAGGAGAAGTACCTTTTGTTCTGTATTAGTAGATGTAACTCATGATGGTAGAAAGAACACTTCTTTATTGTTACCTGAAGTAAACACGGATTCGTTTATGCTGTGATTTTTTTTCTTAGTTTGAACAAGTTATGAAAAGTTTTTCCTCATACATTTTTACTCTTATCTTTTCATTAATAGTTAATTTAAAGATTGCCAGATGTGAGAAAATCAACTGGGAAACTGAAATTATTATTTAGAAAAGGGCAGGTTATAAAATTAACATACAACAGTAGTTCTAAGATTGAAAATTATGTATCGCTGTGTTGGTGAGGCTGCCAGAAGATTCATTATGTTGGTGAGAAAGTATATTAATAAAACCTTTCTGGTAGGCAGTTTAACAGCTACATAGCAAAAGTCTGAATTATATGACTGCCTCTTGAACTAGCAATTCTACTTTTAGAAATTGATCCCCAGGAAACAATTAATTAAGCATGTTCCGACACTTAGCTCTGGTGATGTTCATTGCAGTTCTGTTTGTAATGGCAAAATGTTAGAGACAATCCAAATAATATACAAAAGGGGTTAGTTAAATAAACTGGTACACCCATGCAATGTACTCCTTTGAAGTCTTAAAAATAACATCATAAATACATCTTTGTATAGAAAGATATTCACAGAATGCTAGGTAAATAAAATAAGTTTAAAACAATATATGATAACCTTTTTGTTTAAAATAAATGTGTACATACCCATGGTAGTATATACACTAAGGTATTAATAGTAGTTGTCTCTGGATGGGTAGAATTGTGGGTGTAATTCTTTTTTTATAATGAACATGTATTGAGTTTGTGGAAAAATGAAACTGATTACAACAGGAAAAAAAATAGTAGCCTCTTTATATATAAGTAGTAAACATTTAGAAAATATACTTTAAAATATTTTTCTTAAAATAAGAGCACAAAAAAATAAAATATCTAATAATATAAACTTGGCAAGAAATATTTCCTATTTTAATTTTTGACCTTCCAACAGCATTTTACAGTATAGATTCCTCCTTCCTAAACATTCTGATTCCCTTGATTTCTGTGAAAACAAGCTCTCCTGTTTTCCTGCTTTTCTAGCTGTTCCTTCTCAATCTTATAGGCAGTTAAATTTGGGGGCTACCTTAATTATATCCAATAATGTCCCAGTAGTGCCCTTTACAGCTGTCCTGCCTCTTCCCGCAATCCAGGATCCCATTGAGGATCACACATTCTATTTAGTTGTCATGCTTATGTAGCCTCCTTTAATTTACATCAGTTTCCTCCTTTAATTTACATCAGTTTCCTGGCCTTTCTTCGTCTTTCATGACGTAAACATTTTTGAAGAGTCTAGGCTGTTTGTTTTGAAGATTGTTTTTCAATGTGGATTAGTCTGAATGGTTGCTCATGATTATATCCATGTTACCATGAATAGCATGAATAATATTTTCATGTTAGCATGAAGCATTTTAGACAAGGTATCTACAGAGGCAGTGCTATATTCTCAAAACATCTCTTCAGAAGACGTAACATTAGTTTTTTCCATTTGTGATAGTTAATTGGCATTCTACTGTAAAGAAAACCTTTTCCTTTTTACCCTTCCCCATATAAAAAATGCCACTATAGACCCATGGATTTTTATATTCAGTATATTGACATCATTATTTTGATTTTCAAGTTGACCCAACTTTGACTAATGCAAGCCTCTTCAAATGTTTTCTGTGTCCTTTTGACATGGCCTCATCTTTCTTTGAACACTTCTTTACTTCCTGACACAACAAACTGTTCAAGACCCTTGTCTTTTTCTCGATCATGCCCTGAAATCAACACTCTTTTCGGAGGAGCCCTGGTTTTTTAGTGGGGAATGTACTTAGTCCGATTGCCTTTTTGACATATCCTCTTAAATATCTTGAAAGAACCTCAAGTAGAATATGCCCCAAACCATGATCTTACGTAATCATACTTCTTTCCTCTTAAAATTGGTCTTCTAATGTACGTTATCTTAGTGGTTGCTATAAAAGCATGGTGTCATCCTTGACACCTCTCGCACAGGTGCATGTGTTGAATTCACTTACAGGTACCTCCTAAATAGTTCTTGAATCTCTCCATTTGTCTCAGTGACCTCTGTCACTACCACACTGCTACTGCTGTAATTGAAATGTGGACCCAGAAGGACAGCCTTCTGACAGCTCTTCTCCTATCAACTCTTTTTGTGCCCTCCACTTAGCCAAAGGGATCTTTTTAAAAATTTAAGCCCGGCCGGGCGTGGCTCAGCGGTTGAGTGTCGACCTAGGATCCAGGCAATCGGGGTTCGATTCCCGGTCAGGGCACATGCCCGGGTTGTGGGCTCGATCAGTGACTCTCTCATCATTGATGTTTCTATCTCTCTTTCTCCCTCTCCTTTCCTCTCTCTGAAATCAATAAAGATATATTTTTTAAAAATAAAAATTAAAAAAAATTTTAATTTATTCAGCAAGATCTTGTCAAATACAAATCTGATTGTCACATCTCTGCTTAAAACATGTTAATGGCTTTATTTCACTCTTGGAATTAGGACAACATTCCTTGGAAAGCCCAGGGCACCCACTTGTATTTCTAGCCTTCGATTAAACTGTGTTCTCCTTAAATTCCGTACTCGAGTCACAAAGGCCTTCCTTTAGTTTCCTGGGCTCACAGTGCTCTTCTGTAGGGTCCTTTGCATGTTCTTTTCCTACTGCCTGAAGTCTCTTGATTCTCCTTTTCTGTTCATAACAAATATCACTTCCTACAAGAGGCCTGTTTCCCCTCCCTGAATTGGCCAATTCTTTCCTATCATAGGGCTCTCTCTCCTGGCATCGTGTACATCTCCTTTATAAAAATTGTCATGGTTTTAGTTAGCATTTTTTGTGTGTGCGGGTACTTAATGTCTATCTGCTTCACTAGTCTAAAGGTTAGCAAATTCCTTCTGTAAAGGGCCACATAGTCAATATTTTAGGCTTTGAAGGCCATATTGTCCCTGTTGCAACTTCTCAGTTCTGCTGGTGCAGCGTGAAAGCACCTGTAGATAATACATAAACAAATCTGTTGAGCTGTGTTCCAGTAAAATTTTACTTAAGAGTCAGGTGGTGGGCCAGATTTGGTCCATGGACTGTAGTTGGCCATCCCCTGAACTAGACTGTGAGCTCCATGAGGGGAAGGATTATATATTCCCATTCCTTTCTGGGGTTGTTGGTACATGGTAGGATCCTCAAAACTTGTTGAATGACCATGAATGAATGAATGAATGAATGGTTCAAGTAATCTCTGTGATCCTTGGTTTCCTCATGTCAGAATTTCAGGAATCTCTACTACTTCTGATATTCTCTGAATAGTGAATATGATCATTCAGATGAAACTAAACCAAGTAGTGTAGGAATATATTAAAATGGAGGATTCTTTAAAATCCTTTGTCAAAGAAAAAGAACCAAGCTAAGAATCTTTCAAAGAAGTGCAATACTTTTGAGGAAGAAGACTGTGGTTTAGGGCTTTCAAGAAAGGATTATGAATTCAAGACTTGTTTTTAAATTATTGGAGGCAGAGGAAGGAAATGTCAAGGATATGTCAGGTGGTAACTACATCACAAGTGTGGGGAATGTGAGGAGCATGAGCAGCGTAAGCGTGGAGCGGGCACGCGAGGCGGGCGTCCTCCCGGTGCAGAGTGCCATGTGCAATTCAAGCAAGTGGTAATGTCATTATCAGTTTTGCTTCCTTATTCACACCCACCCAACTTTAGTGATGTCATGGTTTTTCCATGTGGGAACAAATATGACTGGCAGTGGTAGGGGAGTTCCCCTAACCATCATCTGTAGTACACATGCAAATCAGTAATATTTGTAGCTATTGAGAAGTTTTCCATAAATGACATTTTGAAACTTTTGTTAAATATTATTGTTAGTATCCATCCTCTTTCTAATTAAAAAAATGCATTTCAGTCCTTTCTTATGATGAATGATTATTGTAACTTCATATAATATGGCATAAAATATATTCCACTGCTACTAGCAGTGTAGTCAGGGCTCAGATAACAAGTGTCCGTGGAGTGGAGCGAGTCAGGTTTGAGAGGACTAGCAGGCACCACAGCACACTGGAGAGCCCTGCATCAGCTCCAGCTAGATGTTTCTGTACCAACCTACTGTCACCAGATCTTTAAAATGGTCACAAAGCCAGAAATCCAGGCATTTATATGCGGTTACCTGATTGTTAAATGTTGGTAGTCTATGAACTTTTTCTTAAATGTAGACAACACTTTTTATGGGCTCAGCAAAATATGCCCATGGGCGTCGTTTTACAACTTTTGCTTTAATGATCAAATATACAAATTTAATTGATTTTGAAAACGAATTTGTTTAGGACGTGAATTTTAGCTTTGTGGTATCACTTTCCTCTTAATCTTTATCTCCTTTGGTATATTTGACATAGGCATATTAGTAAGGTGTAATTGTAAAATACTGTATGCAAAACCCATATGGTATGTATTATTTTTCTTTTAACAGTTCTCTTAGAAATATAACCCCACTTTTTTTAGGCTCACATCTTTATCATAGCAATTGGAAATTTATAACATGCTTTACTGTCTCCACCTGACAGTGTGATGACTCTCCACTGTTGGATATATGCTTGATATACTTGCAGTATTTTTTAGTATTTGTGTGTTTTACTATAATGCAGTTGAAAGTTCTGTGTTTTCCTTCTAGTTTTCAAAATTTGGGTATTCGATGTGTAAAGAAAAAAGAAGTAAAAGAAGCTATTATTTCAAGAATAAGGGCAGGAATCAATCCTTTCAAAGGTAAGTATGTTTGATATAATCATTTCTATTATTTGAATATTGACTTATTTGTGTAAGTGATTTCTATTTGTATTTTAAACCTGTATTTTAAAACCTATCTTAAGTTCTGTGTTCACTTTTCTACTTGTTGACTTTCTCTGTGTCTGAGTGATGAAGTATATTTAAAATCTTTCACAGTGTTGAAAAAAAATCCTTAAGCTTTCTTATGTCAGTGGAGAATGCCATTCTTCTATAAGAAAACTTCAGAGATGTTCTTCTTTACTCATTCTGGAATATAAAGCTCTTTTTTTATTGATATATATATATATATACACATATACATATATAATTTATATTTATTGTTGAAAGTATTGCAGATGTCCCCTTTTCCCCTCCATTGATCCCCTCCCCCCTCCCTCTACCCCACTACCAGGCCTTCCCCATACCAATGTCTGAGTCCATAGGTTAAGCATATAAGCATATAAGTTCTTTCAGTAGTCTCTCCCCACCCACTCCCTCATCCCGCCTTCCCTCTGAGATCCCTCAGTCTGTTCCATGCTTCTATGTCTCCGGATCTATTTTGTTCATCATTTTATTTTGTTCATTATATTCCACATATGAGTGAGATCATGTGGTACTTGTCTTTCTCTGACTGGCTTATTTCACTTAGCATAATACTCTCCAGTTCCATCCATGTTGTCCCAAAGTGTAAGAGATCCTTCTTTTTTACAGCTGTGTAGTATTCCATGGTGTAAGTGTACCACAGCTTTTTTATCCATTCATCTACTGATGGACTCTTTTTAATTAAAGTATTATTGACATAAAATATTATATTAGTTTCAGGTGTACAACATAGTGATTTGACATATATATTCCTTATAAAGTGATCACAGCAAGAAGTCTAGCAACCATCTGTCACGGTACAAAGTTATTGTTCCCGTGACTGACTTACGTTATAACTATAAGTTAGAACTTCTTAATCCCCTGCACACTTTTGCGCATCACCCACTGCCCAACCCTCTGGCACCTGTCAGTTTGTTCTCTGTATCTATAGGTCTATTTGTTTGTTCATTTGTTTAGTTTTTTTTCTTTCCACAGATAAGTGAAATGATGCAGTATTTGTCTTTCTCTGACTTATTTTACTTGGCATAATACCCTCTAGGTCCATCTGTGGTGTCACAAATAGCAAGATTTCTTTCTTTTTTTTTTTTTTATGGCTGAGTAATATTCTATTGTATATATGTACCACACCTTCATTATCTATTCATCTGTCAATGGACACCTAGGCTGCTTCCATTATTTTAAATAATGCTGCAATGAACATAGGGGTGCATGTATCTTTTTGAATTAGTGTTTTCACTTTTTTTTATAAGTTCCCAGAAGTGGAATTGCTGGGTCCTTCTTTGTCTCTTATTGTAACTTTTGTTTTAAAGTCTATTTTGTCTGGTATAAGTATTGCTACACCTGCTTTTGTGTTTGTTTCCATTTTTATGAAATATCTTTTTCCATCCCTTTACTTTCAGTCTGTGTGTCTTTTGATCTGAATGAGTCTCTTATAGACAGCTTATATAAGGGTCTTGTTTTTTTATTTATTCAGACACCCTGTGTCTTTTGAATGGAACACTTAGTCCATTTACATTTAAAGTAATTATTGATAGATTTGTGCTTATTGCCATTTTCATTGTTTTCATACTAGCTCTTTATAAGTTGTTGGTCTACTATCTTTACTATATGTTTGCCTTTACCAGTGAGATTTTTTTTCTTTCAGGTAGTTTCTTATTTCTAGCTTTGGCCTTTTTTTTTTCCACTTAAAGAATTCCCTTTAACGTTTCTTATAATGCTGGTTTAGTGGTGATGAACTCCTTTAGCTTTTGTTTGTCTAGGAATCTCTTTATCTCTCTTTCAATTCTGAAGGATAACCTTGCAGGGTATGCATGGTTGTAGGTTTTTCTCTTTCATCAGATCTATTCCCTTGAATATATCTTGCCACTCCCTCTGGCCTGCAAAGTTTCTGTTGAAAAATAAGCTCATAGTCTTATGGGCATTCCCTTATATGTATGTAGGTGTTTTTCTCTTGCTGCTTCTAAGACTTTTTCTTTAACTTTTAACATTTAAGATATGATATATCTTGATGTGGGTCTCTTTGGGTTCATCTTATGTGGGACTCTCTGCTTCTTGGATTTGGATGTCTGTTTCCTTCACCAGGTTAGGGAAGTTTTCACCCATTATTTCTTCAAGTAGGTTTCTTGTCCCTTTCTCTCTCCTTCTGGTACTCATATGATGTGAATGTTAGTATACATGACGTTGTCCCAGAGGTCCCTTATGCTATCCTCATTATTTTAAATTCTTTTTTTTCTTCATCTAGTTGGGTGATTTCCCCTATCCTGTATTCCTGATCACTGATCAATTTTTCTGCATCATCTGATCTGCTTTTGATTCTGTCTAGTGTATTTTTTTTTTTATTTCAGTTGTTATATTCTTCAGTTCTGATAGGTTCTTTTTTTTACAATTTTTATTTTTCTTGAAGTTCTCACTGAGTTTATCCACTTGTTCACAGAGTGTGATGAGCATCTTTATGACTATTACTTTGAACCCTTTATCTAGTAAACAGCTTACCTCCTTTTCATTTCATTGTTTTTCTGGAGTTTTGTCTTGTTCTTTTTTGTTTGGAACATATTCTTTTGTCTCCTCATTTTGCCTCTTTGTTTCTGTGTATTCAGCACATCAGCTACATCTCCAGGTCTTGAAAAAGTGGCCTTATTTAGAGGTTGTCCTGTGGGGCCCAGTGGTGGAACTTTCCCTTGTCACCAGAGCCAGGTACTCCAAAGGTGTTCCCTGTGTGGAACAGTGTGGCCTCCTGTTGTGGTTGCGCCACAACTGCTAAGGACACACTGGCAGGTGAGGCTGGTTCCTGGCCAGGCTGGCTATGAGGCTTTGCCACAACTGTTGCCAGCACACTGGTATGCAGTACAAGCCTTCATTGTAGCTCCCTGCAACTATTCTCGTTATAGCTCGTTCTCAACTGTTGCAGACACACTGCTGTGTGCTGGTCCCAACTAAGGCCACCCACCAGGTATAACAGAGAAGGAGCCACTTTGGAGGGGTGCCAGCCTGTGTGGGTCCTCAGGAAAACACTGGGGTGGGATGAATAGTGTTAGCAAGCCATGGCCGGTGTGATTCAGTTGGTTGGGTGTTACCCTGTGTACCGAATGGTTGCCAGTTTGATTCCCAGTCAAAACACATGCCTGGGTTGCAGGCTCCATCCCTGGTGGGGAGCGTGCAGGAGGCAGCCATTTGATGTTTCACTCTCACATCAACATTTCTCTCTCTCTCACCCTCTCTCTCTAAAAATCAGTAAACAATATATTTTTTTAAATAGAGTTAGCAAGGTTAATGGAGAGTGTCAGAAACAGCACCTGCCAGTGTCAGACCAGTTGGGTAGGAGAGTAAAGGGAAAAACAATTGGTGCCCACTAGCACCTCTGACTCAAGAGAAAGTTCCAATAAATACCTGTCCCTCCAACACACACCCTAAAATTAGTCAATGTATCACTTTCACATATGACCCAGGTGGTTTTCAAACTGCTGCCTCTGCACTGAGACTCAGAAAGAGAGCAACCTTAGTTTCCTACAGCCCTTTGGCTCTCCCAGATATAAGCCTTGTTGTTGTGTGGACAGTGCACCTGGTTTTCAAAGACAGATGTTATGGGGGCTCCTCTTCCTCTTCGAGGTTCCCCAGGCTGAGGCTCCGACCCCTCACTCTTTGAGGGGGACCTCTGCTGTTGTGATATCCCTCTCACTTGAGAGTCACTACAGAGAAAATGGGGAATAGGGTGGGTCCTCATTAGACTGAGCCCCTCCCCCTCCTACCTGTCTCAGTTTGGCTTTTTCTTTACATCCATAGTTGTCAAAAATCTGTTCTGCTAGTGTTCAGATCGTTCTAAGAGATAGCTGTTCTATGTGTAGTTGTAGTTTTGGTGTCAGTGAGAGGAGGTGAGCTCAGGATCTTCCTACTCTACCATCTTTAACTTAAAGCCAGTAGCCTTGCTCTTGAATTCTAATTTAGCTTGTGGGTGAAATGTCATTCCTTGCAGTTGGTACACTGTCCACACAATAAACGTATCTCCAGATCCTCTCAGAAATGTTCTGTTCTCTTTGAATGTAGCCTTTCTTTTGCCATTTTAACTGACAGTATACCTCTTTCTGAATGTCGAACAGGCACTGTGAAAAGGTGTTGGAGTGTATTTAACTCAAAGGCATATTAACAGTGAAACTTAAATCCCAATGTGAAAGAAGTATAGAAGTAGTACCAACTATTCAAAATAGGTTCATAGCATATTTGTGTATATGGCTAGATATTTACTGTTTAGTGGATTTTAATCACTGTATATAGTTTGACTAGATAAGTGATACCAAGTTAAATGCTAGCAACCTACACTAAAGTAGTCTCTTTTTAAAGTCTTCTGCAGCTACTTAAATATGCATAATTCAGGAATTGAATATCTATAAAATTTTCAAAGCATAGATTTCTTTGTCATATTTAAGACATCCTGTTTTGTTGGTTTGCATTTTTCCTGGATGAAAACAAAATTAAGGGGATATGATAATTTAAGGAATATGCTTCTAAACAAATACTATATTTTTATGAGCCATAAGGTCTGTATTTCTTTTCTCTGGGTCTTTGTCTTTCACACTATTCAGTATAATGTGGAAAGCAAAAGTCCCCTTCTTCCTTGTCAATCTTAACTCGCCAAAGGAGACCACTATTAAGTGTGGTATATATTTTTCTAAAATTTCTTTTATATGTGTATAGCCATATATATATACACACACACAGTATTTTTAAAATAAATGCACTCATGCTAATTTCCTATTCTAATGCTTCTTTTTCCCCCACTCAGGAATATATCTTAAATATGTTAGTACTTATAAATCTATTTTACTTCTTAACAGAGTATTCTGTTGTTTTGGTAGGTTGTAACCTGTTTATATTGACATCTATTAATGAACAGTTAGGTTATTTTCATTTTATCAAAAAAGCTTCATTGAATATATACTTTGAATTCTTTTGTGATATTTCCTTAGCATAAATTTTCAGAAATTTCTAGGTCAGGAATATGTTCACTTAAAATTTTGATTCATTGCTAAAGTAAAAGGCCAAACCTTTAAAGAGGCTATCTAAGTCTTGATGCCACATAAAACGGATAATGTTGTATAAAACAAGAAGATCATAAATAATAGCTACCATTGAGTACTTTTTATATTATCAAGGAGTAAATGTTAAGTGCTTTATGTACACTATTTTATTCAATCATTAACAGCAGTAGTGCTTCACAGAGGAGGAAACCAAAACATTGGTTATGTAAGTTTCCAAAGTTGTGTAGCAAGTGGCACAGCTTAAATTCAAATCCAGATCTCCTGACTCTAGTAGAAAGGGCATTAAAAAAGAAGATGCAGGAGTCAAGAGGCAGATGGGCCATCTGTAGAAGGTTTTGGGTTTGGGAGGGAGTTGGTGTTGTTTATTTACAAATCCAGAACCAGGCATGATGTTAATTACAGACACTCATATAGCACTTAGAATAGTTCCTAGAACATAATAAGTGCTTTATGTTAAATAAATTTAAATTATATATTATATTTTTTAAATCATTTTTTATTTTTCAATTATAGTTGACATACAATATTATATTAATTTCTGGTGTATAATCCAGTGATTAGACATTGTAATACTCATTTGGTGGTGATGAACTCCTTTAGCTTTTTCTTGTCTTGGAAACTCTTTATCTGTCCTTTGACTCTAAATGATAGCCTTCCTGGGTAGAGTAATCTTGGTTGTAGGTCCTTGTTTTCATCACTTTGAATACTTCTTGCCAGTACCTTCTGACCTGCAGTGCCTGTTGAGAAATCAGCTGACAGTCTTATGGGAGCTCCCTTGTAGATAAACTGCTTTTCTCTTGCTGCTCTTAAGATTCTGTCTTTAACCTTTGGCATTTCAATTATAATGTGTCTTGAATTATAATGGGCCTCTTTGGATTTATCTTGTTTGGGACTCTCTGAGCTTCTTGGCCTTGTATGTCTATTTCCTTCACTAGGTTAGGGAAGTTTTCTGTTATAATTTCTTCCAATAGGTTCTCAATCCCTTGCTGTCTCTCTTTTTTGGTACCCCCATGATGTGAATGTTGGTACACTTAATGTCGTCCCAGAGGCCCCTTAAACTATCCTCATGTTTTAGGTTCTTTTTTCGTTTTGCTGTTCTGATTGGATCTTTTCTGCTTTGTTATCTCCCAAATCTCTGATTTGATTCTCTGCTTTATCTACTCCACTGTTGATTCCTTGTAATGTATTCTTTATTTTAGTTAATGTATTTGTTATTTCTGACTGGTTCTCATTTAGGGCCTCAGGGAATCACCAGGGGAGGGCCAACAGTGTTAACCAGGTTGATGGAGACTCAGATATGGCTCCTACCTGTCAGCTCTGTGGGGGAAGGGCCCAGAAAAGGAACAATGGCCTCTGGGAGAAAGCTGCCCCCCCCCCCCCCAGCTCTCACCCTAATGCTGACAATTCAGTTCCTCCCCATATGTCCCTGGTGCCTTTTGAGCTGCTGCCCTAGCACTGGAGCTTAGAGCAAGTGAGTCTGAATAAGTCCATGTGCAGGCCCTTTAAGAGGAATATCTGGGACTCCAGCAGACGTTCGTCTCACTCAGCCTCAATCTTCACTGGTTTTTACAGCCAGAAGTTATGGGGACTTCTCTTCCTGGCACTGGAACCCTGGTGTGGGGCTGGGACCCCTCGTTCCTCAGTGGGGACCTCCACAGCGAAGATATCCCTCCCAATTTTTATTCAGTACACCTAGGTGTGGGACCAGCCTGCTCCTTGTCTTTTCCCCTACAATCTCAATGTGGCTTCTTTATATCCTTAGTTGTAGGACTTCTGTTTGGCTAAATTTCAGGCAGTTCTGAATGATTGTTCTGTAGTTTAGTTGTCGTTTTGATGTGGTTATGGGAGGATGAGAGTACTGTGTTTACCTACACTGCCATCTTGATCAGAATACTTTAAAAAAATCACCTTATTTTGTCTCCTCATATGCCTGGTTATTTAAAATAGAGTATCAGTCATTGTAAATGAAAAGTTGTAGAGATTTTATTCCTGGGACATTGTTATCTCCTTTCAGAAGATTTTCTTGTGGTAGGTGGTGGTCACACCAGCAATTCCAGATCACCTACAATCAGCAAATGATTTAGGATATTTGAAGCTAGGCTTTCATCCTGTGAGTTTCTGGTGTCATTCCAGTTCACCCTTACTTCTTGGGTTATAGCTCCTCCAGGTCCCCCAATCAAAGCATTAGATGTTTATCAAATTCTCCATCCTGGACAGACCCTGAACTCCTTTATTTTTCCCTTATAGTTTATTGAGAGTTTATCTCAACTTCTTATCATCCTCTTAGCTCCTGTTACAAAATTGGTAGGCTATATATGAAAAAAAACAACCGTCTTCTGAACTTACCTCTCTGGGTTTCTGTAATATTGTGATTTTATGATATTTATCCCCATTCCTGGCACTGAGCTCCTAAAAATCCCTGGAATTTGCTTAAATGATTAGACTAAAAAGGTAAAAAGAGTGCCTTGTTTCCATAACAAACCCCTTTCAAACACATCCGAGTTTATGTTAATGAGGTGGCTAGGAAAACCCCTAAGGGTGGGGGACTCTGGTTGCCAGAGGAACCAATCAATCATGTTCTTAGAGTTGGACCATTCAACCTCATCCCTTTATGTAAACTCTGGAAAGGGGAGAGGCAGGAGGTTGAGTTAATCACCAGTGTCCAATGATTTAATCAGTCATTTGTTCAAAATGAAGCCTCCATAAAAATCCTAACTGAAGGGGCTCGGATAACTTCTGCATTAGTGAATATGGGGAGGCGCTGGGAAGGAGGCATTCCCAGAAGCGTGGAAGCTCAGTGTCGCTTCTATATACCTTTCCTTAGGCATCTTTTCTGTCTGGCTGTCCCTGAGTTGTTTCCTTTTATAATAAACTGATAATCTAGTATGTAATTTGTTTTCCTGAGTTCTGTGAGCCATTCTAGCAAATTATCAAACCCAAGGAGTGGGTCATGGAACTCCCAGTTTGTAGCCAGTCAGTCAGAAGTACAGATGACACCCTGGACTTGTGATTAGTGTCTTAAGTGTGTGGGGAGGAGCAGACTTGTGGGATTGAGCTCTTGCTTGTGGGATCTGTCCAGCCCCCAGGTGGTTAGTGTCAAAATTGAGTTAAATTGTAGGACACCCCACCAATTTGATATCCTAAGAGTTGGAGAATTGCTATGTGTGAAAAAACACATAGACATCAGAAGTGTTGGTGAGTAGAGAGAAACAGGAATGTTTTTCTTACAGTTCCTTTCTTCTATACCTTAGCCCCATGGTTCTTCATGATCTTATCAGTTCTTTGATGCCTTTAGAGGATTTTTGTTTCATAGTTTGTCCACCTTTTTTAGTTCTCACGGTAGAGCTGGTCCCAATTACATATGTCACCTGCCTTTACCAAAAGTAGAACCTCCTTTGTTGATTTTTACTTTATAGTTTTTTTCAGCAACTTATGAAAATGTCTAAATGTTTGGTTAACAGGCCTTTCCTTAATTTTTCAGTTACTCACTAAGAAAATGTTTAGTATTTATTATATGTAAGCCACTGTGTTCCATGTTTAGTGAAGATGCAAAGATGCACCAGACACCCATTCTGCCTTCATGGAACTTAGCCTACTTGAGTAGAAGAGACCTTGATGGAGGATAATCATGCAAGATACACACACACACACACACACACACACACACACACACACACACACACACACACTGTGTGTAGGACAGGTATATAGGTCAAGTGCTGCACTGACTTAGAGAAGGAAGATATATTCCTTCCATTTCGAAGGATGAGGGTAGGCTGTGTAGAAAAGAGGAAGCTTTGTGCTGAGTTTTTATCTTTAAACTGAATCCTGCATTGGGTAAAAACAGGGATCAGCCATAATTCCTGCTGGTCAGTGATTTTTAACCGTGTTGTGAAGAGATGAAGGTAATTCTGATGCAGTGCTAACTGTATTCCCATATATTGAGAAAATTTGTATATGTGCTGCCGAAGCGAGCACCCTATTGAGAAAATTCTAAGTAAAATCCCACAAAAATTGACTTTTGGAGAACCAGGTAGAATTTTTTCTCTTTGATGAAATAATTATGTGCCTAAATGTTTTTAAGCTTTGGTTTATTAACCAGTTCATTTTTTTTTTTTTTTATGTGCTATTTTAAGAGATTTTAATTAAACTTTTATTTAGGTCAAATTTATATACACTTAGATCTACCCAAATATACACTTCCATGGAACACCACCACAGTCAAGATAAGGAACATTTCCACTACCACCACCACTCCAGAATTTCCTTGGTCTCCTTCCCGTCATGTCTCTCTCCCTCCTCTGGCCCCAGTCAACGATTAATTTGCTTTTTGTCACCATCAATTAATGTTTTCTAGAACTTCATATAATGGAAGCATGACTATATCTGGTTCCTTTTGCACAGAATGTTGATGAGATACATTTGTGTTGGGGTCTATATCCATAATCTGTTCTTTTGTATGTGTATGGCTGTCACAGTTTGCTTACATCACTCACATAGGCTTATTTTTAAACTTGTCAGGTGCAATTAGCAAATAATTTATTTTTTGTGTATTGATTATTCATCTTTGGAATTGCAAAACATTAATGTCTTGAATTCTAAATTGATAAGGCTATAAACTTTGATTTTGAAGGGGTAGACCTCTCATTGCCTATGTAATTGTGCCAGTAGAATTTGCTGCTGTGATACAGGTATTCATATCATGCATCACTTTTTGACCTTTTAGTTGTACAAATATGTTCTAATAGGCTCCTTCAAATGCTTAGCTTAAGAATGGTGATCATGAGATAATTTTAAATTTTGTGATAGCTACTGAGACTATGACTGTAGTTTAAATAAAAAGTCAAAATAGTTTTTATTATTATTTGTAAGACTAAAGAATTTGGATTTTAACTGTTTTCAAATTTAGTGTTTCAAATTTTAATACCTTTTTAAAAATAAACATTTTTATAAAATTTAATATGTATATTTCATGCTTTTTAAAAATATGACTTATAATTGATTGCTACAGTTTATATTCTTTGAAAAGGCAGTAAATATTTTCCTTTGGAACTGGATTTCTTTTCCAATATCAACTTAACAAACTCATTATATTTTTCCACAAAGAATGGGTTTTATATGTTTTTAGAACTATAAAATTTTCCTGCTATAGGGTTTGTTTGCCTTTTTTAAGAGACAAACCAAATTTGCACATCAAATTTCTTATGCAAACTAAGCTACCTTATCTAATATCCTAAAATATTGATCTAAATTTTAGTACATAATCCTTTGGTCACTTAATACAAAACATATGTAAAATTGTCTAATAGAGTTCAGTTTTTAAAAACCTAGGCTCTGGATTCAGTTGCCTGAGTATGAATTCTGGTACTTCTTAGCTGTGAAACTTGGGACAAGTAATTTCATTTCTTTAAAATCAATTCCTCATCTGTAAATGAGGATGATAGTCATTCTTGTACAGGTATAGGAGATAATTTACAGAGTTCTTAACACAATGACTGGATTAAATATATGCTTGTTGAATTAATGAATGCATGCCTATTCTCTGTTGTATATAACCTGCAACCATCTTTGTAAAAATTTAATATTAATGTCAGTTTGGGATTCTGATCTAAATTCCAGGCAACTGGGATAGTTACTTCCTGACATGGTCATACCTCATGAATACTGTTAGATAGTGACTACATGATGTACTATGGTAAAAGGCATTCTTGAGATTGTGTACCATTCTATTTTATTTAGTGCAGATTTGGATGCTACTTAAGTTTACTGGATATATTGGGCAGGGAGGAGAATCGAGCAGGATTTTAGTTCTGTGTGAATATTCTACATTCTTTTAAAAAAAAAAATTCTCCCATTTAGTCCCTGAAGCACAGCTCCTTGATACTGAAGATTGCGACCTCAATGTGGTGAGATTATGTTTTCAAGTTTTCCTCTATGATGACCATGGTAATTTGACGACTACTCTACCTCCTGTTGTCTCTAACCCAATTTATGACAACCGTAAGTACTTCATATTCTTGTGTTTGTAGCCCTAGCTTATTTTTTTATAGTTTAATTGTTTTTTAAGTATTTTGGTAATTAGAAAAAGTTTGTTTATTACAGGAAAAATTTCGACATTCCTGAAGTAAATAACAAGTTATTTGCCTATAGTAAATCTCTAATTTCATTCTCCAAAGATAATCACTGTCCTTAGGACCATTTTTTCTTCATATATGTACAAATACATCATCATCATCATTCACACAATATATTTTTGGCAACTTTTTAAAGAAATCCTCACTGATCATTGTTTAATTTTTCCCCCTCTCTTTGCAATGTATCTTGAATCTCTTTCCCTTTCAGGCACCTTATTCTTTTCAGTAGCTGCATATTGCCTTATATGGCTATATCGTAATTTTAGTAAATCATTGCCTTATTACAAGACATTTGGTTTGTTTCCTTCTCAGTTTTTAATTTTTGCTCTCATACTTTGTACTGCAATCAGTATCCTGCATGTGCATATCTTGTACAGGTAGGTCTTTATCATGAGTTTGCAGAAGTAGAATGTTGGCAAATGCTAGATCAAAGGATACAGATACAGTGGTGCCTCGGTTTTTGAACGTCTCCGTTGACAACCATTTTAGTTTATGAGCGCTGTAAACCCGGTAGTAAATGCTTCGGTTTTCTAACACACCTTGGAAGTCGAACACGCCACACGGCTTCCGCTGAGGGCAAGATCCTGAGGCCTAGCTGTCGGCTGTGGATCCCTCGGTTTTCAAACATTTCAGAACTCGAACGGTTTTTCAGAATGGATTACATTCAAAAACTGAGGTACCACTGTGTATATAGTTTTAAAAGATTATGAAGTTACCCCCATATTGTGTGTGTGTGTGTGTTTGGGTGTGTGTTGTACTCTTATAAATGATCACCAGTGGTTTATGACTATACCTGTTTTGCATGTAGAAGGATAGTGGGACATAGGGCTATAAAGGTAGGTCAGAGTATCCTTATGGAGAGCTTTGAATGCCAGGGAGAGTTATTGGAATATTGCCCGGTACTAGGAAGCATGAAAATTGCAATGCCCTAGGGTTGTGGTTATGATTTAAAAGGATTAATTTGGTGACAGTGTGTAGAATGGATGGGAAGAATCAATTTACAAGCAGGAAGGTTTAATTAGAGAACATGTCATTGCCTAGAAATGAAGTCACTCTAAACCAGGTTAGACAATACAGTTGAAAAGGAAAGGGACAGACATGGATGATTAATGTATTTAGTGTTCTTAATTTACTTATACATTAAACTTTTTTATCTATCCTATAAATTGTTTTCCTAAAATTCTCTCCATCAAAAAGGAATAAAATATATTATTAAGGTACAACTCCTTTAAAAAATTCTTCCTATGTAGGTGCCCCTAATACTGCAGAATTGAGGATTTGTCGTGTAAACAAGAACTGTGGAAGTGTCAGAGGAGGAGATGAAATCTTTCTACTCTGTGACAAAGTTCAGAAAGGTATTTATTTGTTTTTCATCTGTTTCATGGAATTCAGAATATATTTTAAATTAATAGCTACATTTTACTTTGTTTTCCCATTGATGGTCCTTTGCTTTCATATTCACTAGATGACATAGAAGTTCGGTTTGTGTTGAATGATTGGGAAGCAAAAGGCATCTTTTCACAAGCTGATGTACACCGTCAAGTGGCCATTGTCTTCAAGACTCCGCCGTATTGCAAAGCTATCACGGAACCGGTGACAGTAAAAATGCACCTGCGGAGACCTTCTGACCAGGAAGTTAGTGAATCTATGGATTTTAGATACCTGCCAGATGAAAAAGGTGCGACTTCTTGGCAGCAATGTTTTAAACATCTCCTAAAATTAGTCCTGCTAATAACATTTTTGTAAGAGTCCTTGAAACACAGTTGTGTGTTTTTTCGTAAATTACATTTCTTTTCCTGATCGTTGTCAGTTGATTTTTTTCAGCTGATTGATCTGTGTGCTCTTTGTATCTCTTTCTTAGGAGAGGAATCTGGAATAATTCAGGGTATCTAAACTGTTTATCCAAATTTGTTTTATAGTTGAGGGGGGTTTTGATCCTTCTTGTGTCCTTTTTATAGATAGCAAACTTGCCCGTCAGAGTCGTCTCCATTCTGGCCCTTTTCTGCCCCTATTGTATTAGTTGACATTGTTGACATACAAGTGTTAGAAGAAAACAAGACGACTATCCCACTGTTTCTCACTAAGAGAAAAATACCCTTTACCATGGCTTAGGGCACACTCCACAACGCTTAATAAATCCATGTTCTGTACGTTTATTGAAAGCATTTTCTAAATAGGCATGAAACACTATGTGTTAGAAGAAGCATGATGATTCATTCACATGCTTTCCTGGTTTCTTTCTAACCAGATACTTATGGCAATAAAGCAAAGAAACAAAAAACAACTCTGCTTTTCCAGAAACTGTGGCAGGACTGTGGTAAGAATATTTTGGATTGATTCATATTTAAATAGGTTTTGTGGGGGTTTTGCTTATTCAGTTTTGCGCATTTTAACGGATAATGTTATTTTTCAAATTACATTTAATAATGGAGAAACTTTATCACAGCAGTTAATTTTCCTGAAAGACCTAGACCTGGTCCTCTAGGATCAACTGGAGAAGGACGATTCATTAAAAAAGGTATTTTATTCCCTGTAGAATATCCCTTGTGATCAGAAAGACCACTGCTTTGCACAATATATTGGAATTCCATTCTTAGGAATAAAACTGCTTCTTTAATATTTTCTACTCCTACAAAGATATTTTCATGCTTTGAATACTGAGTGAATTGATCTTGGCTTCCAAACGTCCTATTGGAAACTGGTTTTGGGGGAGTTATTGTTTGAGAAATTACCTTTCGTTCATATGGTGATAATTTTACTAGTCACAGTGCGTCATGCAAGAAACGGTTTAGATCTGCCAGTAGCCTGTCTATATAGAATTTTGCTGGAGCGCAGCCATGCTTGTCTGATTGCGTACTGTCCACGGCTGCTTTCTTCAGCACAGCAGCGGAATCGAGCAGTTCCAACCGCGGCTGCAGAGCCTAAAGTATTTACTATCTGGCCCTGTATAGAAAAGAAGTTGCCAGCTTCTGGTTTAGATCCTTCAACCAGGGTTAATTAGAAGACTTTTCCCTGTACATTCTTAAGCCAGCGCTTTTTCCATGATTATTTGTATAGCAGTCACATAATAACGTGAATAAACACAGACGCCTTCATTTTTCTCTGACTGGGAATTTATCTTAACACATCTTAGAACGTTATGTGGACTTCAAATCATCCCTAATGAATGTGTCCTCCATTGCTCCATTTTTTCTTAAAAGTAGAGAATATGAAATGGTTTGGGGCTATTTAGAGTCCCATTAACTGAAATTCTGATATTTATCTCTCACTTTTCAAAAATACCTTTATAGGGCCTCAGGAGCTAGGTTTTCATTTGACTGGAGTGAGATTACCTATGCCAAAATAACTTAGCTAAATTATCTATAGGTATTTGTAAAACAGTAAGTGTCACAGAATTCAGTTTTGGGCTCATGTAATAATTTTAGTGCTGTTTAAATTTTTAATTTGAAATGCTACATCAGTGTCCTTGAAAATTTTCTTTATTAGTGTGATTGCACGATTTGTAGAAATAGCACTTTTTATAATTTTGCTCATTTCCCCCCTACAGAATCAAACTTGTTTTCTCATGGTACAGCTTTGACAGAAATGCCCAGGACTGCGGGAGTTTCAAGTCAAGCAGAGCCCTACTACCCGCCGTCTGTGCCCATCCCGAGCACAGTGCCGCATCACGCTGCAGCCGTGCCCCCGATGGCGCCTCCGCCTTCTTCAGGCTGGTCCTCCGTGGCCCACCCGACCTCCTGCTCAGTCAGCACCAACCCACTGAGTAGTTTTTCAACAGGGACAATTTCCTCTAACTCACAGGGTATCCCGTCATTCCTGGAAATGCCTGTTAGTGAATTGAATGCTTCTAACGCTTGCCTTTATAACAGTACTAACGACATAGGCAGAATGGAAGCTTCGTCCATGTCACCAGCTGACTTGTATGGCATCTCTGATGCCAGCATGCTGCAGAATTGCCCTGTGACTATGATAACGCCCAGTAATGACAGCATGAGGGAGACTGACGGTTCGAGACTTATGAGAATGAATATTGGAAGCCCCTCCTGTAACTCAATGTTAGACCCAAGAGACTTGAGACAGCTCCATCAGATGCCCTCTTCCAGCATGGCAGCAGGCGCCAGTTCCAGTACTGCTGCTTTCGTTTCACAGTCAGATGCATTTGAGGGATCTGACTTCGGCTGTGCAGAGAGCATGGTAAATGAGGCAGGGCCCTCAAATGGCCCTAATCCAAACAGCCATGGTTTTGTTCAAAGTCAGTATTCAGGTATTGGCACTGTGCAGAATGAGCAGTTAGGCGGCTCATATGCATTTGAGTTTTTTTCAAGTTAACTTGTAAGAGTTAAGTGATGGTTCAAGCTTTAAATCCTTTTTAATGTTTGCAACCGTTTTGATATTACCTACATAGAAGCAACATTTCCTATTTCTCCAACCATATGTAGGGGATTTCTTTGGCAGGCCACCTTGGCTCTGGAGCTTTTCAGAGAATTGGAAGAGAGGGATGAACTCATTTCCCACCTTCGGGAAGAGCTGGAAAAAGTCCAGAAGACTTTTGCTTCAAGAGTAGATAAATCCACACACATTGAACTTTAGGCTATGATGTCCTGTGGAATTCTACGTGCACCGCACATAGTTTATTTAAACTAGTACATATTTCAGCCTGTGCTCGACCACTATTTGACCATTAGAAGTGTATAATGAATCTGTGACATGTTAAATATTAAATAAAATCAATTTTTCCATTTAAAAACAAAAACAAAAAACTTTGGGTATGTAGAATACAAAGTTGGAAACTGCCAGAAAAGGAACATTCCAAAATAGACATTTTAAAGGGCTTTAGTGTTTCTTCTTTTGAAATATGTGGCCTGATGCTGTGCATAATGGGAATTCTCGCTCTAGAGGCCCACCACGCTTCCACAGAAGAGAGAGGAGAGAGCGTGAGGGCAAAGTTCCAGTTTCTCAAATACTCCTTTTTATATTTCTTTTGTAATGTATTAATGTATTCGTAGTTAAATGAATGAAATGATATTTGCTTTTAAGCAAATTTAAGGTAAAACCTGTAATGGCTATGTCATTGGAAAAATAAATTCCTTATTATTTTTGAAGCCCATGGCCAAGGTGACCCCTAAGGGGTTCTTCTGAGGCTTTCTGGAGTTTCTTAGGTTACATGTAAAACAAGATTTCTTTAACATGCTAAGTTGGGCAGAGGGCACTTTCAAGGTACGGGAGGTTCATTACTTTTTGGACTATTTAAATCCATGCCTTTAAAATTGCTTATGAGTTTAGGTTCTTAAGGGGAAGAAATTTCCTTGGACCCCTTCTCTTTCTTATGTGTCCTCCCTCACTGTGATTTCATCCAACTCCATGCTGTCAACTCTGAAATTTTACCCCTAGCTTAGACGTGTCCCCTAAACTCCAGATTTGGAGTTTACCCATGTGTATAAAGCTGCTTACTTGACATCTCTACCTAGAAATCTAATTAAAGCTCCAACTGAACATGTCCTTGATCTTCCCTCCCAAACTTCTCTTTCAGTCTCCCCCCAACTCAGTAAATGGCAATGCCATGCTTCTGGTTGCTCGGGTCCAGGTCCATGGACTCATCCTTGGTTCTTTTTTTCTTTTATCTTTCATATCCAAATCAGCAAACCTGGTAGGTCCTACCTCCAAATACATCCAAAGCTGACCACCTCTTTTGACCTTTACTAGTAACATCCTGTTCGAGGCCACCATCCCTCTTGCCTGGATTGAAGCTATACCCTCCAAAACCCCTTTTTGTATCCTTGTGCCCCTACGGTCTGTTCTCCCTTAAGTAGCCAGAATGATTATTTCCATCTCGTGCCTCCCCATCTTAAAGACCAAAGTCCTTGAGATTAGCAGGCTCGCAGTCCCGCCTACCTCACCTACTACCATTTTCCGCTCGCCATTCAGCTCCAGGCACTCTGGCTTCAGTGCTCCTCTTCAAAAGCACTGAGTACAGTCCTGCCTTAGAGTCTTTGTTCTTGGTGTCCTCTCTCCCTGGAATAGTTTCCTCTCAGATACACACAGAACTCACTTCTTTCATCCTTCAGTCTCACTCAACTGTTACCTGGTCAAACCCTTCCTTGACACAATAGTTATCAGCACTCTATGCCCCCCCTCCTTTATATCTTTCCATAGTACTTATCTAAGCATTCATTTGTTTACTATTTGTTTTCTTACACTGGACTATAAGCTCCTTGAGGGCAGAAATATTTGTTTGTTGAACACAGTTTGTAGAACAGTGTATGTCTCATATTAAGCAATCAGTAAATATTTATTGAACACTCCGAGTACTACTGATACAACTGTTTTCTGAAATAAAGAAAATAGCTTTAATTATTAGATGTTCATGATTTTTATAGTTCTGGTTAGTGTGACATTGGGTTTATATCAGAATCATATACATTCAAGACAAGGATTAATAATGGTAATCCAAATAGTTGGAAAGCAAAGTAATCCCAGTGGAAAAATGATGATAGAATTTGGGCAAAATCTTAATTGTGACAGGATTGTCATGATGCTAAGTAGCTAACTTACTAAAGACCTAGTTTATTTTATAACTAGAGTCAACCATAAATGTTGAGCATATTCCTAACTAGAAACATGTCATTTCACTAACATGGCATCCAACCAAACCATAAATTTACTGGAACAATTAAAACTAGTCAATTTGGTTAAAATAGGGAATATGTGAATCTCAGATAAATAAAAATTCTGAGTTGAGTGATACTGGGAAATGGGAAGGTGACCAAGGTAAGACTTGGGTTCAGGATATTTATGAAGCAAAAGCAAAAGATTGATTTAAAAGATTAAAGCTAAACACCATTAATGTGTCTCAGGAATTATGATTTTAAAATGAAACATTTCTGTCATATAATTTTAAAAATCATAAGCACATAACATACTTTAGTAGAACTCACCAGGAGAAAGGAAAACCTGGAGGCATAATTTCTTACCTGTTCAAAACACGGACCCAAGATATTTCCAGATAGTGGTTGATAGGTGATGCCCTTTTTAAAAAATACAGAATCCTATAATTTTGTGTTAGGTAGCATCGATCAGCTTTAACACTTAGAAAATCTAAATGGATTTTTTAGATTAAATAAGCAATTGACTTGCAGGTTTTCCTGTCTAAGCCAAAGTAAGGTACTGCTAAGTCTGTGATAAGAGATGGATTTTTCGTTTCTCATATGCCATTTACTGCTCATCAGACTGACTTTATAATTTTAAAAGAATTTTTGTCTCTAAATGTGTTTACACTTTCACCTGCTCTTGTAACACCCCACTCTTAGTTTCTGAGGAAGAGGTGACCTTATGCCTTTCTAAACTCTACTTACTTGCTGGATCCCCCTCGTTCCTCTCCCATCCCCCATCCTGTTTCTTTATCCTTACGTCAGCATTTAGTGCCTTTTTTTTTTTTTTTTTTTTGATAAACATGGTAAATGTCTTCTCTAGCTTAATGTGGAAAGGAAAAAACCTCTCCTGCTACCCTCACATCCAGACTTAACACTTTCAGTCTCCATTTCCTCACTTCCCAGTAAGTTTTTACCCTGTCATCTCTCGCTTTACCTCCTACTCTTTTCTTCAGCTATTCTGGGAAAAGTGACCTGAGACACCCTCCCTTGTTAATCCTAGTATCTTTTTATCAATCTTTTATGCTTGAACTGTCTGTAACCGCCAGTCCCATTGAGTACTCCCTCTTGGATACCCCTCCAAGGTTGCTGTGGTACATAAGATTCTTGTCTGAGGTTGATTCCCTCCCCCCTCCGCCCCCCCCCCCCCAGTCTCAACCCTGGCCCCTCAGTTGGTGCTGTTTTCCCCAGGGTGACCTTATCAGTGCCACAACTTCAGCTTTCTCACGGTATCTGGATGCCTTTATAAATTGCATTACTGTTTACCCTGCCATCTAAGATATTTAAAAGAAGCCTCTCACATTCATACTTACTCATCAAGTCCTTTTGAGTCTGCCTCCCCAAAACCTCTTGCATCCGCCCTCCATTGCTGCTGAGTTAGTGTAGGCCTTCCTTCTTTTTCCCCAACAAGAATCTCTCTTCCATCTGCTCCAGTTAAAAGGAACACCCCGCTCCCCGTTATTGTCTGTTACGTAGTTGTCCTTGAAAAAGCTTTCCCAGGCCACTGGGCCTGCGTGCCTTTCACGTACCCCTACTCTGCCTGTGTTCTTGAAGACGGCTCTGCTGTGAGACTTGGCCCTGCCTCCCCAGCCGAGGTGCAGCGGTTCACGCCCTGCTGGGGAACTCGCTGGCCACAGTCACTTAGGGCCTCTGCTGGGGAACTCGCTGGCCACAGTCACTTAGGGCCTCTGCTGGAGAACCCGCTGGCCACAGTCACTTAGGGCCCCTGCTGGGGAACTCACTGGCCTCAGTCACTTAGGGCCTCTGCTGGAGAACCCGCTGGCCACAGTCACTTAGGGCCTCTGCTGGGGAACTCGCTGGCCAGTCACTTAGGGCCTCTGCTGGGGAACTCGCTGGCCAGTCACTTAGGGCCTCTGCTGGGGAACTCGCTGGCCACAGTCACTTAAGGCCCGTCCCGTTCATGTTTGCGACTCCATCCATTAGCATAGTCCCTGGCACAGTCGGTGCTGAATCAATGGCAGCTATTCTTAGAGAGTCAGGGGTGACACTGACACAAGAGTGATTATTAAAATGTGGGCAAGGATGTGGTTCTTAAAGGGAAAGGTACTTAGCAGGAAAAGCACTGACGCCAAGGTTATCCAGCTCGGGAAATACTTTACCCTCTGCCTCCCGTGTTGTCGACTGTATTAGGTAGAAATTTTATGGTTTTAGGATTGTCTCATCTGTGGCAGGTTTAGTCTCATCCCCCCCCCCCCCCCCCCCCCGTGCATTCCCTCGGCACCTTACCGTTGCACAGACACTGGAGTAGTAATCAAATCACGTGCCACATTTTTTAATGTCTAATGTGCAATGCACCATGTTTGGTGCTGGAAATAATACAGAGGGGAATGAGAGAAAACTCTTTCTCAAAGAGGTCAGTCCTTTTCTTTTGAGGGATAACACACCTATAGTAAAGTGCGTGAAGTGGGTTAATTTTAAGTGTACAGCTTGAATATTTACATACATAGTCATTTCCAGCACCCAGAAGTTTCTTTCACTCCCATTGCCAACCTACCTACTCAAAACCCCTATTCTGAGTTCTGTCATCAGTACCTATCTTAACAGCCATTTGAAGTGGTAACTGGGCTTCTCTACTCAAAACCTTGCTTAACAGAAAAGCTGGATGTCAATCTCTAACGTAATACTTCAGAAAAACTATACTGTCCATGTTAAAGACTAGGAATTGGTGATCTAGGCTGCCTAGTAGCACTAAATAAATTGTTATGTTATAAACTGATTTATTGAGGGACTAAAGAAATGTCCATGGGATGTTTAAATAGCATGGAGAAATGGAAAGGATGGGGACTTTTTAGTCGGACATCTGGGTTTTAATCTTCAGCTCTGCCACTTAGAAGTTGTTTGATATTTAATAAATCACGCCTTCTCTGAGTCTCTCTCTTCAGATGTAGGTAGGCTGGGCATTACCTGCCTACCTACAAGGTATGTTGTAGTAAATAAAATAATGCATAAGAAACTGTATAGTGCTAATTGGATACTGTTAATAAACCATCTGTGTATGTCTTGTGGCCCTGATTAATCTCTAGTCCAAACACTCCTTCCAGTGGCAGAGTGAGAAAAATCACTATGGATTAGATTTCCATAGCAGGAATCCTGAAATCAGTTTCTCTTTAGAGTGACCAGCTGTTGCCCAGGTCTGGAGGGCCTTGCCTTGGCCGCCTTCTTCCAAAGCCATTTCCAATTGTGTAGCAAAGATAGGTCAGTTAATGACTCCAGTTCTGCAATTCTGTGACTTTTAATTTCTTAGCCCAAGTTGATTATGAATCAAGAGTAGCATGACTGTCTCCCTGAAAAAGGGTCTCATAGCTAATGAAGTGGCCACTGTAAGATTTCTTAACCTGTTTTATTTCTAGATGTTGAGTAAGAAAGGGAGCAAAATTAGGATTTTTTTTCTTTTTAATCACATATAATAGAAAATTTATAAGCCCAGGAGTGGGTAGCTCATCAGAGATGAATGTAGGGGTTGTCTGTATCCAGTTTCATGCCTTTATTTATGTAAGAATTAGTCAAATTAATATTTTAACTAATATATCTTAGCAAAATTTAGGTAAAGCACAAACTTAACATCAGTGGATAAGATCGAATCACAAAAGTAATCATATCATTTTTTTTCATGCAAACCAAAGCTTAGACCACCCCCCAAAAAAAGACCCCATCATGTTTCCATTACCCCATTAATAAACAAAATATAGATGTAATTTATAAACTATTTTTGTAAATATTTCCAATTTTTTTATCCTGAATGTCTGTGGCTCCAGAAGAAGAAAAAAAAACACCTGCTAGTAATTATCTGTTTAAAAGGAGTGGAATTTATCACACTCTAATATTAATCACCTGCTTCTACAACTTCAGTTACTATTGGACTTTCAAAAATTTAAATAATTACCAAAAAAATTCATTAAACACCTCTGTATGAACAATAATGCACAATAATTCATACAAAATGTTGGTGCTTCAACAATCGAGTTTTCAGAGATAACAGCAGGTAAATAAAATACAAATTGGTAAAAGTATCAAATACTCATCTTGCCTGTTTTCCTCCTCAAACTTTATTGTCTAATCAAACCATTACGGCTTTGTATAAAATGTAGTAAGAATTAGATGAGGTTGGAGTATTTTGGGATCCATTTGTGGAATTCAATCTCAGGAGACTTCATTGATGACACACTTGATTTTATTGGATAATTAGCTGGAAATGTGGTCACTGGTACACAGTTCAGGTAGCTTTAAGGCGAAATGGAAAGGGAACACAACAAAGTTTTTGGGTAATGGCATTCTTAAATGCATGGTTCAGACCAGAGGAATCCTTTAGAAATGATTTCTGTTTAAAAAGAATGTACTTAAAAATGCTTTTGACTATGATGAATCCATATCCCACAGAATGGCACTATTATATTTTTGACTTATAATTTTTTTAAGTTCTCAGATACTGTTCAGTTATTTAATTGTTAAGCATTCTATCAAACTGAAATTATTTTAAAACTGGAAAAAAACTCTTTTATTGTACAGAATATTGTCTTTGTAATATCTTTGTATACAGTGATTTTTTTTTTCTTGGTAATATAATAAATGGAAAAAATTCTAAAACCCTTACTAAAATTTTGTTGCTACTTGACTTTAAAAATATCAACGAGATGTTCTTTGTATTTATAGCATCTTCCTCAGAGAAAACTAGTTTGGGTTGCTTAGAAACACGAGGCATTTTAATGGAATGCTGCAGCTGAATATACTTGCATATGTAACTGTCCTTTGAAATGACAGATAATTTTACAGAGTACTGAAAAGCCTTTTTAAAAGATTTTTATTTTCTGCCTTCCTGAATTATTTCCTGCCTGTTTCTCTTCCTTCCTGAATAACTGAGGACAAAGCCGTTCGCTTATTGTGAGCAGGGCACAGGTAGGTACCTCCACAGCGGGTGAAGGTGACCCAGTGTGGGGTGGCAGTGTGCCCAGCCTGAGAGAACGTGTGGGGGGAGCGGAGGGGCGTCTCAGTGATCTGACGTAAGGGTGCCTCCATAGGGGACTATTCGTGAGGGGCCTCATCTGTTAATATATTAAAGCTAATGCGAGCCATATTTCTCACTGAGAAAGAAATGACAGATATGGAAGGGAGAGCAAACTAGATAAGGTTGGAATTGGAAGTACTGGAATAACTCATAGTTTTCAATATGTGTAAAGAAATCCATAGAGGTAAGCATGCCATGAGCGGGCTTGGGAGCAGTGACATCACAGTAGCGATGCGCATACCTAGTGCCCAGATTTTGGTTTCTAAATATCATTTTCTCCTAAAAGGAACTCGTTTCACTAGTTCCTCTTAGTGAAATAGCCCATTCCAGGGCTGGTGCAGGTGAAATACAAGAGGAGCCTGGATGTCTTTTTCTATTAAAGTAAGAACATTCTCTGAGAACGATGAGGTCATGTCAAAAGGATACAGGACTCAGCTTGGCGGGGCATCTACTCATCAAATCAGTACTTAGAAATCAAAATAAACATCAGTAACAAATTATAACCCATTGAATAAAACAGGAAGCCATGAATCCACAGGAAGGAAAACTTAATGCCAACCAATAAATGTAAAAGGAATTAGAAAATGAGTGTTTGACAGACATTGTGGTAATAATCGATTCAGGTTAGTATCTTCGATGAATGCTGAAACTAGTGAGTGGAAGCTTGATGGTCTCTCTATAAGATTTATTAATCAAAGGGGGAAAAGTGGGAGAGCTTGGCAGACACTATCTTAATGAACTGATCAAAGCCCAATCATTGGTAACAGCACAAATCAAAATTGTGTGACACTTGATACGATGCAAGAAGAAGGTACTCTCTCTTCTGTGGTATTCTTGCTAGAAAGCTACAACCTGCATCTATTCATGAAACACCAGGCAAGCCCAAATTGAGGAACAATCTACAAAATAACTGGCCTGAAATCTTCAAAGTGTTAAAGTAATGACAGTCAAGGAAAGATGCCTGTTTCAGATTGGTGGAGACTAAAGAGAGAGCTCAATGCAAAGTGTCAGGGTCACTCTGACTGCAGGGTCAGGTCAGTTCCTGGCTGGGATGGTTATGCTGCGGTGAATGAGAACAGCGTCCTTGTTGGCAGGAATTACGCACGAGTGTATTGGGGGGATGGGGCATCGCTGGCTCAATGTTCAGGGAAAAAAGTTTCTTTGCACTTTTCTTGCAATTTCCCTGTCGATTTGAAATTATTTCAAAATTAAAATTTTTTTTTAAATATAAATGAATTTTTTCCATAATAAAAAAAGGATACCATTTGAAAAAATCAACTCAAAAGCTTACCTTGAGGTTCATTCTCTTATGTGGATTTAAAAATCCAAGAATGAAGCTCCAAAAGAAAATATCTACCTAAGTAAGATGTTTTTCTCTTTGGAAATGGAAGTTTAACTTCTAAGTTTATTTCACATAATTTACAAATGTAACCAATTATCTTATTTAGGAAATTTTTCATTTTACCAACTTTATTTTTACTTTTCCAGGTATTTAGAGTTGATGTTTTCCCTAAACTAAACCACAGGCTATATTTGGGACAAAGAGATGCCATGAAGTACAAAGAGCCCTTTCTCTAAGTGTTATTTAAAAGACTTATATTAAACAAAGCTATGAGAGATCACAAAGCTAATTTAAAATACTTTCATGTAGGCAAAACGAT
The DNA here is from genome assembly GCF_054644295.1 of Miniopterus natalensis. Taxonomy (NCBI): domain Eukaryota; kingdom Metazoa; phylum Chordata; class Mammalia; order Chiroptera; family Miniopteridae; genus Miniopterus; species Miniopterus natalensis. Next base: position 32,645,210 of record NC_142093.1, read on the forward strand.
AGTCTTCTCATTACTTAATGTTTCAGTTCTGCATAATCAAAGACCTACATCAATTTAACCTCTGCCTCATAATTATATGAAGATTTGGAATAAGTATTTACAACTAAAGTTTACTCTTTGCTTGAAATTTTACACAACCTCAGGAATAGAAATTTAAGAAATAGAAGTCTTCTCATTTATACTGGCTAAGGAGGTTCTTAATTCTCCCATTTCACAGATCCACTGAATTCAAAGCCGAGCCAAAAAGAAACATGCAAAAGACTAACTTTCCAAATTACTTAAATCTCTGTAGCAAAATTTCCCCAGAAACAGAAACATTCACACGAAAATTCTTACCTTTTTATCAAAAGTTTATTTCTATTATCCCTTTCTCATTTTCTGGCATTTAAAATAGTGAAAAAAAATTGTTTGCTATTATTCACATAATGAAATTTCATGTCAAACCACTTTCCTGATTTCTGAAGTGAACAGTCCATCTTCGTATCTATGAATTATGTTTAATGGAGGGATGGGACATTGAGTAATCCGGTACTATCCAAGTCACAGGTGTCCCAAAGCTCACATAGTTGAATCAGGGAAATGGAAATTACACTTAAGTGTGAACTTTTAGTGAGACTCCTTTCCGAAAGTTTTCTCTTAATGACTCAGATGTTTTCTTTAGGTTTTGTTCATTTAATGTTTTTTCCTCTTCATAGTACCAACTGATGATTAACTTACTAACAAATGGTAATCACATGAGATCCTATGACACACACTTGGGCTATTTTCGGGTAAGCTCTTTGATTTGGCATCTAACTTCCAAAAGTCAGTTTTCATGGTTATAGGCATGTAAGTGACATCCTCAGCGGCCTCCTGCACACGGCCTGTGCTCGGGAATAAGGTTTGTTAGGAAGGGCCTACAGACCAGGGAACTTCAGTTCTGGTCTTAGACGGAAAGAACTAACAATTTTAGACAAATCATTTAACTTCTGTTCTTTGGTTTTCATATTTATAAAATGGAGATGACAATATCCTATCTACCTGATGAGGATGTTTGAGGCTAGACAATGCATCGAAGCATCTGGAATAATCTCACCTACCTCTGTTCGGCAATCTCCATTTTTCATAATCTCATCCCTGGCACTGAAGAGAATTATTGAAGGCACTTGTGTCTCCTTATTTAAAAGGTTTATTAAAGTCTCTTACCACTGTATGCCTCGATTCCTAAGGTTTTATTTTCCCTCCCCAGGAAAGGTATTGACAATTTTAGATTGTCAAAATAGTAACTTGAAGTCATTAGCATTTGTGACAAATCACACCGAAAGTACCTCTATGGGTAATAGCTTGCTAGAAGCTTACTGCGAAAAAGACTAATGGTGTCAGGTTTGCATTCGATATCTTATTATAAGACACTGTGCTGCATAAACATACGTATAACATCAGCATCGTTTTAAAAATTTAGAACATGATTTTAAAGGTAGGTATTTCTCTTGTGAAGGGAAGTTTTGCTGAAAGAAATTACAGCTTCTTGATTAGCAGAGAAGGTATCCTGTCTGTACCTCTCTGAAGGAAAGACTTAAAGTAGGGAATGGTTTCATTATTCATGGTTTCTTGCAGGGGTTGGCAAGGGGACAAGAAAAGTCCTAAGACATCCTTAGAGCAATGTAACACATTATATGCATACTGTATATGGATCCTGAGATGTTACAAGTTTAAAAATAAATAGATCAACATGATCTAACTAGTTTCCAAGACACCATCGCGGTGGGTAAACAGCCATTTTACAGTGTGTGCTGAATGGACGTCCACAGCGGGCCACGAAAACCCTACTGTTTCCAGGTTTGAAAGCTAGTCATCCAGAGCAGGCGGCCAGTCAACATCTACAGACTGGAAAGAAGAAAACAAGTCATTAAAACATATCACCGTTCTAGGAACCATTGCTGGTGGTGCTGTGTAAATGTAATACTTCTAATACACCGTGACAGAAGAAACTGACTTAGGGTTCTTGGGCCTGTGGTCTGTTGCTGAGTTTATGGACTATCCAGTCCCTCAGCTGGTTATTAATTGTGCCTTTTGCCTGATTAGAGACTAGAGTACATTTAAAATTCGTTAATGTTATTTATGGGTAAAGTAGTGAACAAATTCAGGTGGCAACACCAGCTTTCTCTCAGAAGTCTCAGAAACCTTTATACTTCTGATCAGTTTCATTTTCCCATATTTTCTACTCACCCTGGCCTGGCTCTTCTAAAACAAAACCTTGAGCTTCAAATCATAATGAAATTACAGTACCAGGCTACTTTGTGCCACATTCCAGGCCTCAGCAGTATAAAACTGCACCTCATCTTAACTACCCTAGAGGCCTAATTTAGGGGGAAGTTTTTTTTAAAAAAACAACAACACTGTACCCGTGTTGCTTGAGACTAAGTTTAAAACTTGAACTGATCTGCTGAATATAGTTTTAAATTAATCTATGAGTCACTTCACATACCAGATTCAGAAAAATTTTATAGCAAAAGCCCAAATACCTATTGCATATGTACGTGTGCATCTTTTATAAATCCCAAGGAAATATTTTGGTTCTGTTTCAGAATATAGCCATATACCCAACACCCATAGATAAGTAAATGGGTGGTTTCTCAAGCCTGAAAACTAAACATCACTGATCACAATCTTGCATGTGAGGGGAGGCAGGGGGGTAGGCATGTTGTAATGTTGAAAAAGCTCTCCAGGTGCTTTTACTGGATAATCAGGCTGAGAAACACTGGCCTGTGGCTCTTTGACACTCCTAAGCTGTTCTGAGAAGGTAAAGGAGACAAGGCAACTGGGATTTTCTCTAACAGAAGGCTGCCCGTCAGAATGACAGCGTCTCACTGAGGAGGGTACCTGCAGCCTTGAAGAGGCCGTCGCTGGCTGAGCTGGGCGGTCTGACCTGAACGCACTCAAGGGAACTGCTGGGACGGTAATAATGTGCCGGTGCTGGCGTGGTTACCACGGCCGCCCTTACACCAGGCAACTAGACCCACTTCTTTTTCTAAAAATTCCCAAGTACGAAACCTCTCCTAAAATTTTTGTTGTGGGGGTGGGTAGGGACTCTTCCTAATGGGTATTTGTCAAGGAGCACAACTTGTGACTCAATACCTACTGATGCTCAAATGAGAAAAATATTTATGGAGAACTTCCTGAAAGATCCATTCCATTCATTTTTCTAAATACTTATGAATTTAATTTTGTTTCGATTCAGATTATAAGAGTGGAGAATTTGGGCCACATCATAGGGATCCCTTATAGAACTGTTTTTACTAATAACCATCGGCTCATGCCATTTTCTACCCTTGTCCTGAATACACATTTCTGAGTAGGCTGCCTTTAATTCTTTATCTGACAAAGTTGGTATGGAAATGAACTATGGAGTCCAAAGGACATATGAAGGGCACTGGCAACTTCATTTCTTTGCTTGGCTTAAGGGTTTAGATCTCATGCCATATATAAAGAACAATTAATAAATTAGCTATATATTTGCAAGGGTCATAAATGAGACCTTATCATTTTTTTAAAAGATATAAAAACTCTAAGATAGACCCTCCCTGCAATATAACGCTACGGTGAGATTTTGACGATTTTCAAACACCTCTTAAGGTAAGTAGTGCTATTTTGGCTTAATGCCAAACAAGCATAACTTTGAATTCAAGGTGCAGATGGGTGTTTCCACAATAAAAGGTTTACCTCGACGTCCAGCTCAAGAATGTCTGCGGTCACATTCATCAGGGAGCCGATGTTGGGCTTGGTCCTCCCAAAGTCCCCATGTACAAACTCTTTGATGTAGCTGGAGTTCGTTTAAGGAAAAAAATAAGGTAGCCGTGCAGTACCAATTGCTTGGTGAGCTTTGATAGGTGAAATAACAAAAGTAAAAATGTTACGAAAGAGAGGTTATTTCTGAGCTGTGACTTGGGATGTGTGTCTTAGAAAAGAAGCTACACAAACTGGTTCCTACCAACGTGGTAGCCAACATCAGGACCCAGGATTTGTGTTTACCTCAAATTTACCAAGAGTCTTCATTTTCTTTTTTCTTCAGCTCATCTCCGAGGGCCAAGGTTTGGGTATGGGTTTTCAAAATCAGCTGCAGATATGCTATATATTTTTTCAAATCTTAGCTATTTTTTTCTTTGCCACAATTTCCATTTTGACATCTTTCTTGTCCCATTTTTCAATAATGGCAGCTGGTATCTGCCACAAGATAGGTTTCCACAGTCACGAGAGTGACCTCAGTGAGGCTTTCCTTATAACGTGACCCAGTGACACATGGCAGTAGGATGGGAGGGACAGTAAGACAATTGAGTCCTGATGAAGCCCTTCAGAAGGATTATCAGAGGACCTAAGTTCTAGTTGTTTTGCAAACATGGTTAGCAAGAGAATTAAGTAAATTCTCTCCCTCTCTCTCTTTTTTAAAGAGGCAACTTTGTGTTTCACTCATAGGTCTTCAAATTTTGAAGTCAACGACCAACCCTAAAATTAGTTACTAATAAGATTATATTAACATTCCTTACATAGGACTCTACTACAGCCTTGACTATCTTTATCTGAAAGATATGTTTTTGCCAGCATTCAGTAAAAATTCATTCACCATTATGTTGTCTATAAACCAGCACTTAGTGTAAAAAATTAATATAATTTGAATAGGAAAAATAAGTTTGCTCTCAGATGATGAATTTTTTTAAAAATAACACCATAATATGCTGACATATCCTCCTCACTTTCTGAAAGTTTATTCACTTAACTTTCACCAAATGTTTTGACTCAAACATAAGACATGTAACTGTCTTCTTTGCTAAACTCAATTACTTAACAACTATCATTCTTTTCCTCTCACTTTCTTTAGAAAATGCTACTTCTGAGTAGCAGTGATGAGAGGAGATGACCCAAAAGCCCCAGAATAATCAATTATAAGGTCTAGAATGATTCTTAATCATACCCAGAGGGATGAAGTGTAACTCAAATGAACTAGTTCAGTGTACTGAGCAATATATGTGAAAAATTCACATACTTTTGTGTATAACCACATGGTAACTAAAGCTTTACCAAACAGTCTGTCTTAGCTAATGCCTTAAGTTACATGTACCTGGCTGGTTCTAAAAATATTTACTGAGATTGAAAATGTACTAGCTTCACCAAAATACCATTGCATTTCTCCCTAGCACACCAAAATCAAAGCTGGGATTAGGTAAAAAGGATTGTTTTTTTAAAAGAACCTGCGATTTCTTTGGATTCCCACCCACATTCCATCTATAATAGGCAGATGTGCTCCTAACATCAAAGATACTAAGATCTGCCCACTAGAGAGACCATCCCTTGTTCCAAATGGTAAAAACTTAAAAGATTTTAGAAGTAACCTATACTTGTTTTCAAGGGGGCACTCCCGGTCACTCCTGGGGTGGGACAGGGGAGACAGAGAGGTGAGGAGGTTGGTGGGGAAGGAGAGGCAGACTAATTTCAGCAATATAGTGTGAATGCTATTTGGTGATTAAAACTTGACATTTTTCCTCCTTATATCCGTAAGTATATCATTAGTTTTAGACCAGTTCGAAGGCATTTTGTCACTCCATGCTATTACATCACAAAATAAAATAAAGCCAAGAAACAAATAAAAACTAGGAGCACCTTTGAAAAGTAAACTAAAGTTAAGACTACAGCAGCTCTCTAATACTTTTTAACCAGCAACTCAGATCTGATACAAAACCATGCAAGGCCGGGTAGGTTATGACCAAGTGATCAGCCTGGGACTATTCACTTGTTCTGGGCCAGTGGACAAAAAAAGGAAAGATCAATATGCAAAGTGGGGCCACCCCCATCTACTACCAGAGTTTAATCATCGGGGGCAAATGCTCAGAAACGATGAAAGGACTCAGATGTGGTCCTGAGTATGTGACTGGCAAAACGTGTCAGGACAGCAAAGGAATCGAGCCAAAGTGCTTCCTGAGTACTTACTGTGTGAGACGCTGTTTTAAAGATCACTTGAACTAGCTGCTGGCTCATGGTTTAAAATGCTGTTTTGAAAAATACACATTTAATGGGGAGGGGGACACTCAAACCAAAAAAATTAAAATAAAAATCTTCGACCTGATCCTTTCCCTTCCCTCCCGTCCTGGCCCAGGCTGAACCTGTTTGAGGGCAGCCAAGCCTGCAGGGGCCCCGGGGCCAGCGCTCTGGGCGGCTGAAAGGATACGTCCCCGCCTGGGTCCTCAGGTGCAGGCGGAAATGATGCTCGTCCACGTAGCGCGTGTCCATGGAGTGGACGACACGGGTCCGCACGGCCAGGGGCCTGCGGTGAAGGACCCGGAGCGGCGTCTTCTGGTCGATCTTTAAGTCCTAAGGAGGGGGTGATGCACAACCATGGAGCCGCCTTTGCTGTCCACGGAAGCTCATCTTAGCGCCCCCTTTGTGAGCGGTGGCCCATCACGGATGATTTCTTTAGAGGACCCCACTTATCACTGTCAGGGCAGGAACTCACTAATATCAGAACAAACTGTAGAGCCCAGGGCGCCCACTCTGTGGGACTTCTCCTAACCTAGCCACAGCGACCCGTCTTCTGGGCCTCGGTGCACCACTAAAACAGGCTGGGAGGTAAATGTTCCCCAGAGTCTCTTTTGCTCTAATGTTTAACAAATTGATCAGGGCCCTGGAGTCCTGTCCTGCCCTTTACTTTAACAGCTCTCCCAAAAGACATGTTCTTAACCGTTTTTTTCTAACCCGACAAAATAAGCTAGTAGTGGGGACTGGAGGCTGGTGAGAAATGGCTGCGTTAGAAGGTGGGGCACCGGCACCCCTGTGTCACCGGCAGCGTGCGTTTTTAGGGAGAACCATACCCCTGCTCACAGGGCTATTTTTTGGTTATGTGAAAGGATGTATCTGGAAAATCAGCAGTTGCATCACAGTTTTAGGGTGGTGTTTCCATATAATAATTACAAGTAAGTGCGTGCAATAAACAAGGACCTCTCAATATTTGTTAGCCCAGCTCAAGTTACTTGAGAATGATAATACTGTATGTCTTTTCACGATTCCGATTTTTTTAGGGACACGGGCTTGTTTTTCTCACAATTAGAGATTTCCTTTTATGTCACAAGATATGCATTAAGAAACAGAGATTAGTATTGTAAAAGGCAAACTCATTCTGAGTTTTAAAAATAGATATTGGGTATAACCAGAAATGTAGGTTCAGAGGGACTTTAAATCGTCTGCCGTTTCTTGTTGGAACAACTCCTTTCTCATTTACACGATCAGGGAGTGCCCGCAGCCATACTAAGAAATAGCTCTGTCTGGTCTCCCTCGATCAAGTTCTCCACCAAGGGAGAAAGAACAAGTTCTGACAATAACCACACTGGAAGTGGTGTGACTGCTTTTATCAAAACAGTGAGTCAATGGCCCCTCCTAACTCATAGGGGTTTTTTCAATTTTTACTTTTATTTTTTTCAATTACAGTTGACATTCAATCTTATATTAGTGTCAGGTGTACAGCATAGTGGTTAGACACTTATATAACTTATGCAGTGATTCCCCCAATAAGCCTAGTGCCCACCTGACACCATACATAGTTATTACAATATTACTGCCTCTATTCCGCAGGCTGTACTTGGCATCCCCGTGACTAACTCATGGCCTTGATGAGTCTACAACTCTTCGATTTTAATAGCACTTTGTTTTGACAAGATAAGCTGTCCTCATAAGGTTTGACATTTCTCTGGCCAGTGAGACTGACAGGACAAGGCTGATCTTTTAAGGAATCTGTAACCATGTGGCCTCTAAAGTACAGAAACAGCTGGCCTTTAAATGAGTGACTAAGGAGTTCTCGTCTCCCCGTTTCCTTGACCTCTAGTCACTCCCAGGACTTTGGCCCATGAGCCAGTCCATGGATGTGCTAACCGAGCTAGCACACCCACCACTGCTCTTAAAATAACACTCAGACCAATACACACTCATGTGGGTTTTTCGGTCTGTTTTTAGCAGCAAAAGAAAGCCAATCATCTACTCTAACGTTGCGCTCTGACATCCCCAGACTGCAGAATCTCAGAAACACATATAAGCGCACACGAATGATTTTTCCCCCTTGGAAGGAGGGTGCCCTTAAAAAAAAAGGAGAAGAATAGTAAACCTGAAGTGACTTTTTCTCAGAATGGGGCAGTGCCTCGGTTTTTGTATTTTATATACCAATAGGGATATTTGAAAGCTGTTGTAACCCTAACACTTAAAAAATGATCGGAAGTCAAGTAGTCTCTAGTCCCAACAGTCTACTTGGGCTGTGGACCATTACATCAGACCCTCTTACTCCTTAGGCTGTACCTGTAAAAAGCATCTTTCAGCAATATTTCTGAATTAACTCTACAGCTACCCCCAAACGCTGAATGTATTTTTCAAATGAGTTTGTTTTCCCCACAGCATTCTGAATCACTTGTGCACGTGATGAAGCTGAGGTTTAAATTTTTTTTCTGCAATCTTAAAGATATCTATCTATAGTATAATTATCATCCTAAAGGCCCTAGATGTTAGAGCCAAAAGGCCTTAGATACAGAATCACAACCTGAGAACTGGGGGGCCACTGGGGAAGATCCAGTCCACGCTCACTGTATAGATGAACTTCTATAAGCAGGTGCAGGTTTTCACCAAAACACTCACACTAGAGACCTTATTCTGCATTTCACTTTTCCCTCCTCATGTCATGGGTGTTCTTGCAAGTCACAGATGTAGACCCACCTTTAGCCTTTCTCTATTTTAGTTTTTTTAAATAGTTGTATCATATTCCAACTTGTTCTACCATTTCCTTATTAAAGGAAATTCGTTGTGTTTCCAGTTTTGTTATTGTTGATTTTGCCACTTTGAACAAAGTCAGTAAACATCCCTGTGCACATCTCCTTATGCGCCGGGTGTTATTTCTTCAGGACCGACTACCAGTAGAAGTGTGGGTAGAAGGCCAGTGTATTTTTCATTTTTACAGTCACTGCCACATTGTTTTCCCAAAAAGGCTGAAACACTTTACGTTTCTGCTGAATGTACGCAACCAGCCCTCTCCTCTGCTCCCACCAATAGGTGTTATTAGTCTCAGAGGAATAGAGTGATGGTCTTATTGTCACTTCAGTCTGGAGGCAGAACATCTTTTTGAATGATTCTTGGCCATCTGGAGTTGCTCTTTGTTCAGCTGCTTTGTCTATTTTTCTCTATTGGGTGTTTGCATTTTTCATAAGTACAAATCCTATTTATGGTATCTTTTGCCAACTTGTTTTCTGCATAGTCGTACATATGTGTACACACACCTGTGTGTGTGTGTGAGTGTTCTTTTCCCCTTACCATTTGTCAGGAACATTTCCAACTTTGTCAACAAATACTCATCTACCACATAATTTCTGACTGCTGGCTAATAAGAGTCCATCATACAAAGAAGCCATAAGATCAAACCAATCCCCTCTAGTAGGTCATCTAGGTTATTACAAAATATTGCCCATTTAAACAATGTTCTGATAACTAAATATGAACATCTTTGTGCCCATTTATGCTCATTTCTTGCATGTGGAAGCAAATTATCTTTATGGGAAGAGGCAGGGGCAGATGGGAAGAAATATTCAAACAGGCAGACCCTCTATAATGACACGCTCATGTGAAGGAAAACCTAGCACATGCCAAAAAATGAGTGCTCCACACATTTCCCTGCTTTATTTCTTTATAGCATGTTTTATATATGGACTTAATCTTAGCATCAGTTCTATTAGATAAGTCCTATTTTATGTCTCTTTTGTACAGATGACCAAATACAATAGGAACATTCCTGAGTGTTTTCTGTGTCAGATACTGTTCTAAGCGACTTGTGTGACTAAACTCATTTCATTCTTCTAAGTTGATGGACGGAGAAATTGAAGAGGTTAAGTAACTTGTCCCAAGTCACACAATTAAGAAATGCATATCCAGGATTTCCACCTAAGCAACCTGTCCTCAGAGGCAGGCTCTTCATCACCAGCAAGGCCACCCCTCAGATGGGTTAGATGAGTTACTCAGCCATCTACCTAGTAAATGGCAGAGCCAGGATTGGAAACCAGGCCCCACAGCCCCCAATACCCATGCTCTGTGACTTGCTGGTTAAAGACCAGAAGACAATGGACTCTTTTATAGGCAGTAGAAAAATAAAATAAGGAGAATTAGGACACTTGGACTACCTTCATGTCATTTAGGAATGCAATGTCTTCCTTCCGTATCGCTTTATTCGTCCAGATCAAGGCACTGTAGGTCTTCGTCTTTTCTTCTTCACCTTCTTTCATATGTCCTATTGCCTCTCTAAACAAAAACAATACAGCAGAGTCTGTCCGGATACATAAAATGCACACAAGCCTTGCCCCAAACTTCTCTCTTTAAAAATAGCTTTACTGAGTACAGTTTACAGATAACCCCCCTCACTGTTTTAACTGTACAGTTGGGTGATGTTTAGTATGTTTACAGAGTTGGGCAGCTATCACCACAGTCTAACTGTAGAAACTTTCATCACCCCCAAAAAGAACCCCCACACCTGTTTGCAGCCACTCCCACTGCCCGTTTCCCCAGCCCTTGGCCACACCAACTGACTTCCTAGCTCTGTAGGTGTCCCTACGCGGACCATTTCCCACAAAACGGAATCACACGATATGTGGTGGTTGGCGTCTGGCCTCTTTCACTTCACAATGCTTTCGAGGTTCATCCATGGTGTGGCATGTATTAGTATTTCATTCCCTTTTTTGCCTTCATTCCTTTTCGTTACTGAATAATATTTCATTTTATGGATGGATATACCACACTTTGTTTACCCACGGATATTCAGATTGTTTCTATTTTTTCTGCTATTAAGAACAACACTACCAGGAGCATTCGTGTAGATTTTTTGTGTGGATGTGCATGGTCATATCTAGAAATAGAATTGCTGGGTCATATGTTAACCTTTGGAGAAACCGCCAAACTGTTTTCCAAACTGGCTGCATTACATCCCATAGCATGTGTGGGTCCCAGGTTCTCCACGTTCTTGCACCTGCCAATTTCCATCCTTTTGATCACAGCCATCCTCGTGGATGTGACGTTGGAGCTCCTGGTTTCGAGCTATGTTCCCCTAATCATTAATGATATGAAGCATTTTTAAATGTGCTCACTGGTTTATTCATATATCCTCTTTGGAGAAATGTCCACTTAATCATGTCCCTATCATTAATTGGGTTGTTTTCTTATTATTGAGTGGTAAGAATTCTTTGTACATTCTGGATATAATTCCCTTATGAGATACATGATCTACACCTGAAACTTCCCTTTTGAATTTATCTCCAGTAAGTCTACTCTTACCTTGTGACAAGCTGCAGGTCACGGACTTGGATTTTGTCAGATGAGTTATTAATTTTCTGTAGTAGCAGAAAAAGAAAAACAATTAGCAACTCCAGGTCAGTCACAGAGTTGCAGAAACGTGACGATTTCCATGTCATGAAGTGGTTTACCTGCTGAAGTTCCTTAATTTCTTGTGAAGTGAAATGTACTCTATGAGGATTCACCAGCTCAATTGCAAAGGGCCTTCCTGGCAGCACACACCCCGCCATGAAACAGAAACGTGTGGATGGAGTTAACATTCAGGCTAATGCAAGGGGGTTAGGAGGTGTGAAAAAACGAATTGAGCTCTAGAGGACTGAAAGTTTAGCTACATCTGGGGGAGGGAAGAATGTGTGAAAAGAATGAAGGGGCTTTTTAGGGGCTGCTAAACCCCAGTACAGGCAATATGCGAAAGTGACCGCTTTCCCAAAGGTCCATGAACAGCCTGTGTTAATTACAGAGTAAAATCTAAACTGCTAATTGACTTGGCTACACTTGTGTCATGTCGCATGCAGTGATGTCCAGGTAATCCAAGTTGAAACCCATCCTCCTGGCCTAATCCTAGAGTGAAACAGGAAAGCCGTGGTCCTCTGAGAGAAAGGGCCTATAAATCCCAAATAGCTCAAGATTGATGCTCTCATTTTTCTTGCAATGCAACAACGTAAAACAAGAAAAGAGGCTGAAAGGGCAGAATCGCCTTTTAAAGGAAGACGTGCATTTTAAAAACTGCGCTTGTCCTGCTGAAATGGTATTAAGTGGAACCATTAATATTCAAACTTTTGGAAAACTCAGGCACCGCCTTCTTAATGCACATAAAAGCCCCTTGTCACCTACAGGCATGTAATAAAAATGGTCCCTAAAGAAATGATTCCTATTAAAACATACCAATCGTAGCTCCAAACCCAGAAAGCCTTCCCCCCGGGAGAACCCAGCGCTCTGCCCACTCTGGCTCTAAGCAAGGGCCTGGAGCAACCCGCTGCCTGAAAGGTCCGGCCTGACGGTCAGTTCCAGCCGGGCGCTGCTGCTGCCCTCTTACCATTTCCTAGTGTCCGCACGTCTACATCTTCTCTTCCAGAGGATGAAAAATTAAAACCTTTGGAAAGCAGGTAAAGAAAAAAATCAGAGGAATAATGGGCCCAAGGTTTTCTTTCCTGCCCTTTAGTAGAAACCCAATCTGTCTTGACAGGAGAATCCCAAAGGATGCTTATCTTCCCACCTCTAATTCCAATCTCTCCTAAAAGTACCAATAATAATAATAAACACCATTTATTGAGCACTTACTATATGCCATGCACTGAGATAAACATTTTGCAGACATTATTTCAGTTAATTGTACCTGGTGAGGTAGTTATTAAAAAAAAAACACACAAAAAAAACCCACTGAACTTCTGAAAGGTTAAGTACTTTTCTCAAGGTCACAATTTAAATGGCAGAGCTACGCGTTTCTAATGTCAAGGCCAGGCCTCAACCATCACCCCACGCCACCATCCCACAGGAAAGCCGAGAGCAGAGCATGACTTAGAGGAAGGCCCCACCACCACGCTGGCCACAGCCTAGGGTGGAAAATCTATCATCTACATTCTTCTTTTCCTTAAAGCAAAACGAAAACACTTATTTGAGAATTAAACTTGATGAAAGGAAAAGGAGGGGGAAATGTTTGACTCTAAAAGCAAACTCATTCTATGAGCAAACCTAAGCTGGAACCATGACAAACTAGTGTTCACTCTAAGACAGATGGGTCAGCATAGACTAAAAGCTGCAAATATTAGACTAGGAAGTGGTAAAAAAAGGGGGGGGAGTGTTCGCATGACAACACTTTTAGATGCAGAACTGACTGCTGATTTCATCGCCATCACTGCAGCCCCCGTTAACATGAGAGGCATTATTCTAAATGCTTCCTATATGTTAACACTCTGAGATGGGTACTGCCATCATCTCCATTTTACTTACGAGGAAGGTAAGACAGAGACAGGATAAGTGACTTATCTAAGGTCACATCACTAACAAGCGGCATGGGCAGGACCTGAACCAGGCAGCCTGGCTCCAGAGTTTCTTAACGACCGTCTACACTGCACCGCCGTCCATACTGCCCCACCAAGAGGACAGCCAAAATGCTCAGACTTGTGTCTCTTGGGCCAAGGATCGGGAAAGGAGGGGATGTTTTGGAAAGCCTGGTCGGTCATTAGAGTGGTAGAGTTTAAGGTCTCTGAAGACAGAGCTTGAAGGCTAGAACTCAGGCTCACACCCTGATTTCTTCACTCAGGAACAAATATGTACAGGGGGGGTGTGCAAGGCACTGTGCTGGATGATGGGAAGACAGTGGCCAACAAGATGGACGTAATTCTCATCTCCCAGAGCCTACGATTTATGTAGGGATACGGACCATCACATAGTGGGAGCGCTGGGCAGAAAAAGTACAGGAGCACTCCTGCACTTGGAGCACAGCTGCAGCGCCAGCCACGAGGTTCGTGCTTGCTCCTCTTAGGAAAGCGTGAGATGCGAAGCCCGAGGCCGCAGGGAAGAGCAGTTGGGAAAGGCCGGGGGGGGGGGGGGGGGGGGGGGCATGGATACCACTTTAACAGCCATTGCTCTCCCAGGAAAGATTCTAAATGCAAAGTTCTTGTGTAGATTTTAGAAAAAGGAAGGCGAAAAGGCCCTAAAGTCCTGTGGAAACTACACTCAAGATTGGCCCTTATTTCTGGGATGGTTAGCTATGAAGAATGTAGGATTTCACCCTTCCTTCACCTTTAGGAAATCACTTTAGCAAGCCAGGTGGCACCCTGGGGGCCTAGGCTCCGAGCTGTAGTGCACACACTGCCACGGCAAAGAAGGCTCCTCTCCGCCCCCAGGGCCCCAGGCTGTGGCTCCCACACAGCAAGCAACCCAGGACTAGTGCGCTAAGCACTAGATATGGAAGGCGGGGCTCGAATTCAAGCAGCTCGTTCGGCTCAGGAATCTGGGTACCCTGTGGGGCGCTATTCCTGAGGACTGGCCACGTGGGCAGCCATGAGGGGCACAGGGTCGGGCTCTTCTCCAGGTCGAGACTCTAGGCCAGGCAGGGAGTAGGATCCTGTGGACCACTAAGTCCCAAAGAGCCCTCCATTCCAGGCTTACGCTCCACTGCCAAGCTGTTAATAAACACGCAGCAACATTAGTAGCTTTCAGGCAGAGTCAGCACCTCAAGAGTACACTAAGGATGGCGAGCTAAATGGAGGGTTCACAATGGCATCTGGGAAAGTCAAAAATACTGACTCCCTGGGGCTATGATGTGTCTCACACCCGCTCACCTCCATCTCCAAACCAGCTATCATGTCAGGGAATCCACAGTGCCTGAGCCTAACCTGTGCCAGGTGGGAATGGAGGGAACGGACAGGACACAGAGACGTGTCTATCAGTGAGCGCTAAATCAGACCAGAACTCTCAAATTCATAAATTAGCCCGTTTAACATCCCAAAATTCCAGCCCCTCGACAGAGAGGGGCACAAAGCTAGGCTCTTGAGTCCAGAGAAACAGTCAATCCAGACAAAGGGAGAAGGGATATTTACTATATCTTTTAGAAAAATGTTTCCAATTTGGACCCTACGTTGAGAAATACTCCTGGGGGGCAAACTTCAAAACTTTATTTGTATGCAATGATGAGTAACAGCCGACAAAAACGGGAAAAGGAGCCACTGCCATTTTAAGAAACACGTGTTTAAAACTTAGTTGCGTTTTCTAAATCCCATGAGTTCTTTGTGCCTTCTGCTCAATGGAACAGGGTGTTTCGAAAACAAATATAAAACCAAGGGAAGGAATGATCAGGAACCACAGACGTGGTTCAGCTGGTCTGCAGTGGCTCTCATACCCAGGGGCAGATGATGGGGCTGAAAGAGGGGCAGAGACCAGGTGATGAAGGCCTTAGGATATCAGGGTAAATGGCTGGGACTTGAGCCTGCAGCTAGTCACTGACCAGTTTTCAGCAGGGAACTGACATGGCAAACATTTATTCACTGAGTGATGTAATAAACGTATTAGGGGAAAATTTTCTTAGACACATTGATTTTGAGAGTGTGTCAAGTTTATTACTCATTGCCTAGGGAATTAGCAAGCACACAATATGAAGTGACTGAGAAACAAGGTCATGTCTCCCATTTAGGGGAAGGAACCTTCCTGGAAGTAGCTAGGCTGCTTCATGCAATACCAGCTTATTTTCACAGAGCTGCAAAACTTAGAGGTGCAACAGCCAGAACCATCTTCCCTGAGTTGTCAGATGCAAACCACAGAAATAACAAGTAATTTATCTGAGAAGCCTGGGTGTAGCAAATTGATGCCATTAACCAGGCATTTCAAACAAGGTTTTATCCCAATAAGAAGCCAATGAGCACAGAGGCCCAAAGGTCTGCCTTCTCTTAAGCTCTCAGTAAATTTCCTCAGCACACAGCTATATATGCTAAACACACAGTTTTATTTCTTTTCGGTTTGGGGATAATTTTTCCCCTTCGAATGGAAAATGAAAACGAACGACCTTCATGAAAGATTGCGAGGGTGAAGCGTACCACTGTTTCAGAGCCTCTCAGCAGCCCTACTCATCGTAGGGGCTTCCTGGGAACCCAAATAATCAAAACTGAAAGTTTCTTGAGTCTCCTTACAGAAAAGGAGTAAGGTGGCTCCTCCAAAAAGAGTCTGAAAGAGACTTTTTATGCCAAAGCTTTATTTTGGCTTCTTCATAACTTGGATAAGACTTATAAGATAACCAGGGTATAACTATTAGATTAAGTACATAAAGGTTCATCGCTATAGCCCAGAGTCTTTACTGCCAAGATTTTGGAAAACAAAAAAGGTTTGCTAGGTTACTTTCTTCTTCATTCAGTAAACAATTCTTAAAGACCCTTAAAAAGAGGGTCACTCTGCCTGGCCGGTGTGGCTCAGCAGTTGAGCATTGACCTAGGAGCCAGGCGATCGCGGTTCGAGTCCCAGTCAGGGCACATGCCCGGGTTGTGAGCTTGATCCCCAGTCAGGGGTGAGCAGGAGGCAGCCGATCAATGATGATTCTCTCATCATTGATGTTTCTATCTCTCTCTCTCTACCCCCCTCCCCCTGTCTCTCTTAAGTCAATAAAGATATATCTTTTCAAATAAAAGAGGGCTGCTCTACCTGACAAGCAACGAATTATAAGAGGGCTGTGGTTTGAAGTGCTTCTTTCCCGCTGACAAGCCAGAAAGCTGGAAGGGACAGCCATGCCTCGTCTCGGACATCTGCTTGCCATTCCTAAAGCAAGCTTGTCTTCAGTGTTTCAGAGAGAAGGGTGGATGTCTAGTTGATCCCTCAAAAAAGGTGTTCTAATTATTTTAGGAAATCTACTTCAAAAGTGATTTACTTACTGCCTACAGTTTTTCCTGATGTACAACATGATCTCCTGTGGTTGACATCTCAGCCCCTTCCCTCTAGTCTACTCCTGGGTGAAATCATGAGGCTGTGTGCCGCCTTTGACCTAACAGGCCTATTGAGACAAAGAAGACATAAACCTGCCAGGATCTGACTCATCCACAAACCGGGGCTCGTTAATGCCTATGAAATTAAAACACAATACAACTCCCATTAAGTCTTTGTAAAATGGTAGCTGGTGGGTTGTTTTCTCTGGGCTTCAACTTTATCCTGGGACATTTTATTTTTATTTTTATTTTATTTTTTTAAAATATGTCTTTATTGATTTCAGAGAGAGGAAAGGAGGGGAGAGAGAGAGATAGAAACATCAATAATGAGAGAGTCATTGATTGGCTACAGCCCGCAACCCGGGCATGTGCCCTGACCAGGAATCGAACCCTGATTGACTGGATCCTAGGTCAACTCTCAACCGCTGAGCCACGCCCGGCTGGGCTATCCTGGGACATTTTAGTGGTTACAACAGAAGCCAGGCATTTGCCAGCACTGAATGTGCAGGCTGTATTTTAATTTTCTCATATTCCCCTAAAGAGGTCAAGGCTGAGGTGTCCCAAGGTCAGAGCTTAAGTGTAATCATTTAAAGTAGCTTCGATTGTTTTGAATTTTCCCAGGAAAGAGCAATCGTTTTGAAAAAGGAAAGAAATTCTTGGGCACCTTGGTTCAAATCCAGCCCAGGTCAGAGGAGCCCAGACATGGCAATCCCTGTCTATGGGAAGCTGCCAGGCAAGGGGCCCAGACTTGGTGGTGATTTACAAATACAGAAATCTTACCTGCCACTTCCAAACAATCAATTTGTGAATGACAATGTATTTAAAATATGAATAATTGAACACTTACTCTCTGCTTTGAATACTGTCAAAAGGTGATCTGAAATTAATTCTTCCACTGAAGATTCCAGCTTCCTTTCTCCATCAATTATCCAAGGAGTTTGAGGGAGATTCCTGGAGTATTTATTATATCTCCCTGCCAGGGAAATATAAGGTAGGCTAGATGTCATGATGTGATTAACACAATGGGATAAAAAGAATAGCAACAACTATCTGTTGAGTGCCAATATCCTATGATATAAAATAAGGCTTAGCCTTCACTTAACTTGCAATCTAATTTGGGGTGCCAACACATAAACAGATAGATAATTAAGTGATAGTATTTAAGGTAACAGTAGAAGAGATGGCTAAAGACATAATATGAATCATTAAATGAGTTCTAAAGGAATGTTCAATATATTTATTAACCTGAAAGGCTGACTGAACAAGTTATATGACTGAAAAAGTTATATTACAGAACACACCCAGGATCATTAAAAAAAAAAAAAGCAACAGCTGTTGTTACATCTGATTAATAACACTTTCAATGTCATAGTCATTGGTGATAATATATTCCAAAGAGTTCAAATACAGAAAATTTTGAAGTTTTTATAATTTTAAAAAAACAACACCCTAACAGAATATGACTCATTGCTTTATGAATAAAGTTACCCTAAGGAAGGTAGCTTTCATTACCCTATTTTATTCAATAGTCAAAACCAAATATTCAATTTCATTTCAGGTATTACTATAAAACAGCTGTCGCTTTCAAAACTGTCTGCTAGATTACCCCCGAGGAAAGTCAGTACAACAATTCTTTTCAGGCAGAAGCCAAGTGTTTAGTCATTTTGCAGATAATAAAATTTTTCAAGTTTGCTTTCATGTTATAAAAAAGAACATCCTCTCCACAGCTCTGTTTCTCCCGACCAGTTCTGCATCTCGACATCTCCCATATTGCCACTTGGCCATCTCTGATGGAAACGATTAAAACCTGGGAAGTGTCATTTCCCTCTGACATGGCATTTTAAAGGACAGATCTCTCGAGGGACCTTAAGAAGGCCTACACAGCCTCAAACGGGCTTGGCTATCGAGGAGCTAACTGAGCGGAACCCAATAACAACAAGAAGGAGGGACAGAGGAGGGGTGAGTTGAGGTTTTCAGAAAGGAGAGTAACTTGACCGTAGAGGTACATTCTAGACTAAAAACTTTACCAGCCACAAAGACAGCACCGTGAGCACATTCGGTTCCGAGGACAGTGCATACAGCCTTTGGTGAGTTTGGAGGACAAGGAAACTGCCTGCAAAACAAAATGAACTTTACAGCTACTATATCCCGAACAGGCATCGCACCTCGTGGCTGCCCTGAGTCAGCGCTGTCCCAGGCGCACAGCCTGGGCCTCTCACGGACTCGGCCTCTCCCTGACTTTCAGTTTAGGAGCCCTGCGGGTCCTTTAGGCCTCTAGAGTACCGCTTTCAGTACAGGAGAGTGGCACTGAGGCAGGGCTCTGAGTTACTACCACCTTTCATGCCCAGGAGGCCTCATGCTCCCAGATGATCATTTCCAACGGCCTTGAGATTTGGGAGAAAATCCATATATATGAAGTAGAAGCCTCTCCGGGTTCTTTAGCCAATTTGCTATCCACGAACACTTGCGGCTGGCTTACAAAAACCCTCAGTCATTTGGCTAAAGCTGGTGTGCAGTGAGATTGGTCACACGAGCCCCACCTGTGGGGCAGGTACACCACCATTTTTCTCTTTTTTCCCCTCTCATTCCAAGTATGACCTTGGGAATCAGACCAAAGAGCCAGAAAAAAGTGGAATGTGGCAGACTCTGCCCTTTTAGCTACGAAACTTCAACTGAAGACAGACAGGGAGGAGCAATGCAGGGCTTTATTCTCTGTCCACTCTCTGGGAACTTCCACAGCCATGGACTAGAGGATCCCTGTAAATGTCTAGATGTAGATTTAATGCACAATGCTTGGCCTGAAAATGTCAGAGTTTCCTAAGATGTCTCAACAAAGATATCACTTAGGAACTCAGGAACTATTGCTTGTAGAGAGTAACTGTCTTTACTTTCTAAAATTTAATAAAAATATTTCCACTGGGAGGCTCATTTTTAGCCAGCAAAATACATGAAACCTTCCTCATAACTTCATTGTTTGAAATTTATTCAGGGATATTCTAGAAGGATAACGATAATATTTTATTTAAAAAACAAACACACTGAGAATTGAAATATAAGGCTTGTTGTATTTCAGTATATTTTAACAAGTGAGCAGCTCCTGAGCCTTTCTCCCTCTTCTGGGGATGGATAGCACCACGAAAGGCAGGTTTGGACTGGACAGGCAGGAAGCCGGGCTCTGGGTTCACTCCTCCGTTACCCAGTTGAAACCTTAAGCAAGTCAGCTCCCTCTTTGAACCTCAGTACCCTCTCCTAAAACATAAAGAAGGTGGACTTGACTTATAAATGCAAATCTATTTGACGAATGTTTATTGAACACCACTGCACGCCAGGGACTGGGGCTAGAGTGATGACTCAGGCACAGTCCCGGCCCCTGAAAGACACCCCGTCTTGTCTTAGAGACAGAAAACCCAGACGATCGCTGCCCTTCCCTTCCTGCTCAAGTCCCACAAGGTCTCCTTGTTTCTGCGCCTCTACTTACTTGCGAAAATCCTCTTCTTTTATCTTAGTCAAAGCTTTCATGACTGCCATCCTAGTGAATACTGACTATAGGGGGTAAAATGAAAAGAAAAGACATTTTATCAGCTGGACAAGAAACCGTCCGAGGTGACACACAGAACATGGCTGGAGAAATTACAGCATTTTAAACCATACTTAAAAGGGAGAAACACTTGATAGTTTTAAGGCAATAAGTCAAACGTAGGCGCTCACATGGTGAGTTCTGCAGTGGGTACGCTCCTACAGCCCCTCTCTTGGGTCTAGTCTATGTCCACCGAACCTGGCAGGCCTGGCACAACACGTCCTCTTCACTGCACTGTCCCACTCCCCCCAAAGGCGGCATTCGGCAGATGCAAAAATGATGGCATTGCAGGAGGCGTGCTCTGAATATCTTTTCCCAGACCACAAAAGGAATTTAGATGGATTCATCTAACTTTTCTTTCCTACCTCCCTTCATGGGCCACAGTATATAACTTAGGAGTTGGCTGCCAGGGTAAGGGGTGAAACAGAGCCAACCAGCCTGCCCTGGCATCTAGGAACTCAACATCACTCACCAGCCACAAAGCAAACAACAAATATCCCACTTACGGGTTTTTAAACTGAGAAAAGCCAAATCACCCGGTAGACATACTAGAACTAATTATTTCATATGTATACAGGGTTTACTATGATACATCACAATTGTTTCTTCTGTTATGAACAATTACACTTGGCCGGGAAAGGGCACAATGTAGACATCTCAACGGTTTATCATCAAGGCAGTGATTTTCTAAACCACATTCTAGGGAACCCCAAGGCATCATAGGGTTAGAACTGAAAATTAAGTGCCTGTTTGTTCAGATAGGAAATTTTAGGCCAGAAAGAATCTCAAAAGGCCATTCCATTGACTCCCAGTCGTAAGGCAGGAAAACTACAGCTAAGACTATCCAATACCTACTGGCCAAATGGCATGGCGTCTATGATGCTTTGACAAAAATCCCCTTATCCTATTATGTGATGCTGGTACTTGTATATTTCCTCAAAGATAACAAAAAATAAACCCAGATCGCCAATATAAATATGGCTTACAGGTTAATGACATATAGGACAGAGTTTCCCAACTGGTATGGCAAAGCAGTAAGCTACAGTTGTGCTAAGATATCAATCCCTGTAGTTCATAAGGGCTCAGGAGCAGGGCCTGGGACCGTGGGAACCCCCAGCCTACTGCTTCCAACTTAGAGCAACTTCATCTATTAACCTTAGGGTGCTGAACAAACATGGTAATGTTCTAGGTGCACCATGATGTGAGAAAAGTCGGAAAGCACTTTTTTAGGTTTGGTCTGCATTTCTAATTATTTCTGCACAGGGCATTCAGCAGATGTTACAAGCCCTTCCCCCCATTCAGTTCTAAAAGGCCCTGCAATTAGTCAAAGCAAGAGGAAGACCAAATGAAGTATCTTTGACAATAAACTTCATTCTTTTTAACAACCAGAACAGCACAATGGATGTCAGTAATTCAGGAATGCCTGAGTCTGCACAAAACCAGCTAAGTAGCTGGGACATGAGAGCTTTGCCAGTATCGTGCCATGCCATTCTCTCCTGGCAAAACAGAAACTAAAAGTAAATGCCAACTAATTTGCTCATTAACATGAAGACCGGCTTACATCACACAGTAAAGAGGAGTTTGAATAATATACCCTTTTTGCAAATGTAGCTTGAAATAGGCTTTATTAATTCAGGACAATAAAATAATTTACTTTGGATTATATTTGTAAAGCACCAATTGCTTTAAAAAAAAAATGGATCTTAGACAAAAAGCTTGGAATGCTGTTGAACTTGCCACGGATTTTCCCAGATGATGTAATTTTGGGAATTAAAATCTGTAAGTCAAATTTTCCCAAATGGGTAAACAGAAACATCACTGAAACCCCAGTTCTAAGCCCAACAAGAGGGGAACAACCCAAACAGCGACATAAACCCACGAGAATGATTGCGGGTTACGACTTTCTAGCCAGAGGCCAAGGTGTTGAGAGTTGAAAAAAATAAAAATAAGTAGAGCAAATGGAAAGATCTGAAGACTGACTGTCAGGAAAACAGACTGCCACATTACTAATGCATACCTTTTTTTTCGTTAATTTGAATATTCAGCTCAGACAAAACTCACTAAAGAATAAGTACCAGGAATCCTTACCTGTTTGTTTTTGGCTGGCTTGAAACAATCTGGGCATATTGCACGTCTAAGTAAAATTCAAGTTAACAAAGGTTAATGAGTTTATTTTGGCGTAGCTATAATTCAGACATATTTTATACAACAGGGCTGCTAAACTCAGGGTATCGGGGGAAGACAAAATAAAGGCCTATGCCAGCTGCACTGGTTTGAAGACCCCTCCGTCGGCGTGCGCGTTTTAAACCTGCGAGGCCATCACAAGTTCTGACCCACTCATCAGGAGGAAGAGCAATACTATTTTCATGAAAACCAAGAAGCACTCACAATGTTACACAACTGACGTTGTTTACATGGCAACTTACAGGAAGTGACAATCCTCCACTGTCTCTGGGTGAGCAAAGACCACACTCACTTCAAACAAGCTCTACAAATTATAAAAGACAGTTTTAAAATGAGCAAAAGGAAACCAACATCCAACAGCTTATGAATGGAAACAGAAATTAACTCTCAAAGGTTGGCTCAGAAAAAGGGTGACAAGGAAAACGGGAAGTATTACTATTTTCAAATCGGCTTGTTCACAGAGCAGCTGTAAAGGAAATTGTCTTTTTTTTTTTTGTCTTTTTTAGCTTCTAAAGTTCATCACTAGTGATTCTACCAAAAAAAAAAAAACCAACCAAAAAAAACAACAAGTTTAAAAGGAATTTTAAAATAAATTTGTAGGATTTTTGTACGTGTGCATAAACCAGGTGTGAAGATGAGTGAGAATTCAGAGAACTGGAGAGAGAGAACTGGAAGAAATGAAGAATCGTTTCAGTCAACACTGGGATTGGGATTATTAGCAAAGCAAAAAAGCATTTTATTCACATGCTTAAAAACTCTGCACGAGGCTTTTTAGAAGTGCTCAAACTTCTTAATAAATTTGAGTTTTAAAAGACAGATCTTAATTTTTTGTCTTATTACAAAAGCCACACATACAAATTGTAAAATTATCAAATACAGGGTGGGTTTCGGTCCCTCTCCCCCGAGGGAGGGAGAACTGGGAACAGCCTGGCGCGTTTCCTTCAAGCCACTTTTATGAATATGAACATAAATGTACAGTATGCACTTCTTGGGATAGTGAACATACTTCTGGATAATTGCTTTACTCAATGAATATTATGTCATGGACATCTTTTCAACGCTAGGGACTGTTGGACGTTATAGTTGCAGTAAGTTTTTCTATTATTAAAAAATGCTAAAATAAGCATCCCTGTACACAAAAAAGCACAATTTCATACTCTGTGCGCATTGACCTCCACAGAGTATACATAAAACTCCACATTGAGAAAAAGATATGAGTGCCATGCCATGTAACGGTCTTGCCTTTTTCACTGACTGCCACGTCTACAGAGCGCACTGGATGGGCAGCAAGCCTACTAGCTACTCTAGAGCCACAATAGTGAAGAGGTTTTCTCTCTCTCTATTCTAATCTACAAAATAAAAATAAGATTACAACACATTCTTTTCACTCGAGAAAACTTTCAGTCCTTCTGAACCTATTAGAACATGACTACATCTTTTGTTTTCTGTTCTGATTCAACATGTAAGAAATCATTTGCGCTTCAAAAGTAAAACCTGAGGTAAAAATATTTTGCGTCAATGGCTTCTCTAATTTCCAGAGTACTTTCATTACCTCATTTCCTCTTCATACTATCTGTGGTGGTTTTATTTTCTCTTCTCTCAGTATTAGGTTTAAAGGACAGTCAGTTTATTCTTACTAACTGAGGGAAACAGAGCTATAAAATTCAGAATAGTGAAAAAAAATTTGTTTAAGTATTTAGCTGTGAAAGATGGTTTTATGATTTTATTTGCATAGGGGTGTGTCTGATAACCAGGGGATTTTCTTCAAGCCAAATGACAAAGCGATGAGGCTGCACTGTGAAGACCTAATTTAAGATGAGCCAGGAATGGGTCCTGTTTCCCCATCTGGAAACTTGTCAGGCTCTTCCCTAAAATTCAACCCATTCCAGAGACTGAGGCAAGGTCTGCTCTGGGATAGGGGAGATGGCTAAATGTTCTGGTTTCAAAGGCAGTCTCTGCATAAAATTAAACAGAGGGACCTGAACTACCAACAGGTGGGACAGACTGAGCCCATGATCACTGCAGATTCTGTCTGCATATTTGAAAACAAGATTAGCCACAGATAACAAAATTTAAATAGTCTAGAGCTGACTCTGCATTTGCTCAGTTATTTATGTGTTGCTTTGTAATGGTAAATATGCCTCTGCAATTAAAATATAAATATATTAAAGGCTTAGATTCATTTCTAACCTCTTAAGGTCAGTTAGGGTGCACTGCACCTGCTATACTCATAAGTGTCGTGGATCACAAAGAAGTCTTTAAAAAAAGAAAGAAAGGAAAACTTTAACCTCTATTTAAGGCTATTAGAAATTAACGGTTTAAAGGCTTATAAAGCCTTCATTGGATTATTTAGAGAGAAGATTCTTTTGGGTAACCAAAACTGTACCATATAATGAAGTAAAACTGGTAAAACCAGAGAACAAAATTAACAATGCTGATGACCCAATACCTTTCCATCAATGGGAACACCCAGTTCCTCTGAAAACAGGGGGTGAGTTATCCATTTGTAGGCTTCTTTTAGCTGAACTATGTCATTTCTTCCCAGTGACAGACTCTGCTTTCTGAATAACATAAAAATTAATTCACTGACATGAAAAACTTCACTTTTTCTACTAAAGGCAAGCGTTTATGCAATTACTTTAAAAATATTTATTAAGTGCCTACTATGCCCCAGGTGCTATTTTACACATTAGATAAAAAGTAGAGAACAAAGCAGACAAAAATCCATGAGCTCATGGACCTTATATTCCAGTAAAATCAAGAAACTGTTTTTTTAATGGCATGAAGACAGTTTATAAAGTTTCAAACACAAAAGTGTACTAATCAGTTTTTCTGAGCTACAACTTCCAGATTCCAGAATTTGTACATCAGAAGACAGAAAGGTGGAACAGAGAGGATTGTTTATTATTCAGAATCTACAAAACCACGTATTACAATAATCTCACCCAGACGAAAAATGTTTTCATCTGTTCACTTCCTGATAATGGGGCTGACTTTTGGGAAGTCAATGTAAAAACTGTACTGGTCTTTACTGCTGAAGAAGTACTAAATCCTAAAGTATGAATGTCCTGAAATGCTCATCAACTTAATACCAGATAAATGTCTGAATAAAAATCTGACATTCCCCCAAAATCTACTCATGAGCCAATAAATAGGTTTGGGGAAGTCCCAATTATGGTTTCTAGCTTTTAGTTTGTAACCTAAAATTGTGAGAGAAAGGAAAGAAAAACATGGTATGATATTATTAAAACTGCTCTGCTCTGCTGAGAACACTGCAGTATCACTAATAAACAAGCCCACATCAATCATATAATTAAAACTTCAAATCAGTCTTATGGCTATTCACAGGGCTACTTTTAACAAAACAGGTATTAAGGGCCAACTTGTGACTCACATACTTAAATGTCTAATTTGTCACTGATATAAATGACTACTTATAGTCAATGTTTATTATAACTTAATTCTTCAAGACTAACAGATACTACTAACTGAAGGTAGAAATCAAGAAAGTAATTTAACTTAATTGTTAAAAACAAATATACATTCAAGAACTTATTTAAACACTAAGTGTTTGAGCTTCATAAACTGTTTCTAATTTTCTAAATATCAGAAACATTTTAGGTATTTTAAAAGACTGTCTTGATATTGTATCAATAGTTTAAGGACATTTGCATTAAAAAGCATCACAGTTGAAAGGTAAATAATAAGTGAGGATACATTTTAAAGGATAAAAAGTTGAAACAGAGAACACAAGAATGGAAAACTATTTAGAAATCGTTTATACTCTATTCGAGTACAAAGGGTTGCAGCAAAAGTCAATCCTAAAAATGGGTTAAAACACTACTCATTATGTAGTTAAGAAAACTGGTATTTTAAATCCTTCATAGTCTTTTAAGTATAGTTAGAGCTTCTCAGTCCAGTTAAAAAACTTCAACTATATGCATTTTTTTCCTTCCAGATTAAAGACCCAAGGGGAAGGGTTAACAGACATCTTAGAAAACCTAACCTTATATATAAGGCAAAAGTACAATACTTAAAATGCCATAGTTTCCATCCTGCAAGCTGAATGTGGCACCAACTTTTCTAATATAATTTAGGGTAAATGTTTTCACAGAGGTTCCTAGCATTTGCCTGATGTTCCCTTAGAGGAATTAGTACAAGTACTAAATTCAGCCTCAATTTAGTACTTAGTCACTGCATTTCCCTCTTCTGTCAGGTAACTACTGATGAGGAGGTCAGTTGCAGTCACTTCTGCTATAGATATAACATGACAACCAACTAGATCAAAGAATCCAACACAATTTTTTCTAAATTCCGTGAATAAATCCTTTAATGTCAATTCCTCCACAATCTTTCGAACATAAAATGACCTCGGGACACTGAGGGTAAAGATGAGTTTTCTTTCTACATTTTTTCTGTTCCAGTATCCCTACAGTGAATGGGGTCTTTTGGAAGAGCTGATAAGATTACCTTAAAACCCTTCAATAATGATAACAACAGCAACTCACAAGCAATGGGGTGGAAACTGGAAAATTCAGAAGAGAGCTTGCTCTGACCGCACTAAAAACTTCCTCAAATATAGCATCAAATTTTATTATGACAGAATCACAAGCATTTGAGACTAATCTAACATAGCCCAAGTAACTCCAAAGCCTCTGATAAATATGTGGTTATTGGCCCCTGAAAAATGTAGATGTGAAATATAAAACAAACCAAAAAAAAGAACAAAAATCAATTACTTCTTAAATAAATCACTTAACCAAATTCGAGATTTTAACACAGAAATCTATACTTCTCTCTGAACTCTTCTCTCCAGAGTACACAGGAACCTCCAGCAGTCACAGGGCCCTTTTTATATTGGTCTAAAAATTTTAGGTTAAACTCCTAAAAGCTCCAGAAAATTAAAGATTTTTTTCCTTAGCCCAGTTGGCAACCAAACCTGGCTTGAACATGTGAGACTGTTTAGAGATTTTGTTCATCAAACTTAGTATGACTATCCATAGGTTTCACTGTAGAAATATTAACATGTTTGATTATATAGTAGCACCCCAGACCCTGGAAGGGAAGGGTGTATTACGTATGGCAAACATCATATTACATTTCCAAAATCTAGGATATTTGGCCTTGAAGGGCTTCTGATAGAGGACTGTGGACCTGTTTTCTATGTCTTATCTATGTATAAACTCACTATTGTTCTGCCTTAACTAGGATTTTACTTTGTGTCTTTTATAGCCTAATTAGTTTCATAAATTACTTTCTAAAATCAGTATAAAATTTACTTTTAAAATAACTTGCCAAACTACATTATGTAAGTGACCAAAAAAAATAAAGTACCTATTTACACTCATGTTAGATCTAAAAAAAGTGAATCTGCTTTCATAGACGGCTAATATGCTATGCAAATAAACCAATTAAACAAGGCCGACACCTAAATTTATACAATAAAATTTTTCTTTGTGCCAATTTCTCCAGTAGCTAGTGAACTTACTCTAAAAACAGAGATAGCCGTAGTAAAAATACTTTAAGCATCAGGTAGCTTATATTTAAATGGTGGTAAAAATTCCCTACTTAAATTACTTACCCCATTTCCTGTTTTACCAGCAACCATGCAGCATGCTGTAGGCAATTTAGTCACACCCAGAAAGAAAAGGGAAAAAAATGTTTATTGAAATTCAGTTCCAATATCATTACTAAAGTGCTTAACTAATTTGCTAATCAAAGTCCCCTTTTTGGGAGAGAAGTTAGTGTTCAGAAATGTGGCAGTGACCTCACCCTCATTTAAAATCAGAAGTGAGGTTAAGATGCCACTTTGCAGCGCTGGCTGGCTGTGGCCTAGGAATCCAACAGGGGTATCCCCCGCCCCCCTACAGATTTCTATTTCTCATTAATGAGGTACAAGTGTTTTTGAACATGGGCAGCTTACATTTTTCTTACAATATCTTACTATTGCATAGGGAAAGGCCCAAAGTGACTGAGTGCAAACTATGTCCCTAAAACAGAAGTCAAGGCTCAGTTTTGTTTTTGTTTTTGTTTTTCATTAGGGCTAACAGTTTTAATTCTACCTAATTAATGATATACGCATGTAAGTGTTTAGGAGTAAAAGGTACTCATGTCTGTAACTCCCTTTGGAATACAACAAAAACTAAGGAGGCTGGTAGATAAACTGATGGCTAGATATATAATAAAGCAAATACAGAAAAATAGTAACAATTGTAGAATCTAGGTGGGTATATGGGTGTTCGTTCTTTCAACCTTACTGCATCTGAAAATTCTCATAATAAAATGTTAGGGAGAAGTTCTGGGAAGGATTAATAGAAAACTGAAAAAAAAATGCTAAAATGAAATAACATTCACAATCATGGTCATTATGAGAATTAAATAAAATTCATGTAAAAGGCTTTGCACAGTAAGCGTGTGACACTAAGATTTCTCCGTTTGCCATTAGACCACCATGGCTTTTACCTTAAAGAAAGGTAGTGACATGTCCTGCCTCAGTATACAGCATTTTGTGAAGATGACAGAGGTATGCGTGTGTAAGCTGATAAAGTACCATGTATAGTCTCTATCACTAACCAGTCATTGTCACTCACATCCACCTCGAGGCCTAGTTAGATCTATAGATCTATCTATCTATCTATCTATCTATCTATCTATCTATCTATCTATCATCTATCTATCTATATCTATCATCTATCATCTATCTATCTATCTATCTATCTATCATCTATCTATCTATCTATCTATCATCTATCTATCTATATCTATCATCTATCATCTATCTATCTATCTATCTATCTATCTATCATCTATCTATCTATCTATCTATCTATCTATCTATCATCTATCTATCTATCGGCACACTCGAGCGCACAAGCACACATGTACACCTACAGGCATGCGCGTGCACACACACACACACACACACACACACACACACACCCCATGGTTCATATGTAGAACCCTGTCCTTTTAAACTTTAAATGACCAGTGGGGCACTAGCTACTTCTAAAGACTTATGATCATTTGGAAACGTTGGTGCATGACTTCCTTCAGACATAAACCAAACAGAATAAGTCAGTCACCAGCTAGGTGAGAACTAGAACTGCTCCCAATGCCTGTCTCGTCAGCACCTTCTGGTTTGTTAACTTGTTTGCTTTGCTGGCTCAACCTAATACCATCTGTAGGACTACAGACCCCTTCCCCCCCCTTCCGGTTACTCAAGCCCTCTGAAAGCGAACGGGCATGGTACACTATACAAATTACCGGCAGTCAGAAGACCTGGCTTTGGGCTCTCCTGAATTCCTGTCACTCAATTTCCTAATGTGTAAAATGAGAGTTAGACTAAGATCACTGCAATTTAAACCTCTGTGAGTGGTTAAAGGCCATCATTAATAGACGTTACTGTTTTGTCATAGAGGCTGTTAAGATTTACAGGACTTTTGGAGATCACAGAGGAAAAAACGAAC
This sequence comes from Miniopterus natalensis, assembly GCF_054644295.1. Classification (NCBI taxonomy): domain Eukaryota; kingdom Metazoa; phylum Chordata; class Mammalia; order Chiroptera; family Miniopteridae; genus Miniopterus; species Miniopterus natalensis. Next base: position 32,675,182 of record NC_142093.1, read on the forward strand.
AATGATCTCCTAAAGCTGAAACCTTGTAGTCAATGTTGCCCCACCTACCCTCGGCCTCGGTACTTTAAGAAATCAACAGACACTTGTTCCGCCATCCACAAGGGGATATTAATACTCCCCTTGTAGGAATATTGGAACGATTTAATGAAATTGTGTATGTAAGGAACCAGGTAAGATTCCTGGCACGTACTTAATAAACAGTAACTATTATTGTTGTTTTTAAATTAAAACCTTACCTGCAACTCACAGATAATAAAATTATTATCCCCTAAACGATTTGCAAGACTTAATTCCTTTCCCTCAGACGCCAAACTGCTGCGCTGTCGGTAGTTCTGGAGTCTCCCTCATCGATGGCATCCCCTTGGTATCTGAGCTGCAGAGGACTCTCCCACCTGCCCCCTCTTTGAGGGGACTCAGACTCGCCTCTTCTCTTTCAGTAACCTTTTTTTCTCCTCTTTGGAGGCAAACTCTGCCCTCAACAGTCACTTCCAGGTGATGCCATCAAGTCCGCAATGCTTCCTGTCATCCTCTGATTACAAAGTGGGGCAGAACTGGAGGTTGCCAAGGGAAACCAGGTGACGCGTTTAACGGGTAAAATTAAGTCGAATGCCTCCAGGCCCTGCGACCTGCTAGAGGACTTTCCCTTCCTAGCCCTCCACAGGCTCCCTGCACAGCAGGTCACACGGAACTAGTCATAGCAGGGGCTGGAGACCTGAATCCCAAAGAAGTCCGCGCTGCTCAATCACGCAATTTTACCAAGCGCTAACAGTGCCCTGAACCTGCTTCCGCCGAGGGAAGAGAAGTACACGTCTCCCTTTTAGGTCACCAAGATAATTTTAGATTTATACACCTTCTATCCTGTAGTCAATGGGAAAAACTCATTAGACTTTAGAGCAAGCCCTTTAATTCACCCTCCTCAAGAGAGTCAAATGGCATTTAAGTGATCAAGTTTAACCAGATTTCCTACCAAAGGCAGTATATCACCTCCTGAAAATTTGGGAACCACACAATTTACTTCTGGGCTCAGCTTTAACTTTATTAGAGAATTCCAAGCAAGTTCTAAATGGGGCAGTTGAAGAGCATGCTTGCCGAAGTACTGGTGTCCCCTGGCCACACACGCACGCCGTGGGAAGTCTGTGCCTTTGGAGCTTAAAGCTCTGAGGTGGGTGTTCATCCAGCACCTAACAGTGAGAGAGGGTGGTGGAGGGCAGGGACTGAGGCTGAGTCAAGCAGAGGCGGCAGGAAGGAAGGACAGAGAGAAAGAGAGGCATTAAAACTGAGACGATGTCCCCGGGCAGTTTGGCTCAGTGGTTAAGAGTGTTGGCCCACGGACCAAAGGGTGGCAGGTTCGCTTCATGGTCAAGGGCACGTATTTGGGTGGCAGGTTTGACCCCTGTGTCGGGGAAGCAACCAATGGAGGTGTGTCTCTCATGTCAATGTCTCTCTCCCTCCCTCTGTTTCCCTTCCACTCCCTCTAAAACAATCAATGGAGAAATATCCTCAGGGGAGGATTAACAAACAAACCAAAAACTAAATGACATTTGGGGCCCTGGATGTTTTGCTCAGTGGTTAGAGCATCAGCCTGCAGACTGAGGGGTCCTGGGTTCGACTCCAGCCAAGGGCATGTACCTCGGTTGCTGGCTTGATACCAGGCCCTCATCAGGGTGTGTGCAGGAGGCAACCAATGGATGTGCCCCTCTCACATCGGTGTTTCTCTCTCTCTCCCACTCTCTCTAAAAAGCAATGAAAAAAATATCCTAGGGTGAGGATTTAAAAAAAAAAAAGATATGTTGGGCCAGACTGATGTGGCTCAGTTGGGTGGTTGTCATCCCATGAACCAGGAGGTCCCTGGTTTGATTCTTGATCAGGGCCCATGCCCCGGTTGTGGGCTCGATCCCCATAAGGGGCATGTAGAAGGCAGTCAGTCGATGTTTCTATCTCATTGCTGTTTCTATCTCTCTCTCCCTTCCTTTCTCTGAAATCAAGAAAAAAAATTTTTTAAATGAATCCAAAAAAAACGCAATTTAGTAAAGTTGGAGCTTAGGGTATGTACATGTGCACGTAAATGTGAGTAGGGGGCTCAACAGCTAGAAATGAACCTGGGAAGGTCAGCAGGTTTTTGAGCGCCAAGCCAGGGCATGAATCCAGAGACTGAAACTATAACCTGAGAAACACCACATTTATGCATCTGCACCGTCCCACAGGAGCACGAGGAAGAAACGACGTTAACCTGTAATTCGTCCAGTCACAGGACAGCCATCGTCTTCACACCACTGCCTCCTTACGTGGTGGCGTAAGAGGAAAATAAAATATTTCTTGTACCAAAATATCTCTTTATCATAGAAAATACAGTGTGAAAAAAGGCATATGTTCCAGAAAAGTGACAGAATGATTGCTGAAAAAGACAGCCCACTTGTCTCAGGTCTGTGGCCTGTCTGGCCCTCACAGAACCTGAGTCCATAACTCCTGAGAGGGAAACAAACACTAGACTAGAAGGCAGGCGGAGCCTCTGATACTGTGTGGTCACTCCAAGGCAGCTCCTCTCTCTGCACGTTGGCTTCCCAGCTACAACGTGAAAGGGCTCTGCACTTCATTACTTTGGGGGTCCCACCTATGCAGTGAGATCTCTGCTGAGACTAGAGATGAAAGAGCAGTCTCTGGCCATAAGGGAACCCATGATCTAGGAGGGAATAAAGTGACAATAAAATTTAATAATAATAATATACTTAATATTTCTAAAATTAATAAAAATACAGAATGGCAATAGCTATGACAGGGACATAGTTCGAGGGAACATGTAAGGCATCCTCAGCTCAGTCTTGTAAGAGAAGTGATGCCCGATCTGAGCTCTGAAGGATCAATTACTTAGAACTAACTGGGTGGAGAATGGGGAAAGCTATATTCCAAATATAGAAAACTCTATGGTGCAAAAACCGGACAGCACCAGGAAAGTTCTGGGGACTGTAAGTCATTGGTCCCTAAAGAGCTGAGGACATGTGGCTGGGGCGTACAAAAGAGGAACCAGGGCCTTAGACCACAGAAGTAGCGGCCCTGTGCCGAGGGGCTTAGGTTTTACGCTTAAGGCAATATGGTGCCTCCGCGGGATTTTAAGCAATGGAATGGCAGAGTCGTATTTGTCCTCAGGAACGCTCACTGGTTGCAGCGTGACTTGGAGGAGGAAGATGGGAATTAGGGGAAACGAAGACATGCAGTAAACTTAAGCAGTAATTCAAGCAAGAAAGTAATTCAAGCAAGAAAGCAGTGCTGGTGGGGGTGGAGGAGAGGAGGCAGCTCTGAGAGGTAAGGAGGCACAAACTAAGAAAACTTGGCCGTGGGCAGTGATGCTGGGGTTTCAAATTCCCACCAATGCCCCTAAAACTCTAGAGTCTTTTGAATCCTACCCGTCTCTTGGACTCGTTTCTAATAACAAAGCAATACAAATATAGGCCTGTACCAGCAGGGCGCTGACAGCAGCTGTTCGGGCCGCCAGAGGCATCGCCCCCGCCCCTGCCTTCCACGTGGACACGGGCACACACGCGCCGTGTCTATTTCTTGCACACAAGTAGCCGGTTGGGAGCGAGGCTGAATAATGAGGTTGGTAACAGCAGAAACGCTCCCCTCTTCCCACCCAGCACAGCTGCCTCGGGCTTCCTCCCCACCCTCCCCCTGCGACAGCCTCCAGGCCTGCCTCACCCGGCCTCCTCACCCTGCGCGAGGCTTGGGGCAGGTGCGGTGGCGGAAAGAGGACGGGAAGGAAGGAAGGAAGGGGCAATAGACCCCTATTACCCTGCCGGACTCCACCAGTTAGCCAGGTAACCCCCCATCCTCTCACCCGTGTCCGCACCTCCACCATCTCCCTGCCTCAATCCTACTCTCCTTTGCCCCGGGGTCTCTGAGGTCAGACCCATGATATAATGACCAGCAGTCTGAGTCTGGGTGTCTCTTTTGATGAATAAAACTTATGTCAGCTGTGCATAAAAACCTCTGCAAATCCTCTACATTCCTCTTTCCCCAGATGTGGAGAAAAAAAGAAAGTAGAGTGAGACACAAGACCTTCTCACTGCAGGTTTTCCCACTACCGCTGGCAATAAAATCCTCTAGACAGCGCTAAAAAGGCTGCACGTTTCGGTTTCCACAGGCGAGAGGGGAGGACGAGTCAGCGAGGACACACGGCTGGGCTCGGCAGGTCCCAACCAGGCTGAGCAGCTCCCCTGGCCCAGCTCCAGGAGAAGCGCTCTTTCTGGGTTGAGTTTTGAGAATAATTTCCACTGCGCTCTCCGGTACCCTAGGTGCTGATGTTTGCCCAGCTCTGAAGGATGGGATTGGAAATAATCACGAGGCAATTCTACGGGGGTGGGAAAGCGGGGTGGGAGTGGAGGTGGGGGGGAATCAGAAAAACAGGCAGCTACAGCGAAGGAGAGGTTCTGGGATAAACACAAAGACAGGTCGGCCCAGCTTGTCTGTTAGTGTCCTGTGCTAATGAGGGGATAACATGAACTGAATTCCATGTAACTCTAGAGTTAAAAACATCAGCAAAGCAAAGACATCTCAACAAAAACTGTTAGCGACTGGGTGTGGCTGAGAGGGTGCAAATGTATTTCCTCCTAGAATTTGATTTTTGAGAAACACGAGTAAAGTGACCTTGCAGATTTAAGAGGCTTCAAGGTAGTAACTGGCTCAATTTCAATAGTCATAAATACAACTTCACTTCAAAATTACTACCAAGAAAAACAGCTCTTAAAAGTAAATTTTAAGTTTTGAAATACCAAGGAGACAAATTGTTAATTGCTGAGAATCTATTAATTGTTGAAATAGGTCTCTTCAGTAAATAACTTAAGAACTCTATAAAGAGCCCTGGCCAGGGTTGCTCAGTAGTTAGAGCATCGGCCCCGCGCACCAAGGGGCCGCAGGTTCAATTCCCAGTCAAGGGCACGTACCTGGGTTGCAGGTTGGATCCCTGGCCCTGGTCAGGGCAAGTGCGGGAGGCAACCAACCGATGTTTCTCTCTCACATCTCTCTCTCTCTCCTTCTCTGTCTCTCTCCCCCTCCCTTCCACTCTCTCTAAAAAGCAATGGAAAAAATATTCTCTGGTGAGCATTAAAAGAAAGAACTCTATAAAGAGAACTATTTAAAAATTATTGCAAATTATCACAGGAAAATTACAAGACTGGAAGCATTCGGGGTGTTGAACTTGATTTACACTTAATATAGCCTTAGGAATAAGGATTTCTTGAATTTATTGGCGTGACATTGGTTAATAAAAATATACAGATTTATTGCATTTTTTTAAAATTAATTTTTAGATATTACTTTTTAAATATGCTTAAGGAATTTTTTATTATAAAATCATCAGACTTCTACCTTCAAGATGGTGAAAAAATGACCTTTATGCCCACCTCTCCTCTGGAAAATCATCTCAAAGTAAGGCAGAGAATGAGAAACAGAAAACAGAAACTCTATCTAATAATGAAACAAGAAAATAATTCATCACCCCAACTCTCAATATACGAAGACAGAAAGGGGATGCGGGAGTGGAAGGCAGCAGAGCCCAAGAAGCTGATCCCTAGGTGTTGGCAAAGGGAGGTACCTGCCCCTCCAAACCCAGCAAGCTGTGGACTGGAGGCATAAGACAACGGGGTGAAACGTGGGCTAACCAAAGGGAGTGGCTGAAGGCTTGCAGAAGGAATGGGCCGACCCCCACGTCCCCTCCCTGACACCAAGCAAGGGCAGACTTATGCTCTGGGAAACTGAGGAATGCCTGGCAAGAGGACGCCTGGGGTGAAGCCCTACAAGGAAAACAGGAGGGTCCAGTGAGTTTACAGTCCACAGAGAGACCTGCAACCGCCTTCCCTGCCCTGCTCTGGGTCTCAGGCAGCCAGGTTTACGCCTCTCTGGACAAGAGATTAGAGGATTCTTCTTTGGACAAACTGGATGGTTTCTGAGGGAAAACTTTCAGAAAATTACATATGGTCATTCCATATAAAAACTCAGTTTATTACCTATTCTCCTCCATTTATCATTTTAAAAACGTACTAAACTTAGAATAAAAACAAACTTCCTTAAACAAAAAATATCAGAAAAATAATTAACAATATACTTAATATTAAAACTCTAGAAACATTCCTATTAGTGAGGGTCAACACAAGGGTCACCAATGTCACCACTATTATGTAACATGTTTTAGAGGTCCTAGGAAATTCTCTGAGATACACACATACATGCATATGTATACACCCACATACATTCACACACATATAATAAATATATTTTTAAAAGAAAGAATCATTATCTACAAATAAGGTAAATGCATACCTAGATAAGCAACTAAAAACAATTAGCATTAATAATAAAGACTAGTAAGTTAGGCAGTTACAAGATAAATAGCAAACACACACATACAAATACACACAAATTACTTTCCTAAACAAAATAGGAAAGGTTATGAAAAAAATCCCACTCAAATTGTAATTAAAATAAAAAACAAAAACGTGTTTAAAAAAATCCCCAAATATATCAGAATTTATGAAATGTGAGATAAAAACTACAAAACAATTGAAAGACCTAAACAAAGAATTTTTAAAATGCAGAAAAATTTGTTCCTAGATAAAAAGTTTCATAAAACTTCAAAATTTAAGTTTGTTGAATGACCATAAACAGAGGCAAATGACAGGCTGGAAGAAATAAAATATACAAAAGATTAACAACCTTTATTTCCAAAGAGCACTTACTAATCAATTTTTAAAAGCCAAATAAACAGATAAAAAGAAACCCTAATGGATACTAAATATATTCGAAGATGTGCCTGGCTGGCCGTGGCTCAGCGGTCGAGCATCAGCCTAGGATCCAGGCAATTACAGTTGGATTCTAGTCAGGACACATGCCTGGGTTGCGGGCTCGATCCCCCGAGGGGGGGGGGGGCAGGAGGCAGCCGATCAATGACTCTCTCATCATTGATGTTTCTATCTCTCTCCCTCCTTTCTTCTCTCTGAAATCAATAAAGAGTTAAAAAAAAAAAAAAAGAAATGTGGACCCTTATTTGAAAATCAAGTAAGTAAGAATTAAAACAAGACAATTTTCATATGAAGGTTAGAAAATATGAAAGAATATTATAATTCCCAGTTTGGCAAGGGTACAAGGTTGCAAGCCTTTTTGGTGCTTAATTCCTCACCTGTAAAACAGGCAGAATGCTGTTTCTTGTATAATTAAAAGTTTAAATGAGATAGTCTACAAAAAAAATGTTAACTGTTGTCTTTATAATGCTGACTCTCTGTGTATAATTCAAAAGATATACTAAATGGCTCCTTGAAGCACATTTTTCAAAAAGGGGGCTTTCCTCCAGCCTTGCCCCTTCCAAGCTTGTTCTAATTTTAGTATAAAAGTTTAAGGAAGGTGATATTTTTAAAATGTTGTTGTGAATCTGAGTATGGAAAAGCATCTGCTTTGGGCCAGTTTCTAGCTATGAACGCTGGTTAACAGGTATGCAAGACCTAAAGGCAAACGGCCAAGACAGATCAAACCACACACCCAACCACAAGTGCAGTAAGGCACCGGGGAAGGAGAAAGGCAGGCGAGGGGCCCTTGGGCCTTAAATCCTGTCCAGTTTAAATCCTGCCAATATCTTCACGAAGATACCTTGATACAGAATTAGGGAGGAAGGGAGGGAGGCAGAGACGGAGATGGAAATGGGAGAGGGGGTGAAAGAGAAAGGGGGAGAAAGAGACAGAGACAGTGAGAGAGAAAGAAGATAAAAGGAACCACAGGTTCCTAACAATAATTTGGTGAAGGCCTATCTAAAGGCAAGATCTAATGACAAAGCTTCGGCGTATGGGAAATTTCAAGTAAATTTCTAGAGAATGGCAGTACGGTGAGTTATTCATACACCGCCACTAATTTGTACAATATGATATAAAAATAGAAGCTAAGCCCTAGCCAGTGTGGCTCAGTGGTTACAGCACCAGCCCGAGGACTGAAGAGTCCCATGTTCCATTCTGGCCAAGGGCACGCGCCTCAGTTGCAGGCTCGATCCCCAGCCCCGGTTAGGGTGCAAGTGGGAAGCAACCAGTCAATGTGTCTCTCTCATCACATCGATGTTTCTCTCTCCCCGCCCCCCTCCACTCTCTCTGAAAAGCAATGGAAAAAATTTTTTGCCTCGGGTGGAAAAAAAAAAAGAGTTTCAATCATATCAATAGTTCAAAGTATATGAATAGCTTTTAAATTAATATATAACAAAAATAATATGACTTTGATTTGCCGTGTGTGTGTGTGTGTGTGTGTGTGTGTGTGTGTGTGTACAGGGGTGGGCAAAAGTAGGTTTATAGTTATTCGTATGGAAAATACAGTAATTAATAAAGAGGGGGTAAATGGGGACAGAAAGAGACTTAGCTTTGGGTGACAGGTGCACAATGCAGTGTGCAGGTGGTGTTTTGTTGAGTTGTACACTTGAAGCCTGTATGGTTTTGTGAACCGTCACCCCAATAAATTCAATTTAAAACATTTAAAAGAAAAAAAAGATGTTCTATCACATACAAAAAACCTGTTACCATGTGTGGTGATGGATGTTAACTAAACTGATTGTGGTGATCATTTTGCAGTATATACATATATTGAATCATTATGTTTTATACTTAAATTTAATATAATGTTATCATCAATTGTACCTCAGTTTTTTTAAAAATAAGAAAATAATTAAATATATAAACATGTAATAAGACATCAGGAAAAAAAGATCTGAAGAGTAGGGGGCATTTAGAACAATTATGTCACAGAAATACTTAAACTCAATAAATATTTAAGTAAATGGGTGAATGTAACATTTATACCTGATTATGTAAATGCAATAAACAGTACAACTCTTTTTTTTTTAAAAAAAAAGTAGGTGTTTCATACAACCGAAGTAACATTTAAGAGATATTATGCATTTAAAGTCAACAGAGTGAGCAAACTACCTTCTTCCCCTGAGGTGGGTCCAATAAGCCAAACTAATAGTACCATATTGCCCTCTACTGGACTCCACTAGTAAAAATAAACCTAAAAGAACAACTAGAATGTTTACTTTTTAAAGGAATTAATGGAATGCTCTTTTCCTATAAGTGCAAGTTTAGCTTAATATTAGCATAAGTCTGGGTCATTCCTTCTATGGTAATTTTAGTGTGGCACTAACTTCATGTGGTGTAGAAGTTTAGACGAATCAATCATGAATATAAGGTAACAAAAAATAATGATGAAGATAAATATTTTTCTTAAAACTACATAGGCTCTTGGAGTTGAAAAGGCTGAATAAAGTCTCCAATCTAACCAACTATATGGTGCATGTCTTCCTTCTGTGTATCTGCCAAGTAGTTGCCCAGCTTTGGCTCAAACATTCTGGTGATAGAAGATTCACCATCCCTGAAAATAGTCTCTCCTGTTCTGGATAATCCCTTATAACTGAAAATCACTTCCCTCCTGACCTGATCTCTGCAGCAGAAAACCCCTCAAAGATTTAAATAGAGCAAATGAATCCCACTAAGTCAACTATTCTCTAAATTAAATACCCCGAGTTCCTTCCAGTGGCCCCTATGACCAGGTTCCAGATGCCTCCACTATTCTGAATGCACTCCTCTGGATGTGTATTCATTTTTCTATTGCGGCTCTAACAAATTACTGTAAACTTAGTGAGTTAAAACAACACAAATTTATTGTCTTATAATTCTTTAGGTCGGAAGTCCAGCATGGATCCCACTGGGCTATAATCAAAATGTGGGCGGGGCTGTGCTCCTCTCTGGAGGTTGTGGGCTAGGAAAAGCCCCTTCCTTGCATTTTTAGCTCCCGGAGGCCATCCACGTGCCTTGGCTCGTGGCTCACTTCCACAGTCCCTCCGGCCCTTCCTCCATAACCACACCTTCCTCTGCCCCACCGCAGCCAGGACTCGTGGGATTGGGGGGAGCCCACCCAGGTAACTCGGGATGATCTCTCCATCTCAGGGTCCTTAAGCTTTTTCTTTTTTAACCCTCACCCTCGGATATTTTTTCCATTGCTTTTCAGAGCAGGCGGAAGGGAGAGAGGAAGCAGCACCCTGTGAGAGACACCCCGCCTGGCTGCTCCCGCACGCGCCCCGGGACAGAGCCCGCAAGCGAGGCACAGGCTCCCGGCTGGAATGGGACCCGGGGCCCCGCCGGCCTCTGGCCGATGCTCTAAACTGGTGAGGGCCTTAATCTTAATGACATCCACAAAGTCCCTCTTTATTTTTCACACACGGTAACAGTCACACATTTCGGGGATTAGGACGTGGGCTGCGACAAAACGCCTTCCCAATCGTCCTTGTTCCTCCTAAAGCGGGGAGCGCCGTCTGACTGGGGCACGGGCCGGCGGCTGCCACCCTCACCCCTCCCGGTGCCCTGCTTCTTCACCTGGACTCAAACCCAAGGGGGCTCCCTGCGTCGCACCTCTCGTTCGTACCAGGCCATTAGCTAAAGCCCGAGTCTTACCTATACACACAGTTTTTAAGCCACCCCTGCCTGTTTTCACTTGGCAGTTTTCTACGCCCAACCATAGAACCTATGCTTATTTCCGTTCAGTTTCATTTTGTTAGGTTTCCCCTACTCTTGAGACCTTTCTGGATCTCAGTTCTAACACCCAGCCTGTCTGACAGATGCTCAGCCCTGTAGGGAGTGTTTCTATTACACCATCACTGGCAGAAACCAGGAGCAGGACAGGGCCTGAAGCGCACGGCTCTGAGGCCTCAGCGTCCCTGAGTCGCCGAGAGGCCTGGGCCCATCTCTAGAGATCCCGGGTCAGGTCTGAGGCGGGCCCGGCAACCCAGCCGCCCCGTCGGCCTCAGGCGGCCGCCCGCAGAGCGCACGCGAGAAACACCGTCCAGGGCGGTGCCGACCACGCACCGGCTCCGTGGGCATGGCCAGCCGGGCACAGCCCCCCGCTGTCCTCACACCCCGCTCCTGCCGCTGCCACTTTCAGGGAGTTACCACGAGGAAGAAACCCAGTCAACGAGGGGCTGGATCCCAGTCGCACCGGTGCTCCTATTTCCCTGCTCTGCCAGTCCTGCTGCCTGTAAAAAGGAGAAATGTGGCAAACTCCGTCTGTTCTCAGCAAACGTGTTCGGTGTGTTGACGATCGTGTCTGCCTCATCCTCAGCGCCCACGATTTATTCTTTAGTTCCTGATCTAGAACCTTGCCAGGGTTTTAGGGACAAGTTCACCAGCTGGTACTTAACAGAACCAAGTTTCTTCACGTTTGGAAAATTGGAACTGCCCTGATCTGTCTCTGGTGGTCTGGAAAATCTGTTATCTTTGAAAAGCTCGCAAAGATCAGGGACAGCTGCAAGTTCTTTCTGAATCTCTCCTGGAAAGTAATTCATCCAGGCCCAGGTACCCGAACCCATTTAGAGAAGCTTCCCCGTGTGGCGTTTTCATTCCTCCCTGCCAATGATCCTTCTGCCCTTTGCACATGAAGATGATTTTTCTTGACAGAAAGGACAGAAGCAAAATAGGATTTTCACAGTTCTGCCTTCTCGGTATCACCCATCAGTGGTATACCATCAGTTCCAAACAGCAGATCAATCCCCTTTCTCATCGCTTTCTTGCTCTAAACATAACTTCGAGTAGCCCAAGTCTTCCTTAGCAGTTCTTGCAAGTCTCTACTCATGCAAATTTTATTCTTACAGATTTAAGCCTCCTTCTGACATATGCATTAATCTGATTTCACCTTTCCTCTCTTTTTTTGAAACTGATCTCAGGTTGGCAAAAAAATTAGCTGGATAACACATACATAGGGGTTTGTTAGGCTAGTCTTATTACTTCTGAAGTTTTTCATAATAAAAAGTCAAACAAATATATCTAAATATATAAATACAAATTAAACATATAATTGTGTAAATAGAGAGGGATGGGGGAAGAGGGCAGTAATTCCCTATTTCTTCTTCACTGGGATATATTTTTATCCCTAAACGTTTTTTATTGGTTGGGATAATTTGGTTTTAATTAAAGTCTCCATTGCACTCTCTCTGCACCTCCCAATCCTTTTCATTTATCTTCCAGCCCAGATTCCTACGCCGGTTTTCTTCGACTGCTTTTCCTTTGGACTGCTTGAAATCCACCCAGCAGAAGTCTAGGCTACATTCGGCCTGGGCCCGTTTCTCTCTTCCTAGCAGGAGTGCATCTCTTGAAGGGCTGTCCCTTTTCACTTAGGCCTACATTAGTTCCGCCATTCTCCTCAAGGGAATTGGTTCTCAAAGTGTGGTCCTCGTACCAGCAACACCAACATCAGCCATGAACTTGTTAGAAACACAAACTCATGGGTCCCGCGAACCTACCGGGTCAGAATACCTGGAGATGGGGCCTGGAGAACTCTCCAAGTGAGTTCTATATATATTAAAGTTTGAGAATCACTACGTTAGGGGAAGAAACTCTTCCAAATCAAAAGCTGTCAGACAATGTGCTTTCAACCAAACATGATTTCCATCAAGTGCCTAAGTACTGGGAGTCCCTCGGGCCACTGTATACATTAACCTTTGTGACTCTTCAATGTCTGCAGCTCATGGGCTCCTCCTTTGGCCAAGGGGCACACAGCACACTTCCACTTCTGTATCTATCCCATTTCTCTCTTGTTTTAAATTCTACTCTATTTTATTATTTTGTTTGTTTGTTAATTCTCACCCTGAGGATATTTTTTTCATTGATTTTTAGAGAGAGTAGAAGAAAGGGAGGGAGGTGGGGGAGAGAGAAACATCGGTGTGAAAGAGACACATCAATTGGTTGCCCTCCCGCACGTGCCCCAACCTGGGCTGGGGATCGAACCTGCAACCCAGGTACATGCCCTTGACCGGGAATCGAACCCAAGACCCTTCAGTGCTTGCGCGGACGCCCTAAGCAATTAGCAACACTAGCCAGGGCACGTACCTGGGTGTCCCATAAAAATGTATACACACTTTAACAGCTGATAGCGCGATTCTGAAAATGAAATGTATGTTAATAAACGCTGTCTTTATCATTACTCAAAGTGTGTATATACATTTTTGGGGACACCCTATATATCTCCCTTTACGATATCTGAGTCTATAATGAAGACATCCTTCCACTGTTACATTCAAATGGTAAGCCCAGATCCAGAGTCACCAAGACAGCCATGAGCTATTTATTCCTTTCCCCTATAATCCCATTATTTTGTCATTCAGATTTTTGTATGCTGTTATGATGGTATTGAAGCTTCTAATTATTATGTTCAGCTAGTTCCCATAGTCTTGTGTTTGGGGGGACCCCTGGATGCTGCCTCCACTTACTTCTGGTTCCGTGTTTTGCTTTATGTCCAGCACAGCTGCATCGGTTAAACTGCACGTTTCTCTCCTCTTCAGGAGCAGTGGGTCTAGAGCTGTCCCCAGCAGATCAGCTGGCTCCCAGGGACGCAGCCCATCCCTCCCTCCAGGTCCTCCCAAGCTCAGTGGAAGATGGTGATGATTACAACGCCGCAAGCTTTCTCCTAAGCTTTTAGTAAGTGCTTTTATGACGACGATATGTAAGAACTATAGCTGTAGCCAGAAAGGGATTGGGAGGGCCAGGAATACAGAGTTAATGCCAATTTAATAGCTTGACTTTTTAAAAATCCTTACTTGAGGTCGTCCCTTTCCTTGGTTCTTTTGTAAGCAGGAATATGACAAATACTACCATGTTGATAAAAAAATTATTTTCTTTCAAATGAATGTATCTGTGACCATAATTTTCTTCTTTAGAAGTGGGAAAAATTGACTTAATTATACATTCCACTCTGAATTATGAGATAAACTAGCACCAATCAATTCTATGTATATTAATATTATTCCACACGCAGACAAACAAGTTCTTAAGTTTTGCAAGATTTACATTGAAAAGCCACACTGCAGATGAAATATGTTACTAAAGAAGTCACAGAATTTCTATTCAAAATGCAAGAATAATCTGAAGATGTGTAATTTATTTAAACTGGAATGTGTTACAAATAAGTTAACTGCTCTGAAAAGCAATTTCTTTTCAGTCTGGCCGATAACATACCTCAGTGCCAAAGAAGGAATAAAAGAGCAACAAAAGAAAGTAACAAAACATAATGATAAAAGATAATAAAGTGAAACATAAGCACAATTTGCTGAAGAAATCTAGGCTGTGAAAATAGTAAGCTGCATGTACAACTGCATGCTTCTGAATAACTATTATTCTTAAGAAATGAATGGGTAAAAATACACTACTCATCAACAAAAAGGAAAACAATGAGTCACATACACTCAACTGTGGAAAGTAATTCCTCAGTAATAGGAATAGTCACATATTTCTGCTGAATAGTTTAGTGGTTGAAGTCAGTTATAAAAAGTAAGTAGAGTGTAAGCAGAATAATTCTATTTTTTAAAACAGCATCTTCTATTTCTGATATGGAATATAAATGCTTTATAAGTAGTCAATAAATATTAAATCAATATGTTAACATCATCACATAAGTGATAAATATGAACAACACAAATTTTAGTGTAAAACTGTGAACTTTGAGACAAGTTTGGTAGTAAGATATGTAACCACACTAAGAATATATCCAATTGACACTTGAACAAAGCGGGGGTAGAAGGGATGCCCCCTTCCCCCCATAGTCAAAAATCCATGGATAACTTTTGACTCCCCAAAAACGTAACTACTAATAGCTTACTGTTGACCAGAAGCCTTATCGATAACATAGTGATTAACACATATTTTTTACATGTTATATGTATCATATACTACATTCTTACAATGACGTAAGCTGAAGATGTTATTAAGAAAATCATAAAGAAGAGAAAATAAATTTACAATATTTATTGAAAAAAACCTGTGTATAAGTGGACCCATGCAGTTCAAGACTGCTGTACAAGGGTCAACTATACTTCCTATTTCTATTTTTGTTACTCAAACATTGTGACTTTTTGTGAGTCACCCTGCTTTTGGAAGTCTGTTTCTCTCGACCAAAACTGGACCCTGAAGATGGTCTGTCAGTGAGAAATGCTTTCATGATTGACAAGAAAATGACTTTAAGTGTTTATAAACCTCAGGATACCATCATCCCCTTCATTCTCCCATTTGCTCAGTTTTCTTGTCATCAACAGAGGTACTATTTAAAAGCATCCACTCTTTTTCACTTCTCAGCTCTTATCTGTCATTCAACACATTTTAAATCAATTTTCAGCCTTTTAGGGGATAACATACATGCTCACCCAAAGAAAGTGACAGCGTAAGATGTAATGTTCTGGTGATGTTTGGGGATTCTTAATGAAAAGACACCTTATGTATATAAATAAATGTTTGGAACTCACTGTTATAATTTGAGATTCTAGAGGCTGTTTCCCCTATACTTCATGTAAAAGTATTAACAAAAATAGTTTTATGTTTCCAAGTCAGTTTCAACACACAAGACTGTTACAGTAATGACTTTTTTTTTCCACTAACAAAGGAAAAAGTTAAAATAAACATAAGGCTATTATTTTGCTTTTTACCATTGACCAAAAGAGGTGCTACTGTTTTATATCAGAAAATAAGAAGGTATATCAAAATTGAAATAACCCTATCCTAGGACCATTATAAAATACACACTTCTCCCCCTGACACACACACTCAAGTCTCTGAATTCCTGGTCAATTCTCTCTCTGACAACACAGAGCTAATCCTCAATGAATATCTTCTACTGAATCAGGACCTTTTAAAAAGATGACAGTCCTGTGATGAATACACTAATCTGAACCAATAATTCCTTTTTTTACCCATTCACTCAATATTATTAAGCAGCTATAATAATGTAATGCTTTCATGCATTCAATAAGTACACAAAATGTAAACAATATAACATGGTAAGGAATATTTCTTACCAAGGAAAATTTGTATTTTTGGGGACACTTCTAGCATGCATTGCACATGTAGTTGTATGTGTGTAAGTGACCTTACCTCTCTTACAGATAGCTGTGGTGGGAAGGAGACTGAAAGTACTAAGTTGGTGAATTCAAATCCAGAGGCCTCCACCTTTTGGCACACCTAAAAAGGTATTACGTAAAAAGTATTTATTATTACATAAAAGAGTATTATATAAATTCCCAGGAATTGCAAAAAATTTTATACTAATCTTCATAACATAGATTTTTGGTCCAGGAGATGACACTGCAAAACTTCCACAAACTTTCACTTTTAAGTAGGGAGCTCTCACAAACACCCTGAAATCAAATATTTGCTAACTAGGACCCTGAAGACTGACATCACCAAAACAGCCAGGACTCACCTGCAGAACAAGCTGCTGGATGTCAAAAGAGTTTTCTCTTAGGTTACCTCATAACTTAAAAAAGATTTTGAACAAAGTAGAGCTGACTATGGCACTCTTGACAGCTGGAAACAAAAGACAGTCCTATGTTCAAGCATGTACCTCTCACAAGGCTGTAACACTTGTCTTTCTAGACACTAGGAGAGATGACTAACAAAGAACTTTTCTCTAACTTCTTCCTCATGTTAAGTAGCAAAGGGAAAACTGCTATATCTCTTTTTATTGAATAGCACTCATGACTGAAATACATAAATGGATACATATTTCATTAATTTTCAGATATCATGTTGATAAAAAGGTAATTTGAGATAAGAAAGTTTTCATTTTTTGAAATAAATTAGGAAAATGTTTTAATAATCCATTGCTGTGAAATAAGTTGAAATGAATGGCACTGTTCCTATAGATACAAGAATTCTAGGTCTGCCCTGGCCAGGTGCTCAGTGAGTTGCACATGGGCCCAGGCACCAAAAAGTGGTTGGTTTGATTCCCAGTCGGGGCACCTGACAGGGCTGCGGGCTCAGTCCCTGGTAGGGGGCGTGCAGGAGGCAGCCCGTCGATGTTGTGCTCTCACATCAGTGCTTCTCTCTTTTCCCTTCCTCTCTAAAAATCAGTACTGTTCTTTTAAAAAAAAGCATCAACAGCCCGGCCAGGTGTGGCTCAGCGGTCGAGCATCGACCTAGGATCCAGGCGATCAGGGTTCGATTCCCGGTCAGGGCACATGCCCGGGATGCAGGCTCGATCGATGACTCTCATCATTGATGTTTCTGTCTCTCTCTCCCTCTCCTTTCCTCTCTCTGAGATCAATAAAGATATTTTTTTAAAAATACATAAATAAATGTTACTTTTAAAAATAAACAAACATCAACAAACAAACAGGTTACAGGTTGGATCCCGGTCGGGGCGCTTACGGGAGGAACCTGATCCATGCTTACTTCTCTTTCCGCCCCACCCCCCCCAAAATCAATAAACATATCCCTCAGTGAGCATAAGTTAAAAAAAAAATTCTAGGTCTTAAAACTGAAAATCTCTACATAATTGTACATATAATAACAGAAGACAGATTTATTTACCTTTTTAATGAACTCTTTTTCACAGAATTCTTGAAGAATCCCTAGGCATACATTGCACACGTTTAGATTTGAGCTCTTGGAAGCAATGCTTCCATCGTCAATAACGGAGACCCTTCCCTCTCCATTTTGACTCCGATTATCATTCCCATCAATCCCATCTTCTAGTTCATGTAGTCGAATTTTCTTAGGAGGTGGGTTTGGAACTTCCAAAATTAATTCACCTTTTTCAGTTTCCAGAAATTTCTGTAGTTCATTGAGCAACTCCTAGAAAGTTAATTAAAAAAAAAAAAAAAAGGTAATAACCCCAAGGGTAAGATGAAGCATGAAGAGCGAATATTATGATATATCACAGACTTACCCAATGTTGACTTATTTTAATTCTAAAGCAATGAATTAATTTTATTAGCCAGCATCGGCTTTCTGGAGAACTTAAAAGAGAATCATGTAACTTCTATAATAAATGTGTGAATATTTTTTCAAGAGTTTCGTGTATCAGTGAAGCTAACATCCCAAATCTGAGGCAGACAGGCTCCATTAAGAAATTTACTAATTTGGCTTGTGGTTCTGTTGTGGGGTCATTCACTCATTCACTTGCTAATTTCAGAAAAAGAAAATTTTAAAAACCACCCTAACTGAAATAATTAGAAATTTCAATTCTAATTCTTAACAAATAAAAATACAAACTGACTTTCCATTATTGCTTGGTTATTTAATAATTCCACAATCACTAAAACCTCATATGTACAATATTTATTTAATATGAAATCTGAAAAATTAGAGACCAGAAGTCCATTAAGTAAAAATAATTTCAAGACAATTTACTAAACAAAGGTAAACAGATGCTGGAAATGCTGAAATTTCGGCACCATAATTACAAACCATTTACATGCATTAATTGGAAGAAGCCTTCTATTACATTCTGGTTTCCCTAATTTTTGTCACCCTTTGTATTAGAATGTTGAAAGTGGCATTCTTTGAAACCATTCTCATATTTCAGACATTCTACTCATCCAAATACTCAGAAAACTTTCCCTCTATTTTGTCTAAATTAAACAGGATTTCTTATTTTGGTGTTGAATAAATATCCTTTTATATTCACTCGGATTACAATTTACTGACTGTAAACGGAAAAGTCTTTCACTCAAACAAATTTAATTCATTTTATTGACATTAGCTCTCCTATTACAGAGAAATATACATACATACACATACAGGTATATTATGACCCACACAAACACGTTTATTATTACCTAAGATCTGTGGTGTTGGTATAACATAGTACATATATATGTATGTGTACATATATAGTTATATGAATAGAACAGGTCAAAATTTAAGTACATTTTCCAAAAAAGTTCTCAAATATTTTCATGTTTATTTACACAAAATGATACAAACAAAAGTTGGTAGCACTAAGTCTCTTTATATAACATATATATATTTTAAATCTTATAACATATGCATGGAATAATAGATTATAATGTGTCTTTAAAACTGTGTGAGAAGTTACACAAAACCAGTCTTGTTATTTTATAGTCATAGAGTGTATAAATATACACATATATTAATCATCATAGCATATGTACCATTTCCAGTTTTCAAAGTGCTTTCACATACTTTATTAGATACTGTCCCTTAAAATCCTGTGAGGTGGATGTTATCATCATTCCCATTTACAGAGGAGAAAACTGAAGATGTAAAGTGGTGGAACTGGGATTCAAATCCATGTCTTTCAGCTCCAAATTCTAGGCTTTGGATTCAGACAGACAGTTCATATCCTAGCTTGCCCACTTAATAGATGTGTAACTTTGGACAGGTTGCTTAACCTCTCTGTGCCTCAGTTTCTTCATCTGAAAATAGAGACAATCATAGTATGTACTTACCTAATAGGTTACTATGATGGTTACATGAGAGCTTGACATATAATAATGCTATATGAATATTAGGTATAATTATTATTTCAAAATAATAGAAACAACTAATACAAAGAAAAATGACTGATATTGGGTAATTTTTTTAAATTATAAGAAACTGAGTGTGTGTGTATGTTTGTACTGCATATATACATATTTACTATCTGCCTCTGAAAAGAGCATCACTATTAGAATCAAATATATTTCACAAAATATTATGTATTTTATGTGAAAGTATTCTATTAAATGTCAAAGATCTCTGTATATTACTTTTGTTGTTATTAAAACAGTAAATAATTAATTATTTTAATAGCATTTCTTTCTAGAGGGTTGCAAACACTATTTGTAAATAAAATGATAATGTAGAAAAACAGAAAAGGAAAAAAGTGCAACTAAATCCACAATGCTTTCACTTAATAGATCTAAGGACTATCACCCTCTCCCATTACAACTTACTAATATCTGGCGAGAAGTACTACTTTGTGATATTCTGTCTAGATACTCTTTAGGCAAGGTCTATACCGTACAAATACTAAATGCACCAGGGAATTGCTCCACAAAGATCCCACTATATTAAATGTTATATACAATCACTTAAGAAGAAACTTACATTTTTATGGTAATGTAAATTCCAAAATTAGCATTATCAGTAATTATTTTATTATAGTGTTTTTAAATTTAATGCAGAGTTATGGATAGATACTTGCCCTCAAATGTACAAGTATTCATTTAAAACTAGAGAAAGATTCTTAACCTTAAAAAAAATGAAAATACCTCATAGGAAAGTTTGTAAGGTGCATGAAAATCCACACCACAGAATCTGAAGATACATCTTGGACATGTACCAGTACTGAACAACAACTGGGCCACATGCTTGTTTTCCTCAGTCAGCGGAAACATATTGAAAAATTACAACTAGAAAGAAATAAAAAGTAAAACTAATGAGCATCTTTTGTGTTTTACTTTTATAAACAAATATATCATCAACTTTAAGGATAAAAACTAACTTTTATTTGAAAAACACTATTTTGTATTCTCCAATATGCATATTGAAACGTAAACTTGAAAGAAATTTATTAGATGAATCAGATAAGTTCCTAATTGTCAAGGGATTAGTTTAGCATTTTGGATTATGATAAAGTGCATCAATATAACTAAATCAATGAAAAGAAATATTTTTTTTAAATGGTTGTCTCTGAGAAGGGTAATGAAAACAAGAATACAAAGTAAAAATTTGCTTTTATTTTGTACCATTCAGTATTGTTTGAGAACACAGAGTAGTAAATTCAATAAACTTTTCCTATTAGAAATTAAAAATGAGTTTTCTAGAAAAACATCGGTAAGTTAATATTATATAATACTTGACTAACCTTAATAATAGTTAAGCAGTCAAGTATTTAAAACAAACTGATCAGTGGATCCAAAAACATCAACTTTACTTTGATGATATAACTAAATGACAACTAACTATAGCAAAATAAGAAAAATCTGCTTCTTTCATGCACAAGTAATATCTCCAACAAAAACAAATTAAATGCAAAATATTTTAGAGTAATTACTGTGTGAAACAATTTGCTACCTTTTGCAATTTGAATAAATTCACTTAGAAACAAATACTAGAGAATGGGGGAAATCCAATATAATTCTCTTGTAGCCAGGAAGGAGGGGTACTAAATTACCTAATCATTCTGCTTGACAAAAATAGATGGCCTCCTGATTAATGAATCAGTCCACATTACTTTAAAATGAGGAACTCGAAAAGTGACTGCACGGCAATGTTGTGGTATGGTATAACTGTGGCCATACCTATAACAGACAGTGGCGCCTTTTAATTTGTGCAGTTTCATAATATTATCTTTTCTCCTCCTCCTTTCCATTCCTTAAGGTCAAAGATTTCATTTAATTCAGAATTAACTTTTAACTCAGAAAAACAAAAAAAGTCAAAGCGTAAGTGCTTATAAAGGACACTCTGTATCAAAGATTTCCCTGGAGACTTAAGTTAAATAGTTTCAATAGAATGTTTACTTTCTTTCCTTTGACTTAAAAACAATGTTTATTTCTCCAATGGGTTCGCTAGAACTAAAGGTAACCTGTAAGGCCAATAAATGATACATTGTAATCTCTTCACGCTCAGAAATTCCCAAACCTGTTGAGAATTAGGACACCTGTCCCGGGTAATTTGAAGGGAGTCAAAAAAACACCACCACCATCACCTGAGTAATTTGAAGGAGCCCCTCCCCCTCTCCCCCCCCCCAACAAACAAGACCCTCTTGAGTGTTATAAACTGAATGGACTTACAAACCTCTCATATCATTTTCACCTAGCAATAATCTAGCGACTTCTTAAACACGTTATTACAAGAAGGAAATACGTTATGCCTTAAATATGGTTGTTTCATCTTAGTGTACAGCGCTGAAATGACAGGATTTCATAAGGCATCAGAAATCAGTTGTCCCATATGAGGCTTATCTTTGAAAGCAAGCTATGAGAAATGTATCCTACACAGTCAAGCTTACATCGTTGATTACCTTTGTTAAACGCGTTTAGTTGACAAAAGTCATTGCAACAGAACCTCCTCCCACGTGTCAGGATCCCTAAGGGGACCGAGTCCCTTCCCCGCAAACCAAGGATAACTAGCCCGGTGTCTGGTTTACTGGAGGAGAGCGTGAACTTTCTTTTCATCTCTCGGATTATGATAGAAACCATTCGATGCAAATAGGGAAGGAGCAGGGCAAAAGCGCCAAAATGACCAGGTTGTGTCACCTCCCGTGATCTTTGAAAAACTCATTCCATACCGAAGGGTGTCATTTGTCTCGTGGGGGTGGGGGTGGAGGTGGATTTCTGAAGAAGGAGGCGCTCACAGTTCATTTCGCTACCGACACACCCCGCTGTGGAATCTCCCCTACATCCAAGATCTGTCTAACCTCGAGTCTCGTTTTTGGCCAAGCAACACCCCCCCCCCCCCCAGCTCCGGTTAAGTCCAAGAAACTTCTCACTCACCCCCCTTGTTAGCAAAGCCGGAAGGAAGGAAAGGACCCCCTCCATCCACGCCTCTCCGGCTCCCGGGCGGCACCGCCTCACCTCAGACCTCCCCGCCGCACCTTCTCCCAGGAAGCCGGAGCCTGAGATTTAACCCCTTCTGGCTCTCAGTGGAAACGGGGAAGACTAAAGACAAAGCACCTACTGCGTCTAGCAATTCTGTTCCCCGAGGAAACGAGAGCTTCAGAACGAAAGTACCAGCCCCCTCTCGGGAGGACGGAATGAACTATCTCCTGCTCGTCTGCAGGGAGGAAAAAAAAAAAAAAATCAGCAAAACTGTCTGAACTGCCGCCACGTGCCCCGCCTCTCCCGAGGGAGTGGGAGTGAGTGGGACTTAAGTCTCGGCTCAACCGGACTAGTCCCTGAGACGCTTCAGAGGGACTCCGACATCTAAGACATTGTAGCCGCTGCCAGAAATGTCGATGAGCCCCTACCTTATCTAAGAGATTTAGAATGCAAATTCTTTCTACTGCCAATAAAAAGAGAGCATTTCTCTCTCGTGGGTTAGTGGCATCCTCCCATTCCCTGGTCCCAGCTGGCACAGCCCCACAGGCCACGTCCTGACCGCAGGGCTGGGCGGGGTGGAGGGCTCGGCGTTCCGCCCGTCGTGCCTGGCGAGCTTGCTGCGGGCGCGCCGGGGCCCGGAGAGTCCCAGCGCTCAGCTGCGCCGGAGCGGAGGCGGAGGAGATGGCGTCCCAGCCGCCGCCTCCCCCGAAACCCTGGGAGACCCGCCGGATTCCGGGGGCCGGGCCGGGGCCAGGACCGGGCCCCGCTTTTCAGTGAGTGTGGGACGCTTCAGGCCGCGAGCGTGGTGGGCCGGAGCGGGGACTCGTCCCCGGGCGGTTGAGGCCGTTGTGGCGGAGAGGTTCCCCTCCCCCTCTCCACCAGCCCCCAACCTCGAGGGGGTTGAGGTGGGCCGGGGAAGGGGGGCGTACGTGGGGAGTTTCGGTGTCTGACCGCAGTTTCTGACCCCTCGGCTCTCGATGCGACGTTCTCCAGGGAGCTGCTGGGAGCCTCTCTGGGTCCCCGGGCTTGGAGTAAAGGGGGCGGCTTCCTGCCGCTTTCTGTTTGCGGGGCGCCCTGGCCGTACCGCTTGACCCCCTTTAAAGCGATAGCCTTTTGATCTGTGGCGGAGGAGAGGGACATTTGCCCAGCCCCAGCTGGACGGGGAGCAGATTCCCTCTCAAGCTTTGGACAGCCTGTCGAGGAGGCTGGTTTTGTGCTAAAGCCCGAAAGGTCGCGTTTACGCAACTGGAACCGAAGCCTGTTACACAGTTGGCGTTGTTTTCCAGAATAACAGCGATGTTTCGGGCAGAGATTTGAGGCAGCAACCTGAAAGCGGGAGCTCTAAATCCAAGGCCTACGGATGGCTTTTGTGTGCAAAATAGTGTGTGATTTTTCTAAGGCCTGTGTTTTTTGTTTAAAACCAAAAAAAAAAAAAATCAGTATTGAATAGATTTACAACTCAAAAAAAAGGTTAAAATAGAAGAAAAGAGTTTCACAACCTTGTTTGTTTTGTGTTGAGTGTGGACCTCGGCATCTTAATTCAGATGATGAAACTGGAATGGCACATATTCTAATACATTAAAATCCCCAACATACTGGAACGTATTTCTCCTATGCTCAAAAATCTTGTAATCTTTTATTTAATGCTAAGATGCTTGAACACAACAGCTACTTCATAATGACAGATACTTAACAAGTCATAAGCTTTAATTATGCTGTTAAACTGGGGTGACACTTTCTACTACCTTTTTATGAGTGATGTGACTTGCTGAAAATTTGGACTGCTCTTTGGGAGAGAGGTTTTGTCCTTGCATCTGTTAAAGTTCTGTTTAGGGAAAATTGACCATTTCCCCACTCTTTTCTCTTTGTGAATTATTTTAAACGCGTAGAGACCAATGGAGAGTAAGATAATGCTTGGATGTGTATTTAAAAGAAATAACATTTTAAAAGAAATAAATTCAAAAGAAATAATATTTTGCCAGATTCCCCTCAGATTTAAAAAAAATTAAAATTAGAGAAACAGATAAGCTTTTCCATTCTGTTTCCTGCAGTAACTACTGTGCCTGTTTGGTGTTTAGTGTATCCAATAGCTTTTATACTTTATTTTATACTTCAGTATTTTTGTTTGTGTGTGCATTTACATATATATGTGTGTATATATATGTTCAAACTATCATTTTGCAAAATGTGCTTCCAGTAAATATTATTTATTTTGAGGTTTATCTTTTTCATACATATAGCTGTAGCTCATTTTAATTGCTGTTATGTAAAAGCAAACTGTTTATTTGCTCTGTTGTAGGTGTTAGAGTATTAGTTGTGATGTATTAAAAACTGCTGCAGTGAACATTCTTGCGCCTTTCGCCTTGTTCACATTTCCGAGGGGTTTCCTAATGTGTCACTGTCGTAAGTGGAACTGCGTGGTGGAAGGGCATGTTTATCTTCAAGTACTGACTATTGCTAGTTGTTCCCCAGAGTGGTTGTATATTAGTTTTTGCTTTTCACCAGCAAGGTATTCTGTTTTTCCACATTCTTTCCAGCACTTGATACTGTGGGGGGGTGTAAAAAATTAACTCCTCCAACCTTTTTCAGTTCTGGCTGTGCTAATGATCCAATTAACAGAGACAGATTAATAGCAGAAAAGTATAAAATTTATTACGGATGTACATGTGGGGGTGCCGTAAGAATATGAGACCCAAAGACACGTTGGGCAGTTGAGGTTCATATGCCATTTTGGACTAAGAAGTGGTGGGGCGGGGGGTTCTTCAGGACTTTAAAGGGCAAGAAGACAATTCACATGGAGATGGAAAAGCAAATGTTTGGTAAATAAATGTTACCAAATCTTTAACAATAGGATACTGAGAGGACTTAGAACATATGAGTGTTGCTAGGTTCCGTCCTGTATATTACATACTAGTTTACATTAAACTATAATTACCTATGATGATACCTCCCTTCCTGGAGCACATACTCTATCAAAATTCCTTTTAGATAGTTAGGGGGAAGGTCAAAGTTTCTTTCTGAGTCTTTTGTTCCTTAATCACCAACTTAAAATCAATATCCCAAAAGGCTTATTTTGTGGTAGCAAAATTTTGGTCCCTTTCAATGATGTTATTTTTTTAGTACTGTATTTGCCAATCTAATGAATGTGAAATGATATTTCACTTTAACTTACACTTCTCTGATTAGTAGTAAGATTGAGCATCTTTTTTTAATGTTTATTAGCCATTTGAGCTTTTCTATTGAATTTTCTTTTTTTGCCCAATTTTCTATTGGCTTTATCTTTGCTTATCAATTAATAGGAGTACTTTATTGTTCATACTAATCCTGTTTTCTTTGTATGTTTTAATATCTTTCAGTCTATGGTTTATCTTCTTTACATTCATATTCATGTTTGTTGTGCAGATACTTTTAATTTTAATATAGCCAAAATGTTCATATTCTTTGTGCTTCTTGTGTCTTGGTTTAAGAAATCTCTTCTCCTCAAATCAGGAAAATTTTTCTCTTTATTTTCTCTTAAATGTTCTGCTTTTCACATGTGTCTTTAATCCACCTGGAATTGACTTCGTTGTACAAAATCCATGTGAAATAGGGAACCTAATTTCTTTCCATGTGGATAATTAATTGTCCCAGTACCACCTATCCGTCTGTTCCATACTAGTTTATAACACCATCTATATCATGTCAAGTTTTCCTAAGTGTGTGGTTCTGTTTGAGGCACTTTCTGGTACGTTCTATTGGTCTGTCTATTCTTATGCTAGCACAACACTGTCTTTATAATAAGTTTTGATATTTGGTATGTCAAGAGCCTTCACACATTGCTATTCTTCAAAATTGCCTTTGTTACATTTAGCCTTTATTGAGAGACTTATTGGGATTTTTATTGGAACTTTATATTTTATTGGAACTTTATTTAATGATCAAGTAAGTCTTTCCATCTGTGAATATTGTACAAAGTGCATTTGGGGAGAATTTTGACCTTATTTGTCTTAAATAATGTTTTGTAATTGTCTCCATGAAGTTCTTTCCCATCTTTTGTAAAATAAGGATTATATCCAGCATAATTCAGACTTAATTTATTCTGATGATTTGGTTATAATTCTCTTGTGTTCCATTTTTACAATCTTATTTACAAATAAGCTAGTATCAATAGCCAGCATTCTTGTATTGGTCCTGATTTTCTTTGGAGTGCTTCTCAAGCCTCACGATTAAGTATGACATTTGCTTTTTGTTCGTTTTGTTTGTTCGTTTATTTGTTTTAAACTTTAAAAAAAATAATAGTATGTTTTTGTTGATTTCAGAGAAAAGGAGAGGGAGAGAGAAAGGGGACATTGATTGGCTGCCTCCTACACGCCCCCCCTACTGGGGATGGAGCCCGAAACCTGGGCATGTGTTCTGACTAGGAATTGAGTCATTGACCTCCTGGTACAGGGTACTATGCTCAGCCAACTGAACCACAGTGGCTGGGCTGCTTTATATTTTTGATAGCTTTCCTATTGAATTTCTCAGATTTTCACTGTGAAGAAGTGTTAAATTTTATGAATGACTTTTCTGCATCTATTGAGATCAATCATATGAAAATGTGGTTTATCGTATCAATTAACTTTCTAATGTTGAGTTATCTTTGCATTTCTGGATGAACTCTGCTTAATTGTGATTATTTTGTAAAATACAATGCTGAATTCTGTTCTGATATTTTAAGATCTTTGCATATATGTTCCTAGGTGAAGTTGGCCTACAATTTTATTTCTTTGTTCTATCTTACTTTTGTGGGTTTGTGTCGAAGTTGTCTAACAAATTTTTCTGTTGAGTCTAATTTTTTTTCCTTTATAGGTAGATTGTCCTTTCTTTAGTAGCCTTTAAGATTTTACCTGATACCTTCGTCCTCTGCAGCTTTATTGTTCTGTATCAGGGTGAATATGCAGACTTACATATATACATTTATATTTTTTCCTCCTACTCAGTAGCCACAGTGTTCATGCTCAGTACCCACAGTTTTCAGTCTGAGGATACATATCTTTCTTTAATTCAGGAAAACCCTTACTAATTATATCTTAAAATATTGAGCACTTTTCTTTCCCATCGCTTCTTTTGGAACTCCTCTTAAACATTGTATCATGAATAGTTCCTGCTGTATCAACATCTGACTTACTGTGCTTTGGACTGTAAAGACATTTATTGTTTAGTTAAGAAGAATTGTAGAGATCTGTTAATTCAACATTGTCATTAGGAATCTATGTTTTTCCTGTCTTCCCTTTCTTTTCTTTTTTTCTTTCCCCTGTCACCTTTCTAATAGTTTTGGCCATCTCTGTCTTATTTCTTACCTCTTCTAAAGGAACCTCTTTTTCCTCTGACTGCTTTCAAGATTTTCTCTTTGTTTTTGGTTTTCAGCAATTATACTTTACTGAGCCTCACTGTGGTTTTCTTTTGGGTTGGATTCATAGAGATACTTGAATCTAACTTGATGTCTTTCATTAATTTCAGAAAAGTCTCAGCCATTATCTCTTTAAATATTGTTTTTGTCCATCATCTTTTCTCTCCTTTGACTCCAATTACATGTATGTTCTGTATTTCACCATACACTGTATCTTACACTCTTTTTCTGGATGTATCCTTTAGTTACTCATGCTTCATTCTGGTTACTTTCTTCTGAACTCTCTTCTAGTCCACTGATATTTTTCTTTCAGGGTGTCTAATCTGGCATTAAACCAGTGATTGAGTTCATGGTTTCAGGTATTTGTTTTTTTCAGTTTTAGAATTTCCATTTAGTTTTGCTTTATAGTTTCTATTTCCTGCTGAAAAATCTCAATTTTATTTTTTCCTTTTGAATATATTGATGATAGTTGTTTAAAGTCTCTGCCTAATAACTCCATTAGCAGTATCCCCTATGGATCTCTTTGTATTGCCTGATGTTGCTCTTTCTTTAAAACATGTAATTTTGTCATCGTATAGACCTAATTATTTTTTAATGAAAGCTGGACATTGTATACACACAATTTAAAATGATTTGAGGCCTAGGATGGTATTTTCCTCCAGTGAGTTTTACTTTTGACATGTACCTTGAGTCACTAGCAATCTGGGATCATTTTAATTCAATAAAGAATTGAGCTTATTTGAAGCTGTGGTTTCAGTTCCTCCCAGGACTAGTCTATTTCCTGGAAACCTTCTTATCCTTACTCCTAGTATATGGCCCTTAAAGGTCCCAATCTAAAGTGTGGGGGTTTACATTGCCCCTCTTTGAGGGTTATGAACTCTAGTATTTGTATCCTTAGCATAGCCCAAGGAATCTATTAAAATCGCTGCTCAGCTTGGCCAGGCGTGGCTCAGTGGTTAAGCATTGTCCTAGGATCTAGGAGATCACGGTTCAATTCCTGGTCAGGGCACATGCCCAGGATGATATGGGCTCAATCCCCAGCCGGCGTTGTGCAGGAGGCAGTCGATCAATGATAGCTCTCATCATTAATGTTTCTATCTCTCTCTCTCCCCCTTCCTCTCTCTGAAATCAATAAAGATATATTAAATTAAATTAAATCGCTGCTCAGTTTCTCATCCTATCGACCATCTCTTCTGAAGTTGGCCCTTGGCCCTTGAGAAATGTCCCAAAATAGGCTGTCTGGGTTTTGGCACCATAATTCCTCAATTTCTTGTTCTCTCATGTCTTAAACAGATAATTTTCTATTTTTTCTAGCTTTTCTAGTTGTTTTCAGTGTAAGGGTTAGTCTGATGACTTAGAATGCCATTATGTGAGGTGAAATCCCCCAAGTTCTGTATTTCCACTCGGTTCCTTAGTGGGCTTTTTTTGTTTGTTTGCTTGTTGCCTCATAGTTACAAGATAACCCCTGTGGCTGTGGGCACTATATCTAAGGTTTGTACTGAAATTTTTTTCATATTTCCATGTTTTTATTTCATTTGTTTTTTTTAATGTTGTTTTAAAACTTGATTTCAGAGAGAGGGAGAGAGAGAGAAAGTTAGAAACATCAATGATGAGAGAGAATCGTCGATCAACTGCCTCCTGCACACCCCCTACTGGGGATTGAGCCTGAAACCCTGGCATGTGCCCTGACTGGAATCGAACTATGACCTCCTGGTTCATGGGTCGACCCTCAGCCACTAAGCCAGCACCAGCCAAGCCATTTCAGTTTTGATTTCAAAAATGTTATTGCTTCATTATTTCTTTGACCATTTTAAACATATTTAGAATCTTTGTTGAGCTGTTATATAAAATTAATTTTTCCTTGAATGAGTTTTCATTCTTATTTTTGTTAGCTTGGTTTCTTAGTGTTTTCCTCTTGTGTGTGGCACTTTTGACATGTTCATTTCAAGTAAGAATTTTTTATTTCTGTTTCCTTTCCCTTCCCTTCTACATTCACCTCTGTCTGTCTGGTAGGTTTCCTATTGCCTCTACCTGCTCCCTCAGCTCCCATTCCCCACACAAGAATTGGGTATAAAATTGGTGGCTTAGATTAAGGATATTAAATATTAAGTGACTGAGTACTAGATAACTTGTTTCATTTTCTGAACTTGGGGCTTTATCAAAGTTCTCCCCCATTCTTCATTCTGTAACTTTCTAAAAATCCTAAACTGTCGTCAGCACATTTTACAGTCTCTTTTTAAACGGCAAGGTGGCATTTCCCAGCCCCCAGACTAGTTTCATTTGAGTGGAGCACATTTAGTTTTGATATTTCCTGGAAACCTAGGCCCTGCCTGTCACTGCCTGATTCTAGATCCAGGATTGTGTGTGTGTGTATACACACAATGGAATGTTACTCGGCCTGGCCATAAAAAAAGAATGAAATTTTACTATTTGCAACAACATGGATAAATCTAGAGGATATTATGCTGAGTGAAATAAGTCAGACAGAAAGACAGATTCCATATGATTTCACTTACATATGGAATCTAAAGAACAAATAAAACAGAAACAGACTCATAGATGCAGAAAACAAATTTGATGATTGCCAGATGGGAGGGGAATTGGGGGCTGGGTGGAAAAGGTAAAGGGATTAAGAAGTGCAAATTGACAGTTATAAAACAGTCACTGGGATGTAGAGTACTACAGAAGGCATATAGTCAATAGTATTGTAATAACTATGTGGGGGCCAGGTGGGTACTTGAATTATCAGGGTGATCACTTCGTAAATTATGTAATTGTCTAACCATTGTGCTGTACACGTGAAGTTAATATAAAGTAATATTGAATATTAACTGTAATTGAAAAATAAAATGTAAAAACGATACTCAACATCATCAGCCATCAGCAAAATGAAATCAAAACCACAGTGAGTTGCCACTTCCATCTACTAGAATGAATCTATCAAAGAGACAGATAATAAGTGTTGGCAAAGATGTGGAGCCTTCATGCACAGCTGGTAGGAATGTGAATGGAACAGTTACTTTGGAAAACAACCTGGCAGTTCCATAGAAGGTTAAACATAGAGTTACCATATGACCCAGCAATTCCATGCATGGACATATATACCCAACAGATGTGAAAGCATATGTCCACACAAAAACTTGCACATTAATTTTCATAGCAGCATTAGTCATAATAGCCAAAAAGTGGAAACAATCCAAATCTCCATCAAATGATGCATCGATAAATATAATTGAGCAGTAAAGGAATGAAGTGCTGATGCATGCTACAATATGGATAAACTTTCAAAATGTCATGCTAAGGGAAAGAAGCCAGTCACAAAATACTCCATATTGTGTGATTCCATTTACAGTAGAGCTTCAGTATTTGCGGATTCTGTATTTGCAAGTTCACCTACTCACTAAAGTTTATTAGTAACCTCAAAACCATTACTCATTGCACTTTCATGATCATTTGCACACATGCTTTAGAGTAGCAAAAGACCTGAGTTATCCCTCAGCTGAGGTCGGCAAAACAGCACTCTGGTTTCTTGTTTCAGCTCATAGTGTAAATGGGTCCTTTTCACAACTTACTTAGTGCCAGAGATTTTACTGTTTTAAAATGGCCCCCTAGGAGAGGAGTGTGACCTTCTCCTCTCCCCACCATGGTGTGTGCTTGTCCACCAATATCCGTGCACTCCGAAAAGGGAAACATCTGGCAAAAATGTCACTTTGCCTGCTGTGTTCAAGGCTCCCATTCAACCTATTGTGAACTTTATTCACACCAACTTGTGCAAAAACAATAGCCCTATGCTGTCAGTGAACTGGCAGGTCATCAAACCAGTGCCAAGTCTTGGGGTACTGGCAGAGCTGTGGCCCAAATTCCCAGAGTCCAAGGTGGTGGAATTCATCGTTCTGGCCAGGGTGCTTTTGGAAATATGTGTCATGGGGGCCACATGTTTGCACACCAACCAAAACCTGGCACCGTTGGCACCACAGAGTGAACACAACACAGAAATGATATGCCATCTGCTCGGCCCTCGCTACCTCGGCCTTACCAGCACTGGCCATGTCTAAAGGTCATAATTGAGGAAGTTCCTGAACTACTTTTGGTGGTTGAAGATACAGTTGAAGGCTACAAGAAAACCAAGGAGGCTGTTTTGCTTAAGAAACTTAAGGCCTGGAATGACATTAAAAAGGTCTATGCCTCACAGCGAGTGAGAGATGGCAAGGGCAAAGTGAGAAACTGTCGTATCCAGCACAGGGGACCTTGCATCATCTATAATGAGGACAACAGTATCATCGACCATTTTGAAACTTGCTCCTGGTGGGCTTGTGGGCCATTTCTGCATTTGGACTGGAAATGCTTTCCACAAGTTAGATGATCTGTACAGCACCTGGCATAAAGCTGCCTCCCTCAAGAGTAACTACAACCTTCCCATGCACAAGATGTTCAATACAGACCCTAGCAGAATCTTGAAAAGCCCAGAGATCCAAACAACCCTCCAAGCACCATGCAAGAAGATTCACTGCAGAGTCTGAAGAAGAATCCACTGAGAAACCTGAGAATCATGTTGAAGCTAAACCCATATGCAAAGACCATGCGCCAGAACACCATTCTTTGGGAGGCCAAAAGCAACCAGCTCCAGGTGGATAAAGCAGCAACAGCACTCAAAGCCGAATCAGATGAGAAAAGGGCTCCAGGCAAGAAGCCTGAGGTAGGGAAGAAAGGAAAGAAGGCTGTTGGTGTTAAGAAGCAGAAGAAGCCTTTGCGCGCGGGGGGGGGGGGGGGGGGGGGGGGGGGGGGGGGGGGGGGGCTGCAGCTACCAAGAAACCAGCAGCTGAGAAGAAGCCTGCAGAAAAGAACCCACCACAGAAGAAAAGAAGCCTGTGGCATAAACTTAAATTTGTTTATTCCATAAAGGTCAAATCACTTTGGACAGCTAATTTTGAATAAAAAGGTGATCAAAGGGGGTGAGAGAGAAAAAATGACCTCCTAAGTACAGTGCTAAAGTGCTGCCTAGTATTCCTAAGGAGCATTGTTTTACTCAGAAGCAATGACTCAATATATGCCTTACATATATACTTCATAGAATACAACTATACAGAATATAACTTTATAGAATATAACTATATAGAATATAACTATAGCAAATAACAAGGACTGACTGTATGCAACTGCTCACGAGTATGAGATTTCTTTTGGGGATGATGAAAATGCCCTGAGTTACATATGGTGAAGGTTGTATAGCTCTGTGCATGTATAAAAACAAAATAGAAAACATTGAATTTTAAACTTTAAATGGGTGAATTTTATGATATGTGAGTTTTATCTCAAAAACAATTTAAATGACATTTGAGGGTAATGAATATTTTTTGAATGTCAGTTGGATAATATATGGTACAGAATTTTTAATTTTCAAAAATGGAAATATGGTTTTGTATGAAATACCTTTGTTGTTAGGAAATGGCATGCTGAGGTATTTAGGAGTAATATATCAAGTCCAACAGTTAATTTCAAATGGTTACACAATTTTCAAAAGACTAGAGAGGGAGAGAGGGATAGCAAATACGGCTAAACAATAGCAGTTGTTGAATCTAGATAGAATATATATGGATATTCATTGCGCTTTACTTTCAAGGTTTTTACCTTGAAATTTTTCAAAATTAAAAAGTTGGTGGGAGAGACTTTTTGCACATTCAGCATTGAGAATACACCTTCTGTTCTAGTTTAGCGGCCTGTTTACTTCTTATTTTGCTGGTCATAACACATAACAGGACTGTACATGGACACTGAATATACTTGTGTATGCCAGAAATAGGTAGCATTAAAACCAGAGAAGAGGAAAACTCTTTTTTTCTTATTAAACATTCATATTTAATCCCTATACTTTTTAAAGTAATATATTCATCACAACTTGTGAAACAATACAAAGGTATATAAAGAAAAATAAACTGTACTAATAGTGTGGAATAGTATGTGTATTAAATATTCAGTAATGAAAGACCCCAATGTAGTGTTTATGACAGTACCTATTATATGCCAAGCACTATAGTAGATAATGGAGAAACAAGGAAAACTCTTATACCTTTGAGGAGCTCACCTTGTAGACGAAGGAAACGTGAAAACAAATGTAAGATACTGCACAAAGTATGGACAAAGAATTATGAGAAGGACTTTTTTTTTAAAGAATGCTTTTTTTAAAAAAATATGTCTTAATTGATTTCAGAGAGAGGAAGAGAGAGAGAAATATCAATGATGAGAGTCATTGATTGGCCGCCTCCCACACACCCCCTACTGGGGATCAAGCCTGAAACCCAGGCATGTGCCCTGACCGGGAATTGAACCAAGATCTCCTGGATCATAGATTGATGCTCAGTCGCTGAGCCACGCCAGCCTGGCAAGAAGGTCTTTTGATATTGGCAAAATAATTTAGAAAAAAAATACTAAGAACAAGTAGAAAAGCTAAGTGAAATATAAAAACATCTGCTTGAAGACATTATAGAGCAGATAAGATAAAGATTTATGGGGTGCAGATCCAGAAAAGATGGAAATCTGCAAGATGAGCATGACATTTGAAAACACTCTTCCCATAGAAGTTTACAACAAACCTACGTGTAGCAAACATAATATGTAATGGTTACCTGTTGAAAACTTTTCTTTGAGATCAGGAATGAGACAAGGATGCCTACTATCATCACTATTCAAGATTGTACTGCATGTCCTAGATGTAAAACCTTAATAATCAGAGCTGTAAGAATTGAAAAAGAAGAAATAAACCTATCAATATTCACATACCGTATGACTGCAAATCTTAAGATTCTAGGAAATCCAAGGAAGAATCTAAAACAAAGTTGCTGGATACAAGGACCTTATTTTTTAAAACAATTATTTCTACATAACAGTAACAGTGAAATATTAGACATCAATGCACCAAAAAATAAAAAAATATATATAGGAATAAATCTAAAGAAAGAACTCCATATAGTAAACTGTAAAACATTACTGAGAGTCAAAGTTATTTTTAAAAACCATTTTTGAGAAAAATCTTCAAAAGGCCTAAATAAATGGAACATATATTATATTTGTGGGTTGAAACTCTCAGTATTATAAAGATGTTGATTACCTCAAGTTAATCTGCAGGTTCAATGTAATCCCAAACAGAATCTTGGTATGATTTTGGGAGGGAGAGAGGGTTATAGAACTTCCTGCTTTGATTCTTAAATATATATGGAAATTCAATGGATTAAATAGCCATTCACTTCATCTTCACTTTTGAAGATGAAGAACATTGTGGGAGGACTTGTTTTATTGGATATTAAGATCTATTATAAAACTATACTAATTATTATAGTGTCAGGTACAAATATGGACAATATCTAGCAACCAACTCTGAGAAAATGGACAAGTGTCTTAAAAAGAAACTATGGATTGAGAATAGTACTAATAATCATAGCTTAAGTAAACTAGAAAATAGAGTTCATTCATTCAGCTATTTTATCTATGCATTTTGTCTTAACACTGAGATTCTAAGTAACTGGATATTAGAGACTATTTCTTACTCTTAACATACCTTCAATAGAATCTCAACATTAGATATAGAAGGTGTTTTTAGTTAATTTGAATTGAATCTATTGTGTTTAAGTTACTATTTTGAATCTTTTTTGGTTTTAGATCTGCTGATTTGGGTCCTACTTTACTGACAAGACCTGGACAACCAACACTTACCAGAGTGCCCCCACCTATTCTTCCAAGGCCATCACAGCAAACAGGAAGTAGCAGTATGAACACCTACAGACCTGCTTACAGCTCATTTTCTTCAGGATATGGTGCCTATGGAAATTCATTTTATGGAAGCTATAGCCCTTATAGTTATGGATATAATGGGTTAAACTATAACCGCCTCCGTGTAGATGATCTTCCGCCCAGTAGATTCGTTCAGCAAGCTGAAGAAAGCAGCAGAGGTGCATTTCAGTCCATTGAAAGTATTGTGCATGCATTTGCCTCTGTCAGTATGATGATGGATGCTACCTTTTCAGCTGTGTATAACAGTTTTAGGGCTGTATTGGATGTAGCGAATCATTTTTCCCGATTAAAAATACACTTCACAAAGGTTTTTTCAGCTTTTGCATTAGTTAGGACTATAAGGTATCTTTATAGACGGTTACAGTGGATGATAGGTTTAAGAAGAGGCTCCGAGAATGAGGACCTATGGGCAGAAAGTGAAGGAACTGTGGCTTGCCTTGGTGCTGATGACAGAGCGGCTAACTCAGCAAAATCTTGGCCAATATTCTTGTTCTTTGCTGTTATCCTTGGCGGTCCTTACCTCATCTGGAAACTGCTATCTACCCACAGTGATGAAATAACAGGTAAGAGTAAGGGAATGGGTTCAGAAACCACATAACAATCTCAGATTTCAAGAATAGATTTGTTCAATTAGCATTCTTTATATTTATTTATGTATAATATTTTGATCCTGTCGTATTTTTAGTTAAGAACTTCAGACCCAGAAGAGATACACAGCAAAACAGGCCTGGTGATTTATTCATTGTCCATTCAGTGTAACAGTGCATATTACCTAACTGCTCTTCACAAGGCACTGAACTTGCTGCTGTGGAGTATATAAGGATGCATAGGACATAAT
Source organism: Miniopterus natalensis (assembly GCF_054644295.1). Classification (NCBI taxonomy): domain Eukaryota; kingdom Metazoa; phylum Chordata; class Mammalia; order Chiroptera; family Miniopteridae; genus Miniopterus; species Miniopterus natalensis. The sequence continues at coordinate 32,711,494 of NC_142093.1, forward strand.
CACCCTTATTTCTAAAAGTTATTGGCAGGGAGGTGGGGAAGACACATACAGGTAATTGTAATGAAGCAGAAAGAGTGTGATAAGGAATATGACAGTTGGGGAAAGACAAGGTTTATTGAGCCTTTTTTATATGCAAGACACTGCTAGGTGTTTTGTGTATTTTATCTCATTTAATTCTTAGAATAACCCTAAGAGATAGGAGTTATCTTCATTTTACAAGTGACAAAACTAAGGTTCAGAGAAGTCATTTGCCCAAGGTCACATCTTTAATAAGGTAGAACTAGAAACAAAACCAGGCCTGTTGGACTGTTAAGTTCCTATTCCACCAACTGGTACAGAATGCTATCTCAATTTAGAAAGGCAAAGCTAAATTTTATTTATTTATTATTTATTTATTTATTTATTTATTTTGTCTGTTGGTATCCAAGAAGCTGCACTTAAGTTAGATTTTTGAAGGACAGGTAACATTTCATCAGTTAACTGGGGAAAAGCAGACTGTTGAGTAGATGAAACAGCTTGAACAAGAGTGCGTAGGCAGAAAATAGAATATTCAGCAGCTGTCCTGTAGCATAGAATAAAAGGATAATAAGGATGAAAAGTAAGGTTGAAGGCTAATAATGGAATATCTTAATTTTTGTTTAGTAAGGAAAGGATGGGGTTTTTGTTTGTTTTGTGTATGTGTGGAGTTTTTTTAGCAGACCTATACATATAAATAGTGTTCTGAAAAGATCAGCCTGTCTCAGGTGTTTGAACTTCGGGATCCACTTATATGCTGATTTTTTCATTAAATACAGTCAGCCCTTTGCATCTGCAGGATTTGAATCCATGGATTCAACCAACCGTGGATCAAAAACAGTATTTTCATATTCCCAACCATGGATGAAAAATACTATTTTTCATTCATTGTTAGTCAAATCCTCAGATACGAAGGACTGACTATAGAGTCAAAAGATATACATCGACTTTGAACTGCATGGAGGTCAGCACTCCTAACCCCCTGCATTGTTCAAGGGTCACCTGTAGAAGTCAGAAGGGAATAGTGCCATGGGGAAAAAATAAAGCAGGGAAGGGTGTTGCAGAACCAGGATTGGGAAGTGGGGTTACAATGCTACACCGTCAGGGAAGGCCTCCCTAAAGGAGGTAAGAGATTAAGCCCTGCACCTATTTGAGGCATAGGGAACAGCAAAAGCGCAAAGGTATGTAAATGGTAGTGTGCCTGGCGTGTCATGTGAACAGCAAGGAGGCCAATGGTAAAGGAGCAAAGTCTGAGTAACAGGAGATGAAGGAGGGAAGAATACAGTGTTTTGAGACCTCCATGCAAGGGCAAAGGAAATTTCCATATTTCAAAGTCCATTGAATTATGCAGTTGAGAAGTTTCCACTTAACGTTCATTTGGAAGTGATTAATCTCTAATGTAATGACATGGCATAAATTAATACAAAAGAAGAATTTAACAGAATTCTACTCTACTCGTCTTCTTATGGATGGATATGCTCAATTAAAAGCATAAGTTCAGTGGATTGATACCAGGATTTGTTAATACCTGTGTGAAAAAATATTTTCAAAGATGAAATACCTCAAATCTCATTATGGATGAGCATTAACAGATGAACATTTGCACTTGATGATAGGAAACACTACCTTTAAACACCAAAATATTATCCCACCCCCAAAATCCCATTCTTCTCAGTAGTAGACCTGTATTATAAAAAAAGAACTCCCTTTTTATTGTATTTTGAGTTTCATCAAAAAATTTATGGAAAAGTTGTTTCTTTTGTTAAATAAGTACAGTATCTTCAATTTGCCTCATGACCTGCAAAACCTAAAATATTTACTATCTGACCACTTATGGAAAAAAAAATTGCTAACCCTTGGCTTATAGTAAGGGAGCTAGAATTTTGAGCTTCAAAAAAGGGAAAAATTCATAATAGATATCCTGGTGAACACACTGTTGATTTTTACATTATATTAATTATAGAATTTACTTCAGGGGTGACTTTTCTTGTCAAATAAATTTATGCAGTTTGCAAACCATAACCAGTAAAATATCTTCATTTTTCTTTTGTATGTTTTACTAATCTAGTCTTAATTTGGTTTTTAGACAACACCAACTGGGCAAGTGGTGAAGATGACCATGTAGTTGCTAGAGCAGAATATGATTTTGCTGCCCTTTCTGAAGAAGAAATTTCTTTCCGTGCTGGTGATATGCTAAACTTAGCTCTCAAAGGTAACAAACCATGAATAAATTGAAATTATCTGTGAATTTTTAGAATTTGTAAATGTAGTATAAAAACTCCAACAAAGGATATTGGTTATTGTTAGTTAACTCAGAAGTAGTTTCTAGGATTTTGCTTTTGTGTCTGTTTTGAACTTTCAAATCTGGGCAGTGGGGGAGAAATGCCCCAACAAAGTTGTTCCAGTAATGTTTCACCGAGATAAGAGTTTGTTTATATAATCTCTTCTAAACCCCAAACACTTGAATTCTAAACTCTGTTAATCCCCACACAAAAGCATGAGGTAAACACTAGTATAACAAATCTAACAAACCAAAGAAATTATCTGGCATCATTGAAGTATCCCTTTCCTCCTCTAATTGCGGGTGCTGTTGCTGCTTTCTTTTTCACTTGAATAGTGTTTACTTCAGAAACTTCAACATGAATATTTTAGGAATTACTGTCATGAAGTATTTGGACCAGATCACTAACAGTTTTTAATTGCTCCAGACATGGCCTTTTTCTTCAGCCATCCCCAGTAATGATCATAATTTTTGTTGATTTACAAAAAAAAAATCTTTTGTGTGTTTGTGGGGATTCAGGTTTGCTACGAAAAGTCACATTGTTGGTAAAGATACCAGTAATAATAACCACTGTTGTTTATAGAATACTACTTACTATGTACAAGGCACTATACTTTACATATTTTATTTAACCCTTATAATAATAATGCTGTGAAATGCGAACTGTTATTTTTGTCCCTGTTTTAGACATAAGAAAACTAAGACTCAGAATTCTGAGTAAATTGTCCAGTATTACAAAACTAAGAAGTAGTGGAACTGGACTATGAACCTAGGTTTATTTGACTTCGGAACCATTTTGGCTGTTTCCTGTGTGACCTCTTAAATGGAAGCTTTAGCTTTTAATTGCTTTTAGTCACTCTTTACATAAGGAAAAAATCATTAGTTTAATGTGTAAATAATTAAAATTTTTGGATCAGATTTGCTGAATCTCTGCCATATCCCCTCATACACAAAATCTTGACTTCTAAGCATTATATTCATGTTTTTTGGTGAAAATCACATCTTACTCTTTTGGATTTCAAAAGAATGGTTTTTTTATAAGATTTATTGTTATAGATAGGACCAATACAGAAATTAGTTTTAATTGATCTAAATAAACAATAAAGGTTTCTTTCAATTACATTATAATAATTCAGAAAAATGTTATAGCTTAGATTAGATATTCTACTAATCTTGCCTCTAAACACTTTGTCTTTGCTTCTTTGCTTTTTTCCATTGCTCAAGTAAAGTATATGTATTTAGAACAAAATCAGTCATACACATTAGTTTCTTGTTTTTTTCTTTTTATAGCATATCAAACATTCAAATGTCATATTGTTCCTAAATTACAATGTTGAACTGAAACTCTAGTGTTAAACAACTTTTTAAAGACATGGATAAAATAGGTGGGAGAATACCAAAATACAAAATTAAATATATTAAATAACCTTTCCTACTTTAAGCTTAAGTTATTGCCTTTAACTTTTTGTCATAAGGCTGGAGATAATAGAGGTCTTCATTTTTGCCCATTTTGGATTAATATTAACATTCACTGTCTTCAGGATTGTTTATCATTGTCACATAGAATGACTTTTATATTTTGGCCAAAAGTATGTAAAGCTGGCTGCCATGGCCCATGTGGCCTAGTGATTAGAGCGTCGACCCGTGCACCAATGGGTCTCAAGTTCCATTTCCGGTCAAGGGCACATATCTGGGTTGCAGGTCCGATCCCTGGCCCTGGTCGGGGAGCATGTGGGAGGCAACTAATCGATGTGTCTCTCCTCTCACATCGGTTTTTTTCTCTCTCTCTCTCTCTCCCCCTCCCCTCCTTCTTCCACTCTCTCTAAAAAATCAAAGGAAAAAATACCCTCAGGTGAGGATTAAAAAAAAAAAAAGAAAGCTGACTTACATGAAGGTATATATTTCTTTTCTATACTTACCCCTGACTTATCCTATTAAGAAGGATTGAGAAATTCATTTCTCAAATTCCAATTTAAAATATGAAAGACATTGATGTTAGCTTTCAGCTTTTGGGGTAGCTGAATCTCCTTACTCTATGAATGGACCAACTAATATAAACTTTATGTTCTTCAAGGTTGAAAAAAATATTTAGTAAGTATAAAAACGTATAAATTATAAGAAGGGACCCTAGAACTGTTAAGCCTATTACCATTTGATATTGAATATCTGTGTATATGCTATTCGTTTATATATTTTATTATGTAAGTGTAACACAGCTTTTACGTAGTATTTTACTATTAATATTCTGTTGGACCTCCAAAGTATAATTACAAGACTGTCTATTCTGTCATCAGAACAGCAACCCAGAGTGCGTGGATGGCTTCTGGCTAGTCTTGATGGTCAAACAACAGGACTTATACCTGCTAATTATGTCAAAATTCTTGGTAAAAGAAGAGGTAGAAAAACACTGGAATCCAGTAAAATTTCCAAGCAACAACAATCTTTGACCAACACAACACTAATTAAAGGAGCCACAGCTGCTGATTCTTTGGATGAACAGGAAGCTGCCTTTGAATCTGTTTTTGTTGAAACTAGTAAGGTCCCAGTTGTACCTGATTCCACTGGGATAAGTGGAGATAAACAAGATCTTTGAACTTTAGAGTACTTTTAAAAAATTACTTATAAAGAAATTATTCTACAATCCAGTGAACACATTTATTGCTATTCCAGGTATTTTGCTGCTAGAAATTGTTAAAGTTGTACACTAGTATGTTGGTCTAGTGACCTGGTTACATTTTACAAGTTATTGGACCAGAAGGATGTTTGTTTCACCTAGATTTTAAGATTATGGGAACTTTCATTTTCATCTTATTTAAAACCCTGTGTTTATTGCCTGACCCAGTTGAAGCATCATCCTGTACAACAAAAAGTTTGCGGGTTTGATTCCTGGTCAGGGCAAATACTTAGGTTTTGGGTTCCATCCCCCATTTGGGGCACATACAGGAGGCAACTGATCAGTGTTTCTCTCTCTCTTTCCCTCTTCCTATCTAAAATCAATAAACATATCCTCAGATGAGGATTAAAAAAAGTAAAACCCTATGTTTACTGAAGGAGTAAGAGTAATGAACTACAGAATATATTGTTTGCTACAGTAGGGATTATTAATGCTTTTTAAAATTCTACATTAATTGTCTTGGAATCCTCAGAAATTGAGTGCTAACATATGAGAACAGGGAAAAAGGCTAATTTTTTTTTTACAACTTTAATTATATCGAATAATAAAAATTTTCTGACCTGTATTACATTCAGTCTTGGGTTTGTTTTAAGCAGTAATATATTTTTGCCCACTAACAATTGATAACATCTTTTATTGTATTTTTAAAAATTTATCTTGGAAAGGTCACTGGAAGCATTGTGAAGGAGATGGTTCTAAAGTATATTTAGCCTTAATAGTTTTCCCTGCTACTAAAAAGGTTGACATTTATCTTTCTTACAGATTATTTCCATTTCTTCTAAGGAGCAAAGAACTTTTTTCCCTTTACAATATGACTAGTTTCATCCAGGGTGAATCAGGGTATAGGAAAGATTTACTTTCTTTTCCTCCAACCAGGAGTCAAGTCCTTGGAGTTTGTGCATAATGATATAATCAATTCTAGCAGTAATGATTTAAAATCTTCTCACAGATTCTCTGCTTCTAACTAGTACAGTTTTCAAGAGTACATATTCAGGCTGTTCATTGAACACATTTGTTTTTAGGTTTAGTTTTTAATACTTGAGACTAAATAAAATTCTGAATTGCCATTTGGCAAATGGTAATGCTATTTGACTTTTTTGCTTAATAATAACTTAAAAGGCAGTTAAATTTCAATACCCTGAATATTTACACACAGGATTGGAAAATTTGTATACTTGTGATCATACTACAAAATAATACTGTCAGGAATACATGTGTACAAGAATATATTCACAGGTATATTTCCATTTTTGTTCCACAATTATAGGTTCCGCTTTGTTTTGTTATAGAGTAATTTATAGAAATTTTCTTGAAACAAATTTTTGATAAAACAAATTATTTGGTGTTGAGACATCTGAATTGAATGCTGTAAGTGAAGTGTAGAGGTGAAATGTCGAGTCAGTCTCTTTAGGTTAGAAAAGGTGAGTCTTTACAATAGGATTTGTGACTGCTGGTAAAGATGTTTAGGGAAAGAGTATAGCACAGAATGAATAATAGGAATAACTTCACTTTTCCTAGGGTGTTTATTTTTTGGTTAAGTATGCTAAATTGCAATATATATTAGCTGACTGGTAACTATTTGTGTCTAAAAATTCCTTTTCTATTAAAATTCTAGAAAAGGAATTTAGGACTAGAATAAGAAATTTTGTAATCTTTTTTATTATGACAGTTTTAGTATACTTTTTTTAGATGATATTAAATGTAATGTTCAGGGCTTCAATATTGTAATTTTTAGGAACTTATTTAAGGAGTACTGCTTTACAGAAATTACTAACTAAATCCAAAACATTTTCAATTAAATAAAATAATAAATTACAAGTTACAACAAGAAAACATTTTATTTACAAATTTTTTCTGATTTTATTTTGTCAGTTTAGAAAGGAAAACGTAAGAGGATTATAAATTTTCATGTTTTAACATGTTATTTATGTACTTGATTTATTTCAGTGTGTCATAATTATACATTTACTTGAATATAGCTATCCTTATCTTGTGCTTCCTTTAATGGAAAAAACAGAAATTGAATACAGTTAAAATTTTATTTTTAATAGATTGTGAAGTTACTTTTACTGGAAAAATAAAAATACATTAAACTTCATTGACATTTTTTGAAGATAACTCTTTTTGCAGGATTGGAATTGATATAAAAAGTCTCTCTTTTTCGCCCTGGTCGGTGTTGCTCAGTGGTTAGAGTGTTGGCCCCGAACTGGAGGGTCTTGAATTTGATTCCCGGTCAACGGTGTGTACCTGGGTTGCAGTTTCAATACCCAGTCCCAGCCGAACGAGTTCAGGAGGCAGCCAGTCCCTGTGTCTCTCACATCGTTTCTCTCTCTCCCCCTTTTCCGCTCTTTCTAAAAATCAATGGAAAAAATATCCTCAGGTGAGAATTAACAACAAAAAGGTCTCTCTTTTTCTTCCTGTTATTGTGTATACTAACTACTGCAAACCAATGTGTCTGTTCTATTTCCTTGTGAGGTAAAGAAAAATTAGATTTACATTTATATAAAAATTAGATATCTAGACGGTGAATTAAATAAAAATAAGACTACTGCCGTGACCAGTGTTGCTCGGTTGGTTGGGCATTGTCCTGTGCACTGAAAAGTGGTCAGTTCGATTTCTGGTCAAGGCACATGCCTGGGTTGCGGGCTTGATCCCTGGTGGGGTGGCATGAAGGAGGCAGTGGATCCCTCTCACGTCGATGTTTCTGTCTCACTTTCCCTTCCTCTCTCTCTCAAAATCAATTTTTTAAAATCTTAAAAATAAGACTACAAATCTAGGTTTGGGATTCTAATCTGGACACCACTACTACTTACTATAAGATTTAATTCACATTAGTTTCCTCGTTGATAATGTTGGACATAGAAGCTACATCTGCCTCATATGAACGTGCCCCCCCACCCCACCCAAGTAGGATTTTTTATTTGTCACCATTAAGTCTGAATTTTAAGCAGGTTCTTGGACTGGGGGGTCATATCCATCAGCCCGTTCAACTTTAGCACCTGTCTCATCCCTAGTAGCTTTTCCAGATCTGCTAACTTCAGTGTGAATCTCCATGAGTTTTCCCAGTTCATATTTGGGCTTCTTTAGCATTTGATTTTTCTAACAAAGACATGATGGAGCAGGTGAAAAGATTGGCAAGCCCTTTCTGTCTTTTCAGTGCTGTCTGGAATCAATTTATTGACCACTTCTTTCAAATCATTTGTACCTCTTGGGTCATGATTCCCATCATCCATATGTTCTTGACCTCAAAATTTATTATTTTCAGGCCTTATATTTTATCTGAGTTCCAAATTCATATATCTACCTACCACTTTGATATCTTAACTTGGTATCTGAAGTTTAGAATGGTTAAAAATCCTGACCTTCACTTCAAACCCTGTTTCTCCTCCATTCTCTTCCCTTTGCTAGTAAATGACAACTACATTTTTCCATTTGTTTAGGCCGGAAACTTTGGAACCCTTTTTATTTCTCTCATTCACACCCCACATATACTATTGTAATAGCCTATGACTTGTCGCTCTTCTGCCTCTATGTCAGAAGACCTATAGTCAGTTGTCAAAACAGGGACAGAGTATTCATTTTTTTTTAAATCTAAGTCCTATCACAACACTCCTCTGCTAATTCCTGCCAGAGGCTTCCCATTGACTCAGTACAAACTCAAAGTCCTACAGTGGTCTACAAGTGGTTGTGTGGTCTGACCCCCTTCAACTCTTTACCTCCTGCTTTCCCCACGTCATGTTGGCTTCCTTGCAGTCACTTTAACATTCTAGGCATGCTTTCACCTTAGGACCTTTGCACAAAGTTTTTCTTACGCCTGGACATTCCCAGAGATTCTCACAGCCCTCTTCGCAACTTTCTGGTCATTGCCCAAGGGTCATCTCAATGAGCCCATCCATGTCACCCTGTTTTAAACTGCAACCCTCTACATTCCCTTATCCTTCTTTGCTTTTTTGTTTTGTTTTGTTTTTGTAGTATATATTGCTTCATGTTTTCCTGCATCCCACAATGAAACAGTACCTCGCATATTTTAGGCACTCATATGTTGAAAGAGCGGATAAATCATACTGTCTTTTCCCAATACTCTCATTAATGTCAGTTTCCCTCTAGGAAGAGCATATGAAATTAACCCTAACATAATTAATGATGAGTACAGGGTAAATTAATAGCTTAAATTTATAACTACTAGCTATAATAAACAGTATTTTCCTAGATATTCATAATGCAAAAGTTTTACATTTGTTTACACTGTTAGTAGACTTAATTTATTGTTAAGATTAAAATATGTAGGAGTATCAAACTATATGCCTTTGATAATTCAATTTTTGTGCAGTTTAAACTTGGTTGATTTTTTAAAAATACATCTTTATTGATTTCAGAGAGGGGAGGGAGAGGGGGAGAAAGAGAGAGAAACTCAATGATGAGAGAGTCATTGATCGGGCCGCCTCCTGCATGCCCCCCACTGGGTTCGAGCCTGCAACCCAGGCATGTGCCCTGACCAGGAATCAAACAGCGATCTCCTGGATCCTAGGTCGATGCTCAACCGCTGAGCCACCCCGGCTGGGCAAACTTGGTTGATTTTTAAATTTCACTAATACATTCATAACATTCAGCACACTAAAGAAGTTTTCATTTTAAGCCAATACAGTAAATTTCAATTGGAAAGTAAGCCCTGGAGAAAAGACCACAACACAAGTCATTTAGGTAGCAAATCTTTTAGATAGCTAAGTAGAATTGATACTTTTAATTTCCCACAGCAATGCATTACAAATGTTTTTGTAATACATTTGCTTCCAGGATCTGTGGACCTTTGGATTCATCTTTTTACTCAATTCTAGAAGTTTCACAACAGTTATCTCCATTCTATTTGTTCTCTTTAGATTCAAATTAGACATGTGCTAAACTACATTCTGTCCTTCATAGCTTTGTCTTTGTATTTCCATCTCTGTCTCTGTGTGCCGCAATCTGGATAACTTTTCATGTGTATTTATTTGCATGTTCACTCTTCAGTTATTTCTAATTTACCATTTAATTCATTCACTGTGGTTTCTTTAAATTTTCATAATTATATTTTAAATTTAATTATATTTTAATAATTGTATCTAAAAGTTCTTTTTTTCAATCTGCTTGTTCATCATTGATCATATATTGTGCCCTTTATTTAAGGACACCATGTTAATGTCTACAAGAATTCCAGTATCTGCAAATCCTTAGAAGTTAAAATGTTTATTGTTTGTTCTGATGCCCACGCATAGTATCTGGCCTCTTCATGTTTGTGGTGACCTTTCTGAGCTTATTGCTTGTTAATCTGTGAGTTCTGCAGGTCAAAACTGGGCGGGCTTGACTCCACAGAGGATTCACTTCTGCCTCTACTGATAGTATGGATGCATCATATTCTGGGACCAACTAAGTACTCCCTTGAAAGTCTTAAGTAAGAGTAGGAGACCAGGATCTCTTTCCCCTCACCCTCACTCTACTTACTGGCCCAAAGCTCAGACTCCTGACAGCTTTGGGCATCTACCCTCAGGGTACCCACACCCCTCCTTTCTTCCTGCAGTTTCCCAGCTCACTGAATCTGATAGATTTTTGCCTGCCCCCAACTTCCTGTGAAACTCACAGCGCCTTAATGTGTATGTCTCAGACAGGGTCTTGTTCAGCAGGAGAGCCTCACATGTAGCCCACCACAATGCCAAAAGTGAGAACTTCCCTCCAATTTCCAGACACTCATAGCCAATTATTTCAAGTTTTACATTGTGAAAAGTCAAGAAATGTGTTTTTGTTTCTTTGAGTTGTTTTGTTTAATATTTACTTTGTAAAAACTAATCCTTCGTTTGAAATTAACTGGGAAACTCAATATCCTCAATGGGATGTGAGGAGAAGCCAGGAATGAAGAAAGGATATTAACACCAGAAAGTAGAAAAGGCATAATTTCTACTAATAAACCTGCAAGCATATATTTTTTCCCCCATTTTGCCACATGTCCTCACAACAGGTCCATAAACTAAGACATTTGGAAACTTCTGCTTTGAGGTTTAGGAAGACTTCTAAGTGCCTTCTGACTCAGAGAAAAAAAAGCAGGTACATTTACAACTGTAGTTTTGTGTGTGTGTTTTTTAGTCTATGGCAATATTGTTTGAAAATTTTCATCCATATGTGGTACATGGCAACTAAACTCATAAATCAATTGGAAAAATCTCAACCATTGTATTAATGATTAAACATACACTACTATACTGTTTTTCCATTTGTATGTGAAAACAAAAATTTTTAAATGTTTTTATTTAGGGAGAGGGGAAGGGAGAAGGAGAGAGAGAAACATTGGTGAGAAACATGGATCAGCTGCCTCCTGCACGCCCCCTCCTGGGAATGGAGCTCACAACCCGGCATGTGCCCTGACCGGAAATCCAACAGTGACTTCTTGGTTCATGGGGCAACATTCAACCACTGAGCCATCCTGGCCAAGTGAGAAAACACCTTTTTAAAAGTGAACTTACAAATAGTTAACACATTTTCCATTTGAAACTTGTTAATACCCATTAAGTTCTAAATATCTATTTCATTGAGTTGTTGAAAGGATACTGTGTTAAGCACCTAGCAGAGCACCTGACAATGGGGTAAGTGTTCTTGTTAAAGGTGATAAGCACTTGCTAATAGCCAGGCTATCAAGATGCAATTTTGAATCAGGAACTGTATTTAAAGACAAAAGACCTGCTAAGGGGATCAGGTGGGACAGTGCCCTTTAGGAATGGGGATACTGTCTTGTAGCAGCCTATTAGAAGAGTGGAAAATTTCCTACCTATTGCTAGCACAGGTACTGAGGGACAGGGGGAAATATTGTTCAGGAATAAGCAGTCAAGAGTCTACAGTGTTAGGCACAGAACTGCCACACACACAAACACATACATGACACCATGTTGGACTTGGATTCTGAACATGAGGCATATCAATTCTAGTGGCTTTTGTGAACAGGGCCTCCACCTTGGGGTAGTAAAAAGAATACACTGGGATATAATAACTATCAGAGACTTTTGGGGGGAAGTGAACATGGCCTCCAACATGATTTCTTCCAGACTTGAAGCAGATGAAGGAAATGTGCTTATTGCTATATCTTTTACTTTTCCACATTTTGTTTCTTTTTGTTGTTTTATACAGCTCTTTGCCTTGTCATGAAGAAAGTTACGTTTTAAATCATGCTCTGCAATCATGTTTGGTAGTAGCTGGAGTCCAAAAGACATTGCATTTATTTTTATTGCCTTTCATCCATTTATCTAAGTGTATATATATATATATATATATATTTTATAGTACTAATGGAGTTCCTTTTTAGTTTCACATTTCACTAGTTAAAAATGTTTCAAAAATAAGTTACTGTAATGAAGTCAATAATAGAGGTCTGGGTAGCATATAATCCTTGAAACTAGACTGTTGTGTAGAGACTGCTTATTGACCATCAGTATTCACTCTCCCATAGTTTAAAAGTGGGACTCCCACCTTTTAGTTGGGTACACAGCTGCTCAAATGGAGCCTACATTATCTGGCCTCCTCCTTTATGGTTAAATTGTAGCCAATGGGACACAAGTGGAAGTGACACATGTAACTTCTGGACCATGCCTTAAAAGTCCTGGGGCATGATATAGATGATGTAGTATAGAATTGTACACCTGAAATCTATATAATTTTATTAACCAATGTCACCCCAATTCATTCAAATTTTAAAGAGTCCTGGGGCATGCATTTCTTGCTGTTTTCCATTTCTTATGTGGGGTGTGGAAGTTAGAGTGAGCGTTTGCAGCCATTTCAGATGCCATGATGGAAGTTATGCGTCAAGGATGGCAAAGCAGCCATGCCAGCCCTGAACTACCACCTGTACTGTAATTTGAGAGAAATAAACCTGTATCATGTTTAAGCCACTGTGTTTTGGGTCTCTTTGTTAAAGCAACTTAGTCTGTGCTAAACCTAATTGAGGGATAGGTGAGCTTATGAACACAAACGAGTTAGACTTGCTGAGGAAGGGAAAGTGGATGGAAGAGGCCATTCTGCAAAAAAGGCCTCAGGAAGGGACATCTGTACAATACCAAAGACAGATTCTTCTTTGGGCAAAGGTCATTGAACCTGAGTCGGCTATCTGACCTTGGACAAGTCACTTAAACTTTCTCTGACCTTATAATGAAAAGATTGAAGAAGTTGACTGTTCAAGGATCCTTTCTAGCTCTGTCATTCTGTAAATGAATTTCGTTCTAGAAGAGACTGGAGAGAGATGAGGAGGATACCCTTCAAACATTAAGTGCCTGCACTGATCCCCCAGAGATGCATAGTCACATGTGGATCAAAAGCCGGAGCAGATGTTACCGGCGAGGCCCCGTAGTGGAAGTCTGTTCTCTAATGCCTCTGCTTGCGAACTGGTTCATTCCTAACTGATTGCACTTCTCTTTGCTGCGCCTTGCTGAAAGCAAGGGGCGGCCGCCAACACAAACTCACATTCTGAACTTTTCTGAACTACTTCCCTCAGAGCTGTAGGCTTGACAGCCCGCCTTCCAAGTTCACTGGGGTGACACTCTCCCCAGTACATTTGGGACGAGTCAGCAGCCCTCCAGCCTGCAGTAGGCTTCCACCTGCCAACGCCATGTAGGTCTTGGGTCTCTGTTACTGTTGCACACCACTCTCGCTACCAACTCTCCCTTTCAGGGGCTTCGCTGAGCTTCTGTAACAAGTAGGTCAAAAGGGCACCAGCTAAAGCAAGACTGACACGTCCCGAGGCGGACGGGCAGGCCGCGCAGGGCGCGTTAGGCAGCGGTGCCAGCGAGGCGGTCGGCGGCCCGGGTCCCTCCGCGTTACCGCTCTGCAGTCCCGCAGGGGTCCTGCTGGCGCCCCGCGTGGAGCTGGCTCGGCACCCGCACCGCGGGGCGCCAGCCCGCGTGGGAGAGGAAAGGAAGCCGGCCAGCAGTCTCTCTCACGAAGTCACCTGGTAAATCTGTGCTACAGAACTTGCCTAACTTGAATGTCTTCGCGGAACAAAAAGAGCGAAAGATTTGCAGGAATTCACAGGTGATCCAGTTGGGGAAAAAGGACGTTTTCTGTCCAGTTGGCCACGCCATCATCAGGCCTCCCCGCAGGAATTATTCATTTGGATGGGGCTTGGCTTTTTCTGTCCCCTCTGACTCTGACATTTAGTTTTCGGTCCTCAGAACAGACATATCCCAAGTGGAAATTTAAAATGTGGTGTGTGGCACTTACCCTCCAAGACTGGGCTGTATACATCGTACCAGGTTCCCAGCGGTAACACAGTCACACACAGGCGGAACCTACTGGTGTGAATAAAAGCTGAATTTGTCACCCAGAGTTATTTACATTTTTCAAGAGACGCCTCCTGATAAAGACGATGCTTAACCAAAGACAATTTCAGTGTCTCTCGGGTCACACAATTTTGCCATTCTGCCTAATCTAAGCCGCTGTACCAAAGCGACCCGCCCCGAAAGCCATTTCGCACGCCCGTTACTCGAGTTCTTCTCTCCCTCCCATATTCCCCCTTTCTTCCGGACTCGGAGCTGGTCACCTAAGATCCGGCTTGGAGGCTCTGGTTGCCAAGGGACAGGACGCGGGAGGGTGGGGACGCTGCACTGCGACAGTCCCGGGAGCTGGGGAAGACCTAGGCGAGGCGCCGCAGCCGCGCGTTCGGCTCCCTCCCGCCCGACAGGAGCTCGTCGCTCATTGGCTCCGCCGCTGTGGCGCTGGCCCGCGATTGGCCGGGCGGCCCTGGGCCTGGCGCTCCCCCGCCCCCGGGCGCTGGTCCCCGGCGGCTCCTCGGGCGGGGCGGCGCGGCGCGGCGCGGCGCGGCGCGGCGCGTGAGGGCTCGATGTGAGGGCTGCGGCGGGGGCTGCGGGCCCGGGCGCGGGAGCGTATGGCCCGAGCGCGGGCCGAGCCGGCCGCCGCCGCTGACGGAGGTGCAGCGAGGGCCGCCGCGGGCCTGTGAAGGTGAGCGAGACGCCGAGGGGGCTCGGGTGCCGGCCAGGGGGCGGGAAGTGCGGCGAGGGGCGGTGCCGCTGGCAGCCGGCGCGTTCCCGCCGCGGCCTCCATCCCGGCGGGCCGGCCGGGGTCCCGCTCGCCCAAACGCCCGCGAACGCGCCCCGGCGCCGGCCGCCGCCCGCTGGCGCCGCCCGCCCCGGAGCCCCTCCACCCGTCCCGCCCGCGCACCTGCCGGGGGAACCAGCTTCTGCCCGCCCGCCGGCCGCCCCGCGGGTCGCGCCGGCCGCGCCCCTCCGCCCGACGCCTTTGTCCGCCCCGGGTCCCTCTGCAGGCTGAGCGCGGGGCGCGGCGCAGGGGCCCCGCCGAAGGTGTCGGGGCTCTGCTCCGTTCATTCCGGGTGTCAGATGTGATTACTGTCTCCTTCACGACGGAAGCCGCCGGCGCGGTTCTCGGGGGTCTGGAAGCGGGGACGCCGGGCTCCCCCGGTGCGGGGCGCCTCGGGGCGCCCTCCGCCCCGCCCTGCCGGGGCCTTCGACCTGCCTCCGCGCCCTCGCTCCCCTTCCCTCCGCGGCTCGGGGGAAACTGCTGTCCCGAGGAGCCTTTGTCAATTTCAAAAAGGAAAAAACAATTAACAATGAGATGCCAGCTGTGGACCTCTGCTGGCCTTAACTAGTTAGGTTGGTCGCACAGAGACATTGAAATAAACCAAGCTTGTGGGAGTGGAGGAGACGACATGAAGGGCGCTCTTAGAGTGTAGCGTAGTAAACAAGTAGCATCTTTATTTCTGGTAAGTAACACGTTGCAGCTTAAACGTTAACTTTTAAAATATATTTTGTCGTGAATGGGAGTAGATTTAGTAGTGGTGTCATTTGAGCTTCAAACTTCTTGTCAGTTTTCTATGTCTACGCCCCCCCCCCCCCCCCGTGGGATGCACTGTGACAGTTCTTCTGAGAGAGTGGGTGTTACTGTGGACTGTCCGTCAGCGCTGTGCCCCCCGTACCTACATCCAGGCTCTGAGGGAGGCTTTCCTGAACATTCATTCATCCGACTGGATTGACACCGGGCACTCTCCCCGGCTTGGTGTGATTCAGTTGTGTAGAGAAAAATGTCAACAGAAAGCAAATTTTCACCTCTAGATGATTTAAATTATTCTTAAACGTGTGTATGAGTGTCATATTTGAAGTGTACATACAAGTTTTTAAGTGTTTAGTCTGGATTGCATTTTTGATTAGCTAACAGAGGCCTACACATTGTAGGTCACAATAAATATTTTAGGAATTTTAAGTAAATGTTTTGGAAGGGGGGGGGAGGGAAGCACCGAGTTCCATGCCCTGAATTATGTTTTAGACTGTTTTCTAAGGCCCAAACAAATTATTAAAAAATGCCCCGTACCCTAACATGTCAAATTGCATGGTAGGAAAAGTGATGGTGAGCCAGACTCACAGGTCGAGACCAGTGAAATTCTGTAAAGTCTCTCTTCAAGTGGGCTCAAGGCAGCGATTTACAGTTACTGATTTATGGTTATTAAAATAATTCTTAGATTTTTTGAATGCCAATAATGACCAAAATTGGAAGGGGAAAAATAATAATAGTGGTGATAAATTATTTACTGAGCACTTTTTGTATGCCACATAGTGTGCTGGGTGCTTTATATATTACTATTTAATCCTTACAGTAACGACAAAAGTAGGTATTTTTTTTTTATAGCTGGGACAATTGAAAGTGGTAAAACTGGATAAGAATCTAGATCTGACTTTCTATTTATTTTGTCAAAAGTGTACTTCATTGAAAAGCTACTGTCTCTCCTTTTCTGCCACATTTATCTTTATGAATTTCGTTAATCTGAGGATCTCTGGAATGGTAATGTTACTACTACAAACATTATATAGTTCTTACTGTTGTACCAGGTAGCTTGGTCCATGTATCCTCAGAAGTATGTGGGCTAGCCACTATTTTTTGTTTTATAGATGAGGAAATTGAGGCACAGAAATAAGTAATCTGAACCATATAATACTTTAACTGGTAGAACCAGAATGAAATTTGAGCAATATGCCTCCAGAGTCTATACTTGTATCCACAACATGATTCTAGCCCATCAATAGGTAGTCTCTTGTTGCTAGAAAACTGTGATTTTAGAGTGCTTAGTGTTTTTCTTTGTTTCTTTTTAATGCTCATGCAGATACATGTAGGATAACTTTTGATGTGCACCACCTGATGTCCTATATCAATGTTTTATGTAAACAGTTACATAGTACTAGTCGTAGTTGACCTGAGAGCTTCTATACTCCAACACCCCATCCCAACATTTAAACATCTCAAAATCCTCAGCACAATCCTAGGAGATAGATCCTGTTATTTTATGCTGCATCACATTTGTGGGGTGCTTTTATTGTCTTCAAAGTGCTTTCACAAAATAATCCCTTTGATTCTTCTATGATGTCGGTCAGAGGTATTATCATTTAATGTTACTGCTGAAGTTAAGATGACTTGCCTTAATTAGCATATGTGGAGTTAATACTCAAAGCAGAGCTGCAGAGTCCTATGTGCACTACTTTTGGCCCTGTACCAGTCTGTCAGTGGATCCTCACTTTGTACTTCTTATCCTAAAATAGATGATATTTTCCATAGGAACAGCTTCTCTTTGGTGATTATATTCCCAACCCAGAATTCATCATAGATATGACTAGCCTTTGTCTTATTTTCATCTGTTTATGTTCTAACTTCAGATACAATGCCTGGTACATAGTGAAGGCTCAGCAGATGTTTGAAGAAAATAAGAAATGTCTCACATACATTGATACAAAAAAAAGTTTTTAAAATTATTTTTTTAAATTGTGGCTTTATTGAAGTATAATTGACATAAATTCTTAAAATTCTCTAAGTTTAAATGGTGTAGCTTCATTTTCACTTTGATACCACAGCCTTTCCCCTACCCTACCTCACAAACAGCTTTCAAAACTGTTTCATTGAATTATAACTAACTTCAAAATCTGTTAGACTCTATCTTTCTCCACCCCAAGCCATCATGCCTAACCTGCTGTCTCCCCTGTACTGTATCTCTTGTATATAATGGAAACAATAAGGATGTGAGAGTCAGTTTTACCTGGCTCTGCCTCTTATTAGTTCTGTGGCCTTGTACAAATTACTTAACTTCTCTGAACCTGTTTCTTCATCTTGTAAAAGTAGGGAGAACACCTATCTTACAGGGGTGTGGTGAGATTTTATTGAAATAATAGTTCCACCATCCCTAGAAGTACTCAGTAAGTAATAGCTCTTATGTGTCCCTCTTCTGCCCCTCCATGGCTCCCCTCTGCTTTGGCTCTCAGCAAATGGTATTAAAATGATCCGTTTGTCTGTTAGTATCCCTCACTAGACCATAAACTCCTTGACAGGGACCATGCCATATTTATTTTTGATGCTTGGCACATAGTTGGGACTCACTGAATGTTTATTGAACTACATTCATTTTGAAAGCCATGTAGATCCTTTTTTCTTGGCAATCCTGTTGCCCAAAGATTTTGGACACCCTTGGTCATTGGATATGTTATTCAAGGGCTCCTGGATTGAAATAGGGGATGTGACGTGAGGAGAGAGGGGTGGAGAGCCAGATGAGGAAGCAAGGGAAGCCTCCACTCTGCAGGAGTGAGCACATGAGGGTGTGTGTGTGTGCGCGCGCACGCACGTGTGTAGATGTCCAGGTTTTTTATGTGAGTGCCAGGCTGTGTGTTCCAGTGTGTATGTAAGGGTTAAAGCTTATCAAGCTAATGGTTACATTACTTCTGAAGACAAGGAAGAGGAGAACTTTTCCAAAAAAGTTGTTACAAATATATAAAAATAACACTAATTATAGTTTTTCATATAATCTCTCTGTCATTTATAGTTAATAATCACTTGGCACAATGATTATGCTTATCCCAAAATGTCAGATTAACTTGGTTTTAAGTTTCATTTGATTACATCAGTAAAAGTTAAGTATGTTCAGCCTCCCTTGTTTGTAGCATGGACATTCACTCAGAAAAATAAATATTGCTTAGGACTAAAATGAAATTATAATTCTTTTTAACTAGCTATTTTTTACAGTTTAATTCTATCTTCCTAAGTGTGCCTGATTTATACTTTGCTAATCAAAGTATACTTGATTACAATTACACTAATTGTATACAATTCCTGCCCCCAATGTTTTATTTTGAAAAAGTTTAAACATATAGCAAAGTCAAAAGAATTTCATAGTAAACACCTGTATACCCACCTGTTATATTCTACCATTAATATTTTTGTATTATACTTTTAATCACATATTTGTCCATTTTTCTATCCATCCATTGAGTCATAACGTTAAAATGCTGTTATATTTGAAGAGTTTGAGCTATATAGTTTGTGTTTATTTTAGGTCAATTTTAATTTTCCTTTACATAGTAACAGATAATTTTTAAGACATAAACTGATATATAATGTTCTGAAAACATTTGGATATCAGATGTAAATAAATTTGTCTTCTCTATTTCTAGTTCCAAAAAATGAGTCGTGGGTATTCAGAAAACAACAATTGCCTGAACAATAACAACCAAATGGTGTTAGACATGCTCATTTATCCATTAATCGGAATTCATCAGACCATCAACTGGGAAACTGTGGCAAGGCTTGTGCCAGGCTTAACACCCAAAGAGGTAAATAACAGTCCCACAGATATCTCCAGGAAAAAATCAGAAAGCAAGAAAATAATTTTGAGTTTTACTTATTTATATGTAGGTATAAATACTTAATGTGCATATGATATGATTTGACTAGATAAAAACTATATAAATTATATAATACATTAACCCACCTGGTATGTCTATACAACTGAAAATTCACTCACAATATCTTTTTTTTTTTAATTGATTCCAGAGAAAGAGGAAGGGTAGGTGTATATTTTTCTTCCTTTGCGCCTTCCAGTCTGCTATGGAATTTACCATCCACGTCGATGTTGATGAGATTAAAAATGGATGCTATAGCAGTGTTGTTTGATCAACACCCATAGTAACATAGTAAGGAAGGCATTTTGGTGAAGGAGTACTTAGCCTTACTATTCTTAATGTACTATTGATATTTTCTAATATATTTTAATGTTTTGCTAATCTGGACCTTCTCAGTTGATTTCATGACCAGCTAATGGGTTAAGGGAAAACACTGTACTAAACAAACTAAGTCCAAGTAGGTGGCAATGAAGTGTTACTACGATATTTTATGCAAGGCACTGTTAGGAACAAAGTCTTCATTATTTTAATAAAGAAAATCTGGTGTCACAAATCAGAAACTTTTTGGTTTACTTTCCGTTGAAGGTTAGAATTTGGTCTTATTCCTGGTGGAAATTCATTTAATGTTAATATATTAGCCAGGTTTTTAACTAAATTATTAAAATTGCTATCTGATAATAGATACACACCACAGGAAATATGGTTGATAAAGGCATTCTTCATTTTTCTACAAGAGCATAAACATATTAGGCCTTTGGGTTAAAGTGTATTTTTAAAAAATTCTACCCTGAATTAAAAAAAAAATTTTCAAGGGCTTTTTTGTATTGAAACATATGCTCATTTTTCAGTAGTTACCCAGTGGATTAATATTCACTTACAAAAAAAATAATTATAGCAAAGTATCTTCAAATAGTAGGCAAGAATGTATTTTCTTATTTTTTTAATTTAAAGTCCCCCAGACCTGCATTTTCTTACTTTTATATCATTACAGTGTGCAAAAAGGTTTGAGGAACTGAAGAGCAGTGGAAGCTCACCTGTTGACAACCAGTACAGTCCCCTAATGGCTGGAGAGAGTCCTGTTGAAACTTTAGCCACGTATATCAAATCCTCACTTCTTGACACACACGGAGAATTTCAGGAAACTTCAGTTGGTCAGGATGCAGTTTCCAAAACAGGTAAGGTTTGAAAACAAAATGCAGTGTTTGTCCTTACAATAATTCTGCAAAATATTATGTATTACAGTCACCTTTTCTTTATTTATATAAAGGCTAATATAAACATTAATAGAAAAACCTATTCGTATTTGTATATTCCTAAGTTTTAGAAAATTTTCTTTTCTGTATATGAAAAAAAATTTAATGTTAAAGTACAGGTCATGCCCAGCCAGGTGTGGCTCAGCGGTTGAGCGTCGACCTAGGATCCAGATGATCGGGGTTTGATTCCTGGTCGGGGCACGTGCCCAGGTTGTGGGCTTGGTCCCCAGTTGGGGGCGTGCAGGAGGCAGCGGATCAATGACTCATCATTGATGTTTCTCTCTCTCTCTCTCCCCCTCTCCTTTCCTCTCTCTGAAATCAATAAAGATTTTTTTTTTTAAAAAAAATACAGGTCAAATACTATTATCAAAAAAAGTTCTTTACCAAAATTTTACTGTCATAAATTTTAAAGGAATTTGCCCTATACCTTTTACTTAAAGTTCCCCCCTCTTCCCCAGAGGGAATCTTGCTTGTCTCTTGTGTTACCTTTTTTATCTTTATTGCAGTCAAAAATAGCTTCACATGACACAGTGGCAGGGTAGAAGAGATGTTTCTCACAATTGCTTTGGAAATAACTGTTTTTAGAAATCCTCGGAGTGTAGTGAGTTATTTTAATCTCAGCAACAGCGGTCAAAGTATTGATGTAAACATTTACTTCAGGAAGAGAAATTTATACTATTGGCTTTTGAGCATTTGACCCTGTTTCTACACACCATATCAGGATTTTTTTAAAGCTTCAGTATAACATTAGCAATTTGTTATCCCTTTTTTGGACTATTTCTTCCATGGACCTTTGGAAATACTGAGGGAAATGTCACCTGACCAAGTACCATCTTTAACTAGCCTTGAGAACCTGCATTTACAGTATAACCATTCATTAGGTAAAAACCCATTCTGAGCTGGAAATGCTAACCTCCCCCCTTTGTTTTTGTATGTGTTTGTTTTTGTCTTTAAGGAAGACATAGTATAGCTTCCACAAGGAACTGTTCTTCAGAAAGTGAAAATTGTACTACTCATAGTGGTGGAGAAAAGACTGAAGAATCTGAAGGGTAGGAGGCTGGTTCTTTGCTAGATAAGATTTAATATCAATATCCACTTTAAATTATAAAATATATGATTGGTGATTGTATACATCAGTTACTATAATTTAGGAAATAACACATTACACAATTGATAAACATTCAAAATCAGTGTTGTTCATGTACTGAACTATAAATAATTGCTTGATAGCTAAACATGGCTTATTTGTGTTATTTATAAATTGGACTAGTTTTTCATTTTAAAACTTCATTTTGAAATATTAGAAATAACCTCTATTAACATAAAACTTTGAAAAGTAAAATTTTAAATCTAAAGAAATATCTGTCATTAGTTCTCCAACTTTATTAAAGAAACTGGATATGTAATTTAGAATAATGTATTTGAATATAACTACTCATTTTAGAAACATTTAAAATTTAGAATATATCTTTCAGTATATTGCAAGTTTTGAAACTTTTGTATTGTTTTGTATATTTTACATACACTAAACTGCATATATTTTAAGTATTCACTTTGATGAGTTTTAACAAATGGGCTCACCTAGTATCCATCACCCAAATGAAGACATAGAACATTTTCATTGTCTCTTAAAGTTCCTTTGTGTATTTTCCATTCAGATAGTTCTTTTTATAACAGCCTTATTACTATATAATTCACATACCATAACATTTACCCTTTTGAAAAAGTCCTGGAGATAGATGGTAGTGATGGTTGCACAGCGATGTGAATGTACTCAATGCTCCTGAACTGTACACTTAAAATGACTAAAATGGTAAATTTTATGTTATGTATATTTTACCACAATAAAATAAAATCACTCTTTTAAAGTGATTTTTAGTTTATTGACATAGATTTTATTTTAACTGATAGAAAAATCAGTTTGTATGGCAGAAAAATTTTATCAGATAATTTTTTTACTGGAATTATCTAATATTTTATATGGTGGTCCAAAATGTCACAGAAACTTTATGCTTCATTATACTTGCCATTACCTGTTTATATTTATTTGGAAGAACAATTTGCAAAGAGTTATTTAAATTCCTTTGACTTTGACAGAGTGTTAATTAATAACCCTTTTTCTGGTAGCCCAATTTTATTTCCAATATAATTATTTATTTATTTTTCAGTTACAGTTGATATTCAGTATTATTTTATATTTGTTTTAGGTGTACAACATAGTGGTTAGGACAAATGTAATTTTTTGTGTTAGAAATTTATGAAGTTCAATTAAACACACATTAAATTCATATTGTAGGACGCTGTATCTCTTCTTATTTAATTCTTCCTTTTGTAATGACATGTAGGCAGTTGTGGATCACTAATGTTTCTTTTTGAGGTAATATAATTTTCAAGGGATAGTAAATTCAAGGAGTATATAATTTTCGAAGCAATTGTTCTCATGTATTACCTGAACTTATTCTCAAATTATTTTTAAAATATGTAAATAAGCACATTGTAGTCTTAAGAATTCTTTTAACTATATTTACGAATTTATATTTATTGAATGCCTGACAAATTTTCTTGTTGTTAAAAATAAACTAAGTTGCTGTGCTAATTTTTCAGTTCTCTAGTGAATAATTTTAACTGTTTTTTCCTACTTATTACTAGTAAGAAAATTTTAGTATTTAACTTTATCTCCTTCCCAGACCCATAGCCATGTAAAAGTGCTATTTTATACTCATCACAAGAATTAGAATGTATTATTTAATTTTTCTTTGTGAATTGGTATTGTTTTTTAAAAATTTTCTCACTTTTAACTTGAAAATAATACATTTAAGCCCTATAAATTACGAGTTCCATAGTAAAAATATTTTTGTTTTATTAAGTTAGTAGTTTAACTAAAATTATTCATAATCTCAGGTATGGATCAGATTAGCAAGACACTTAAATCCTGTAAAACTAATTTGTAGTCAAACCTTCAAAAACATCTTGTTCTCATACTTCCAATAAATGTTAATATTCTTGGTTCCTCTTCTAAAACCCTAACAATTTCATTTCTGTGAAACATTTTTTTTTGCAGGCCAAACATGGTGATCCATGTATGTGATGAAGCAAAAAGCTTGAAAGAAGATTTTATTTGTCCACGAGATCT
The DNA here is from genome assembly GCF_054644295.1 of Miniopterus natalensis. Classification (NCBI taxonomy): domain Eukaryota; kingdom Metazoa; phylum Chordata; class Mammalia; order Chiroptera; family Miniopteridae; genus Miniopterus; species Miniopterus natalensis. The sequence continues at coordinate 32,735,546 of NC_142093.1, forward strand.
TTTGATATCAGAAATGAAGTATTTTGCTGAATATTTATCTATGGATGCCCAGCGCTGGGAAGAGGTGGACATTTCAGTTCACTGTGACGTTCAGATTTTCAACTGGTTGATAAAATATGTTAAAAGAAACACTAAGGAGAATAAAGATTGTGAGATGCCCACTTTAGGTAAAGAACAATTTATTACTTATTTAGTAGTTAAATTTGTGTGTCACCTGGTAGTTGCTTCAGGCCAGACATGAAATGTGGATAATTGCTTGAACATTAACATTTATACTCAGATTAGTAATTCCCCTTTAGGAAACAGATACCTCATCTTTTTCAGTAAATTATAATGAATTTATGGCAAATGGACAGGTCTCTAGATCAGCATTTCTCACTGTATGGTACATAGACTACTGGAGTTCTGGAGGATCCTTTTAGGGGATCCACGAGGTCAAGACAGTTTGCATAATAATACCAAGATGTATTTGTCTTGTGTCTTGACATATGTTCAGGTGGTGCAGAAGTAACGGAGGGTAAAACTGGTGCAGTGTCAGCTCACATCAAGGCCAGGGCACCAGACTGTACTCTGGTGGTCTCTGTAATCTTCACCATGTGTTCATAGTAAAAAGGAAAAAAAGAAAAATAATCCAGGTTCACTTAAGAATGTCCTTGATGAAGCAGTAAAAATTACTAATTTCATTAAGTTTTGACTCTCGAACATAACATCTTTGTAACATTCTGTGAGATGACACAGGAAGTGGACTCAGTCACACACCACAGTATGGTGGCTGTCTTGAGGAAAAGTACTGGTGCAGTTTTGTGAGTTGCAAGTTAACCTAGTTGTTTTTTTAAAAATAGAAAACTATTTTTACTTGAAAGAATGACTAACAGACAAATTATGGTTATTCAGACTTAGGTATTTTGCAGATACTGTCTTGAAAATGAATTAAGTGAGCCGGTCAACTAAAGGGAAATAATTGCTAATATTTGTTGCCAATGATAAAATTCAAGCTTTTAAGTGAGAATTAAAGTTTGGAAAACTTGTATGTGCCTTCATGTGCTTGACAGCTTCTTAATATTTAAAGACTTTTCTGATGAGATGTGTGGTCATATTAAAAAATGTGATTTTTTTAATATATTATACAATGAAATGTTTCAACATTGGAGGATCTACATAACTCAATGAACCAATATTTTCCAAATGACTAATGCGTGATGTTAAAAAAATCATACATGGGGTTAAAGGTTCAAAGCGCAAGATCAATCAGTGGCGCTTGAGGTAACAGAATGGAAAAGTTCATTGATGAGATTTCAGATCCCATTGCAGCTAATTTTAAGAAAGTACCATTTGTCAAGTTTTGACGTAACATCGAAGAAGACTACCCACATAGAGAACGTAGAACCAGATATGAGAATCCAGCTGTCTTCTATTAAGTCAGACTGAAGAAATTTGCAAAAAATGTCAGACTGTCATTCTTCCCACTAAATTTTTTTTCATTTTGGAAAATATATTTTTCATAAAAATATGTGAACATGTAATGAGTTTATTCTTTAAAATGAATTAATAAATTTTTTTCTTTTAAAATTTCTAATGTTATAAATACTGATACAACCCATATAGGCTCTTTAGGCATCTAAAGAGCCAGCTGATGCTATTGTTTCAGTAATATTGTTTCAGTTTTTAAGATTGAAAAGGAATCTTGAGAGTAAAAGTTTGAGAACCAGTATTCTATATGATAAGAAAAAGAATTACTAAGTAATCTTTCATTGAGCATAGACTTGTATAGGAAATCTCACGAGTGGTTTAATAAAGTCTTTCTGTGCACTAGAATTGCTGTTTGCAGCAGTACCAAAATATTTCTAGCCTTTTATTAGTAAATGAATCTATACTAACAGTATAAAAGTTTTCTGAGGAAATTTACAATTTATTACATTTTAAGGACCAAATTTAATGGAAAATTTTCTAGTGATCCTTAAATAAAAATTGCAAGATTGCTAAATCAAAAATTTCAGCCAATCAGAGTTCAGAGATTCTAGACCATCCAGATATGATAGGCATGTGTGAAGTAAAAATCAAAATACGTAGAGAGAAAAAACTTTTCTTATTGTTTGATCCAGCATATTTATGTGTATAATAAAGGTAAAAAAAAGTGGTAGTCACTGCAATCTTTGACCTTAAGTCAGTGACTAGAAATGTAAACTTTTATAAACACAGTCCTTATTCTAACCTGGAAAACTACCAAAATGCTTAATTAAATCTCTGATGATTCAGCCATTGGGCCTTCATTGGAATGGATGATATTACAGTTTTCAAAGGAACTTTTTCACCAGTTCCTTCCTCCCTTCATTTTTATTTGAGAACCTTTAATCTAGAGTTGTTATTTAAGGAAAGGTTGGGATTACTTATTTTAATCATTGTCTGTATAGTTCTTTCTTTAGATGGATTGTCTTAGTGCTGTAATGGTAAAAATCAGATTTTTCTTTTTATTAAATATACCTCATAGAAGATGACTTAGGTTTACTGAAACAATAGCATCAGCTGGCATCCCCTTTCCCTGGTTGCCTCAGAAGGCTTACTCAGTCTGCCTTTAGGAAGTAACTAGCACTTCTACAGAAGTAAATTTTATATTATCTTTCAGAATCTTTTTCATTAAGTATGTGTTCATAACAAGCATTGAACTGCTTTTGAAATAACTAATAACAAGGGTTCTCATTAATCATTTAAAATTACTTATCACTGATTTTGTGTGATGAATTATATTCTCCATTTTAATTATCTTTTCTCCTGGTTTAGTTAAGGAGAAGTTTGCATGTGTCATATGTTTAGCTGGAGTCCTTTTACTTGACATAAATCTAACTAATTCTAGGACAAATTTACTGTGCATTTTCTTTATACCCTCAGTTTGAACATTTTCTTCCTTTCACGTATGTAAGCCATAGTAAGTTTATCTTAAAATATTATTAAAGTATCATCCTCTTTTAAGGTGAGAGGAAGCTTGCTTTGAGGCGATTGAGGTACAAATAAAAAGGAGAATTAAAATTTTTGTTGTTGCTTTTTAGAGCCAGGAAATGTCATTTCAATTCTTATTTCTTCAGAGTTTTTGAAAATGGATTCACTGGTAAGTATTAATAAAAGATCTGAGCTCTTCTGTTCACCCAGGCTTGATTTAATCTTTAACTTGATTTTTCCTTCAAGTGATATAAAATTCTAAGGCATCTATCTGAAGTTATTGTTAATTCAAGCGCATGATTCGATTAGAACTACTCATGTTTGAAGGTATTTTGTTCTGTTGTGAAATGGGTTAAGGCTACTGTATAGCATTTATAGGTGATGCCTATAAAGCAAGCAATATATCCTCAAGGAGCAGCTCTCTTTGTATTAGAATTGACTTTACCCTAAAAGGGAGTTTGCTCTAAAACCAAATTAAATAAAAATTAATTGGAATTTTTTTTTTACTATTTAAGTAATTTCTTTAAGCATGTTTTGCTAATTTGTGTCTTTCATTTATAGTTCAGCAAATTAAGAAAAAACACCCAACTATTAAACAATATAATTTTGAATGGGTAAATCAGATGCTGATATCTGTTGTTTAATGAGTAGTTGATGAAACATAAAGCACAGTATATACATATACATATACATATACATATACATATACATATACATATACATATACATATACAGCTTTAACATTAAATACATGTGTTTTTCTTTTTTTCTTTTTATTTAATGAATTTATCATTCAAATGTTTTTATATATTCTTGTGGTTTTACTTTAAATAAATATTTGCTTTTAGTCCCTGATAAGACTACACAGGGCAGAACACTCCTTTGCTATGTTAACAGATGTGAAATTTGTTTATTTGATTGTTTGGGGTTTTACTAGTTCCCTGTATTCTTTCTACTCCTTAGTCCCTCCCCCATTCAGTTGATGGTATTAGTTGCTTCAGGGAAGGATTATAGAAGAAAAAAATCTTTTTAAAGAGTCTTTAACATTTGAGTTTTGAAATCTAAGCCCTAAAGGATAATTTTTCTGCCATAAGCAAAATGTTTTAAACAATACATGATTAGCCAATGCTAGTTTTCCCCAGAACCCAAATCTACCTCAAAAAGTAAATAAATATACTTTAGGTTGGAGAAAGGGGAAAAAAGAGCAAGCACAACACGACTGAGAAAACCCTGAAGTGACTGAAATTATGTTTTTGCTACTCAGAGAAATGGGAACTTAAAATTGTAACTAAGTTCAGTGATAGGAAGTCACATATCCTGTACACTTGAGTTTGTAGACTAAGATTTATACCTGCCACAACCATGAAAGATGCTCATTGCAGTATTGTTTGAAACATTTTAACAAGGTTGAAAATGATTATTCTAGCTATGTTTATATGTTTATACACATTTGACCTGCTGGACCACTTTGGAACAGTGTAGATAACCCAAATAGACAAAACCCAAATAGTACCTAGCAGTACATGGATAAGGCTTTTAATGAATTTTATCTTTGAAAGGTATTGATATGACATCCTTTATGCTGCTATTTTCAACATTCATTTTCTATTCTGTGTCTTACAGGTTGATCAATGTATTGAGTATTGCCACAAAAATATGAATGACATAGTAGCTACCCCATGCAACATGAACTGTATTAATGCAAATCTTATTACACGTATAGCTGATTTGTTCACACACAATGAGGTTGATGATTTAAAGGACAAAAAAGATAAATTTAGGAGGTAATTTTTAATTTTAACTCTAGTGTTCCTATTAGAAAAAAATATTTCTATTTCATTTTAGTAAAACATTCTATTTTTAGGTTATATTTAGAAATATATTACCATTTTATTTTAAATGAAGTAAAATATATCCAGAGCCAATTGTTCAAGATAAAAATTAGTAATTAAATCAGTTATTTTGCATAATATACATATTAGTTTACTGTTGCAGTAAATTATATGAGGAATTAGTAAGACTGGCCTTAGTATAAAGGAGAAGAGTGGTAAGAAGTGGGGTCAGCAGCGGTCATGTCACTTAGGGGCTTTTTAGGTCATAGTAAGGAGTGTAAACTTTATTTGGAGTGTGAATAGCAGCAGAGGAGTGGCATGATCTGGTTTGTTAAGAGATCATTTTGGTTGCTATGTGGAGAATAGATTATAAGGATATAAGAAGCAAGGAGACCTACTAGGAAGCTAATGCAGTAGTCTGGTGAGAGACAAAAATGTTGGGAATTGAGTGGAAGCAGTGGAGATGGAAGGAAGTAGATGGAATCAGAGTAAGTTATTAGAAAGATATGACAGATTTTCAAATGTAATGATGTAGGAAGAGTATTCTAGGGTACTTACTAGGCTTTAAAGTTGTACAAGTAAGTGGATGGTAGTGTCATTCACAGAGAGTGGAAAGATTGAGGTGAAGGGAATCAAGAGATGGGTTTGGATCATGTTAAGATTATTTAATATACTTTTAGACATCAGGTAGAATGACAGGTAGATAGTTGGATATACTAGTCTGAAGTTCAGGTCAGAGGTCAGAGCTTAAAGTAGAAATATAAGCATAGATGAGGTTTGAAACCATAGAACTGGATGAGATTTCCTAACAAATTCTCCTTTCTCCCCTGAATTCCAGTGGCACCTTTATTATAAATCAGGTGAATATATATGTGAGGTTTGTTTCTGAATTCTCCATTTTCTGTTGATTTCTTTGTCGATACTTATATCAGTAGCACACTGTCTTAATTGTAGCTTTCTAATATTTTTTTGGTATCTAAATTCTCTAGTTTTTTCTTTCTTTAAGATTGCTGTTTTAGCTATTTTAGGTTCCTTGCATTTCCATATAAATTTTATAATCATTTTTTCTTTCTCTCTCTCTCTCTCTCATACACAGACACACACACCTGTTGGAATAATTTGGGATTAATATTGAGCCTGTAGATTTGTGAAAATTTGACATTTTAATAATATTGAGTCATTCAGTCCATGAACATGGTATACCCATCATTTATGTTAGCCATGTTCTATAGTTTTCAGTTGAGAGATATTTTTCATTTTTTATTAAATTTATTATTGAGTATTAAATTTTGGGGGTGTTGGTGTAAATGCTATTTTTATTTATTTAATTTTCTAATTGTTAGTAAGAGAGTATTGATAAAAACTATCCAAAATTTAGAGGTTCAATAGAGGAGTGACACCAGTGAGGGACCGGAGAAGGAGGAGCCAATGGGTTGAAGGAAAGAAGGTTTCAAACAGGAGGAAGTGATTAAGTGATCAAATGTGTAGAATTCTGTTGCCATGTAGAGTAAGATGAGGAGAGAAATATAACCAGTTAGATTTAGATAAAATTTTTCCAGATGTTTTGCTCTGAACAGTTGCTGAAAAATTTAGCAGTAGCTACTAGGGCTAGGTAGGCTCAATAAAGACTTTTTTTTAAGGAGAGAAATATTAGATTATGTTTATTTGCTGACCAGGATGATTCATTAGAGTGGGAGGAATTGATCATGTAGGTATTGACCCAAGAGTTTAGTCCTTAAGGGAAATGAGACAAAGGAGAATAATTATCCAAGAGCTAAATACTTAAAAATGAGATCAGGATCCTAAATCTGGATCTGGCCTTTAATAGCAGATGTTACATGAGGGAGAATGGAGACAGGATGGTCAACTTGGAATTAATGACAATTGGCTTAATTAGAAGATTTAAATTTCAGTCACATTTTGCATGTTAATAAAGTATTAATATTTATTGAATACTTACTGCTATGTTTGGCACTCTTTTTTTTTTTTTTTTTTTTTAATGTTTTTATACCATTAGGGACTTCTACACTTTTTTTAATATTTGTTTTTATTGATTTTTAGAGAGAGAGAGATAGAAACATTGGCTGCCTCCTGCACACCCCCTACTGGGGATCCAGCCCACAACCTGGGCATATGCCCTGATCAAGAATTGAACTGGGTGACCTCTGGGTGCATGGGACAACGCTCAACCAACTAAGCCACACAGGCCAGGCTCTGGCACTCTTAAACAACATGTCATTTAACCCTCCTAAAAACTTAGGAGTTTGGAATTATTAACCCCATTTTATGGCTGAGAAAACAACAATCAGAGAGGTTAAATTGCCAAAGATCACATACTGAGTTACTGGTAAACTCAGAATTGTTAAATTTCCACAATCTTCAGTCTTGAATATTCTACCAACAAAAGACTAAAAGAGAGGTAGTTATTCATCAGTCTTATTTTTCTTGTGAAAATAGATTGTTGATCAAGCAGTTCCTTTTAGGAGGTGTATTTACTTAGAACACTAAAACTTTATTATAAATTCCCAGAGAATTAATAAATCTAAGGGTTTATTAATCTTATTTGCTACATGTGCAGATATGTCAGCATTTGTTTTCATTACTGTTAAGTAGCTTTAGTAAAGTAGATATAGGAAATTAACTTGTTGGTCATTTGTTAACAGTAAACTGTTTTGTAAGAAAATTGAGAGACTGTTTGATCCTGAGTACTTGAACCCAGATTCTCCAAATAATGCGGCAACGCTGTACAGGTATGGTGACCTGTTTTTCTTTGCTTTGCTATATGATGCAGCTAAATTCTTTAATTTTACTACATTGAAATTTTTCTTCTTGTGTGTTTTTGTATCTTTTTTTGTTATAGATGCTGTTTGTGTATGAAACTTTTAACAAAAGAAACAGAAAGAAGAATTCCTTGCATCCCTGGAAAAATCAATGTGGATCGACATGGAAATATTGTGTACATTCACATAAGGTGTCGTGAAAATAAAATACAGCTTTTCACATGTGAATTACTAGTGTATTTATAGAAGCATTACTACTCCTGTAAGGAAAAGGATATACTTTCTGCATATGATCCAACTTTGATTTAGAAAGATGCTACTTTCAAAACAAAGTTGTTTTAAAGGCTATGTTTTATTAATTGGGTAATTATCAGTATGTTTTCAAGTTTTAAAAGAGTAAAAATGGTTGTGCCAAACCGGCTAGGGCACATCTAATCAATTCTTAATGTGCAGCCTTTGAGAATAATGTTGTAAAGGAATATATATTTACATACAAATTGTTAGTAGTAAATTAAGAGGCAAAAAGAACAGGTTATAAAACAAAACTAGAAACACACTCAAATGTTAACTGTGGTGTTACCTTTGAGTAATAGTATTATGGATGGTTTTCATTTTCTTCATGCTTGTTCTTATTTCTATATTAAAAATGTACACCACTTTTATTAAAGAAAAACTGACAAATGTTAGATTTCATATGTTAAACATTAAAACAGAAGTACAGAAAACACATTTGACCCTAATATGAATAGCACAATCAACTTTAAATGTTTCCTTTTTTCTGTATACAATAATCAGGGAATCTTTGTTAGTTATTATAAGCACCTGGGATTTTCTACTTTTTTGTCTTGAGACTTTACTCATCTTCTAAAATTATGTCCATTCTGCCCTGGCCAGTGTTGCTCAGTTGGTTGGAGCATCATTCCAGACACCAAAAAGTGACAGGTTTGCTTCCTGGTCAGGACACAGACCCAGGTTGTGGGTTCGATCCCTGGTCAGGGCACATGCGGGAGGCAACCACACATTGATGTTTCTCTGTCTTTCTTTCTCCTTCGCTGTCTCTCCCTCCTTCCTCTCTCTAATATCAATTTTGACAAATTATATCCATTCTGATAGCAATAACTTTTATGTATTCTATGTATATTCTGACAGTGGTAACTATGTGAAAAAAATGATACTAACTTTAACATCCATTTTTGTTTTATTCAGAGTATTTTCCAGCAAGTCAGCTGTTGATATTTTTTAAATTGTCTTTAACTTAAAACAGATGTGCCTGTGTAATTTGTAATAACATGATGGCATTTTGTTATTTGTTGAACCAAGGACAAAAATAGCAAAAGTTTGAAAAGATTAAGGGACTTGGAAAAAAATAGGAACTTGAGTTACATATGACTGTAGCAAATAGGGTTTTAAGCCTTTGCTATTTTTAAAGTTGATCTTACTTAACTTAAAAGTGTATATTACCAAGGCCTGATTGTATATTACTCAATTGCTAGAAAATGTCTTGAGAATAATATAAAGAACTGACACATTAATGAAATGTTTAGAATCACCAATAATTAACTTATTATACAATTATGTACAATTAAAATAAAGCAACATATGCCTAAGTCCCAAACGTTAGCCTACTCAAACTGTATTTAAATTATAATCATTTATGTAGCTTAGCAAAATAATTTGGCATTCAACCTTTCATACATTTTCCTGTTGTCTACAGGAAAAGAAAGCATAAGCAGACTCCCAAATGAAATTTTATCTACCATTCATTGTAGTCTATCCCATAGCCATTAGTTGGGGAATATTTTTGGATATAAGCCACAAATTTAAAAACATTTGCTCTAATCAGTTGTTAATATTGCTTGCTTGTAAAATAATGTAACAATTGAGGCTCTTTCCCCAGAGATAAGACTTGGGATGTTCACGAGTATCTGAACAGTCTTTTTGAAGAATTAAAATCTTGGAGAGACGTATATTGGCGCTTGTGGGGAACAGTCAACTGGCTGACTTGTTCGAGATGTTATCAGGTGAGATTTTTAAAAATGCCCTGCTCTGCAAACATTGAGAGCAGGCTCTTTTGATATATGCTGCTTAATTAGCATGTTTGGATGTGTATTGACAATATCTGACATCTTTTTAAGAAATTAGAGGCAAAAACTGGTGCTATTAATAGATAAAATTTCATTTGTAGCATTGCTTACATCTGACTTGATTTCTCTCACTACGTTTCTTCTTCCTCTTTATTTTCATTATTGAAACAATCAATGAATTGCTGAATTTTTAGAAAACCAACAAGCTGCGAGTGACCAAGTATATTTTTTCAGCAGAAAAATAAATACAGAGTCCTTATTGCCTCCAGTTATTTCCAGCCAAATTGTTTCTCTGTTAGCCCATACATTTCTTTAGAAATCCAGAAACACCTTTGCAGATAGGCTGTTATTGATATGTGCCCTCCTTGTTATAACAGCTGTGTTCCCAAAAAGGGTTTGTTTTTAATAAATGAAGTCTGTAATAAAAGCACAAGAAAGTTTGCTATTTGAAAGTACCTATAAGAAATCCTTTTATAGAATAAATAGGTCTTTATAGGTCACAATCATTCCTAATTAGTCTTATTTATAATCCAGAGTGTTCTACATAAAATTGTTTATGACTCCCTAATGTCTCCCTGCCCCCAGCAATTTTCCTCTCTCTCTTGAGTAATGATTTTCAATAGAGGGAAGGAAGAGCTGCTTATTAAAACCTTCAGAGTGAGATTTCTCAAACTGTATAGGTTTATACCCAATGGACTTCCTGTGTTCCTACAATTTAAAAAATTGGATTAATTGAAGTATAATTTATATACAGTAAAATTTACCTTTATATGGTAAAATTAATTCCTTTTATGAGGTTTGACAAACACAGTTATGTAGCTACCACCACAATCAGAACATAAACCACTTCCATCACCCTAAAAATTTCTTGTGCCCCTTTGTAGTCAGTTCCTTCTCCCACCCAAGACTTGGCAACCACTGACCTGTTAAGTGTCTTTATAATTTTGACTTTTCCAGAATGTCATGCAAATAAAATTATACCATATTTAACTTTTTTAGTTCAGTTTTATTTACTTAGAAAAATGGACTTGAAATGTTTATCCATTTGCCAGTGAAGGACTTTGTCGGTGTTTCTAGTTTGGGACTATTATGAAGAAAGCAACTATAAACATTTCCTGTAGACTTTCATGTGAATATAGGTTTTTATTTCTCTTGGGTAATAACCTAGAAGTGGCATTGCTGGATTGCATGGTAAATGTAATCCTATCAGTTTTCCAAAGTCCTGAACTTGCATTCCTCCCAGGTACGGATGAGAGGCCTAGTTGCTCCCCATCTTCACTAGCACTTGATATTGTCAAATTGGTGTAGGTTTTGTTTAAATTTAAGAGGAGTGTAACAGAGTATCATTTATAATCAAGATTATCAGGCTTCTGAAACCTGACTTGTTTAGCTTATCAGAACATAGAAGATTTGAGGGATTTTTGCCCCCTTCCTTATAGCAAATTGAATATTGATTTGATTTATAACACTTAATATTTATTATGGAGAGTTCATAAACTCAAAAACTAGTTTGTATGCTAAATACTTTTGTATATGAGTGTACACCTTATAGCTTTCATCAGTCTCAAAACTTTTTAATTAAAAATCACTTGAAAATCATAACTGGAACTAACAACTAAGAATTCTGAATTATAGACTATCCTTTTTTGCCTTTGTGTTCAAGATTAGTGCTTAAAATTATTAATTTTGTTGTTTTCTTTAATTTTACCAACTTATAAACGTATCTGAAACCTATTACTTTTATAATTAAACCTTGATACATTTCTTTACCAATGATTCAGTTATTCCATAGTTTTCATTAATACTAATGCTAAATATTTACCTTAAAAATATGCCAAGAAATAATCAAGGCAAAATTTTATTTCATTATTTTCATTGAAAACTTTTTATGTGATTGGCTAATTGTAAAATTAGATGTGCATCAAAATCAAATAATCTGAATTTTGAGTAAAGTGTTTTTGTTTTTTCTTTTTAATAACTTTACTGAGGTATAATTTTATGCCATAAAATTCATTCATTTTAAGTATACAATTTAGTAAATTTAGAGTTGCACAACCATCACCACCATCCAGTTTTAGTACATTCCCATCACCCCCAAAAGGTTGCATGTGTCCATTTGCTGCCACTCCCCAGTCTTACCTCCAACCTCAGACAACCACAAATCTACTTTGTGTGTCTAAAGATTTGCCATTTCTGTACATTTTATGTAAAGGGAACATAGAATATGTGGTCTTGAATAAATATTTTTGAGATGTAAATTTCAGTATCGGAATAATTAGCTTTATGCATTTATTTTATTCAGGTTTTTCTCTGTATAGAATTTTCTCATTGTCAGTATCACTCAGAAGCAGTGGTTTACCCTCCTGCCACAGGCTCACCAAGTACTGTGGGCGCTGGGATTTATCCCTGCTGCGACCTAAAGGTTCTTCGCTTTGATCCTACTCGGCTTACAAAGGTAAATGTTGAATGTTGCCTTTTTGGAGTTACAGTGCTCACTAAGACTTTTTATTTAAATCTTTTTCTCTTTTATTGTTTTTAAAGTGTAAAGGCAATACATTCATGAAGGATTGATAGTATTAGTGTTACAACGAGCATCCTTGCACATACATCTTGGAGCAATACATGAGTATTGCTATAGGTTAGAGTCCTTGATCACTAATCCTTTTGAAAAGGTTATATTATTAAATTTCATGGGTGATGAAAGGAACCTAAAGCTCTTTGTGTATTCATACAAAGGAATACTGTGCATTAAAGCAAATGTTGCTTACATGCAATAAATAACATGGTTGAAGCATAAAAATGTAATGTTGAACCAAACAACCAAGGCAAAACTAAATGATAGTATTTAGGGATGCATCTTTAAGTGGTAATGGATAAAAACAGGAAGAAGTAAGTACTATAAAAGTCAGGGTAGAGGTTATCTTTTGGAAGAAGGGTGGCAGGTAAGGGCTCATGGGGACTCCTGGAGTGTTGGAAATACTCCATTTCTTAATGTGGATGGTGGTTACATTAATGCTTTTTCCTGTGTGTGTTTTTTCTTGAGAAAAAGAACTAAAATGGTCATCTTTAAAGGAATGTTCCTGTAATGAACCAACCTCTCCAATTTAGTGTCTCTTGTACAACAGGGTTGTAAAGTGAAAGACCACATGGTTGTTCTTCGTGATCAAGGTGAAGGTGGAGATTTGCTATCTTGTCCGACTGCTAGAATACTGGAGGATCTGCACAAACACAGAGATGTCATTGTTGTGCCTTTTTCTAAAGATACAGTCAGGTGAGGTAGGGTGAGGGCGTGGGTTTGGGGGAGGGATGCTGTATTGCAGCTTTATTCAGCGAGTCCCATCTCAGAATCCTCAATCTCCTGGTGCCTCCCCAAATCACCAGTGTCAGTCCTCAAACAGTTTACAGTATTTCAGAAAGCTTAACTGAAATTATACGTTAGCTTACAATAAGAGCAATCAGCACTTCAAAATATTAGAGGTCCAGAGGAAGAAAAACTAATAAAAGGAGTCCTTGATGATTGAAAGGTTGGGACTTACAATACAATTTTTGAGGCGTGTTTTTTTTTTTTCTTTTCCCAAATTACTTAAGTTCATCTTAAATGCTTGATTGACACAACTGGAAAAATAGTTGATGGTTGAGGTCATCTTTGCATAAATTTGAGCTCCTTGAAGTCATTAATTTCTGAAGTTACTTCCATCATCTTGCAACTACAGCAGGCTGTCAGGTTGAGGGTAGGAGGACCCTTTAATAAAGGCTGTTCTCAAATTAGTACACATTCTAGAAGCCCGTTTCACCACCTGGCAAGTAAGGTGCCTGGAGTGTAACGGTGCTCCCCCTGTATGGAGTATTTTCTGCTAGGAGAATCAGTAGGTGAATTAAGGAATGTAAAAGTTGCCCAGCCAGGAGTGGCTCAGCGGTTGAGCATTGACGTAGGATCCAGAAGATCGTGGTTCAATTCCCGGTCAGGGCACCTGCCAGGGTTGCAGCTTGGGGGCATCCAATCAATGACTCTCATCATTGATGTTTCTATCTCTCTTCCTCTCTCTGAAATCAGTAAAGATTTTTTTTTTTTAAATGTAAAAGTTGTAGTGGCAGGAGGCATCCAATCAATGACTCTCATCATTGATGTTTCTATCTCTCTTCCTCTCTCTGAAATCAATAAAGATTTTTTTTTTTTAAATGTAAAAGTTGTAGTGGCATATCTTATACTCAGAACTGTATTTCTAAAGAACAATTTATAAAACATTTGCAAATAAAAAGATGTCATTCACATTTAAATTCTTAAGAAATGGAACACTTCTCCATAATGTGTCTTTTTCTTCCTAGTGATTCTGGGTTTGGTCCCTGTGAGGAGAAGGGTCTGGACTGTGATGTTTTACTGGAGCCAAATACACCATGGGGCCCCAAAACTGGGGAGCTCAATGCTGTGAGTAGCTTGTTTGACTTGTTATTTATATAAACAATTAATGACATTTAATCTTTGACAGAAACCTGGATAAGTTTAAATCGAAGTGGGGTTTTTTTGGTTTTTTTAAAATATATCTTTATTGATTTCAGAGAGAGGAAAGGAGAGGGAGAGAGATGGAAACATCAATGATGAGAGAATCATTGATCAACTGCCTCCTGCATGCCCCCGACTGGGGATTGAGCCCTCTTCCCGGGAATGTGCCCTGACCGGGAACTGAACCCCGATCGCCTGGATCCTAGGTCAATGCTCAACCTGTGAGCCATACCCCGCCGGGCTAAATTGAAGTTTTAATTTTTAGGTAATAAGTATTTACTGACTACCTGACTATAAGGATAATAGGACATATTCATTGTGCTCAAAGAATTAATAACTAATTGACTTAAATTTGGGGGGAAAAATATAACATGGCCTTCAGGGTTTTTACTGCATGGGTAGATGCAGACTTATTAATCTCTTATTTTTTTGTCTTTTTTTATAGTTTTTATCACTGAAAAACTGGACTTTGCAACTGGTAAGTGAGCAGCTATATTCCACTTTCATGGATCTCTTCCTAAATTAAAGTTTAGTTTAATATGTTATCAGTATCTTATTTTATAGATTTTAGTTAAATGTTTATCATCCTTTTCAGTGTCTACAATTTTGTACTTTACTGAAAATGTCGTCGTTTAAAACAGACACATACTCCATTATCTGGCTGCACAATCCATAAGTATTTAAATGACTTTTTAAATGTTATTTTTATGTCACATTTAGAACAGTAAACAAAGCAACAAATCTATAACTAGAACTTTTCAATTGTTTGGCTGTTTGGTTGGTTATTTGTTTTGTTTTTTTTACCTGTTTGCCGTTACTATGCCATCTGCCATCAGTACTCACAAAAATGGGGTCATAATTGGATCAGTGATGACAGACAGTAGGGTGGATAGATACAGGAAACTGATGCAGATACGTGTAAGTAATCCAGAACCCCACTGACCCAGAGAATGTGCACATGTGCTTGTTTATGAAACTATTTTAATATTGGCAGTTACTGTATTTTAATTTATTCTTAATATCAAGGAACATACATTCAGTTGAGTGATAGTGGTACAATTCAGCAAATACTGAGTATCTATTAGATGCCCATCACTCTGCTAGAATTTGTGAAGGAAATAAAAAAATATCTTATGTAATGCAATCCTAAATATAGAAATTCTTATGTCTGTTTTCTGAATGTTGTGCTAGGCAGGCAGTGGTCATTTTATCAGCTCTTATTTTCATTCGTTGAAAATAAATTTAAATAAATGTGTTTGAAAAAATTCATTAGGGATGTGATAAATACTACATTTTTAATAGGATATGTATTTTTTTTAATTCAGAAGCAACAGTCATTGTTTTCAGAAGAAGAAGAATACACCACCGGATCTGAGGTCACTGAAGATGAGGTTGGAGATGAAGAAGAATTATCCAAGAAACAAAGTACATTGATTTCTGAGTTAAAAGCCATGCCTTACTTTTATGAAGGAGTTGTATTCTGACGACTTTAATGCAAGGGATGAGGAATTGGCTTTTTAAGTCTACAGGGTAGGCTATAACATGGAAGAAAATAAATAAAGGTGGCTCCATCAAGATTTCCTAACGTTGGCACTAACACAGAATCCTCAATAAAATTATAACCAAAGGCAGTGTACTGAGAAATAATCCTCCAAGTTTTTATTTCAAGTGTAACCTAATGGGTTTCTCAAAACGTATGACTCACATCAGTTTACCTGAGATAATTTGAAGTGACACTCAAATGAAACATTGAATAATAGTCATCAAAATGTGTTTAAGAAAATTAAAAACATGATTTTATACAGCTAGAGAGTGAACTTGTGTCAAAAGTTTTCAATTCACTGGTGACAGAAATAGCAGGAAAAAGGTATAATTTACATGTAATAAAATTCACCCTTTTTTCAGTGTACACATTGGTGAATTTTGACACACAGTTGTGTAACCACCACCAAAATCAAGACCTAGAAGTTCACTCCAGAAAGTTACCTCTTACCCCTTTACACTCAGTTCCCTTTCCCCACTCCCAGCCCCAGGCAACCACTGTCCTATGCTTGTTGTCACCATGGTTTACCTTTTCTAACATCTCACGTAAAGTAGAATCATGAGTAGTCTTTTGTGTCTGGCTACTTTCACTTACTGTGATATTTTTGAGACTCATCCATGTTGTATATATCAGTAGTTTGTTCCTTTTCATTGCAGAATAGTATTCTGTTGTATAAATATACCATAATTTGTTTATCCATTTACCATTTCACAGACATTTTGGTTGTTTCCAGTCCTTGGCTCTTATGAATAATGCTGCTGTGAACATTTGTGCATAAGTCTTTGTGAACATATGTTTTCATTTTTCCTGGGTAGATACCTAGGAGTGGAATTGCTGGGTCATCTGGGAAGTGTATGTTTAACTTTATAAGACACTGCCAAACCGTGACCTCCTGGTTCATAGGTCAACCTCAACCATTGACCCACGCCAGCCAGGTTATACTCACATTTTAGATCTCAGGTCTTTTGTGACTTTCTTGCTTCCAAAATTGCCCCTTTATATTTCCAGCTTCTCTGTTGCTTTGAAGCCTTTCCATCTTTACCCTGGAGCCTATAAGGCTGTAATTTTTCTCCCTGAGCTGGGGAGATTGGGAAGTACACTCGGGCAAGAAGGGCACAAACTCACAGTTCTTACTTCTTGCATCTTTCAAATGTAAATATTCAATTTCTGCTTGCTATAGAGTATTTGCCAGTGCCTGCAGATGGTTGTTTGTAATATTTTTGTTCTGTTTTTATCATTGTTTTCTTTGGAAGGAGTTATCCAACCTCTTTACACTGCCATTATCAGATGTCCCACCCTATCGTGTCTTTTTAAAATTAATTTATTTTCCAATTAATTAGTTGGCCCACAATATTTTAGTTTCAGGTGTACAACATAATGATAACATTTATATACCTTATAAAGTGATCACTCTGATAAGTTTAATACTCATCTGACATTATGCATAGTTATTACAATATTATTGACTATATTCCCTATGCTGTACTTTACATCCCCGTGATTATTTTTATAATAATTTTAAATTTTTCAATTACAATTGACATACAATATTATATTAGTTTCAGGTATATAACCCAGTGATTGGACATTATAAAGCAATTTTATATATAGCACTTTGTAATCTTCCAGTTTAACAAAGAGGCACTTGTCAGGGGCTCAGGGCTTGTCAGCAGACAAATAAATCTATCTAGATTATTAATATTGTTTTGTTTTTATTCTAGTATCTTCAAGGTTATCTAATATGTAGTACGTTTTACAGGTTTTTCATCTATGGTAGTGATATAAAGTTTCCCTTTTAAATAGTATAGCAAAAATTGTGAAGATGGTATACAAATAATTGATGTTTGGGAAACAGTGATCCAATGTACAGTATTATCCTTACCTTCAAACACTGTTTTTAGAGAAATGCTTCTCTACTCCTTCTTTTCTGCTCCTCTCCTTTCTCTACTTAACTGTCAGCCAGAATAAATTCAGAATACTGACTGCAGGAGTGTCCCGTCCAGAATATAATTTGTTCCAAATCTGCTGCTTCCCAAGATCACTTCTGTCCTGCCTTCATTTTTACCTTCATAGCCCACCTCCTGCCTGAGCAAAGGACATTTTAAAGATTTTTTTGGGAGTTCTCCCATTCTCAAATTGTATTTTTCAGGGTTATAGTTGTTTTTTAATATAAAAACATTGGAATTAGGAGATGACTTCACTGTCAAATTAGATTAAGATAAATAAATATGTATGGTTTTCCCCAACATTTTTCTATATTTAATTTCATTGAGACTTTGAATTCATTGCCCTCATTTTTCCCCGCAAAGGTCTTCACCAAGTAAAAAGAAGAAAAGTAATTAAAATAAACCTGTTAAGCACTTTCAGTTTGACTTCTCTGTATATTTACTTTTATCCAGAGCTAATTAGTTAGTTTTAAAAAAACAATGGTTTTTAAGGGTTTTTTGTTTGGAGGTAACAAGTGCATTGGAGAAATATATGGGACTTA
Source organism: Miniopterus natalensis (assembly GCF_054644295.1). NCBI lineage: Eukaryota > Metazoa > Chordata > Mammalia > Chiroptera > Miniopteridae > Miniopterus > Miniopterus natalensis. The sequence continues at coordinate 32,753,708 of NC_142093.1, forward strand.
TGACATTGATTTTCTGTTATCAGGGAAGAAGGAGAAGCCAAAGAAGTTCACTAAACAACCCAAAAAGCAGATGTCTTCACCCTGTGGTCAGAAGAAAGAAAAGGCATTGGAGAAGGTAACTCTGAATTATATACTACTATTCTAAAGCTCATATTGAGAAATAAGCAAGCAACATAGCCAGGAGAAATCTGAAAGAAGAGTAGCAAATACCATAATGGAATGCCAGCAGTGTAAAATGAATGAGGTTCTGTAGAGACCAAGATTAAAGATCTCGAGGTTGACAGGTGAAAAAGAAAAGGGTAGAATAGTATGTAGAGTGGCATATTATGTTACCATTTGTGTAGTATAGGTGAAGGAATATATATGAATTTATTGCATATACATAAAATATCTCTGGAAAGCTACATAAGAACTTGATAAGATTGGTTACCTCTAAGGAATGGACCTGAATGTCTGGAGGCAGAGGCTTTTTATTATATGTGCTGTTTGTACCTTTTGAATTTTGAACTAATGTTACTTATTCAAAAAATACATAAATAGACTTTAAAATAAAATAAGATAAATAAACTTTTTAAATTTTTAAATAAATTATGCAGCATTGGGGCAAAAGTAGGTTTACAGTTGTTTGTATGGAAAATAACATAATTAATACCTAGTAATACAAGAATAAACTGTTTAACGTATTCACAACTGTAAATCTAATTTTGCCCCACCCTGTATTTTATGGTCTTTTAAAGTGTCATGAAATAAAGGGGTAAAAAAACAGGTAGGAATAAGAGGACCATAGTAACCACAGTTGGCTAAAAGAGAAACCATGGATTACAAAGATGTGTGAAAGCTGGGGTTGAGAGAAGTTCCACACAATTACATTGGATGTTTGCACATTCATCTTCGTGTTAAGTACTGCAGACACATGAATGGGCAAATTATAAAAGATTGTGTAAACTGGGGCTTCCAGGTCAGACAGAAAAAGCTGGGGTCAAATTCCAGGTTTGTTTCTCTTTGGCCAAGATTCTTAATTTTTACAAACCCGTTCTATCATAGAAATAATAATAACACCTGTCTCACATGGCTGTTGTAAGGCTTAAATGAAATAATACTTGTAATGCCCTTGGTACAGTGTCTTGCACTCAGTAAATGTAAACTTTTATTATTAACTATAGCACTAACCAGTAAATATGTTCTAATTGGGCCTTAATGTTGTCTACTTCTTTTAGTCAACTTCTAGAGATGTGTCTCCTTTCATGTGAGTATTGCTTCTGCATCCAGTCAGATGTTCACTGAAAGCACAGTGCTGACTTTGTTTAACTTTCCACTAGTGTGAGTATGCAGCAGAACAAGTGGGATGTCACAAGGTCCTTGAGATTCAACCAGGATGCGCAAAGAGAAGATGGTGAGTTTTATCGTTTGGGTAATATACAAGTTAGGTACAAAGAGCAATAATAAGAATCGTTTATATTATTAAGTATGCTGAATAGCCTTAAATGTTTCAGCTGAAATAAGGTCCAGAATTAACACATGCCTTAGACATCAACCAGAGTTTCATTATTACAGTAGCTAATGCATTATTTTATGCATGTATGGTTTTGAGGTCTCAGACTGACTTTTGTCCACTACTTTCACTCTAAAGATGACAGAAAATGTTTCAGGCTGATTTACAGTAATCTTAAAAGCTATCCATGTATAAGCCACTTTGCCACTTGTGGCCCAAAATGCTTCAAAAATAAATAGGCCGTAGGTAGTCTGTAAAATATCTTCATAAACACTTGATGATTGCAATCTTTTTTAAGAAATAAAAGTTATAAACCATCATCATAAAACATAAGATTTATTATTTTTTAACTTCAGATCAGCGGCGGATGTCTGAAATTACAGGGCACCTGATAAAGATGAGATTGGGTGATCTAGACCGAGTCAAGGCAAAGGAATCAAAAGAAGTAAGGATTATGTACCAGCGTCCTGTGCTTGCATAGATATGCCTTTCTACTTTATGTTCATCATGAGAAATATAAAGCTGTTTTAGGAAGTCTTTAAAAAGAATAAATATTTTTATATTCTGGACCAGTTAGCCAATTCACTCACATAAAAGTTTCCCACTGTCTCTTATTATTCATGGTTCATAGGTCCTCTGTAACACACTTAACCAAGTACATTGTCACTGAAAGTGGGATGTCACAGCTGGAGTAGGTTAACTATCCAGAGGGTGGCTTTCAAGAAGTTGCTGATGTGGTCAACCCTGCATGCCGGGTGGTTATCTCTAAAATAAGATATTATCTTGCTGAAAATGATGACTACAGACACCTAGAATTACATATTAGTCATAACATTATGTATTATCATAGTATTGTTATTATTTAGTTATAATAACTCTTGCCCCTATTTTTGCATTAAAAAATTTACCTCCCTATAACACTTCAAAAAGAAGACATAGGAAAAAATCTTTGTGACCTGGGTTAGGCAAATAAATGTATCTTAGCTGCAATACCAAAAACATGATCCATAACAGAAAAAAAATTGGCAAATTAGACTTCATCAAAATTTAGTTCTTTTTGAAAGACACTGTTAAGAAAATGAAAAGACAAGTCATAAGCTACGAGGAAATATGTGTAAGATACTTATCTGGTAAAGGATTTGTATCCAGAATGTATAAAGAAGTCTTAAAACTCAAAAATAAACAATCCAATTAAATGAAATGGTCAGAAGATTAACCATACAGTTCTTTTTTTTTTTTTAAATATATCTTTATTGATTTCAGAGAGAGGAAAGGAGAGGGAGAGAGAGAGATAGAAACGTCAATGATGAGAGAGTCATTGATCGGCTGCCTCCAGCATGCCCCCAACTGGGGATCGAGCCCGCAACCCAGGCATGTGCCCTGACCGGGAATCAAACCCTGATCGCCTGGATCCTAGGTCGATGCTCAACCTCTGAGCCACGCCCCACTGGGCAACCATACAGTTCTTAAAAGAAGGATACAGGTAGCAAATAAGCACAGGAAAAGATGCAGCATCGCTAGTCATTAGGGAAATGTAAATTAAAACCTCAACGGTATATCACTATACACCAACTGGAATGTCTAGAAAAAATTTAAAAACATGCCAGCAAGGATGTGGAGCAGCTGGAACCTTCATATATACCAAGTAGGGATGAAAAAGGAATGACCACTTTGGAAAACAGTTTGGTAGTTCCCTATAACAAACTACTGGTATCCGACAACATAAATGAACCTCCTATACATTATGCTAAGTGAAAGAATCCAGATGCAAAAGTCTACTGGCTGTATGATTCTGTATATGCAATATTCTGGAAGAATGCAAAACTATAGCATCATAAAACAGATTGGCAGTGTCAAATCAATTGACTTAAAAGAGTCACAAGGGGATTTTCTTGGGGTGAAAGAACTATTCTATATCTCCATTGTATTCTATGTCACAACTGTATGCATCTATCAAAACAAAATGTTTACTAAAACAGATGAATTTTAATGTATGTAAACTATAAGTCGAAGAGTCTGAATTTTCAAAAATCAAAATAAAGTTACTTTTAAGTTAGAAAGCAATGCCATTTTAGTAAAGCACAGCTTCTATTGGTTCTGTAAAGGTAATGACTAAATTTTGCTCCTTTACTCTGCAGTTTGCAGGAGGTATTTATTCCAGGCTTGAAGCACAAATCAAGGCCTCAGTGTCAGTCAGTGCGCGGCAGGGAAGCTCAGAGAAGAACACGAGGTAAGTCAGCATCAGTGAATTTAGAGTGCCATTGACTTTGAAGTGATTTTCTTTTTTAGGGAAAATCATGACACTAGAAGCATATAATTTGAATTTTGTTTTGTTTTAAGAATTAGACCCAGGCATTAATAAGAATCAGAGTTTAACTTAAAAGTTAAGATTTTAAAAGGTTCATAAGTAAAAAAAAACAAGGGTCATAAGCACAAAATTTAATGAAAGTATAGTTGTTGTTTTTTAAGTTTTCTGTTTATTAATTCAGCTCTGTTCTGACCCAACTGCTGATAAAACTGTAAGCTATTGTGCTACTGTGAATTAGCAGAATTTGTATACTTTTCATAGGTTATATATTATTACTTTATATAAATCATTGAAGTCTTTCCCATTCCTTGTTTTATTTTATTTCTCTCTTAAATATCTAACTTGTGGGTCCTGTGTTATTTTACATCACACATTTTCTTCTAAAGATTAACAGTTAATTGATATTTGATCATTAATACTACAGAGTTAAAAGCCTTATCTGCAATGCAGAAATCCAGGAAGCTCAGAAAACCACAGATTTTTTTCATATATCTGTGTCAGTTCAAACCTACGCTGAGCTACTATGATGCTGTTTTGTAGTTTTTACTTTTCCCACTTAATATAACTGTTCATTTGTTTCACTGTGAAGAAATATTAATGTGTTTGACTATGGGGCACTGCTCCAGATCCATAATATACAATAGTTACCATATTACCTCCCCAAATCAAAAAATATTTGAGTTCTAAAATACCTCTCACTCCAAGGGTTTTTAAAAATGGATTATGGAGCTATATAAAGTTTCATTAAACTTTGATACTGTCAAGCAAGCATAACCTAAAGCAGCAGTAACTTCCTAGTGTTTTAGAAGCACCTCTGACCTTCTTTCCTGTTTAAAAAATCTAGGTCTAAAAGCCGTTTTGGTCCAGGGCGTCCTGCATAGAGCACCTTAACATGTAACTAAAAAGGCAGAAGACACACCTCTGGACATCTGGAATTGCTCACCTCTTGAAGATCTTCAGAACGATGACTTCTAAGTTATTCATTAATTATTTTTGCACACCACATAAATCATAATGCGAAGGGAAGCGTATAATTTAGTCTTATGGAATCTAATTGTAAATATGAAACTTTTCAAATCTAATTTTCTTTTAGTGTGATGCTAGGCTATATAGAAAATTGATATTTACAAATTTGTTAAGACTCCTAATATTAATTTATTTATTTGAAAGAGAAGAGGCCTAAACTCTCGAGTAGCTAAGGTCTTTTAAAACCTTAAATAGTTAGAGGGACACACCTGGTGGTGGTGCCGTGCATGTGCACTGATTGTCGCATGTCTTCTGTGAATTGTGGGGTAGCACTGGGCACTGCAGTTTGTGTGCTGACATTTCCAGTGGTGCTGATTTTATGTTTGCATGGATATTAAGGAGAGACAGCCCTCAAGACTGCATTAAGTAACATGTCATGGGGAGATATCTCTTGTGTTGGGCAGAAGGGGTAAGCATTTTCAGTGTTATTCCATGGAAAGCACAATGTCAATCCAACTTTCTTTTTCTTTTGGTTTTTAATGCTTATCTGTTGGTCACCTGAGCTGGAATTACTGATTATGAACTCTTTCTCTGTGAAGCTAGTGCCATCCTGAATTTGTTAAAATAATTGATAGTTTTCGGATAGTAAGTCATTTCAGTTATACGAGACACCCACTGTACAGTTCTCAGGGTTCTAAAACCCAACCACATTTCTGTAGCCATTCAAATAGCCCTTTAAAACAGTTATAACTGCTGATTGCTTTAGAGTTCTCTAGAAGGAAGATTCCCAAATGCATTGGATGGATGAAAAATTGCATATATTCAAGAGAAATCAAAATAAAATTGTAGAGATCATGCTTTAATTTTCCTAACCAAGCAGAAAGAGTGCTCAGGGAAAATTTGTTCCAAACCAAAAGCATATAAAAAGGTATGTGTTTGGAAATTACTTATATATAGGTCTTGTTAAACTTTAAGATGCACTGTTTCTAATTTAAATGAAGATTTGCCTTATAATTGAAATTGTTTCAAATTATTTAGAGAACAGACTTTGATAATGTGTGACAGAACAGCAGTTTCTGTTGAAATGTTGAAGTGTTACACTCAGTAAGCACATACAGAAACCATTCTTTTTAGTTTTAGTTGATAAATTAAGTTAGATTTTATTTGGTGTTCTGTGTATGGATTGGCCAAGGTTTTTTAACTTCTGTTTGGAAACTTTGTTGCAGTTTATATATTTTTCAATTGATGTCTTTGAAATAGATGATAAAATTTTTATTTTTAAAAGAAAATGTTTATAATACATGATCTGTAAGCCCTGCTAAATACCAGAGTCTTGCTCAATTTACTATATTCCCTTATTTAAAGGATTGAGGCACATACATGTTACATAGTGCTGTGATAGTCACAGCCAGAAGAGGGAAATGGGCTCTTTTGATTTTTTAACTGATAGTAACAAGGCAAATTGCTTCTCCCCTGGGGAGACTGTAACACTGAATTGATTTTTACAAACCACAATTTATCAGAATTTGATTCTCTTCAGAGCGTGTTTTTTATTTTGTTAATGTCTGTCGAACATAACACAGGTACCACAAACATTTTATTCAAGCTTTTAATAGCATTTCTTTTGCCAAATACTTTGAGGTTTGACATTAAATTAATTCTGAATTCCCATTTCTTTAATTGAAATAAACGTTAATGACAAAAGTAGTTTGAGAAGTCCCTTGATCTGAATTATTCCATTTTCTCAGAAAAGTCTGATGGACTCTAGACCACAGGTTTTCATAGAAAAGGTGAATTTCATAAAATCTAAGATGGATTTTAAAAAATATGTTTTTATTGATTTTAGAGAGAGAGAGAAACAGCGATTGGTTGCCTCCCACTCACACCCTGACCAGGGATCCAACCCACAACCTGGCATTTGCCCTGACCGGGAATCAAACTGGCGACCTTTTAGTGCAGGGGACTACGCTCAACCAGCTAACAGTGCTGATTCCAAACTGTGGCATTTTGGAATCATTTTGTTTTCCTTCTGAATGCTGAGCCAGGTATTGTGAGATGTGCTGATTGCTTTGGAAGCGGAAGCTGAAGCTCTATCATGCATTTTATTTTTATTATATAAAAATAAAAATATCTTTTATCTCCAATACCTGGAATTAGTCAACCTTCAGCTATTCATTGAGGAACTAGTATAAATTTCACCTCACACCTTTTAGTTAAAAGTCACTGGGGTACCCTAGTCAGTTTATTTCTAATATGTTAACTCCCACTCTCACTTAAAGCTGATGTGTCAGGGAAGATGATATGGGGATAATGTTATTCCCATCCTACAAGAATGTTGGGGTTAAATGACTTACAGATCTAAAACAGCATAATACTTTCTGGCTGATAGTAAGCCCTCCATAAATACAACTATTGTTGCATTGTTATTTTAATATTTAGTAAGTAGACTTAAATTCTATAAGATGAGGGTTTGATATCCCTCTTACTATAACTTGAGTTGCTAAGACTTAAGTATGTTTGTGTGTGCTTAGTGCAAGAAAGAAAAGAGGCACCCAGTACTTTGGTGGTGGTTATGGCATCATGGGTTACTATGTTATATTAAACATCTTGCCTTACTCAGGCAGAATAAATAGCATTTGTAGGAAGAGCTAGGAAGGAAAACCATTTCCTGATATGTGATAGTGACCTATGCTATTTTCAAAGAGGTTTACTGAAGAGAGTGAAGGTTACACCATAGTCTTTCTTAGAGCAGCTCTCCATCCAAGATGTATCTTTTCTTGAGAAAATGTAGCTAGTTTGGCTCTTCCTAGTTGTCAAGGCCAGTTCTGATCAAATCAGAGTTGGTGTAGAATAGTAGTTGCTAAATGTATATATGCCTTCTCTCTTTTAGTCTCACAATAACCCCTCCACATCAGGTATTCTCATTTTATAGGTGGAGAAGTAAGTTCAGAGAGGTAAAGTAACCCACACACTGGGATTGGAACCTGGACCTATCAGCACAATCCAATGCCTTGAAACAATTTACCTTGGATTGCCCGAAACATTCTCTCTCCGCTCTCTTCCTGTACTTTCAGTCTTGTGTATCCAGCGGCCTCTTTCGCATTTGTACTTGAAGCACCAATACTTGTCTCCACCTTGACATAATAAAAACAGAACTTGTGATATATTTCCCCAGCACCTCCTCCCCAATCCCTGCTTGTTCGAGCCCGGTCTTCCCCAGTCTAGCAAATGGTGATATTGCCCATCCAAGTACACGAGCCGAAATCTAGGAATTGTTTTCCTGTTCCTCTCTTTCCTTCACTCTCACATCCAGTTCACCGACACATCCATTTGCTTCTCTCCATCTCCATTATCACCACCCCAAGTCAGTGTCTTTTACATGAAGTGCTGCCAAAGTCTCCCAAGTGATACCCAGCTTCCACTCCAACCTGTTATCCACAAAGCAACTGTAGTGATTTTAAATGTGAATCAGATCACATCACTCCCCTGCTGACACTCTTTCTAGGAGGACTTCATCAAACCTGGAATAAAATCAACCTCCATGGCTCGGGTTTACAAAGTCCTACACGGCCTAGCCCCTGGCTGCCTCTCAGACCTCCTTTCTCTCTCGCTTACTGCATTTCAGTCACACTAGCCCCCCTGTTCCTCCAGCACACGTAAGTTCATTCCCACCTTTCTGTCTGTTCACATTAGCTGGTCTCACTGTCTACAAGGCTTTTTCTTACCATTCAGGTTTTAGGTTAGATATTATTTCCTCTCTGGAGGCATTTCCATGTACTCAACCTAAAGTAGCTACCAAGTCACTCTCATCACATCATCACAGTTTATTTCTGTATGAATGTGACATTACTCTGATATGTTTCTTTTTCTTCTTCTTTGTTGGTTTGTAGTTTGTCTCTCATGCCAGAAAATGAAATTAAATGCATCCAAATTGGAAAAGAAGTAAAACTATATTCACAGGTGACATGATCTTTAGATAGAAAATCCTAAGAAATCCACTAAAAACCTATTAGAACATATAATTAAGTTCAGCAAAATCTCAGGATTCAAGATCGATGTACAAAAATCAACTTGTTTCTACACACTAGCAATGAAAAATCTGAAAATGAAATAAAACAGTTCTCTTTATAATAGCATCAAAAAGAATAAAATACTTAAAAATTAACAAAAGAAATGCAAAACATATTCTGAAAACTATAAAGTATCATTGAAAGAAATTAAATGGAAAAACTATTCCATGTTCATGGATCACAAAACTTAAATGTTAAGATGGCATGAGACTCCTCAGTGTTACCACAATTCTGTCAGAATCCCAGCTGGCTTCTTTGTTGAAGTTTACAAGCTGATCCTAAAATTCATATGGAAACAAGGACCCAGAACAGCCAAAACAATTTTGAAGAAGAACAAAGAGGATTCATACTTTCTGTTCTAGAATCTTACTGTAGAGCTAAAGGAATCAAGACAGTGTAGTACTAGCAAAGGATGGAGTGTGTGTGTGTGTGTGTGTGTGTATATTTTATATATATATATATATATATATGTATATATATATATATATATCAATGGGACAGAATTGAGAGTCCAGAAATGAACCCATCTGTTTACAGCCATCTGTCAACAACATGCCAACACCATTCAATGGGGAAAGAATAGTCTTTTCTACAAACGGTGCTGGGACAACTGGATAGGGTCATGCAGAAGAATCAAGTTGGACCCTTACCTCACACCATGAACAGCAACAAAATGATTCAGAATGGATTAATAACCTAAATATGACAACAAACACAATTAAGAAAGTGAGAAGACAGCCTACAGAATGGAAGAAAATGTTTACAATCCTATGTCTAATAAAGGACTTCTTTTCAGAATATATAAAGAACTTTTACAATTCAACATTAAAAAGGCAACCCAGTTTTTAAAGTGATAAAGGATTTGAATAGACAGTTCTCCAAAGAAGGTAGCCAATAGCACTTCATAAGGTGCTCAACGTCGTTAGTCATCAGAGAAATGCAAATCAAAACCACAATGAGATACCAGGTCACACCTAGTAGAATGGCTATAACAAGAAAGCCACCTATCGACGTGTAGAGAATGTGGCGAAATTGGACCCCTCATAACTGCTGGTGACAATGTAAAATGGTGCAGCCTCTTTGGAAAGCAGTCAGACAGTTCCTCAAAAAAGGTTACCATTTATCCATCAATTTATCCTAACAGGTATATCCTTTTTAATTTAATCTCTTCTTGTGTTTACCCATATGCATATATCCATGCCCAGAACAGTATTATTATCTACTTTTTTATACAGAAGGAGAAACAGAGACCCAGAGATAGCAGCATGTCTAAGGGCAACAGAAAGGATGATCTGCGCAGCGTGCTCTTGGTAACAGTGTTGCTGTGTTAAATGAGGTAATATACACACGTCAAGCACTAAGAATAGAGCCTGACACATAGTGAGTGCTCAAAAGATGTTGTTATTGCCTGGCCGGTGTGGCTCAGCAGTTGAGCATCAGCCTAGGACCGAGAAGACAGTGGTTTGATTCCCGGTCAGGGCACATACCCAGGTTGCAGGCTTGATGCTCAGTCGGGGTGTGCAGGAGGCCAATGACAACTCTCTCATCATTGATGTTTCTCTTTCTCTGTCTCTCCCTCTCCCTTCCTCTCAAATCAATAAAGATATATTTAAAAAACGAAAAAAAAATGTTGTTAGGCCACATGAAAGACTTAGAAATAACTATGTTGTGCTCATTTCCATTTTGACCTTGGCTCATGTTTTCCTACCTAGATTGCTCTTTTGTTCTGCTGCATATTGAAATTTCTCCCTGGCTTTATGTCCCTGCTCCATGTTGGTTTCTCCGAATTATATGGCACTCACAACATTGCCTCGGTTTAGCAGTCACATGTTCTCATTGCTTTTTTTTTTTTTTTTGATCTTAAGTCCCCAACCAACTCCTATGCTCTAGTAGTAATATTTGATATACACATGATCCTTGAACAGTGTGGGAGTTAAGGGCTTAAACCCCCTACACAGTTGAAAATCCACATATAACTTTTGACTCCCTCCAAAACATAACTACTGATAGTCTACTGTTGACCAGGAGCCTTAGCAATAATATATAGTTGATTAATATATATTTCTTTTATGTTAAATGTATTATATACTGTTGTCTTCAAAAAAGTGAGCTATAGAAAAAATATTCAGAAAGTCAGAAAAAACATTTACTGTGCTTATTGGAAAAAATTTGCATGTAAGTGGACCCATACAGTTCAAACCCGTGCTGTTCAATGGGTCAACTGTATAATCTATATAAATATTTGAAACAAATATGTCAATGTTCATTTTTGTTAGTTTTGAATTGTTTTAGACTCTATGTTTGTGGTTAATATATTTTCCCAAATTAAAAAGAATTAAACCACCAGAAGCTATTGACCATTAAAATGATGAGAATTTGTTTAAAAAATTAAAAGCTTCAGCAACAAATGTAGGCAACTGTCAGAATTATTTTACATCAGGTACAAACACTTGACGGGACCTCTAAAGTGTATTTATTTCTACCCATAAATAGTCATAAGACTGTGAGTGTATGTGGTTATGTAATCAGGGAAGAAAGCCGACTTCCCCCCAGTAAGTGAAGGAGCTGAATATTTGTTAAATGGCATCGAGCTTTGTCCAACAAATCAATGTGAAAGCCTTTCTGACAGTGGTTCTGCAGTGAGGCCTAGTGTTGATATTTTTTAAGGGTCACAAGGTGACTCTATTGTACAGACAGATTGAGAACCATACTGCTATGTGACATGATATCTTTAAATGACTCACAGCAAACTTCAGAGGAAATGTTCAGGAGCATTAAAAAAAAAATCAGGAAAGCACAGATTCTGGTACCAGAATGCTGCCAGAGGATGGCGCCAAAGTGCCAGGAAACTAGTTTGAAAATCTCACAATTTGGTTTGTTTATGCTTAGTCTTCCTTAGCAAGTGTGCATATGTGTATTATTTGTAGAAGAAAACAGAATATTGGAAAAAGAGCTGGTAAGAGAAAGTATAGCTAAAATACATAAGGAATTCTAGAAGGCAAATGAGGAAAAGGAAGAAAAGCAGGAAAGAAAACAAGGAACACCACTTTCTCCACTGATTTATAACGCCCCGTCAGGTACTGTGTTCCTATGAGCGTGTAAGCACGTCCGCGGTTCTCGTTTTGTCCCATTGGCAGTGTCTAGGCCTGCGCCAGAACTCCATTGTCCTCACTGCTGCTGCTTTAGACAGGCCTTTATATCTGGTTAAGTCCAATCACCCTGAAGTATTTTTTCTTGCATTTTTTAATAGTTTACATGGTTTAAAAACGAAAGGCTATAAAAGATTGCATGTCAAGGAAATAGAAACTATACTACGTGTTTCCATAGAGGGTTGATAATATAAGGAGTGGATTAAATAGGAATTGGAGAATTTACAGACTGAAAAGAGGCCATTGAGGCAGTGCAGTAACCGCAGGGAGCAGCCACCATTCTCAGGGCTGAGGGAACAAAGTGAAAAAGCTGAACTTATTAGAACCTAGAGCGTCGGAGGAGGGGCCTTGCGGAGTGGAACCCAGGCTGGTGTCACTGCCTCTGGAGCTTAGAGGAGGACCCTGTGGGGCCAGACCCAGGCTTCTGAGAGGGAGCGCGACAGGCTGTTCTGGGAATGCCAAAAAAGGGCAAAGACTGAAACCACCTGCTGCCAGAGTGAAGATCCATTGCTGAGGCAACACCAACAGAAATAGGGAGCAGACAGACAGGAGTGTGTCCCTTCTCCTCTCCGGCTGTCCTCCAGTCTCCTACTTACACCCCCTAAAAGGAGCCAACTGGCAAAGAAGAAATGTAGCGTCCCAGCCCCTGCATCACTAAGCAGAATACAGGAGGGTGGATCAGGGCTGAGAAGCAATCGCTTCATAACCAGCGGGGACAGAGTAAAAGGTTTCCCTTTCATCATTATTTCTCATCTGTCCAGTTCCCAGTCCCAGCCCCACCCCACTCTTGTATCTCCTTATGTATTCTTTTACCGTTTCCTCACGCAAATACAATGAAACATACAGGCTTTTCTTCTTTTAACACAACAGCTAACATATATACACTGCATTTTAACATAAGTACCTTGGACATGTCTGCATAAGAGTTAATAGAGCATCTTCATTTTTTTCAAATAATTGCATAACATCCATTGAGGATGTACCATAAGGTATTTAACCAGGCCCCCCCCCCCATTGATATAAGTTTGAGTGGTTTCCAACCTCATGTGGCAAATAATATACAGCGAATATGTAATATATCAGTTTGTTCTTATACAAGTACATCTGCAGGATAAATTCCTCCAAGTGGAATTTTTGGGCCAAAGTTTTGTTACTTTGATGTTGCCAAATTGCCTTTCATATGAACATCTAACAGTTCCACCAGTAATGCATCAGAGTGCTTGTTTCCAGGCAGCCTCATAAACAAAGTACTGTCAGACTTTTGTATTTGGGGCTACTAATGGATAAAAAATGGTATCAGCATAATTTTGGTTTGCATTTCTTTTATATGAATTGAGCATCTTTCATATATTTAAGAGACATTTCTTTTCAATCACTCTCCATTTTTATATTGGATTGTTAGTATTTTCTCATCAGTCTCTAAGTTCTTTATATAGTAGAGATACTAGCTTTTGCCTGGTTGTGAATATGAATAGCAAATAATTTTCCTGTTTGTCATTTATATTTTACTTGGTGAGTGGTATCTTTTGGCCATTCAGAGAGTGTTTTTATGTTTAGCTACTGAGATGTGTCAATTGAATCTTTTATGACTTTAGAGTTTGAGTCACATTTAAAAGGGCCTTTCACATGTAAAGTTTATAAAGAAATAGTGGCTATGAAGAAATTCATGTTTCCTTCTGAAACTTGCATGATTTTACTTTTCCCATTTAAGTATTTGATTCATTTGAAAGTTTTCATGGTATAATTATGAAATACGGATCCAACTTTATTTTTCTTTCAGATGGCTAACCAGTTATCCATGGTGTCAGTAAACACATGTATCAAATAGAATTTTCCTCCACTAGTTTGTGATGCTAAACTTATTACATACTGAATTCTGTTTTAAGGTAATGCTAACTGCAAACCTGAAAATGACTCAAACACAGGAGAATTTGGGGATTCCCCCCTTTATTTTTAAATACATCAATTTGTTCCCTTTCACACCTATTTTTTATTTTGAAAAGTGGTCATTGTATATGAAGAATTATAAAGATCATTTGAAGCCTAAAATAATGTTCTTTTCCTCCTGAGAGAATACATGTTCGCTTCTGAGAGATAGCTGGAAGCACTGTCAGTGTCCGAGCAACTTCATCCATCCAGAAACTGAGATAATTCAGAATTGGACTGTAGACCAGCTTCTGGCTCTGTGCCTTTCAAGCCTGTTTCTCATTTCCAGCACCAGGTACTTACTGTAGGACACTTTCGGATTGTTACCCACCTCTGGCCCTGCACCTTTGTTTCAGGATGCCTGCAGGGCAAGGCAGCCCTGTGGGGCGGGGGGGTATTCCTGGGAGTCGTTCCTATACCAGAACAGCTAGCGATGACTTCGCCATACACGGAAGTCATTGGAAATCATATCAGTGCATCCCATCAAACTCAAACTGAATATATCCCCAGTTCAACTTCCCCAGATTTTAAAATGGCTGAAACCATTCTAATGCCACCCAGCATGAAGTGTGGCGTGAGAGAGCAGTGACTTACAGGGCCAGCCTTCATCAGACCCCAGCTGGTGAAGGGAAGCAGTTCTGGAGATCTGATCATTTCACTGGGGTAGGATTTTTAAAAGTCAAGACAAAGAGAGCATTTATTTATCCACTCTTACCTAAGAGGCAGGGGCAGAGAAAACACTGTTCAACAGAGGGCGTATGTCTGGGAGACGGAGGAGAGGAGAGCCGCTTTCTGTTTGCACCTGTAGAATCCTGCTCACTCCACAGACCAGGCCTCTTGTGTCTCTTAGAAGTAGACCGGCCCGGCCGGTGTGGCTCAGCGGTTGAGCATCGACCTAGGATCCAGGCGATCGGGGTTTGATTCCCAGTCAGGGCACATGCCCGGGTTGCGGGCTCAATCCCCAGTCGGGGGCGTGCAGGAGGCAGCCGATCCATGACTCTCTCATCCTTGATGTTTCTGTCTCTCTCCCTCTCCCTTCCTCTCTCTGAAATCAATAAAGATATATTTTTAAAAAAGAAAAGAAGAAGTAGACCGTCTGTGCCATGAAATGCAGGTGCCTTGCTGCCTTGCCCACCACCAGATCCGCAGCCCGTGGAACAGTGCCCACCTGCCACATGGTAGGTTCTCAAGAAATATTTTTCAAATGGATGCCAGACACGGAGATACAAAGACAGATGAGCCTCAACTCCTTCCCTCAAGGCACTCAGTCGGGGGCGAGAGCAGAGAAGGCCCCTCGGGGAGCGTGAGGTGAGCCCCGAGGGGTGACCAGGGGCTCGGGCTGGGCCGAGGGTGCGAGGGGCGCCGGCGAGGACAGCGCCGCAGCTGGAGAGAACCCTAAGCGACGCTGGGAAGGAGGCGGGAGAAAGGAGGCGGGCCTGGAACCAGCCGATCTGGTAAGTGCTGGGGGGCCGATGGACAGGGCAGGCCAAGAACGGCGTTACCAGGATTGTACCGACCAAGAAACGCTGATGGGCTGGTAAGTGGTGCACTGAAGAGAAACAAATTCAGAGGCGAGGAGACCAGCTAAGCAGCTCTGGCAATAGCCCCGGCGGAGCTCAGGCCCCCACCGCCCCGGGGAGGCGGCAGGCGCGAGGAGCGGCGTGGAGAAAGGTTAGGGCGGCGGCCGGCTGGACGTGGTCATGGATTAGAGGGGGGGCATCGGCGGACCCCCGGGTTTCCGGCTGGGGGGTTGGGGGATGGTGAAGCTCTGGGCTCAGGGTGAGGATATAATACCTGTTGGGGAGCCTCGGCGGCCTTCCCAGACCAGAGGGTGGACGGGGCCACTGGAGCGCGGGCTCAGGCAGCCGCGGCGACCCCCTCACACACACACACACACACACACACACCCCCGGGGAGCACGAGACGGCTCTACACGTGCCCGGGGCGCGCGGTGGCTGCCGAGGCCGAGGTCGGGGGTGCACGTGTAACGGGGGGCTACGCTGTCGCGGTGCCGGTGCGCTGCTGCCGACACTCCCCGAGCACGCGCGGCTGCAGGGGGGGGCCTGCCGGCCCCCACGATGGCCCGAGTCTGATCGCTGCTCTTCGCCCCGCGGCGTCTGCTGCTTTCCAACTCTCCTCCCACCCGGGGTCTGCGTTTCGGGTTATCTGTCCCCAGATGTGGCGTTTGGGGGTGGGTGCCTGTTTTTTACTGAGGTAAGTGCCACGGGCGGCGTTGCCTGGTGGATAACTCAGTGTCATTGGTGCGCGGAAACGGCTGGGCGATGAATGGGTTGCCAAAAGCCCCATCAAGCTGTCCTGACTTTCTGAGGTTTTAAATGACTTCTGCATGAAAAGGGTAACTGTGGATCATAAATAAGGAAGGCTTTTCAACAGCACAACCTTTCTCTTGTGTGGAAATTACATGGACTGAAACAGTAGGCGTTTATCTCGGTGTTTAATATTTTTTTCTTTTTTCCTCTAATAAAAACAGACAGGTTTTGGCCATTAATGTAGAAGAAAAAGACTTTCAATACAAGTGCCCTGGTAAATATCATAGCTTGATGCTGAAGAGCTTCAGTAACTCCCATTTAGCTTCTAAAATCTAAAAGACCGCCTCCAGGCAGCCCCCCGGCTGTGGCGGGGAAAAGGCTGTGCTAACCTGGTGAAAGAGAGGCCCTCGTTTCCTTTCCCTGCCGTCGCAGGCGGAGGGAACCTAGGGAATGTCCAGCGGGGAAGCCAACCGGCTCGCTGGCTCTCCCGGAGGAACGCAGGAATCTCTCATTAGGGGTGGAGGGCTCAGAAAGGAGGCAGGAGAGTGTCGGTCACAACAAGACTCTTAGATGGCAAGAGACACAAGCCCCAATCAAACCAGCTGAAGGCAAAAAAGAGAGGCCCTGGCTCACACAGCTGCGAGTTCAGCCTCCGGTTCACACCCCAGCCCTGCTCTCTTCTGTGCTGGCAGTTTCTGAAAATGTCACGACATTGAGTCCAACTGGGATGATTCCGATCACAGATTGACCCCTGAACTGTCATCAGCCGGGACTGGGTCCTGTGCTCACCCTGGTTTTCAGACCGAGGCAGCTATGACCTTGAGTCCTCTGAATGTCCTCACCTTGATCCTGTAACTCAGGGATCATGCTTCTGTCAAAGGATCTCCCCAGGCCACATGGATCCAGGCCTTAGGGAGGTGGCTGGGGATTCATAGGCACCCTGGGCCCACCTGGAGCACAAGATGCTGCAGACCCTGTCACCAGGAGTGCATGTCCTCTGGCCACTACCCCAAAGGACCCGGAAGGCAGGAGGGGGGAGGCGGGGCAGGACTGCTCGTCCCGGGAGGAGTCCGCGTCTGACTTCACTGTGGCAGATGCCAGGAGCACCCGAAAAACCCTCCTGGCTCCAAAGAGAACTCGCTGTCTGCTGGCTGAGGCCTGACTGTCTTGCTTTCGCTTTAAGCCCTTGTTAAAGTACAAATGTCCTTGAGTGGAAACACTTTAAATTTCTATCAAGAACTCTTAGAGTGAAGGATTAGAAAACAGGTTTTGAGCCCTGGCTGGTTTGGCTCAGTGGATAGAGCATCAGCCTGTAGACTGAAGGGTCCCGGGTTCGACTACTTCGGTTGCAGGCTCGGTCCCGGCCAGGTGGTGGCGAGTGCGGTGAGTGCAGGCGGCGACCTACTGATGTGTCTGCCTCACATCAGCGTTTCTCTCCTTCTCCCCCTCCTTCCCTCCCTCCCTCCCACTCTCTCTGAAGAGCAATGGAAAAAATATTCTCTAGTGAGGATTAAAAAAAGAAGAAAGCAGGTTTTGAGGTTTTGATAACAGGAGGGAGTGAAATTTGCAGGGTTCTGGGAGCCTGAGGTCAAGGAATACGTGAGGCAGGGGGAGAGCAATGACAAAGAATATGGAAGACTGCGGCTTCCCAGCGCGCCTGCGGCTGGAGCTGGACGGACGAGGGTTTGGGGTGCAGGCGGTGACGTGGCGCGTCACTGAGCTGCAGTGACGGCTGAGAGAAGCCAGGAGGAAGGCACCTGGAAGAGCAGTCCAAGACCGGCCTGGAGGGCTTAGGGGAGGGGGCAGGGGAAGGGCTGGGGGCGGGACTAGGACGTCCACAGATGGATGCAGATTGAAACACGATCTCTTTGTGCTGATTTTATTTTTCCAGCGCCTGCCATGTACCAGGTTACTACATAGATAAGATCCCTTTCCTTTTTTCCTCAAAAAAAATTTTAATTGTAATGGAACACGTACAACACAAAATGGGCCACTTTAGCCATTTCTAAGCATCTGCTTTAGTGGCATTAAGTATATTCACATTGCTGTGCGCCACCCCCACTCTCCATCTCCAGAACTTTTTCGTTTTCCTAAACTGAAACTCTGTACCTATTGAACACTAACTCACCATTTTCCCTCCCCCAGCACCTGGTAACCTCTATTCTGCTTCCTGCGTCTATGAATTTGACTTTTCCAGGAATCTGACATAAGTGGAATCACACAGTGGCTGGCCTTCTGTGTCTGCCTTACTTCGGCTGGCATAATGCCTTCAGGGTTCATCTATGTGCAGCACGTGTCAGAATTTTGTTCTTTTTAAGGCTGAACAACATCCCTTTGTATGAATCTACCACATTTTGTTTATCTGCTCACCTCCTGGTGGACGCTTGGGCTGCTTCCACCTTTTGGCTGTTGTGAACAGTGCTGCTATGAACGTGGGTGTACAGATGTCTGCTGGGTCCCTGCTTTCACTTCCATACGTATAAACTTAAGGTATTGATTCCCAAGTCACATTCTGTGAAAGAAAGCCCTTAGTTACAGTCTTACCCAGCCCTTACTTGTAGCCACCGCTGTGTCCTTGCTAAAGGCCTCTGGCCTCAGAGCATGCGGGCGAACAGTCCTGGAGACGACCAACCAGCAGCGGTGCCCTCCAGCCCAGCACCACTCTGCACGGCACACACTCAAATTCAGGTCCGGGAAGGGGCCCTTTTGCCCTTTTTTGTTTCGGTATAATATCCACACAGTAGAGGGCATCAGGTGTACTAAACATACGTACACAACTGATTGGGTCTTTACATATGTCTAAGTCTGTCTAACCACCAGTAAATAGATATAAAATACCCTCATCTCCCAGAAAAATCCAGGTGTCCGTGAGACATGAGAAGATCTGGCCTCTCAGGACCTCAGTGCGGCCGGAGCGCGGCCGGGTCTTCCTCCGGGAGCCCTGGCTTCATGCAGGAGCTGTGCTGGCTGCCGGTGGCTCAGAGGCTCACACTGTGCAAACTCGGCCTTGGCCTGAGGCTCCAGCAAATCCTCCTTATGCTCACACACACTCACCCACACACTCTTACTCAACATTTACGGAATTTTCATGACTTGGTGGAGGATCCAAAGGTAAAGAAGCCACAGCCCCTGCCTTTCTGGAAGGGAGCCAGTGTCACTGCAGCCCAAAGGCCCCCCAGCTCCCCTTCTGACTTTTACAGATGCGATTGGCAGCGGGCGCCACACTCCTCTGCACCCTCCTTTTCTCAGAAAATCTTAGCTCTGTCCCCCTCCCCCGGTCACGGGCACCCCTCCCTCACCTGGAGTGAGGGCGGGTCAGGGGTCTTTACTCTGATCACCTGGTTCCTCCGCCAGGGCTGCCAGGTCCCTCGCGCGTGCGGGAAGCAGGCGCCCCGACGCGGGGGTCGGGCAGGGGGCGCTGCGCCCGGGGAGGGGCGTCAGGACCCAGGCCTGGGGCCGGAGAGGGAGCCGACAAGGAGGCGGGCTGGCGGCCTGCGGAAACAGCCGGAAGGTAAGCAGGATGTGTTTGGGGAGTAGGAAGAAACCCTTGTGCAAAGAGCGGCCCAGACGGCGCCGGGGGCCTCCACCCCACCCTCTCCGCGGGGAGCAGGGGCCCCTGGTTCTCCCAGGTTCCAGGCGACGCGTGGGGTGGGGCCGGCGCCCGGTCCCTCCAGCTCCAAGGTTCCCTGATTCTGTGATGTCATTGACGAGAGAAGAACGGGGAGCTGCGCCGGGCGCCAGATGCCCCCGTTCCTCCCCTGCGGGCTTGGAGAGTCTGGGGATGAGGGGCGGTGAGCGGAGCGGTCGCACGGGTCCCAGCTCGGTCTCCCTTCCGCCCGCCGCAGCCCGGGCGAGCCAGCGGCCCTGAGGCCGGCGGAGCAGCCGTCGCGGAAGCTGGTCTAGAAAAACAGCCATGAAGACGAGCCTCGCGTTCTCCTCGAGACCTTAAAGGACGGGAAGACCTGCGCTCACGCGGAGCAGGGAGCGCGCGCCGGGGCGCCCGCCCGCGGAGGAAGCTGCTCGCCAGGTCCATGAGCTTAGACACCCTGCTGGTCACGTTCGTCATCATCTTGCTTATCTGCTTCGCTTCCATCCTCTTCTTACTGACGCTGTTTTTATATAAATGGTATAAATGCCCGCCGGGGAACTGGGCTCAGCTTTCGGTCGCGCTAGCGATGTAGCTAGAAGTAAAGGGAGACCGCGTCCCGCGCAGCGCCCCCTGGAGGCGGCCGGCTCCGCGTGCGCCGCGCCGCCCCGCCCGAGGCCGCCCTTCCCCGCCTCTCACTCTCCGCTCGCTCCGTTTCAGTTTCCAAACCAAGAACGACGGTGGGACGGAGAGTGGTCCTTGTGAAGATTGTGTAATTGGTAATAATGTGAGGACAGGCGACCCAGGAGTCCAAGAAAAGTAAGTCTGTGTCATCGAATGTCGTACAAAGCCTGTGTGTGTGTCCGTGTGTGTGTGTCTGTGTCTGTGTGTGTGTGTCTGTGTGTGTGTCTGTGTGTGTCTGTGTGTGTGTGTGTCTGTGTGTGTGTCTGTGTGTGTCTGTGTCTGTGTGTGTGTGTGTGTGAGTGTGTGACAGTGGGGGCCAACAGGCACGAATTATTTTTTTTTTAAAAAAATCCCTGCTGGTTGACTATTTTAGGACTCTAAGGCAAATCCTGAGGCCGGGCATTCTTGTCCACAGACGGAGTAAAGAGATGTTGGCCACACACTTAAACAGCAAAGAGTACCCAGAGGACAAAGTACAGAAGGGAGATCCTGAGGATGCCAAAGAGGTGATGGGCTTGGTGACTCATGGGGCGCTTCAGAATTGGTTAGAAAAGGAGGTCAGGTACTTGGCCAGGTAAAATGAGGAGTGGCCGTGCCTGTAATTTAAGTCTGTATCCGGAAGGAGTGCAATGGCCGCGGCCCTTTAGACCGTTCTTAGCTTCATCGGTTCCTTGTTGTTACACCATTTACAGATGCCCGCTCAACCTTCATCCCTACATTTGTGTTTTTTCTTAATAATTCCCCTTCATTTTGCTGCTTTTCTCAGAATCCTAGAATCTGAGAGCTAGAGGAGGCCTTGGAGATCATCTAGGGAACCAAAACTGAGAAAATGACATAAATGACTCAAGGTCATCCCTCACTGCAGCGGAGCTCTGGGCCAGACCCTGTGTCCCTCCTCAAGGTCTTCTGCGGCAGCACACAGACACTGCCAGGACCTTCTTGAGCTCCATGTCCGGGGCTCCCTAATAAGAACAACTCACATGTCTTCCCAAAATGAGGCCCATGCCCAGTTAGAGACAGAATGATGGTCCAGGTGGCTCTCGGGTTTGACACGTTACCAGATGCTATTTGAATATGTCAGTGTAAGCTCTTATTAACCCTAGAAATACGAAAATGATGGATTATCACTGCTTTTCTGTATCACTTAGTGACACTTCTGTTTCTCACTAACAATGCACATATAACCTGTATTTTTAGGAGCAGGGCTTGTTGTGTTCATAAGTTGATCATTTACACTGTTTGTCCCATTCTCTTACAGGGTGATGATTTGCAAAAAGCACACACACTTGTCCCTGGACCCCCTTCAGTTACTCATAACAAAGGACCTTTAAAAGGAGTGACATTTTCCAGGGAGGTAATTGTTGTGGATCTTGGGAAGGAGTACCCTGTGCCTCAGAGCTATATTCATGTGCATAAAGAGAGAAAATGAAGCTCAGGAAAGGCTGAGAGTGAAAGAAATGTAACCTTGGACTAACAATGAGATGACCGGGGTGGGGTACAAAATCATGTTGAAACAGCAAAATAATGGAGGATTAAGCAAATACAAATAACATTTTACTTTTGTGCAGAAAGAAGTGGGCTACATGCAAAATTCTATAAGTAAAATACCCAGAGCTTGAATATAGAGTGTTTTTTTAAAACACAAACCTGAGTTCAAGGAATTGATTGTATTAAGTGTCCTTGCAAGTCAGTCTATTCAAAGCTTCTAACATGAATAAAGTTATTTGTGTTTGTGCAGATGTCTATTAGGTAAATGGTATTCAAGGGAACTTTGGAAACAGCACATGTCCTTGATGATCACAGGCATTCATGACCCAAAACATTACTGCCATCATCATGGGAACCTCCAATAACTAGGACTAGGGTCCCTGCCACGCAATCCCCATTGAACTCAGTCCTGAAACCTTTCTTGTACTGACTGACAGCTGCTTTTTTAAAAAATGTATCTTTATTGATTTCAGAGAGAGGAAAAGAGAGGGAGAGAGACAGAGAGAAACATCAATGATGAGAGAGTCATTGATCGGCTGCCTCCTGCACGCCCCCCACTGGGGATCGAGCCCGCAACCTGGGCATGTGCCCTGACCGGGAATCAAACACTGATCGCCTGGATCCTAGGTTAACGCTCAACAACTGAGCCATGCCCAGCTGGGCTGACAGCTGCTTTTTAAGACTGATAACCAAAAAAACTACCATTACCAACAAAATACCCTCTTGATTATAGTATTCTTGATTTCAGTAGTTTAAAATTTGCTGTCTATATGTGGAATATGACAGTACAGACCAGTACAACATCACCCAACACACTGCAGCAAATTTTAGTGAAATATTTAGGGGCTATGAGAGAGAGAAAAAGCAGAAGACATGGCATTTGATTCCGGGGCCGAGCACATTGTCATGAATGTGGCCTGTGCTCAAGAAATGTCTGTTGAGTGATTGAAAGAATAAGTGATAAAATAATTTAGAATGTGTAACTGATGCTCAGTGGGGAATATTGACACCCTGTGGCCTGGGACTATCCCATTGTGAGGAGGAGAAGGGACCTAACCCAACGGAGGGATTGGGTAATGCAAGCAGAGGAAAGTGTATATTTCATACGAGGAAAGGCACAAGCCAAGGCAACGAGGTGAGAATACGTGTTGATTTTGGTGGACGTCAGTTAGCAGGAGCTGCAGGTTGGTGTTGAGGAGAGCTGAGCAGTAACTGAGAGTAAGGTCACTCTTAGGATCCCAGGCTAGAGGTAGAGGGTGGAGAACAGATTAAAGCAGTGTGGACTGCAGGGTGTGTGGGGTCTACGGAAATATTCAGAGCCCACGAGTTCTCTACAAGCACTTAAAAATTTTGGTCTTTCACTTGCTGATAATAGTAAACATTTATTTATTTATTTATTTATTTATTTATTTATTTATACTTTTAAAATTTATCTTTATTGTTGAGAGTATTACAGGTATACCGTTTCCCCCCCCAATTGGCCCCCTCCACTTCGCTCCCACCCCCTCCCCAGGCCTTCACCCTGTTATTGACTGTGTCCATGGGTTATGCATATATGCATATAACTTCTTTGGTTGATCTCTTCCCACCCTCCACCCCCCTTCCCTCTTTCCTCTGAAATATGATCGTCTGTTGCATGTGTCAATGTCTCTGGATCTACTTAGTTCACCAGATTCTTTTGTTCATTAGCTTCTTCTTAAAGGAGACCCTTCAACATTTCCTGTAGTGCTGGTCTGGTGGTGATGAACTCCTTTAGCTTTTCCTTGTCTGAGAAGCTCTTTATTTGACCTTCAGTTCTAAATGATAGCTTTGCTGGGTAGAGCAATCTTGGTTGTATTTCCATGTTTTTCATCACTTTGAATATTTCTTGCCACTCCCTTCTGGCCTGCAAAGTTTCTGTTGAGAAATCAGCTGACAGTCGTATGGGTGCTCCCTTGTAGGTAACTAACTGCTTTTCTCTTACTGCTTTTAAGATTCTCTTTTTGTCTTTAACCTTTGGCATTTTAATGATGATGTGCTTTGCTGTGGGCCTCTTTGGGTTTCTCTTCTTTGGGACCCTCTGTGCTTCCTGGACTTGTAAGTCTATTTCTTTCCCCAGGTAGGGGAAGTTTTCTGTCATTATTTTTTCAAATAGGTTTTCAATTCCTTGGTCTCTTTCTTCCCCTTCTGGCATCCCAATAATACGAATGTTGGGCCTCTTGAAGTTGTCCCAGAGGCTCCTTATACTATCTTCATATTTCTGGGTTCTTTTTTCTTTTTGCTCTTCTGGTTGGGTGTTTTTTGTTTCCTCATGTTCCAAATTGCTGATTTGGTTCTCAGTGTTCTCTGCTCTACTATTGATTCCCTGTAAATTATTCTTCATTTCAGTTCCTGTAGCCTTCATTTCAAATTGGTACTTTATTATGTTATCGATTTTCTCAGTTATTTCCCTAACAGTCTGCTTAAATATCCTTATAAACAAAATTCCGAGCTCTCTATCTGTTAGCTTGCTTGGATCTATTTCATTTAGTTCCTCTTCTAGAGATTTCTTCTGTTCTTTCCTTTGTGACATGTTTCTTTGCTTCCACATTTTGGCTGCTTCCAGGTGTTTGTTTCTATGTAGTAGGTAGAGCTGCTGTGTCTTCTGGAATTTGTAGAGTGGCTTTGTGTTGTAGGTGTCCTGTAGGGTCCAGTAGCTCAGCCTCCCCAGTCACCTGAGCTGGGCCTTCTAGGTGCTCCCCTGCCAGTGGTGTGCTGGGAGGACTCGCCACAGGAGCCATGGCCTCTGCCAGCCCTTCTGCCCGGGAGGAAGCTGCCCCTCCAGCTCTCGCCCGGATCTCAGGCAGGTTAGTTCCTCCCCGAGTGTCCCGGGTCCTTGCAGGATGCTGCCCGGCGCTGGGCTCAGAGGGAGCGTCCGAGTGAGCCCATGCTGGGCCCTTTAAGAGGAGCTGCTGGGGCTCCCTCGGCCTCCGCGACCCTCAGCGACAGTCCCCGCTGGTTTTCACAGCCCGGAGAGTTGTGGGGACGTCTCTTCCCGGCCTGGAGCCCTGGGCTGGGGGCCTGCTGTGGGGCTGGGACCCCTCTCTCCTCTGGGAAAACTCCGCCATTCCCTCCCGGGTTTCAACAACAGCACCGCCCCCCCCGCCCCCCCCCCCCGCCCGTCTCTGGGATTCAGCCCCGATCCGCCCGCGTCTGCACCCCTCCTCCCGCTCTCGGTGCTCCTTCAGCTCCCTAGTTGTGGGGCTTCTGTTCAGCCAGGTTTCAGGAGGCTCTGAGTGTAATTTTGATGTGGTTGCGGGAGGCAGAGGGTGCAGCTGTTACCTACGCTGCCATCTTGTTTTTCAGTAAACTTTTTAAATTGTGGTAGAATATACATAACATAAAATTTACCATCTTAACCATTCAGTAGTGTTAAGTACATTCACATTGTACAGCCATCACCATATCCATCCACAGAACTCTCTTCACCGTGTAAGACTGTAACTCTACACCCATTAAACACTAACTCTTCAATCTCCCTCTCCCCCAGCCCTTGGTAACCACCAATCTATTTTTTCTCTCTATGAATTTGACTGCTCTAAGTAACTCACATAAGTGGAATCACAGTATTGTCTTTTTGTGACTGGCTTATTTCACTTTGAATAATGTTCTCAAGGTTTATCCATGTGTCAAGATTTCCTTCCCTTTTTTTGGTTAATTCTCACCTGAGGATATTTTTCCCATTGCTTTTCAGAGAGTGGGAGGGAGGGAGGGAGGGAGGGAGGGAGGGAGGGAGGGAGGGAGGGAGGGAGGGAGAGAGGGGGAGGGGGAGGGAGGGAGGGAGGGAGGGGGAGGGGGAGGCAGTGAGGGAAGGAGGGAGGGACAGAGAGAGAGAAACACCTGTGGTCTGCCTTCCATACCTGCCCTGACTGGAGATTGAACCTGTAACCCAGGTGTGTGCTGTGCCCAGGAATTGAACCGGCAACCTTCCAGTGCACAGCACCACAACCAACCAACTGAGCCGCTCCCACTGAGCAGGCCAATTTAATTTTTTAAAATATGTTTTTATTGATTTCAGAGAGAGGGAGGGAGAGGGAGAGAGAGAGAAACATCAATTGATTGGCTGCCCCCTGCATGCCCCCTACTGGGGATCCAGCCCTTAATCTGGGCATGTGCCCTGACCGGAATTGAACCTACCTCTGCTGGATCACAGCTCAACCACTGAGCCAGAACAGCTGGGCCAATTAAATCTTGATCAATTACTACATAGAATGCCTTTTCCATTTACATTTTAATATGATCATTTCCATTGGGATAGTTCTTTTTGTATAAATATTGCAAAAGATTTTTCACAAAATTTTAGTGATTATAGCTTCTGCCTTTTGTAAGTTTTCTGCTGTCTTATGTGCGTTCTAGATTCCAATGATCCATATCTAAACCTTACCATGTCATGTTCTACCCTTAAAATTCTTTATGAATTGGATAAAGACGCACAGCTAATGCGCAAGAAAACCATGCTCCACTAGCATGGCCACTGAAATTTTTTTCTATTGGATACCATGTGTTAGGTGTCCATGCCTTTGGTGAAGTGAAGTGTAAAAGGTGAAGTCAAAATGTCATTTTGTTTTGAGGCCAAAACACTTGGAAGCAGTCGGTTTATATAACTGTTGTTGCTGTTTGGAAAAATGATATTGGGATGTAGCAGCTCCTGTAGTAAATGAGAACCAACCCCCCCCCCCCCCCCGCCCCGTTTATCTCATTGCTGCGCACAGATCACAGGCAAAGGACAGGTGATCACGGGGAACAGCACAGGTCCTCCCACCCTTCCACTGTCATACCCGTTTTCCATACTAAATAATATCCAGGTAATAGCCTCCAAATAATTGGTACAAAGTTTTTGCTGGAAGGTGAAGATTCGTTCAAGGAATCATTAATACCCACTTAATTATTGTAAAACTGCATCACGCTGAATGCGCTCGAAATCCCGTTTTGTCACCTGTAAAGGACGATGACATGAGATGTAAACGTTTCCCGAAGTAACCGGGAGCCTGGTACCGTGCTGCTGGGACAGGCTGGAAGGCAGGTGGGGAGAGGCGCGCGCTCCGCCCGCAGGAGGCTCGGCTCGGAGCCGAGCGGCGCACAGCCACGCGCACGGGGGACCACGCGCGCCGGGCGCCCACCCCGAGTCGGTCGCAGAGCAAACTGCGGTCACGTGCTCGGGGCGTGTCCGAAACAGGAGTTAGCGCAGCCGACGGCGCTGGGACAGCCGCTCCGGGTCTGCAACCGCAGAGGGGCGCTCAGGCGCCCCTTTCCGCCCGCTCGCCCGCACAGCCACCAACCACCGCGGGGACGAGCCCTTCACGGAGGGGCTGGGCCTTCGGAGGGGCCGCCGAGGCTCCCCTTCCCAGCGCGCACCTGCGAGTCCCGCAGCGGAGCCCGGGGCCTCCCCAAACCCCCGCCCCGCGCCTCCCCATCGCCCCAGGGAGTCCCGCTTATTGGACCATCTCCCCCCACCCCACCCCCGCCTCCGCACACCGCCCTCGACCCCGCCCCAGGCCGCGACACCCCTCCCTCCTGCGCCTCCCCGCCCCCCGACTCTCGGGCCGACCTCTCCTGGGCCCCCATTCCCGGCCTCCCGGGCCCAAACGCTCCCCACAGCCCTCCGGGCACCCCCTGTCCCCGGGCCCCCAGGCCCCCGCCCCGCTACCCGGCCGGGCCCTGGCCGAGCTCAGGGGCGCGGGGCGCGGGGATTCCTGGCGCTCCGTGGGCGCCGCGAGCGCTCGGACCCTGGGCTAGGAGGCGGGAAGCCTCGGTGACCCAGCTGCACCCCTGCCCGGCTCTCCGCGGGGGGCGTGGGGCCAGGGCGACCCGCGCGGGGTCGTGGAGGAGCGGGAGGACTCGACCGACGGCCACAACCGGCACAAGTGCGGCCGGGCGGGGCCGCCTGCGGGCCTCCGCGTGCCCTTCCTCCCGGGCGGGGCCCTCGGCGGGCGCCCGGGGCCTGCGCCCTGGGCTGCGGGCTGCGAGGCCGCGGGGTCCCCCTGAGGGGCGGGGCCTGCGCGGTGCGGAGGGTTCTCTCCCCTCCCCCACCTGCTTTCTGTGCGGCCCACGCGTGAGCCCCGGGCTCCCGAGAGCCCTCTGGGGCTGGAGACCCCGCGTGGTGCGCTCACTGCCCCCCGGACACGTTTCCTCCTTTTGAAAGTTGGGTCGGGCTCCGAGAATGGCCTTTGACTGACCTCTTCAACTTTGACAGTCTGTGCCCTTAATTCAGGTCCTCCCTCCCCTTAGCCGCTCCCGCCCCTAATCCTCTGGATGTTCTGGAAGCAAAACGAAGCTAGAAAGCGCGTGCGGGAGCGTGGGTGTGCTCTGGCTCGTGCGCAGTGGGAAGAGAGGCATGTGGATCCCACTCTGTCTGCATCTAACTCGATGGGCCTCCGGTGAGCGCCCCTTCGAGGAGTTGGAACAAGTTACCCATCTTCTTGAACCTCACCTGGAAACCGGTTGTCTGTGCCTCCCTCTGTCCCCCAGGGCTGCAGGAAGTGATGCTCCGCCCTGCGCCTCTGAGGGCGGTGGGTACCTCAGCGCCACCGAGGTGATGCTGAGGCAGGTCCTGGACAGAGCAAACCCTCGGGCCTGTGAAGGGATCATTTGCTGGGGGAACCCTGGGGCTCGGGGCTCGGAGGAGCTGGCCTCTCCTTTCCCAGCCCTGTTACCATGGACACATGATGGACTTCTCTCAGCTCATTTCCGCTCCCCAAAGTGGAAACATTATTTGGGGAGATTGTAGGAACACACTTAATCATTTGTCTTATGATTAGAATTATTTCAGTTATTACTACCTTTTCATAAGCTTTGCCCATTCATTTCCAACTGGTCAGATGGCTAGACCCCCTTTTCCCCAAATAAACTGGTGTTTTTAAGACAAAATACTACTTTAAATAGTGGTTAATACTCTCTTAAGGAACCGAGCAGGAGGATTACAAAGTATCTGGCAGAAAGGTGGCTTGAGAAGTGTGTTTGTAAGTCTGAGGGTGGCAGTTCTTTTAAGGCCCCTTGAGAGCAGTCACGCTGATCTGGGCCAGGCCCGCGATACCGCCTGGGCCTTCCATTCACGGCTCTGCCCTGCTGGTCCCTGGCAGGACAGAGCAGGATGCCACCAGCTGGTCCAAGGGGAAGCTCCGGGAGTTCCTGGTGGGCATCGACGTGGAGAACGAGGCTGGTCGCTGCCAGATCACTGAGCTGAAGCAGGTGGAAGGTGAGGCTTCCTGTCGCAGCTGCAGAGGGAAGCTGCTTTTCTTCTATGAGTGGAACATCACGCTGGGCTGGAAAGGTAACGGGCCTCGGGTCCAGGCGGGGCTGGGGGCAGCCTCGGGGCAGACTTTGTCGATTCATTATTCAACATTCAGCAAATTCTTTTAGAGCTGCTGTGGACCCTGCACGGGCTGAACCCCGAATTGGTGTTTGTAGTTCCAGACACAACCTGACCACAGGTGGAGTTCCTTGTCCAACAGGCTGGGGGTCTCCCTTTCTCCCAGGGCGCAGAGCTGCGTCGAGCTTGTTGCTTTCAGCTGTTCTCTTTGCCGGGCACCGTGAGCACTAGAGTTTCCCGGAGCTGCTGCCTGGACGCTTCCCCTAGGTAGCTGCCTGCTGGCTCCTGTCAGCCCTTCAGGCCTTTATCCTGAGTGAAGCCACCTGTGCATCCTGTGAAACTTGCAGATGCCATCCTTGTACAGTCTCCCCTGCTTTATTTTCCTCCAAAGCGCTGGTATTTTGTATACTGTATACGGTTATTTAAATATTTCATTTATTGTTCTGGTCCCCCTCTTCTCCCAGTTCATTAGGACAGGAATTTTTAAAATATATTAGCTTTATTGGGATATAATTCACATACTATATAATTTGCCAACTTGTGCACAGTTCGGTGGTTTTCAGTATAATAAGAGCTGTACAGCCATCACTACAGTCAATTTTAGAAAAATTTCATCACTCCTCCCCCAACCCTGAGCCCATTAGCAGTCACTCCCCCAGTCCCCCCAGCCACCAGTCTGTTTCCTATTTCTGCGGATTTGCCTATTCTGGACATTTCGTATGAATGGAATCATGCAGTATGTGTTTTTCTGTGATTGTTTTTCATGTAATGTGTTTTTAAGGTTCATTCATGTTGTATGTAGCATTTTTTGTTCTATTTTATGGTTAAATGGTGTTCTTTGTACAGATACAGCACATTTTGTTTATCTGCTCATCAGTTAGTGGACATTTGGGTTGTTTCCACTCTTTGGGTCTTTTGGTCAGGAATTGATTGGTTTTGTTTCAGGCCCACATCACTGTCTGGAACATAGTGTGTTTGTTGAATGAATAAATTTCTATTGTGGTGCCCAGCTCCTGGCTAGGTAGGCAGTCTGTGCTCAATGAATACTTGTTAAAATAACCACAGATGTGAAAACAAAGGGGGAAAGGAAGAGGAAGGAGGGAGAGAGCTGGTTCTAGAAGATTGTGCCGTGTTCAAGTTTGGGCCTCAGCCCAGGAGTCAGCTCCTTTCTTGAGAGTTTGGGTTAGCAAGCCACTGAGTAAACTGGCCTTGGGCCTCTACCCAGCCTTGTTAGCTAGGCCAGAACCCAGGGAGATGGTCAGACAGCATCAAAAGTAGTCCCACACATGCCTGGGAACCTTTTGGTTTGGGTTTGCTGTCAGTTACTCCTTCAGTGGCTGCTGCTGGATAGATTACAGCAGGGGCTGACTCCCTGCAACTGACTAGTCCCCTCATCTCCCTCCTTGCCAATACAGGGCTTTGAGGGCCCAGAGGAAGCTTTCACTATATTGTGTCCATTCCATCTGCTTTAATTCAAGGCAACAACCAGCTCCTTTGCAAGATAAGGCCCACCCACTTCCAGGTGGCAGCCAGAGAGAGGGCAGGCTGAACAGGACTTGCCCTGACCCCTTGAGCTTTCTCCTCTAGCAGTGCGTCCCAGAGGTGGCGTGTGGGACCTGCTGGGGAGGAGGCAACACTCTTGTCTTGTTTTTGTTTTGTTTTCTAATTAAATTTTAACTTAATCCCCTCCAGCTTTATTGAGATATAATTGACTTACAACATTGTACGAGTTTAAGATGTACAACATGATTTGATTTATGTATATACTGTGAAATGATTACCACAATAGGGTTAGCTAACACATCCATCAGTTCAGTTTTTTTTATATGTATGCTGAGAACTTTTAAGATTTACTGTCTTAGCACCTTTCAAATACATGTATGTTATTGTTAACTAGTCACCATGCTGTACATTACATCCCCAGAACTTATTCTGGAAGTTTGTACCCTTTGACCAGCTTCATTCCCCACCCCCTTGCAACCACCAGTCTACTCTCTCTGTTTCTGAGTTCGGTTTTCTACGCATATAAGTGAGATCATACAGTATTTGTCCTTTAGTATTATACCATGACCATCTTTGTTTCTTTTGAGCATTTTTAGTTTAAAGTCTATTTTAGCTAATATGACTACTCCTGCTTTCCTTTGGTCACCATTTGCTTGAAATATCTTTTTCCATCCCTCCAATCTCAGGTCATGTGTGCCCTTAAAGTGAAAGTGAATCTCTTACAGGCAGCATATTGTTGGATCTTGGTATTTTTTAATCCATTCAGCCATTATGTGTCTTTTGATTGGAGAATTTAATCCATTTATATTTGAAGTAATTACTGATAGGAAAGGACTTACTGTTGCTATTTTGTTCATTGTTTTTGGAGTGTTTTGTAGCTCCTGTTTTCATGTTCCTTACTTCCTCTCCTGCCATCTTCCATGGTGATTTGATGCCTATTTGTGGTGGTGTGTTTTGACTCCCTTTCATAATCTTTTGTGTATCTACTACAGGTATCTCTTTGTGATTACTTTGAAGCTTATATAAAATATCTTATAACATTCTGTTTACACTGGTAACAACTTAACTTCAATAGGATACAGAAATTTATACTTTTTCTCCCTCATGTTTTAGGTTATTCATGTTGCAACTTACTTTAAATGTTACAGTTTACTTTAACTGATATAATTGATGTTACAATTTACTTAAAATTTTTTTTTAAGTATTAAAAATAACCCTAGGTTACTGTGCATAAAAGTTATGGTTATTTTTAATATGTTTGTTTTTTAACCTTTAGAGTTGTAAGTGAATTATTCATTACTATTGCAATATAAGATAATCTGATTTTGACTATATATTTATCATTACCAGGGAGTTTCATACATTTGTATGTTTTTATGATGCTAATAAGCATCCTTTCATTTTAGCTTGAGGAATGAGCTTTAGCATTTGTTATAGGCAGGTTCAGTGGTGTTGAACACCCTGAGCTTCTGTTTGTTTGAGAAAGTCTTTATCTCGCCTTCATTTATGAAGGACAGCTTTGCCGGCTATAGTATTCTTACTTGACAGTTTTTTCTTCTCTCTTTTTTTTTGACTTTAAATAAATTTTTACTCTTCAATTACAGTTGACATATAATATTAGTTGTACAACCCAGTGATTAGACATTTATATAACTTACTAAGTGATCACCCTGATAAATTTCATACCCATCTAACACCATACATAATTATTACAATATTATTGACTATATTTCTTATGCTGTACTTTACATCCCCATGACTATTCTGTAACAACCAATTTGTACTTCTTAATCCTTTCACCTTTTTCACCCATCCCAACACTTTCCCATCTGGCAACCATCAAAATGTTCTTTATATTTATGAGTCTGTTTCTGTTCTGCTTGTTTATTTTAAGATTCACTATTGATAGATATGTTTTTATTCCTACTTTATTTTTCTTCATCTTTTAACATTTTTCTTCATGTAATACTAGTTTGGTGGTGATGAACTCTTTTAGCTTTTTCTTGTTTGGGAAGCTCTGTATCTGACCTTCAATTCTAAATGATAGCCTTGCTGAGTAGAGTAATCTTGGTTGTAGGTCCTTGTTTTTCATCACTTTGAATATTCCTTACCAGTCCCTTTTGGAATACAAAATTTCTGTTGAGAAATTAGCTGACAGTCTTATGGGAGCTTCCTTGTAGGTAACTAACTGCTTTTCTCTTGCTGCTTTTAATATTCTCTCTTTGTCTTTAACCTTTGGCATTTGAATTACGATATGTTTTGGTGTGGGCCTCTTTGGGTTCA
This sequence comes from Miniopterus natalensis, assembly GCF_054644295.1. Classification (NCBI taxonomy): domain Eukaryota; kingdom Metazoa; phylum Chordata; class Mammalia; order Chiroptera; family Miniopteridae; genus Miniopterus; species Miniopterus natalensis. The sequence continues at coordinate 32,786,760 of NC_142093.1, forward strand.
TCTTGTTTGGGACTCTGCACTTCCTGGACTTGTATGTCTGTTTCCTTCACCAGGTTAGGGAAGTTCTTTGTCATTATTTTTTCATATATATTTTTTTTCAGGGTAAAGCAGCATTTGATATTTTTTACACGATGGCATTTGTGACAGGTTCAAAAGGAAAACTTGCTTTGTTTTTACTCAGCTGTTCTTCTTCAGAAGTCTCCCAGCTTTCCTCAGAAACCATCTTGGGCTTTATTAGCCAAATCATAGTTCAACGCAGTGTCACATTGGCTGCCTGAAGATACCCTTGCAGGTACTGGAGCGTTTCTGTAATTATTTTTTCAAGTAGGTTTTCAATTCCTTGGTCTCTTTCTGCCTCTTCTGGCACCCCAATAATACAAATGTTGGGCCTCTTGAAGTTGTCCCAGAGGCTCCGTATACTATTTTCATATTTCTGGGTTCTTTTTTCTTTTTTCTCTTCTGGTTGGGTGTTTTTTGTTTCCTCATTGAGGTTGGTGTTCACCATTGATGGACCTCTTCCTGGACAGGCAGTAGATAATTTGTGAAGTGACTGTGCCAGGTGAATCTTTGGGTTGGTCACCATTTGACCTGCGGGATCATGCTCTTTCTCCCAGCAAATGCCAACTGTGAGAATGCAGTCTGGTATCCTGGTGTATCTTCTATGTCAATAAAATGTTCTTCACCAGGAATGGAATTATCCTCAGGTAACTCAAAAAGGCCAATCAGAGACTGCAGTAAAGGAGTCCGTAGTTTGGTATACTCAGTGTCCATCACTGGGGAACATTCTGTTAGTAATTTGGTCATGCCAAAACCATTCCAAACATTTTGGGTTGTATTCCATCAAATATTTCTTGTAGTGCTTGGGCCCATATTTTATGTAATACAAATGAATAAAGACTAAGAAACTCTTTTTTTTTTCCCTTTTTAATTTATCTTTATTGTTGAGAGTATTACAGGTATACCATTTCCTCCCCCAATTGATCCCCTCCACTTCCCTCCCATCTCCTTCCCAGGCCTTCACCCCATTATTAACTGTGTCCATGGGTTATACATATAACTTCTTTGGTTAATCTTTTCCCACCCTCCACCCCCCTTCCCTCTTTCCTCTGAAATATGATCGTCTGTTACATGTGTCAATGTCTCTGGATCTATTTAGTTTATCAGATTCTTTTGTTCATTAGCTTCTTGTTAAAGAAGACCCTTCAACATTTCCTGTAGTGCTGGTTTGGTGGTGGTGAACTCCTTTAGCTTTTCCTTGTCTGAGAAGCTCTTTATTTGACCTTCAATTCTAAATGATAGCTTTGCTGGGTAGAGCAATCTTGGTTGTAGTTCCATGTTTTTCATCACTTTGAATATTTCTTGCCACTCCCTTCTGGCCTGCAAAGTTTCTGCTGAGAAATCAGCTGACAGTCGTATGAGTGCTCCCTTGTAGGTAACTAACTGCTTTTCTCTTACTGCTTTTAAGATTCTCTCTTTGTCTTTAACCTTTGGCATTTTAATGATGATGTGTCTTGCTGTGGGCCTCTTTGGATTTCTCTTCTTTGGGACCCTCTGTGCTTCCTGGACTTGTAAGTCTATTTCTTTCCCCAGGTAGGGGAAGTTTTCTGTAATTATTTTTTCAAGTAGGTTTTCAATTCCTTGGTCTCTTTCTGCCTCTTCTGGCACCCCAATAATACGAATGTTGGGCCTCTTGAAGTTGTCCCAGAGGCTCCTTATACTATTTTCATATTTCTGGGTTCTTTTTTCTTTTTTCTCTTCTGGTTGGGTGTTTTTTGTTTCCTCATGTTCCAAATTGCTGATTTGATTCTCAGTGTCCTCTACTCTTCTGTTGATTCCCTGTAAATTATTCTTCATTTCAGTTCCTGTAGCCTTCATTTCAAATTGGTACTTTATTATGTTATCGATTTTCTCAGTTATTTCCCTAACAGTCTGCTTAAACACCCTTATAACCAAAATTCTGAACTCTGTATCTGTTAGCTTGCTTGGATCTATTTCATTTAGTTCCTCTTCTAGAGATTTCTTCTGTTCTTTCCTTTGTGACATCTTTCTTTGCCTCCGCATTTTGGGTGCTTCCAGGTGTTTGTTTCTATGTAGTAGGTAGAGCTGCTATGTCTCCTGGAATTGGTAGAGTGGCTTTGTGTAGAAGGTTTCCTGTAGGGTCCAGTGGCTCAGCCTCCCCAGTCACCTGAGCTGGGCCTTCTAGGTGCTCCCCTGTGTGGGCGGTGTGCACTGTCCTGTTGTAGTTGAGCCTTGGTTGCTGTTGGCGTCCCTGGGAGGAACTGACCCCTCAGGCCAGTCAGCTGTGAGGACCAGCTGCAACGACAGCCAGAGAGCTGCTGTGCTGGAGACACCCTTATGGAGCAGGATTTACTTCAGTGGAGCTTTGGTGTTCACCAAGTGCACCCCTTGAGTGTCACTTGTGGATGTGGTAGGGTTGTAATCCAGTGTGGTAGAGTCTGATCACCAGGTGCACTGTCTCTGAGGCCTCCCGGGAGGTGCAAAGTCAGCCTCGGCCAGTGCCTTGCCCAGGGCCCCCCAGCATGAGCTACACAGCAAACTATAGCTGGCTGGTACTTGTGCTGGGCTTGGAGGTGCCCAGGAGAAGCCAGGCTATGAGCCAATACAGCTGCCGCTAGTACCAGGCCTGGGGCCGCTTATCAAGCTGTATGGGGCCCGCTGCTGCTTGTTTGTGAGATTTTAGGAGAGTCCTAAGCATGAGGCTTGAGAGGCCACTTGCACAGAAAAGCCCCTGGAAATGGCCTGGATGAGCTGCAGGTGGGGAGGGGCGGGGCCTCCGGGAATCACGGGGCGGGGCCAAAGGTGCGAGTCAGGTGCTGGCGATTCAAACATGGCGCCTGCCTGCCAGCTGTGTGCGGGGAGGACTCGCCACAGGAGCCATGGCCTCTGCCAGCTCTTCTGCCCGGGAGGAAGCCACCTCTCCAGCTCTCACCCGGATCTCAGGCAGGTTAGTTCCTCCCCGAGTGTCCCGGGTCCTTGCAGGATGCTGCCCGGCGCTGGGCTCAGAGGGAGCGTCCGAGTGAGTCCGCGCTGGGCCCTTTAGGAGGAGCTGCTGGGGCTCCCGCAGCCTCCACGACCCTCAGGGACAGTCCCCGCTGGTTTCACAGCCCGAAGGTGTGGGGACGTCTCTTCCTGGCCTGGAGCCCTGGGCTGGGGGCCTGCTGTGGGGCTGGGACCCTCCCTCCTCCGGGAAACCTCAGCCGCCGAGTTTCCCTCCTGGGTTTAACCCGCGGCACCAGGGGTGGGCCCGCGGCACGTCTCTGTGATCCAGCCCCGATCCGCCCGCGTCTCCGCCCCTCCTCCCGGTCTCAGTGCTTCTTCAGGTCCCTGGTTGTGGGGCTTCTGTTCAGCCAGATCTCAGGAGGCTCAGAGTGATGGTGGTTTTGTGTTTTAGTTGTAATTTTGATGTGGTTGCGGGAGGCAGAGGGTGCAGCTGTTACCTACGCCACCATCTTGTTGTTCCTCAAGATTAAGAAAATCTTGATAAATTTTGTTGTTTTGGAATTTTGAAGTCTTTGGAATAGTGGAATGAAGATTTGCTTCCTGTATTGGTCAACTGACTCAGGAGGCATGTGCTCAGTTTTACTGTTTAGAAGAGAAAAACCGTGGTGGTCATTGGCTTTGGATGCAGTGAGCTTCCGGAAAACACCTAATATCCCAGGGACTTTGTCAGCTGCAGCACTTGCTATTGTATTTGAACTGCATTCTAGGAATGCTTGGAGCAGCCTCACTAGAGCAGGGATATTTCCTGTTCTTTCCCAAAGCATTGGCTGAGGGAGCTGAGGAAATAAGGCCATATAGGAAGATAGAATATCATTTTTGTGTGTTTCCAGAAGCAAAGATATCACTGGAAAGACACATGGAATAAACTCTTGTACTTAATTCTGTAAAATTTTAGTAAACACCAGAAACAAAGCCCCTTCAAAATTTACAACAGCGGCAGGGTTGGCTTTGCATGTTATTTTTATGGATAAACATATTACTTCAAGCATGCAGTGATCAAAGTGAGGTTTACTTGGGTCCTCACCAACGGCTAATAGCTTCTGAGTAAGCTGAGTGATGAGTGTGGGGAGTAAGGGTTATGGCTGCTGCTTCATAATGTATTCATTTTCTGAAGAGCCAGGAAGTGTGAGAGCTTTGAAAAGGTTCGTTAGCAGAATCTCAACAAACAGTGCTAATTCTGCAGCTGTAAAGAGAGTGGCGTGGTTAGGCCCCGTGTTGTGAGCGGCCTCTCAGGGGCATGTGCTGTGTGAGTATGAACAGCAGTACTTTCAGCCTGAAGATGATTAACCAAGAGAGGACCAGATACTAAAAGCTGTTCCTTTGGTGCTTGATTCCTAAAGCTCACGATATATTTGATACCGTCAGCTTTCAGGGCGGGAGATTCATTCACGTTAGCTGATTTTAAATCAGGCAGGATGTGATTCACAGAGAACTCGCTTGGGTTTGCAAGTCCATTTGCTTATGATTCCAGGCTACTGTGTTTGAGCTTTTGATGCCAAAGATGTCACTAAGTAAATGGCTGCATTTTTGTGTTTCCAGTTGACAGATGGATTTTTTGCCTATTCCTGCAGCATAGAATTAACATAACCAGAGAAGATTCCTGTCACAGGTCCCTCAAAAAACTTGCATATTCTTCATGCTAGATCACAAGCAGCCCTGTGTCTAGTTTCAGTATCCGATCCCTGCAAATTTCCTTTTATGTGCTCCTCAGAATTACCTTCAGAGATTTCTCCAGCAGCAGCTCCGAATCCCAGGTTAGGCACAATAACCATTTCACAGGCTCTTGTCAGCGTGCCCTGGTCCTCACACAGATTCTTAGAGAGAATCTCTCACAAACTGAAGTCAGAAACATACCAACAAGTCGTATTTGACCTATTGACCTGCTGTAACCATTGCATTCCAGACAGCTGTGACCAAATGGGGCAGGGAGCACTGAAACTCTTTGCCTTACATTCCCTGTGTAATGAAAATTGTTCATCCAGGTTTCTGTATTATCTTCACAAAATTCAAGGAGATTCTGAAAGTTTAAACAAGAACAGTCTTGAGGTCAGGTTCAGGGAAGAAAAGGAAGTCCTCAGGGCAGAGGCATCATTTGCATGGGTTCTACCACATTCAGTGGTGGCTTTCAGTAGATTAGTAAAAGGCTCTGAGCACGTGGGCGCACAGGCGGGTCTGCAGGCTTGCCTTTGTGATCAGGTAGCCAGTAGGCCGCTGGCCATGCTTCAGTATTGAGCAAAGTCTCTGGCTGGGTGGGGCTAAAGACTGTGCTCTGCAGTTGGGTACCCCACTGTCTGGGCTCCCGACCTGGGTGCAGCCTCAAGCTCTGTTTTGCATTTGGGTAGGGCTATAGGCTGGGCTCTGCGGCTGCTTAGGGTCACTGTTCAGGCTCCCTAGTTATGCAGGGTCGGAGTCTGGCTCAGAAATTGGGCAGGGCTTCTGGTTTGGCTCTCTGCCTGAGTGGTGCTGCAGCATGGGTTCCATGGCTGCCCAGGTCCCCTGGTCAGGCTTCTTAGATGGTTGGGACTGGAGGCTATGCTCAGCAGTGGAGCAGGGCTGCAAATTTGCTTCCCTGCCTGGGTAGGGCAATCGAATGAGCTCCACAGCTGGCTTCGCCCATCGACTGGGGATCCAAATCAGGCAGAATTGCTAGCTGAGGTCCCTGGCTGTGCAGATTGGCTGCTGCAAGCGGTAATACAATCCACCAAGATTAGAGTTTTGCAAAGTATATGATTGCCTAACCACTCTGCTGTGCACCTGAAACTAATACAGAATACTGAATATAAACTCTAATTGAAAAATAAAATTAAAGATTGCTGAAAGCCCTGCCCCATACTCCTCCGATTCCCAGCGGTCCCCATGAGGAAAGTCCCAGGCAGCCTTCCAGGAAGCACCCCACAATTCTGGGGGACCTGGATGTGCACTTTTCTCCTGCTGGAGAAACCACAGTGGGACCAGACCCTCTCAGTGGGGCTCTGTGCTGGCCTGGGGGAGGGGTGGTGTGGTCAGTGTTCTAATGCAGTCCTCTCTGCCTCTGGCCCAGGATGGTGTTTCGGCCTCACCTGTGGGTTCTGGGATTTTCACAGTGGTGTCTTGTCTATAGACGGTCGTTTTGTGAAGGGGACTGAACTTGGGAATAACCTATGTTGCCATCTTGATGTTGTCACTGAAATCAACACTCTGGTGTTGAAAAATATCCAGCTGCATGGAGTCCACATAGAACTCCCCCAAGCTGCGGTCTCCCACCTCTCTCCATGATCAAACTCGCTGTCCCTTTCTGTTCTTCCATCTCTTCTGCGACTGCTCGTTGGGATGGCCCTTTATCCTGCTTTGATGTGGTGGAGAATATTGGGGGATGAAGCAGCGCTGGTTACAGAACCACTTACTCCCACCCCAAGCTTCCACCGGGCCCCCGATTCCTCTGCACGTCCCTCGGCCAGGTTCTGCGCCACCTTTCTTGGCTGCTTACCTGCAACGTGGGCCAGGAGAGCAGGGTCAGTGGTGGTACCTGTGTGGTGGTAAAGCCTTGAGCCGCCGTGTTACCACCTCTGGCGGTGCCCTGTGAGGAGGGCGTGCGTGTCGGTCACGCAGGGAAGTTTTGCACACACCAGCCGTTACTTTGTAATTGAAGAACACGTTTTGCTCATTTTAGGTATAATTAAAGAATCTGGTGGGAAGCACAAGGGATTGATTGAAATACCCAGCCTTGCTGAAGAAAATGAAGTAGATGACACTGAGGTGAAGTGATGGTGTTTCTTTTTTTTTCTTTCTTTTATATCAAGCTTCTGCTGTAGATGTTGAGGTTTTGAAAAACTGCTCATCAGACTGTGATTCCTGCAGTTGTGGTGACTTGTGGAGAGCTCTCGTGGTGAGGATCCCTCCCTGTGGGGCCCGCGGGGGGTGTGCGGTGGCGAGTAGGCCGGGGCAGCCCTGGGCTCCCGTGGGGCAGGCGTGGGGCCTGGGCAGGTGGCTGCATCCTTGTGGCCACCTCACCTGTGAAACTGGGTGAATGCACCTTTCAGGGGTGCTGTCAGATAGGTGTCACGGTGAACACACGGGAAGGTGCTCAGGCAGCACGCAGTTTGGTGAGTGGGATTTTGCTTTCCTCCCCTGCATCTTTGCTGTTTCCCTTTGATAGTGAAAATCCGCAGCCGTTGGCTGCGATCGCCCTTGGTTATAGCGCATGTTTTTTCGTAAACTAGTTAGTATGTGTTGCTTTTGACTGGCTCTCCTAGTTCTCTTGGGGGACAGAGCCTGTGTAACGCCCAACCTTGGTTTTCAGTTAGTGCCTTCTGTAAGCTGAAGGCGTGGTTCTGGGGAGCGGCCATTTGTACAGCAGCTGTATTTTCCAAACCAAATGGTTTGACAAAAGGTCTTTTTTGATTTGTGAAATTATTCATTGTGAAGGCTTTCAAAGATATAGAAACTAAATCATCCTGAGCCACACACCTATGACTTGCCTTTATTAAAGGTTATAAAATGCCAGAAAAGGGGGGCCTGTCTCGGACATATCTTCAGACATGGGCTTGCTATTCTCGGGCTGTGATTTCACTCTGCAATATTCAGGTCCATCAGCTGAGAAGTTTTTCATCAGAATAGTACACTGGTCTTTTAGATGCAATCCTTGGCAGCATTAGAGAACAAATTCTCTAGCTAGGACTCCAGCCCAACTGAATCATAGGGACACTAAATGATTTCTAACCAACACCTGTTTTCATTCTGAGAAGACCACACTGGCATCCCCAGAGCAGCATTTTGATGTTTCCCTCTCCCTGTCTCCTCCTCCTTCCCCCTCCTCTTTTCCTCCCTTCTGTCCCCTCCCTCCCTCCCCTCTCCCTTTCCCAACTCTCCTGCCAAAAATGGGTACCTTGAGGCCGTACTGGCTTTGGGGTTCTAGACCAGCGCTGTTCAATAGAAATAGAATGCAAGCCACATACTGAATTTAAGATTTTTTAGTAGCCATATTAAAAAACTTAAAGAAACAGGTGAAATTACTTTTAATAATTTTATTTAACCCAACATGTAAAAAACACCATTTAAATGTAATTAACATCAAAATTATTAGATTATTTTACTCTTTTTGTACTAAGTCTTCCAAGTCTGGTGTGTATTACTTTACACTTATAGCAGATCTCAAAGCAGCCCAGCCACATTTTGAGTGCTCAGGAGCCACATGCGGCCAGTGTCTACCATACTGGACAGCGCATTTCTAGACTCTGGTAAAAGCCATGGACTACATCAATGTAATACCTATGTATGAAATTTTTATGCAAATTAAGGGGCTCACATTCTAAGAAGTCCATTCAAGATTTGGCCAACCCAGTCAATGGAGCCTTGATTAAAAAACCCTTACGTCTTCTCAAGCTATAGGGAGAATTCTGTCACAACTCTCTTAATAGCCACTTCTTCCCCTTCCCTGAGTCTGAGTTCCTCTCTCATCCATATGGCCCAGTGCTGTAAGAATACATCAGACCAGAGTTTTCTTAGGTTTGTATTTTTCTGATTTGTAGGTGAATGTGAGTAAAAAGAAAGGAAATGGGGATATACTGAAGGATCTTATGAAAACTGCAGGCACCGCCAAGGTGAGGGAGGCCCTTGGAGATTACCTGAAGGCACTTAAGACCGATAAAGGAGGCATCTCTTGTGAACTCGGGGGTCCCTTTTCTGTTTACCCCAGTTAGGCTCTGCACTGTGGTCTGGCTTCGCAGGTTAGGCTGCTGTCTAAGGCTCTGGAAACAACTCTATGCTGCAGGATAAATGGCAGTGTGGATGCTGAGAGCTAGTCATGAGTAAGACTACAATTAGTGGTTATCAGTATTTTACACAGCGTGAAACATTTTACCTACAGAATTAATAGTTTTCTGGATTGATAAATTATTTCATCAGTTGTTTGTATACTTACTAACTTAATGTCTGTCTTTGCAGAGCGTAAGCCCCGTGAGGGCATGGAAGGTGTCTGTTTACTGCTGCTTCTCCAGCATCTAGCACAATGCCTGGTGCATAGTAGGTGCTTAATCTTTGTTGAATGAATGAATGGAGGAATGAAATTAACTGTAGGTGCCAGGTATAGTTAAGATTTACCTAGATAACCCCTACACTGTGTGGAAGTGAGGTTATTTATTGTTTCCTTCCCTAAATTAGAGAAGTTACTTGCCAGGCAAAGTGGCCAACAGGGCCTGTCTGTCTGCACGTCATACTTGGGTTCTGCTGTGTGTCTAGGAGCCAACATAGATGGGTTTGAGGTTGCCGCTTTTCCCGAGACCCACGCGTAGCTGGCCCACAGGCCTGAATACTGAGGCCAATCTTGTGAGGCGGTAGTGAAGCAATGAGAAGGTGTCTGGTTTTGACAGTAGATGAAGTCCACAAAACTATTAGTTGTATAAAACTGAGCTTTTTGGAAAAGAACATTTGAAAATCTTTGCTGTTTTATCAAGAACTGTATAAAAGGGAGGCATTTGAAAAAATAAAATAATAAAAGGCATTTGTTGCTATGTAACATGTTAGTTTTATATACAAAAACATGGAATGGTCTAGAAATTTTCAAAGTGACTTAGGCATTCTTTTTATAATCATCAGCTTTTATTTTCTTGTAATGTTGTTTTGGGTTTTCTGCCTATTTGTGCTGAAAAGGAAAAAGTTCCTTATTAAAGGAACATTCCCATGTTTCCTTGTAGAGTTTACAATGGGAATGATTTTACCAACAAAAGCTATGGCAACCCAGGAATTGACTATTAAAAGGAAACTGAGTGAGAATACCTTGCAGGTGTGATCTCTAGTGGCGACTATGAAGGGAAGGGGAAAGGAAGTGCTCAGTGAGAATTCTTCAAAGCTCTCAACAGCCTTTTGATGATGGGACTTTGAAGTACAGTGAGGGCCAGTTAATCCACTCTTGCATCCATGCCATTTTTTTTGGGGGGGGGGGGGGGATGACGAGACTTTAATTTTTTTATGAAAAGGAATGTATAAACGCCTTTCGTTTGAGACTGTTCTAAAGGCACTGTTCTTTGGTAGGCAACAGATGACTGTTTCCTACCCAAACCAGGTGACTTTGAGGTTCACATACCACAGTGGACCAACCTTCTCTCCACTTTCGGATTGGAAGGTTTTCAATCCTCTTCTTGGAATCTAGTGGTGTAAATTAATACTTTGTCCTTACGTGCTGTTGGCCTTCATCTGCTTATCATTATACCCTTTGGGCCACATTTACACGCCCAAGTAGGAGTTGGGGTGTTAAGCCATAGTCCGGAAGTAGAACAGAGCTAGAGAGCTCATAGGAATAACGAGCTGTTTCCAAAGTAAAGGCCAGGACTGGTGGTGCTAAAAAGTCTTTTCATGCTATTTCCATGTTTCTGGAAGGGGTAGTATGGAATTTGGGATATTTTGGTGTTTTATTGAGACAGGGAGACTGAATTTTTAAATCTAAGCAGCTTTATCTCCGGGCATGCTAATTACCCTTTGGAACCTCTTCTCGAGATCCAGGGGCCGCTGGGTGTCCAGATTCCCACTGTGGCGCTGCACATGACAGAAATGTATGACGAGGCTGTAGAGCAGCTGTACAGCATCTTCACCGTAGGAGGAGGACGTCCCTTCTCAAGCTAGGACTGCAAATGCTGACACTGGGAGAAAATGTCCAACTACTGGAGCTGCTTTTTGGTTTCCCTTATGTTCATATTTTTGATTGAAGGGATCTGGAATTGTGGGGATAGAAGTCTTTAGGGTAACTTCTGAAACATTTGGGGGGATATATCAGCAATTAGGGGATACATTAATTTAGTTTTCTCCCTCTACAAAGGAGAGGAAGAGAAAGCTGTAAGTAATTACAAGCTACATATTCAGGACTTAAAAACAAACAAACAAAAAACCTCAAACCACCCACAGTAATTGTTCTATGCTGAAATAATGTCTGTTTTTCTTGGTTAGTTGGTGCAAAAATTTTCTAAATCACCTGCCATATTAGAAGCTGAAAAGGGAGGGAAGTTCCAAATGTTTGACGGGAATGTGACCGGTGAATATATAGAATTGGTAAGAAATCTTATGGTTAAAGTAAAGTAAGCTGGGACAGATTCTTGTTTCCATTAACATTGCTTTTTTAATTAATGCTTTTTAACTTGCTTTGGGTTCTTATCTGAGCTCAAAGAAACTTGAGAACTTTTTATAGTTGGTTGTAAAGCAAATAAAAAATGTTATATATAATGAGAAAGTTGAAGCCTTAGTTTCACAGTACTTGTGCAAATGCTTATGATTTTAGAAGTATAATTCTTCAAGCTCTTGGTGTAGAACATTGAGCTTTCTGCCACCTCAATCGCCAGGGTCTGTGTTTCCAACTGTCAGCTGCCTCACCCTTGACATCAGCTCTGCTCTGGTTGCCCATGTTACTACACTTGTGCTTGATGTTAACTGCTGTTAAGGATTTCAGCACTAGAGACAATGAATTCTCAATGGTGCTGGCATATAAAATGGAAGATGAGACTGTATGTTCATTGATTACTTTTAGTACATAGGGGTTTTTAAGAAAGGCTTTGTTTTTCTGTCTAGTACTGTAGGAAATTTAAAAAGATGCTTTCAGTAGAACTTCCTCTTTGTTTTCAGTTAACAAATGAAAAGATCATCATGAAATGGAAATGCAGGAACTGGCCAGAAGGTATGTTATTAGTACCGTTTGTTGTAAGAGTCTAAAAACACTCAAGCTGTTTTCCCCTAGGAAAAGCAGGTGGTAGTATTTATCTGTTTCCCTTTTCATGATGGTTCCTATTTTCCTTCCAGAACACTATGCAACAGTTGTACTGAATTTTGTGCCTACTCCAGGGTTCACGGAATTACAGTTGGACTGTAAAGGAGTTCCTGTCCATAAAGAGGAGAACATGAAATTCTGTTGGCAGAAGCAGCATTTTGAAGAAATAAAAGATTTATTGCAGCTGACCACCCTAAATGGATGAATTTTAGGTTTTCTAAGGGCATCACTTTGTAAGCAGAGAAAGTTACTTCTTTCCTATAATTCCTTTTAAAAAAGAAAACAAAACTCTTTATATTGAAATCCATGAACTTTTACACAATTTGAAACATTAAAGCATTGTTTCAATCTTTACTATGAGTAAGTTAGAAGCAGCAAGCAACCTGAAGTATTTAACCTTATTTCCCATAGATGCTCCTCTGGGAATAGATTGAATCCCTTAGTACAGATAGTTGAAGTTTCCCAACTTAAAGCTCGTCCTTGTAGCAAGCTTACTTTCAGCTGTAGTTTTAGTTCAGGAAGACAAGAGTAAGTGGCATGTTGGTATCATTCCTTTATTTACTTCAGGGTTTTTAAGGTGGGTAGCTCTTAGGTTAGTGAAACAGTGGCATGTTGCACTCAGAAGCATGTTGAAGTGAGAGCAAGTTGGTTGTACTGTTAAACTTCTCCCTGCAGCACTTAAGCACTTCAGGGTGGATAGGATTGAAAAGTCTATGGGAATAAATTACTTTCTGGACTGCCACTCACACCTCTAATGAAATAGAATATAATGGGTAAGTGCTTCCCCCTTTCACAGTTTTCTCATTACTTTCATCTGAGAAGACTGAAGCAACGTATGTAAACAAATGAAAAGTAATCACAATCAGTTTAATTAAGTGCACAGAATAGCAATCAGTCATGTCAATAAAAATAAAACAATTATTTTTACATCAAGTGTGCTTTATTTCCTCCACAGGTATTCTGTTAAATAAAGCACCATTTATATACTGCCAGGCCACAGCTAAAGAGGATTCTTTACAGAATCAAATTTTTTGTGGTTGTTCCGTATACAAGTAAACTTAATTTTGATAATAAGAACCACAGCGATCGGAGGCAACCTGCCTCTATTATAAGGTACAAAACTGGCACAGAAGACACCATATTATACACAGTAAAAATGCTGTAAGTTTAAATTACATTGTACAGGGCCAGGGAACCCTGTTCCTCCCAGACGGCCATATTAAATGAAAGCCACTACAGTGAACTCTTAATTACATAAAACATATCCATTATCTGATTGCCCTTTAGAAAGTATACTGAAGATGCAAGTTTTTTTCATCGAGTTCTGCCTGACCAAGAATTAAGCCTATAAATCTATCTTGCCATTCAAGCAGAGAGCACTGGACAAACTGAAGCACAAAAACAAATAAGCAAAACTTATACAAACAGCATTGGGGGGTAAGGGAGCCTTAAAAGTAGACATGCTACATCTAATGTCAAGAAGCAGCTTGGTTTCCTTTGCCAGATATCCTTGTGACCACATGGATCGTAGACTCAATGGTTCTGCACAGGGTATCTAAAATGTCGTGTTGCTGCATGTGACTAAAGAGTCCTCTGGAATGGCCACAACTGAGTGATAAAGCAGCCTCAGGGTCCTGGGAGGGCAAAGCTTGACCATCACAGCTTCTCAAGTCAGCTAAGTCAGACAGAACTGCAGAGATAGAAGTAGAGGGGAACTCTGATTCTTCCTCAGTTAAGTTAGAATCCTTGGAACAGTGGAGGTCTTTGAATTCTTTACACTCTTCAAACCTACCACTGTTGGACTGTTCTTCTGCATGCTGTGACCTGATATTTGACATATCTTCTGAAAACGAAGAAGGAGCTTCCATTCGGTATTCTTTAACAGAACTATTTTCAGGGGAAGGAAGATCTTGCTCAGTTCCTGGATCAATAATTGAGGAGTCTCTTGTCTCATTGTCTGAAGTGCTAGTTGGGGTCAGGACCTCCCTGGTTTCTGTTTTCATGTCGCTGATGCAGCTGTCTACAGTGTGTTCCTCATCGCTGCTAACACGCCTTCTTTTAACAGGAGTCGCCCCTTCATCATCTGTGAAGATATCCAAACAAACTTCTGTGAAAGGAGTCACTAAGATCACACTGAGGAAGGGAGTGATTGTGGAAAATTTCCTTTACAGCATTTACATTTAGGAGGCCAAAGTGAACATAGAGCTACAACGCAGTTACACCAAGTGTATTCCCTTCTCCCACCCTAAAGGTAATACTGGTCCATAAAGCTAACCTTTAGTTTTTCTTTCTTTGGCTTCTTGCTCTTGGAGTGAATTTCTCTGCTGCAGACAAGTCCTGCATTTGCTTAAAAGCTCTTGCAGAGTTGGAATTAGAGCTGGGTTTAATTGTTTGGGAGTGTGTACCGAAAGGAGCAAAGCGAGTGCCCGTAGGTCCTACAAGAATCCAGACATGAACATTTCAACTCCTAAAGTCAACATGTGACGCACTCTGTTCACAGTTCAATGCACGTATTTACTCTCCCAGGAACCTACCCTGGCTTCCCTGGTATTTTTAGAAGAATGATGGAACTAGAAAGCCCATGCTATGATACTATATATCATCGGTTCTAAGTCACTAATACCATTATTTTATGCACCACACCACTAAAAAAGTTGAACTGAACAATCAAATTGTTTTTACAATCAAAACAGAACTTACACAGGAATTTAAAAAACAAACCCTGAATGATCTGTGAGAAATTTAGGCCTTATTAATCTAGAAATCAGTTGTTCAGATATGTTAATTTTGGGAGGATGTGGAAAACAGTAAGGTCTTCCTCACTTATCTGTTCTGGCATCTAAGCATTTTGTTGCTTGGGAAACTGCTGCTGGATATGTGTTAGCACACGTGTTCCATTACTCTATGGCATGGCTACCATGGGAGTCTATAAAAGGCCACTTACTAATTCTCTAGTTTTAACTGGCTTTATAATAGGCAGATCATTAATCTGACTGCTTAGTTACTTATGAGCCATAAGCAGTAACAGAAACATCACAAGTAATTGTTTCAAAAAATGTAAAGAAAAGATAAAGGGGATGGCTTTTAGTGGTCATACTGCCATTAGTATTTCATGGCATTAGCTCATGTCTTCTAAGGTAATAAATAGAAAGTGTGTGCACCCTGGCTGGTGTGGCTCAGTTGGTTGTTTTTCACCCTATACACCGAAAGGTTGTCAGTTTGATTCCTGGTCGGGGGACATGCCCAGGGTGCATGGTAGGGGCCATGCAGGAGGCAGCCAATCAATGTTTCCTTCTCACATTGATGTTTCTCTCTCCCTAAAAAATAAAAATATTTAAAAGTGTGTGCTATATACATAAAAGGCACAGTGAACAAATTTTTAAAAATTTGAATAGTTTTTTTCATCATATTTGACTTCTAGAGTTTGAATAATAAAGGTATAATAAAATCATAGTAAGGCCAAATTTAAAGTTGATTTAAGGAAGTTCTGAAGTACATGACTATTCCCTTCCACAGTTCTTACCCCATTTAATGAAGCACTTGCTTTGGACATTTCAATTCGGTTGGTGAAATCAGACTGCAGGTTTTGATACTGATTTATCAAGTTTGTAATAAGGGTGCTGATCAAATTGGCACAGTTTGCTTCAGAAAATACTTGACCTTGAACCTGAAAAAAGGGATTAAAAAAAATCTCCAAAAGACCAACATAATGAAAACACAACCATTAACTAACTGGAAGTAATATTTTGAGTTTTCAAAGTACAACATACCTTTAGAAGAAAATGAGTCATAAATGTGTAGACAATGTTGTTGTTTAGGAAGGTTCTTTCATCCATTAAGATACATTTTATATATTCTGCAAAAACAGGATCTTCACACAGAAGCTTGATGCAATTTTTTGACAGAGCAGACTAAAGTGGGGAGAAGAAGACTGATGGGTGAGCGCTGAAATGACTGTAACCCTTAAACACACTGCTTATGATATATGGCGGAGTCTGTACATGTGACTGGAAAAGCCACTTGTAACTCAGTCTACTAAACTTTCAGTAACAGCAAATGTCCTCCCGATCAATCAAAATATTACTAACTTGGACTCCATGGGTGAGTGTTAGCGGGACAGACTTGTAAAAAGTCTGAATGGCAGAGCTGAACAAGTATTTTCTTTAAAATACTGCAGCAGCTTTATTATCTAGCATTACAAGAATTAAGGGACTGGACAATGTTTTTAGGGAACCAATTAATGGATAGTTAATAGGTAACCAAAGGACAGGCAGAGAAAATTTTAAGAATTAAATGTATTCTCTAAACTGAGTTAAAACTTTTACTGTATGATCTCATTAGCAGTAGTAATTTGTTTGTTAAAATCCTTTCCCCCCATAAATAGTGCAAAGGTAAACAGCAAACCTCTTTTCTTAATTACCTCACACAGAAAATTAGTGGGTCCCAATATATGGAAATTTCACTAAAATTTGGTTTTCCTGTTTTCAAATGGTCATGGCTCTTAAACACAAGTAGTATGTCTTTAAGTAGATATATTCCCTAATTACTTATATGTGTTTTAATAATAGGTGATTTACATGGGAGACAAGACTTTAAAAAATAGGACAAAAGTTTAGATAATATCTGTATTATATATTTATATGTTTTATTACAGTAAGCAACTATAGTAAATAATTAACACTCAAGGTCACCCAAGAAATTAGAGGAGTTGAGTAGGACCAGGACCCAGGACTTCAGATTTTTGGTGTCAAGAAAAACCCCCCTTATTCTACCAGTCACAGCCTCTGCCTACTGCCTATGTTTCTTGCACAGGATTACTTGCAGGGGCTTTGAAAGCCTTAGTTGGGTTGGTTTGGCTGTTTTAAGGGAAGTTTGGAGGGATGGTGAATTCTGTGGGGAAAAAAGCCAAATAAAGGGAGTAGTAGAGTGCAGAGCAATGGGGAAGCAGTAGGTGGTGGCAGAGTACAGTACCACCCCGCCAAATCAAGAAGATCAGCAACAGAGAAGGAAAAAGCAGAGATATAATCTGCTTTAATTTACTAAAGAGACCACTCAGCTCAAAAATCAACCAGCAAGTCATTTTTCTGAATGTCTACTAAGTACTAAACCATGTAATCAATGTGTCTAGCCTTCAAAGATTCCTACTATAGAAACCAAAATGACATTTCTTCAGGGGACAGAAATGACTCAGACAAAGTCTCTGCACTTGAGGAGCTTGCAGTTAGGGACAATGAGATAGAGAAACAACTATCACAGTACCAAGTGACACACATCCATTAGGAGAATATACAGAGCACTATTGCCTGGGCAGGAGGTTGGACCAAAGTAATTCACTATAACATGGGTAAAGGTTTATGCCAAAGGAAGGTTAACAAACTCATCTCTTTCTCTGGAAATGAGCAGATGCAACTAGGCAGGAAAATAATAGTTTTTTTCAGAGTCTAAAAGAGTGGGGATCCTTTATGCCTGACCTAAGGAATGAGCCCAACCTCAGGACCAATCTGATTTCTCCCCCTCTCCTTGACATTCTCCCTCCACAATTTAACAAGTCGATGTTTAGGTGCCCACTCTATTTTAAGAGGTTGGCTCTCAGATACTTAAGGTAGGAAGGGTACAGTGTTTTCTGTTCTCAATGAGATTGTTAAGAAAACATGCACATCAGATTTGAAAACTACTTCGAAGTTAACAGATAAGAGTTCAAGGACAGACTGCTGAAGTAGTTTCTGCTAGAGCTTTTGGAATGGTGGAGGGAGCAGCAACGGTGGAGGGGAGCAAGAGACAGATGGGGGCAGGGTAGGGAGAGCAAGAAGTGGCGTATGTATTTCCCTAATATCTCCTTGTTTTGGATTTTTACCACAACTACTGATATTGACCCACAAATGAGGCATTCAATTATAAACAGCTTATGTGAAATACCCTGTGATACAAATCTACTGAAGTAAAAAACTTCAAAGAACTAGATGCCCAGTGCTTAGTAGCTATTATTTCCTTAATCATAGATTACCTACCAAGATTTCTAAAATATCCCCAGTATCAAGCCAGCTTTCATCCCATTGTTTCTAAAATCACTGACCGTATGGGTCAAATAAGATTAAAGACCAAATCATCTAAAACTCAATTTTCTTTACCTGAGTCTGGCATAGCTCAGTCCAAAGTTTGGGGAACAGTGCAAGATGAAGAGGCAAACCTTCATAGGCAACTAGGATACCTAATATTTGAAAAGAAATCAGAATAGGTTATAAATTGCACTACTGAGGTACTGACTGCAATGCAGGTACAATATAATAGCTATTTCTACTCATAACTAGGCATATTTTCCACATGTTTTAGGAATATGTAAAATACTTAAAGGGAAGAATTCATTCCAATGTTTTAACCAGTTAAATAATTTAGAATGCAGTACACTTTGAACTTATTTATATCCCACACCTCATTCCTGGTCAGAAGGATCTGAGGCAACTTAAACCAATTCTGTTCTTTGAGTACTGGAGCTTTATTTGGGACAGTTTAGTAAAGGTTACTGCCAAGTGGTTCCAAAGCTTTCTTGAATTAAGACACCACTCTGCCTATTAGAAAATTTTCATGCAATAGCTAGACTGCAAGGCGGAGTATCTGTCTGTGTGTGCTCAGGAGCACTTTCATAAGGTCAAAAAGAGGATATTCAGAATTAGAGAACATATTACTTCCTCTTTTACCTTCTCTAAAGATAGGGAGAGGTAAACACTGCTCTGAGTCTAACAGCTTCTAGCCCTGTCTCCAGGATCCTTTGGATAGACCATACTTAGCTGTATGTCAGTGTGCTACCCTTTCCTCTTCTTGACTGTTCCAGATGTCAAGTATGTCTTTAAGAAATCCATTCCCGTACCCTATGCCCTACCACCTCTCAAAACACAGAAATTGCGATAACACAGTTTGAAATTAATTTCCCATACTCCGCACTCCCACCCTTAGGAAAAGTATAATCATGGAGGAGAAATACAGTAAAAGCTACCTCCTCTGTTAAACAAAATTGTAAGTTAGACCTGAAGTCAGCAAACTTTTCTGTAAAGGGCCAAGCAGTAAATCTTTTAGTCTTTGTGGCCATATGATCTAACTACTCAACTCTGCAGAGGCACTGTGAAAGCAGTCACAGGCAACACTAAATGAATGGGTGTGGCTGTCTTTCAACAGAACTTGAAGACTGAAATTTAAATCTCATGTGGTTTCATGTGTCACAAAATATTTAGAATAATCTAGTTGTGTATGTGTTTTTTAAACTACCTAAAAAGCAAAACCCCTCTAAGCTTGCAGGTAGCTCACTGGTTATACAATAGCAGCAGCATGCAGGCTTCTGTTTGCAAACCTCTGAGTTAGACCAAAGATTTGAGAAAATTTTGGAAAGGGAAGTCAGATCAGTTACCCAATTGAGCCATCCAAAGATGCCTCAACTCCCTTTTGTAGGTAAGCCTATTTATTTTCCTGTCAAGATTAATCCCTTTATAAAGACCCAAGGAAACTCTATCATCTTTCTCCTTTATCCAATATGCATAAGCAAACAAGGGCATGTCAACAAAACTGTTGGTTACAGGGAAGAAAGCATCTATACCCCTATATCCCAGCATCATAATTACCCATAAAAGTAGAGCAGGGGCTGGCAAACAATGAATGGCCCACACCATATTTCTGTATGGCCATGTGAGCTAAAATGAGCTTTCACATTTTTAAAGAAGTATAAAAAAACAACAGCCAAACAAAGAATATGCGACAGAGATCACATATGGCCTGCAAACCTAGAATATTTAATATCTAGTCCTTTTGCACAAAGTTTGCCAGCCCTGAACTAGAGGCTGCCCTAACATAAACCCTCTTATGGAAAGCAGATTGTATACTACAATTTATATTTCTCTGGTCTTTATTCTTTTTTCTCCAAATACCCAGCAAAGTAAAACAATCTTTATTCCTATTTTCCATTAACTACCAAAAAGCCAATACTACCACAACAAACAAAAAAACCCCATGGGGGCACTCTATAATCTAGATCACTTTCAATGATATTCTGATGCAAATATCTTTATTTTTTGTGAGGAAGCAAAACACATACTGGCATCTCCTGTGCTAGGTATGTCGGATAATCACACTTTTTTGGGAGGCATTAGCCTCATTTTCGCCCCCTTTTTTGGATGAGGAAATTATCTGAGAGATTATGTAATCTGCTCAGGTTCATTCCAAATGCCCGTAAGCAATATACTTATGTCTACCCCAGATTTATCTGATTCTAAATCATGGGTTTGAGGTAGTAATTATGTATTCTTGTAATCCAGTTAAGATCACGCATATTTATTAATATAAAAACTATTTTCCCTGAGCCATCTTGTATACCACTCTGGAAAACATGCCCACAGTAAGCTAAGGAAACCTCTTTCATAGTCTAACCTATTCCCTTTTCCGAGTGGCACCTCCTTTGGAAGGAAGGTCATTCCTTCAGAGCAACAGTTTCAGTTTCTTTCTAGCATCTTCACAGAACACTGAGGACCAGGTGTATCTTGGCTCTGTGACTCACGGTAGAGACCAATACCATTCTACTCCACACACTCCTCCAATACCTCCTGGGGAGTCTCACTTACTGGGTGGAAAGCACAGGGAGATGCAATCACCAAAGTTCTCAGGCACATATCTAAGCTTTGTCTCAGTAAAATGGGATGGGCAGGCCTAAAAGCTACTAGCTTCTGAACATTTATCTTTCTTCATCCCCTAGTCACAAAGGAACTAATATACAATAATCAACAACTGTTGCAAACATACCTTTTCTTCATTACTAACACCTTATACCATAGACACTGCTGGGTGTATTAAAAGAAAAATCTTTTAAAAACTGCTTTTGTAGGTAAAATGGAGTTCAGATGATTGCTGTGAGGATGAAACATTGCGTATGTATATTTACTAGTTAGGGTTTCTCCTATCTGAATTGTGTTACGATTCTCTGTCTAGTTTTCTATAGGAGTATTTACCATATCCCAGCATTATCCACAGGAAGTGATAGCTTTAGCCAATGGATGAAAGGCCCATAACTAATACTCCACTGCGAGACTGAATCACCAAGACATCCTAGCCTAAGACTATCACACATCTGATGCTTCTAATTTCCCTTGTCTGACTTCAAACCACCAAATAACCTACTGTTGTGCTTCCCATGTAGGTTACTGGAAAAAATCTGCTGGTCCTACCACAGAATATTCAGATACCTGTGCCAGTTCTTTTTCTATGTAAATTAACAAATTGGTATAATAAGTAGAATTATAAATATGTTTATTAAATATAATTACCATGTATTAGCCTAGGATAAAGGGATTTGCATTTGGTGGACTGGTAAAAGCTGGCTTCTGATCTGCACTAAATGATTGGCCCTGTTCTGAAGTATATTCACCTTAAGAAGCCTCTTTGGAAACGGCTAACCAGTTGCTTACCCAATCAGTACCACCTTGACATCACAAAAAGGTAAAGCATGAACCAGTGCTGTGCTTTTAATAATTTGAAATTTTAACATGTTTACTTTTACCAACTATACTAATTTTTTAATTCTAGAGATTTGAAGATTATGGATTTTCTAGGTACATCATAATGTTACTTGCAAGAAAATCCATTTTTTTTTTTTTTACTTTTGGTTATTAATGCATTAGGCAAACTTTCCAAAACAATGTTAAATAATAAAGGTGTTATTAGATTCTTGTTTTGTCTCTGAAAATTATTTAACTAAATGATGAAATCTAAGGACCCGTTAAGTTTGATTCTTGAGCATCTTGTTAATTCTGCATAAACTATACAGAACCTAAAAAAATGGTATTAGAATTTGCAGTACAAGTTTTCTATATTACTTTAAACTCTTGTTGTTTCCCAAATACAAAATCTCCATCCCTCCCTTCTCTCTCCCTCTCTAAAAAAATTTTTTAAAAACCAAATCTTTAAAAATACATTGGTTAAAAAAAGTGTAGTCATGTTCTGCATAGTTTTCCAATTTATCTTTTTCACATAACCCACGGTCAATTCCCACCCTTTTATTTTAAAAGCTAAACTTTGGTTTACTTAACTAAGCTTCTGTTAATGGACATTGGGTTGTTTCCAATTTTTACTTAACACTAAGTGGGGGGGGGGGGGGATCCTATGTATATTGTTGTACATGCTTATGAGTAGAGTAGGGTGGATTTCTAGATCTAGTATTGCTGTATCAAAGGGCATGAACAATCTAAATTGATAATGCCAAAGTGCCTCTCCAAACTGACTATGCTGTAAGATCGTTTCTTTTCCCCAAACATGCATATTATCTAAACTTTAGCAGTTGAAAAAAAAAAATTATTTGCTTTCTTTATATATTAAGGTTGGGCAACTTCTTATATGGTTACCAAACATGTACTGTGTGTGTGTGTGTGTGTGTATACTGCTTATTCATGGTGTTTGCTTATTTTAACTTTATATTCTTTACCATCATACTGAATCCTAAACACTCTTTGTTATTTGGCAATATTAGCCATTTATCTGTTATGAATGCAAATATTTTTCCCATTAGTTGTTTGTATTTTCATTCACTTTATGGCATTTTAAAATATATAGTATTTTTAATTTTTATGTAGACAAAATTTTCAGTTTCTTATTGTTTCTGGGTTTTGTTTCCAGCGTTAAGATGGCCTTTCAAATCTCAAGGTGGTATCTGCATCATTCTATATTTTTCTCTAATATTTCTATGATTTTACTTTTAACAATTAAATCATTAATCCTCCTGGAATGTATTTTGGTCTAAGGAGTGAAGCAGGTATTAAAGTCTCCTGGGCCTTCTCTCCAGACAGCTAACCAATTATCTCAATACCACACATTCACCATTGATCTGATGTGTCCTCATATATCCTTATATTTGTTTGGGAGCTCATTTTTCCATATCTGCATCACATGGTTTTAATGTAATGTGACTTTTATGTAAGAAAGGAGAAAAATAATCCATACTTGCTGTTTTTATGCAAAAAAAAAGATAAAAAATAAAAGTGGTAGGAGGCTGTGAGTGATACGATGATGTGTACCTTTTGATATTGTTTTGAATTGTGAACTACATATATAATAAATACTAAAAAATAAAACAAATTACTGTATCTTTAATAAGTATTTAGAAATCAATAGTGCTAGTCCCTCTTACTATTCTTCTTTGTCAGAACTTTTCTAGCTAAACTCTGCTATTTTAATATCAAAATATTGTGGTTTCAGTTACTTCACATGGCAGTCAATAGGTTTGTTCACCCTCCCTGAATTCTCTTCCCACTTGTCTCCCCTAAACCCATGCCTGACTGTCCTCACTTCAAAAGTACTTCCACCCTCCCTTTGTTTACAATTCAGTACTTGCGACTCTATCCCCTGCAATTCTAATCTACAGTTATTAAATAATTCCTTTTTATCCCCTAACAATCTTAAAATCTGCTCAGTTACCAAAATAAGAATTACCACAAAGACTTTTCTTCAAAACTGGAAATAACCTGCAATCCAGTATTGGTCTTGAGACAATCTTATCTGTGGATGGTGGTCACAATATTCTGGGTCCTTGGTTGATCTAACTTCAAAACTCAAATGAGTAAGAATATAACCAATTTAAACTTACCCTTCCCTCTCCTTATCGCCAAATATAATTTCCTGAAGAAATTATACAAATTAAAACTCCCAATTAACTCTCTGCTCTCCATTACATTCCTAGATGCCTCTCCCTGGAAATAATCATTTCAACTAGAAGGAGGAGTTAACTTTAAACAGTGAGGCATAATCTCTACATTTACAAGAGGCATAAGGAAAGCAATGTTTTTAGGTCTTTGTCTTCATATCTGATTTTCTGCATTAACTAAGATCTAACCATGAAAATTTTTTATCCTGCTCATTTGTGAACGTCTTGGTTTCTATTTAGAGTTGTGCTATTCAATACACTAACCGCCAGCCACACCTGGCTCTTTAAATTTAATTTGGTTAAAATTAAAAAAATAAAAATTTAGTTCCTTAGTCATACTTCAAGTTCTCAACACTCACATATGACTAGTGGCTATCATATTATGGATGGTGATGCAGATGGAGACTACTTCTCTGTCCTTGTAGGAAGTTCTATAGATAATGCATATGTAGAGAACTAAATACCATGAGGTAGCATCAACAGTGCTTCATGGTTGTAAGAGTGGTGAGAGTCTAAAATATTATGCAAGTTGATCCAGCTAAGTGTGTTGTCCTTTTCCCCTCTCCTCCTCCCCTCCATGTTTAACTTCCCTGAAACTGTGTATTTGTGCTGATAAGGAATACAGTTCCAAACAGGGTAGAACATTTATTATTTGATAAGAGCTATTCAAGTAGCTAAAATAGCTCCTCACATAATTTTTGGTATAAATCATATGAACACAATTACCAAGAACTTTTCTTAAGGTCAGCATCTTTAGAAGTCCCCCTCAAGACTGTGTTACTAAGTCTCCTGAATATTCTTTCACATCTGATCACTGCCACTGCTAGGATTTTGCTTTTTACCAAGTGCTACAACCCAACTGTGCAATCATAAAATGGCCAATCTGAGCATATCCTTACCCCTCCCACCACCCATGCTGGCACCTCAGCCACACACACACACACACACACACACACCAACTAAGGGTAAGAGGTGGAAAAAACAACCTTTCAAATCTGAAGATGCTCTAATCACTTACCAATAAGATGGGTTTTTCTGAAGAATTATCCCTGACAGCTGTTACCACTTCCTTCTTCTTGGATAATGAAACCTAAGGTACATTCACAGCTTTTGCCCTACCGATAATGAATCAAAACCTTTTCCACAGGAAGGAAGAGGTTGTGATTGAGAAGGAGCGGAAGGGGACTTCTAGGGTATGGTAATATTCTATTTCTTGACCTGGGTGATAATTCCATGAATACTTTACTTCCCACGCTCTGAAATAAAACTAAAGAACACTGGAGAGGATCCTGGATCATCCCTAAAGAAGCAAGACACACAGAGCCTAAGAACTCTTGAGGTCCTGAGATAGGGGACACCTGGAGGAGGGTTACATGTCTTCCAAAGACTTATCAGCTAAAAATGTCACCCAAAGGGAGCATTCTCTAACAGCTCTCAGACACATCCTTGGAGAGACAATATTACTTATTAAGTAATTAAGAGTTTTCTTCCCCCTTCAGAATTCACTGATGGTTTTGTTTTCTACTTCTCACATATTCCTTTTCAAATTTCCCTTCTTACTCACCTCCTCTATTTTATGAGACTTACCTCCTAATTATCTCATATATGCACCTCTGCTTCACCCTAGCAAGCCTACTCAGCTTGCTCTTGGTGTTACCAGCTCCAAAGCACAGCTGGCACTATAGATCTCAACTTACCCTCAAGATCAGGGCTGGGGATATCCATCTAAGCCTGTCTCCCTAAGCAGAGCAGTTTTTGTTTTTTGTTTTTAAATTCTGCTGGGCAGATGGAGGAGGACTTGGGCTTCTATGCACAAAAGTGAGCAGCCCTACTCCACACTTTATAGGCCAGCTGAAACTCTGGGCAGAACTATTCAATGGAAACCAGTAAGTTGGTGTTTTCTTAATAAAAATAAAAGTGTTCCCAAGAATAATTAATATTTTTAAACATTCACTTTAAAAAATAAAAAAAGGATTGTCTCATTTTTTTCCTCCCCTTTCTGAATGGCTAGGGGCTTAAAATAATTCAGTGGAATTTACTGCTCATCTTTTATACTTACTCAGCTTAACTAATGTTTCAGTAAATTTTTCACAGTTGATTGCAACTCGGCATAATAGATGGATGAATTGATGATAAGAAAAGAAGTAGTCTAGCAGCATACGATCATAAACGTCATCTTTGCCCTGAAGGTTAAAGATGATAAAATGGTTGCACTTAAATTGTATAATAAATTAAAGAGCATATTTTGTGCAAATGTAATAAATTTAAACTAAAAAGCTGATTAAATATTTAAATTCTATAAGAACCTAGTTTTAATTTCCAAGTTTCTAGTAATGTTAAGATATTAACTGTCACAAATTTATTTTCAGTGTGCAAATTAAAATTACCCATTATTTCTATATACTTTAATAAAGTAAAATTATTATAAGAGTTTAAAATGTGACACTTTAACTCTACAGACATATAATCAAGAATAAATTAAATTTGATTTTTGAAATAGATTCCATATTATTTCTGTAATAGTTACTACAGTGTTAATTATTTTTAATAGTTTATCTTATAAGAACTTAAGTATATTTAAGATACAAAGAGAGTGGGCAAGGGAGAGTGTGAATGAAGCGGGTTGAGGATAAAAGGGGGAAAATTGTTTAAAAAATGTTGAAACTAAAATAAATTATCCTGTACCTTCTCTCCATAATCTAGAATTAGTATTATTTTAGAATAAGCGTTAAGAGGACAAAAATCAGACTACAAATAATGATAAATCTATTAATTTTGATACAAGGCTTAGGTCAAAGGATTATAATTAAAGGGAAGTAAGAGAAGTCATTGACTATGTGGCCAAATTTAAACAATAGTAAATACCTAACTTGACTTTTCAGGTTTAGATATATGACCCAGTTATAATTTAGCCTAGTAACAAACACTAATAAGTTTTTCTATTAGGGTAGTTTTTGAGGGGGGAAAAAACTTACTACTTGTGCTTATTGTTGATTTTGCAAATATTAAACCAACATTTCAGAGCACTTTAAGGAAAAGTCCAAATGAATCTAAATCTTTTTAGGATCCACAAAATGGTCATTTAAGTCTAATATACTCATAACTGCCAGAGGGGAAATTTCAAATTACTATGTACTATAGAAACATGGTTTTCCTGGCATCCCAACATACCTTACTGGTTTCCACCATTGTGGGCAAGAGGCACATATTGAGTTCAGGGCGCGGAGGCCGAATATTGCTTTTCCCTCCTATTAGCTTGATATTTTCTCGACAAGGGAAATAAGGTCCAAGAGACACTAAGACATTAAAAGTGTACAATAAGAATAAATGGAAAAAATAAATCTCCATGTTTCAGTGTGCAGAAAGATTAAATGCCAACCATATTCAAGTACTGGGCTAGATGAATACGTACTTGGTATATTACTGTGATGGTATGTACAATGGTTGTGTTGTAGAAATGGAACCAGAGTATGAAGAAAGTCATGGGGACTCAAAAGCACAAGTTCCTTGAGGACATCTGAAAATAAAAACACAATTTGGGTATTAAAAACTGGAGTATGTCTACATGTTACTTTCAAACTCACAAACCCTTTTTGAGTGACTAGCTGCAGTGTGGCAGCTGTGAAGTTTTAATCAGTCTAAAACTGTTTTAGCTCCTGACACCACAAGAAATTTTGTCTGATGCTCAATCAAATCTGGATCAGCAGAGTTATTAACCACAAAAGGGCCATCATTTATGAACTAAAATTTAAAACTATTTTTTTGTGTATTATTTATCCAAGAGAAACACCATGTAGCAGCACACTGAGAGAAGTATTTAATGCACATTATGTGTCTTTATAAAATCAACCAAAGAAACATATCAAAGAATCTAAGGCTCAGAGTTCTTCAAATCCAAGGAATAATCCTTAATCTACTTTTGATACTTCATAATGCTAGCTGGACTGATTCACATTCTCTAATCACAGGGGTGTAAAGCTCATGACCACAGACTAGTGGTAGAGATTTTGGCTATCAGAGATTACCACCATGCGCCTCTCTCCTCTTGCTGGAGAAGGATAGGCCAGTAATTCCACAGACCATCAGGTC
Source organism: Miniopterus natalensis (assembly GCF_054644295.1). Classification (NCBI taxonomy): domain Eukaryota; kingdom Metazoa; phylum Chordata; class Mammalia; order Chiroptera; family Miniopteridae; genus Miniopterus; species Miniopterus natalensis. The sequence goes on from NC_142093.1 coordinate 32,814,269, forward strand.
AATGCTTGCCAAGACTGACTGCTGATACATGACAGCCAATCCATGTTATTTTGAGAAATTGTTATAGGCAGTTATATTCTCTAAAGATGACTTTAAAGTGGCTTCTAAGCCACAATTCAATATAAATTTTCAATGAGGGGGTCCTTTAACAGGCACAAATTATTACTTTATTTTGAATATGCAATCAATAAAAAGGTAAAAATACTTAGGAGTCTATGAACAGCTACTATGAAGTATCTTTAGGCAAAAGAACTCAGTAAAATAATCACCACAACCCTTTACAATTCTCCAGATATATTAAGTGAACTGTCCATGATCATATAGGTAATTACTGGCATGTTAAGAAATAAAATTCGATTTTCTTGCACTTTGGCCAATGCAAGTTACACATAAAAAGCACAACTGTCTTTCCAAACCCTACAGAACATCACATTTTACAAAAAAATAATCCCACAAAAATGTTCTTTCACTAGGGTTTTACACAGGTATAGTTTCTAAGTAACTTACCGATACAGGCATTTCTAAGTTCTGGAGGGCTATAGGAATTAAGAAGAGTTAAGAGTTTATGGGCAAATTCAATTCGCTCCTGCCACTGAATTAATGCCTGTTTCACATCTGCAAATACAAAAACACACATAAATATGCCATTTGAGATCAAACCTCCTCACAATTATTTTCTATGTAAACTAGAGAATACTAACACTGAGAAATTCAAATTAATTACATAAACATCTTGGGTAAAACCTATGACTCTCTTCATGAGATGGCTACTGCTGTTAAACCTGCTAGATTTCTTAAAGCATGGATTTTAGTGATGAATATATCCTATTTTTAAAAGAAATTTATATGAAGTACGGAGTTCACTCTATCTTACAGGGGCACAAAAGAGATACTTTTATAGTTATTTCTCTTGAAACTAAAATGATCTAATCTAAGCCATGAAGTTTCATGCTTGGAGAACCTTCACAAAACACTCATGTTGTAACTGTGCTAAAAATGTTTTCCAGTCTCCTGTATCTTAACTCTTATAACATGCCTATTTTTTTGGTAGGTATAAAGAAAACAAAAAACAGCATTCCAGTCTTATATCAGGAGGTCATAATAAACAGTCCCTGATGATTAGTTGGCAACAACCCCATCTTCTGTGACTAGAGATAAAAACAGATTCTCTGAACCAAAAGGTCTAAATACCTTATTTTGCTCTTTAACAGTTGAACTAATAACAACTACAACAACCCAACAACAACAAAAAAAGAGAAAGAAAAAGAAAAAAGAAAGAAATAGGGATAGCCAAACCTTTTCTCTGAAGATATGGGCGTGTAGACTTCAATACCGAAAGGAAAATTGACAGAAGTTCTACTAAGTCTCCAGTCACATGGCAAGCTGTGGCTTCATGATACATCATGTGCAGCGTGTTGAAAGACTACAAGTGATTTAAAAAATGGAAAACTTCATTTCATTTTTACTTTATTGAGCCACAAAACTGTAGTGCTCATTCCCTAGACAGATGTTTTTAGACTCAGACTATGTATATGCATATGAACACAAAGCAAATGTATTTGCTTTTTATCTAAAAGTCAAATTCTCATTCAGCTCTTTTAAAATACACAACAGTCCTTACACTTCAGAGCTCTGATATTTTGTGTACACATTTTAGTCTGAAGGAATAATTTGTTTAATCACATTTTTCTTCTTTTTATTACTGGTTGCTCTAAGACTATAAGCCTTAGAGATTATAAGGCAGCAGGCAACAAAAGGAAGTTTAGGGAGAATATAAAACAACTTTAACCAACTTTTCAGGGCTTCTGAAGGAAGAAAATGGTGACATGGCTGTCAGCCATACTCAAAAGAAAGAGGTAAAAGAGCTCAAAAAGGTAGGAATTCCTTGAATCATACTGGTTTGTTAAATCTATTAACTCCTCTGAACTCTATTAGCTTAATTAAAGTAAGATTTTCGCCCCCCCCTTTCATAGCATCTTTTTTTCTAATCCTCTTGGTCAGTTCAAATTCATAGCCTAGAATCTGTGGCAGTACACAATCTGAACGATGTACTTGTGCGACACTTAACCTGTAAACTGTGAAGACAGGAACCCTGTCTGTCTTGTTCACTGCTGTATCCCCAGTGCCTAGCACAATGCCTGGCACAGAGTAGACATTCAAACATCTGTTGAATGAAAGAATGAAATTCTCACTACCGCTCTTCACATACCTTTTGTTTTAGCCAAACAGAAATAGTTGGCATTTCTCATACACAATCAAAACTTTCTTGCCCCTGTGCCCATTAAGTCATTTATCTAAATGCTCTTCCACTTAATCATTCCAAGACCAAATTCTTCAAAGTACAGTTTCAAACACATTGTATTCCTATTCTACCATACCATTAACTGACAGAAATTACCCTACCTCTTAATCTCACAGTACCCTTGGCATATACTCTTCCATCTTACCTCCATTAGTAGACTAAAGGTTACAATGGGCCTCTGTGGCCTTAAAATCATCTCACAGGATGTATGTTCAAGAATTATGGGAAGAATGAATGGCTGGTTTTAACCACCTTATAACAGTCTCACTGGCTATCTCTTACGATGCTAATCTGAGTTTCTTAACTCTACCAAATAAGTGCACTCTTGAGAAACTGTGTTTCCTTGATTAAACCATATGAATTTCTTCTGTTTCTATCCTTACAAATAAAATGCATAAAACTAGTCTATTTCAAGTGGTTGTTCTAAATACTAACTGAGGGGGAGAAGAACTACTATGGAAAATGTAAACAGCACCCTAAGAACTGTGACCTCATTATTCTCTGAATATAAATTAGCATTTACTATCTGTATAAAATCCAAATACCTGTAAAACACTCTACAATAATAAACTCTTAATCTCCACAAAACAAGAAATCTTGGTGAGAAAATTTAAATGAAATAAATCTACAATAAAATAATTACCTCAGTCATCAGGATTAACCCTCGATTAAATACAACAAGAAGTCTGTCTTCATCAGATTCTAATAGTATTCTGAAGGCACTAGAAGAATACATAAAGTCTAATTTGAGGATTCTGAATCAGAACAGAACACTTTGCTGATAAAAAACAAAACAAAAAACAAAAACCAGAAGTATACTGTCATTTAGGCTCTCTACATTCCTACCTATAGAAAAGAAACTACTGCATCTATTTCTTAATAGTGCAATAAAAGGAAATATTAAATATGAAACCCTCTAAGTAACTTAAAAGTTATTTCTAACAGTATCTAGTCAACTCTTAATTTATCCACAATGGTGGAAGACAGGTGTAATAAGAATATTTTGAACGTTTTAATATAAAAAATGCTTATTTTTATAATGGGTTTATCTTCTAAATTATGCTAAGTTCTGGATAATAAAAAAATACACTTGTATTATCAAACCACTCATTAGGTGGTTATTGGGAAAAAATAGGAACATGAGGGGGAAAACATTAAAAACATGTGGCCTTAAAAATAATTTATATAATAATCACCAAAAGCCATTATTATTCTTGTTAACAGACCTTATTTCATTATTAAGTACTGAAAACTGCTGTTAAGTAGTACAACTGGAAATCCTTCCACTTTAAGAAAGCTCCAAATCTTTTATTGAAAATAAACTTTAAGTAGTAAATCTTGGGAAAACAATATATTCAAAATTAATGCCAATTTTTTAAAACAAATTTCTTTAAAGAGTCACGGCAAAAGCACTTTGTGTATTAATAAAAATTCAAATTGAAAAGTTTTCTGAAGAAGATAATCTGAAATAAGTATCTTGGGTTGAACAGCTTAAGATACTACAGTGTTCAACACTATGAACAAACAAAAAAACAAACAGATACAGGCAACAGAATGGTGGCTACTAGAATTACGGGGAGTAGGGGGAAGGTGAAGAGGGTAAAGCGGGTCACATACATGGTGACAGGAGGGGAGACAAGACTTGAGTGGTGAGCACACAATAGAGTATACAAATGTCATATTATAAAGTTGTACACATGAAATTTATATGTTATTTACCAATACTACCCCAATAAATTAAAAAAAAATTTTAAAGATATTATAGTATTCAAGAAAGTAATGCCAAGAAATGTGTGCCTAATAAAGGACATCACCTCCAAGTCTTAGATGTAATATATAGAAGTATTTTAAGAAATTAACCTCTACTTTAATTTGCTCTGAACAATTAATTGTAAAGATCATGATTTGTTTTGCCTAATTCCTATAGTTAAAAAAGACAGAGCGATCTGGGCTAAATAGAATAAAAAACGTTAACAGTGAGACTCATCCAAAGATGAAAAAAGCTGTTTCTGGAGGCCTCTAGAACTGACCTGGTTCAAGCATAAATTTGGATGATTGCCATAGAGGAAATGTCAAGCTTTAGGTAGAAGACTGTATATTAAGATTCCTTTCAACCTTAAAATTCTATAATTCTGATAAAACACAAACAATCCAAAACAAAACAAAACCTGTTCAAAAGTAGGTCATTAACTTTCAAAATATAAATTCTTCCAAGGGGACTAAATGCATAAATGCTTCCCCAATAACCTTACAAAATTGGTAAACTTTCAGTTATAATTTAAATTGGTAAAAGTATGGTCCCCATCCCCTCACTTGGCAAAACAAAACAAAAACCCCACAAAACATCTTTTTACCTTATTAAAGTAGTCCAGCAGGAGCGGCCATCTAAACAACGTAAGTAACAACTTATGGTTGTTTTCTTAAACTGTTTAATATCTTCTAATTCTTCGTCTCTCATATCTGGCCTCTGAGCTATAAACAGCTGCATCAAGTTAAACAGTTCTTCCACTGCCTAAAAAGAACAAATAAGCATTATGGTGATCTTTTTAATCCTACAACTTTTTATGTTACTTTTTTTATTTTTTAAATGTATCTTTATTGATTTCAGAAAGAGGAAAGGAGAGGGAGAGAGAGAAATAGAAACATCAATAATGAGAGACTCATTGATCTGCTGCAGCCCACAACCTGGGCATGTGCCCTGACCGGGAATCGAACCCCCATCTCCTGGATCCTAGGTCGATGCTCAACCGCTGAGCCACGCCCGGCTGGGCCTTACAACTTTTTAGAATGTGTGCTTCTCATTCTGAATGTTATGCTCACTAGCCAGCTCTTAAAAATTACACAAGTCTGATTACACTACCATTCAAGAATAGTTGTAAAATTAGCAATGAATTCTATTTTTATAATTTCATATATAATTCATTAAAAGAAAACCTCAAAATAGAATTTCAGAAAGATTAAAAAACTGTAAGTTAATATAGTTCAGTTTTAAGTCTTAATACTGTTTAAAGACCAAGTTTCGTAATTTCAGATGTGCATCCAGAGACGTGCTACAACAATCCTTTGCCCCCTTTTCTTTAATAAATGAGAAATCATTACTTTGTCACAAACATTTTACACCCCTCAATTAAGACCATTTCTGAGAAAACCCTTTGGTGCCAACATTTGGAATGATCTTTCTTGGTTGATGGATATTCAGTTCAGGTTACCTGGCAAAAACTGATTTAAGCACCATTTTCATCAAAATCTCTAAGAGATAAGTTCTACAATAAAAGCTGTTACATTTCATTGATGTCAAGGGCAAGAAGCAACATTAGGAGATATTCTCACTCACCCAGCAACCTTCAAAGGTATATTTAACTATGGACATGTTTAGTAATGAAATGAAGTATTGTTTATGTGAATGTCAAATCCATTTACTCTTAGTAATTCCTGTCCTGACCCCTAAGTCAGGCAGAACCTCTCATTCTTTTCCTTCTGTATTCTTATAGCCTTGGTTTTAAATGTTTCTTGGTACTCCATACAATCACTTTCTTTTCTTTATTATAGGCATTCTAACTCTTCACTGGGAATAGGTTATTCTTTCAAGGTGAGAAATTCTAAACACTTCACTACATTATGTCTAAAGAACAGTTATGGTCCTTTTTTTCCAACAGGAAAAAGGAGTACAGTACACAATTCAAGGCTACCAATCCTTAAAATACCCTTTATTTTTATTGAACTCTTAAATGTTGAATGTTTTGAAAAAGCTCTTCCTACTCCCCACTCCCACCATCTATTTAGCAAACTCAGAATATTAGCAGTTTGTGGCCTCTAAGTTCACAACAGCTTTAAAAAGGGTTCTGCACTCCCCTTCCAGGACTTATACCCTTAGTATAATTTTCCATTGACAATGGAGAGTAAAAGATAATAGTGAAAAGAAATATCCAGGAATGACAGCCTTATATGGAGGGGGGAAATTTTAATAAAAACCTAAAATAGTATGTAGAGAAAAAAAGAATCAGATTTAGACGGCATATATTTGTATTCTAATAGAGTCCTTAACCATTTCATTCACTTGAATGTAGTGTGAGAAAAAAATTCTAGGCAATCCTACAGCAAATATAAAAATATTGTCTACCTCACAACTTAGCTTAGCATAGAGAGCTTGATAATAAATATCAAAATAGTAAATACTTCCTTAAAACTGTAACACAAAGCTAACTTTTTTCATTAGGTACATATGAAGGACACATTTACAAAACCATAAATTACAATAAGTAAGTTCCACTAGAGAAAATTTCAACATCAATCTAAGAAAAACTATCCATATACTTATAAACTTTATAACCATAAAATATTTTACATGTTTTCAAGAAAACAAATACATGTCATCTTTAAGAATAAAGTTAGACTATACTCCTGTATTTTTTCACCACTTCCCAAGAGGGGAAAAACAGGTATTTCTATCCAACTTGAGGATACAGATATAAGGGTTATCAATTTTACTCACTCCAGGGTATTGGCTGGCATGTGGTGTGAGATTCTTAAAGGCCCACTGGATGTTCTGGTGAGAAGCCAGTTGTCGTGTAAATGCAGGAGACTGCTCACAGCAGAGCCTCAGAATGCCGTAGTAGGCAGGCAGCATCCCACGGTTAAAAAGCACCACATCCTGATCATCATGGTCAGCAAGGATGTAATTGAAGGCAATGTTCTTGGTTACCACTGGGTTCTGAACAATAAGGCGGATATTCTCTGGACAGTCAGCACACACATTGTACCAAAATGAAAGCAAAGCCTGTTTATTGTGATTTGTAGCTATTGCTGGCTCAGAAAGTTTAGGCTGGAAAAGGTTCCACAAATCCATGAAATATGTGGAAAACATCAGCTTCTCAGTTTTGGAAATTAAACAATAAGTCATAAAGCTAAAATAGGGCACTAGCTTTGTAGTGCCATGAACAGCAGCATCAACATAAAGTTTGGCTCTTGAGAGCAAACCAAGGAGCACGTTGTAGACCTGATGTAGGACTACTGTTGTGTCTGGACTGAGTGGAAGGTCACGGGTTGGGATGTGCAAAGACCTTGTTGACCGGAACATCTGGCGGAATGAATTGCTTGGTATAAGGGACACCAGAAGATAAGCTGCAGCTATAAAATGTAAAACAAAACTGTCAGATCCTTACATGATATAAAATAGACTGAAGAGCAGTCATTAAACACAAAGCCACTCTTCCCTTTAAAAATTAAAATGAGTAAAATTTTAGGGCTATAAACATCTCCTTTAATATCCTTCTGCTCTACCATTAGCCCCACAGAAAAATCCCAATGACTGATGAAAACAGACATCTTCCATTCTATTACTGTTATTTTTTAAGTGGAGACAACAATCGCATTAGCAGAAACAGCTTTAAATCTCTTTAGCTTTCCCAAGATGTAGTTTTCCCAATTATTTTATCATTTCATTTCTTCTCAGGAACAATATGGTTTAACAGGAAGAACACAGTATTTGGAACCAGAAGATCTACATAAGGCTGACGGACATGGTGAAATCATTTAATGTTTTAGGGTGTTAGTTTTCTTCTTTACAAAATAATGGTAAATTTACTTATATTACAAAGAGAGAATGAGATCTACTTAAAAGTCCTTTGTAATATATAAGATTAGATATATTCCAATTATAGAACATTAACTTTGGAAAATCTTTAACAGTCTTCTAGGCTAACCTTGCACACAAAAAAAGAATCTCTCCAACATACCTGAAAAATCTTATTAAGCCTATGCTGTAATTCTGAAAGGTTAATGACTTATTAGTTGAGTCCATCTGTAAAAGCAGTTACTATGAGCAAGGCAGTGAGCTAAGGACTTTATAAATATTATCTCATTTAATTCTCATAACCATCCCCAGAAGTAGGTGATATTACACTGGAAAATCTGAATCTTGGAGAAGTAAAGGCTAAGGTCACACAGATAAAAAAGTAGAGCCCATATTCAGCCTTGGGAAAGGATGATGATGATGACAATGGTAAAACAACAACATCAATAATAAGAATTGCTAACATTTATTGAATATTTCTGTTTAACATCATAACCTTATATAGTAAGCACTACTATTATTATCCCCACTTTCACTCAGACTACCCCTATTACACTGCTAGTGGCACAACTGGAATTCAAACCCAGATGGTCGGGTTCATGAGCTAATGCTTGTAAGATTCACTACAGAGCCTCTTCAAAGCTTCTAATGACTTAGTTTAACTCTCTATAATACACCTACTAAATTCTGTCTCCCACTATTCTACCAATAATTTGATAATTTCCATTGTGCTGCCAAAGCAAAAAAAGTCAGTGTTTCTAAAGTTAATTGTAAACTATTTTATAGATATATAAATTAAACTTTATTTCTGCACAATACTCCATTTCTATGTATTTCTTCACCTATATATTGCTCTGGTAGTCTATTTCCAGGATGGCTCAATTTGCTGAGTTTCAAATATAAAAAGCTGGCATATAGGTATCATCCTGATCAATTTTTGTATAAAACTGCAATTTAGAAAAGTCATTCATGATTAAAAAAAAAGTATTCAGTTGAACTTAGAGCAAATCTACTTCCATTTCTATGAGGCAACTCTTCGACTATTTTAAGACACTTATGTCTCAATTTTTCTTCTTTACTTTATACTAAACATTCTCAGTTATTCCTTAAAGTTATTTTGTAAGATTTAAAAGTAGTTCTTTGTAATCTTTCTTCTATACATGTTACTCTAATTTTTATTCTAAGTTATATTCATTCTATATCAAAAACCCTTTTTGACATTACTATAGTCTCCACTATAATACTTTAAAAATAATGCATTATAACTATTTCCTAACTGAACATCCAGCTTTCAACTTTTCACAACTATAAATAATGTGGTTGGGTATCCATATATTGGGTGACTTACTTATATACTGGAATCCCTGAAATTATATTACTGAGTTAAAAAGGGCAAAAAGATTTTAAGGATCTCATTACATACTGCTAAACTGCCTTTCATAAGGGTAATATTAACTTACGATGTCACTGCAATGCATGAGAATGCCGTTTCCTAAGCACTGTCATGAATATTAGCTGTAATGTCTAGCTAAAAAACATTTTTTGGCAGTGGAGGGGCTTGGCATAGGTTTTTAATTGTTCTATGTTCAGGAGTCAGAACATGAATGCCAGCCAGCATGTGTGTCGGTTCTTACCAATATCCCATTACTGTGCAGTTAACTAAATTGGCAAGAAAAACTAGCCTATGATCAGAGTACCAATGCCAATCCATGTGTACCCACCCCTGAAAGGTGTTTTCCCTAAATATTTTACTTTACAATACTTAGAACAGACAATTTCCATACACTTCCTCCCCATTTCCTCTACTGTTAATAGCTATTATTACTAAGGGACATTTGTCATGACTAAGGAACCAACACTGGCACACAACTATCAACTAAACTTCACATTTTAGGTTTCAATAGTTTTGCCCTAATGTTCTTCTTTTATGGTTCTAGGATACGTTATATTTAGTTATCATGTCCCCTAAGCTCCTTGTAGCTGTGACAGTTTGACTTTCCCTGCATTTGGTGACCTTGCTAGTTTTGAGGTCAGGTATTTTTGTAGAATGACCTTTAGATTGTTTTCTAATGTTTATCATAATTAGACTCAGGTTATGGGTTTTTGGGAGGAAGACCACACTGTACCACACACACAGGTACAGTGCCCTTTACATCATATTATATCAAGGGTACATGCTATAATATAAATGTGACTCTTCAGTGATGTAACCTTAGCCAACTGGCTGAGTTAATGTTTGTAAAGTTTCTTCACTTAAAGTTATTTCCCTCATCCCCCATACCCTACATTTTGAAAGCAAGGCATCAAGCTCACACAAAAGGGATGGGGAGTTATACTCCACCTCCTTGGGGCACATAAATTATCTCAAATTCTCCTGTATGGGATATGTGACTCTTCGCCATTTATTTATTCAATCATTTGGGTTACAATCCAGCGGTATGTTATTTATTTTTTTACCCAAATTGTTCTAGCTTTGACCATTAGGAGATCTTTCAGGTTGGTTCTATGTCTCTTTGATACAACTCCATCACTTTGTTGTTGTTTTTTGTTAATCCTCACCTGAGGATATTTTTTCCACTGATTTTTTCTTTTTTAGCAAGAGTGGAAGGGGGGGAGTGGGAGAGAAAGAGACAGACAGACAGAGAAGCACTGATGTGAGAGACACATATCAACTGGTTGCCTCCTGCACCTGCCCCAACTGGAATCAGAATTAAACCTGCAACCCAGTTATGTGCCCTTGACCAGGAATCGAACCAGAGACATTCGGTGTGCAGGCCAACGCTCTAACCACTGAGCCACACCAGCCAGGGCCACTTTGGTTTTTGAGTACTTCTTTACTTTCTGGTTCTACAAGATGCTCCAAGTTCATATTGTATATTCCCTGCCATAGTCCTAGAATCAGCCATTTCTCCAAGGAGCTGTGATTCCTTTAATTAAAGAATGGTGTTTAGAAAAAGAGATCTGGGTATTTGATATGCTTATTGCTATTAGAGTATCACTGATTCTAGGCCCTCTCAACAGACAGCTAGCAAGTGATTGTAATGATTTTAAAAATCTTATTAACTACTTTGATTTTTATTTCTTTGAACACTATCAAAAGAACATATTTTAAGTTCATTTACAAGTAATTTTCTATTCTGTGAAATATCTATATTTTGTACTTATCCATCTCTTCCAAGATCTTTGTTTATTCTCTTCCAGCATGTGTACAATAGAGATGTTTATCATTTAATGCCCATAATTTCAGTAAATGTTTTCTCTCAACCTGTTTTATGTCTTCATTACTACTTTATTTTTAGTCTTCTCAAACTGCCTTTAAGATAGAATTTTCTGATCCTTTACTCTCTTTACTAATGCTAATCATGCTTTGTCATTCCATCAAACAAGGAAACAAAAATGGTTGTGCTGGTGGTGTTACCTAAGAAAGGACATAGTTTTCTATCCTTAAAAAACCAAAAACACTATAGTTATTTGTAAAACATTGGTATAGGTTTCCACATACTAATATAACTTTGGCTTTTAAAAACAATACCTCTAAGAGCATTTGAATTATACAACAATGGGCATATTGTAGTCACCTTACAAACAAAACAAAGAAACAAAACTTGAACAACAACAAATGGTGTGTTAAATTCTGAATATTTGACTTACAAGTCCTGACTCTAGGGTAATTGTGAGCCAAAAGAAACCGCTCAACCCAGTTTTCCATATTCTGTAGGACCCAGCTGTGCGCCAGTTTATTTCGGGGTGTCTGCACTGCCAACCAATCCAGACACTGAGAAGGATTATATTCAATTACCTACAAATTAAAACAGACAAGAACAGAATAAGGCCAACCGAATGAGCAGTTACTTTTTAACTTACTTTTGGTATATGCCATTAAATATACAAAGGCCAAAATAGTTTTATGAAAACTAGAGCCTAAAAAGTTTCAACCATGTGTTTTCCCATTTATCAACAGAAAATGTTCAGAAACGTGTCATTAGTTTGTTTACAAAATAAAATTAAAATAATCAAGGATTCTAACATAAGAACAATAAGAGAAGACAATGACTTTTATGTCTTAAGCTTGCAGATTAATTTAAAAGTGCTTTTAATTCTTTAAAGTTTCTCATCTTTACTTTTCTTATTGTTTGCTCAATCTGTTTCTATCAGTGAGAATGAAAACTAGCTCACTGCACCACTGGGGAAATTTTTTTCACAGGGGAAATGGAACCTTAGGAATCTAGAGTAGGGGTTGGAAAACTTAAGACCCGTGGGCCAAATTCTGTGGTTTGCCGGTTTGCTCAGTACTTACTGGAACACAGCCATACCTACTCACTTATGTATTGCCCATGGCTGGTTTTATGCTAAAACAGCAGCTGAATGGTTTCAACAGTGCCTAAAGTATTTACTATCTGGCCAGGAGAAAAAGTATGCTGACCCCTGGTCTAGAGAGTGGGCTTTTCTAATACTAAGGAGACATTTTGTGACCTCAGTAGTAACTCTGGAAGAAAGGAAGTGGTTGGTGCTTCCTCTACTATTTCTGTCAACTGCTGAAAACACATGATTTGTATTTCTAGGGCTTCTACCACTTTATTATATAATCTTTTTTTTAAAAAAGATTTTTAAAAATTGATTTTTTGAGAGGAAGGGAGAGGGAGAGAGAAACATCGATGCGAGACCTGAACATCAAACAGCTGCCATAAGCCCCTTGCCAGCGATGGAGCCTGCAACCCAGGCATGTCCCATGACCAGGAATCAACCACCAATGGAATGACGCCCAACCAAGTGAGCCTCACCAGCCAGGGCAATCTTCTATTTTTAGGGGGGGGAAATGAGAACCTTGGATTGGCTGAAGGCTATTTATAACACAAGGAGAAATTCTTTAAACACCTGGGACACTAGCCAAAAACTCTTTTCCCCCTAGACCTTCTGACTAAAGTGTCTCTTCTTTCCTTAACCTGTGACTTACTAAATCCATTTTTGGTTACCCACGTAAGAAGAAACTGAAACTTAATATGGTAGTGACTGCGTTCGACGAACAAAATCCTCAAAAAAATAAATACTGAAACATCTGCTAAGATTTACCTCCCATATCCTCTGCAGAATGTAAGATGCAAAGGGAGGCATTCCCGGAGGTCCACCAGCAAACTCCATTAGCATAGTCAACAATTTAAAGAAAGGATTGGCTGCCTGTAAGAGACACAGAAGACTGTATTTCTATCTACTTGAACCCATTTCTATCAGCAAAACATAAACATGTGTAACTCTTGAATACATAACATTTAAATCTGCTGCATTATGTTTGCAGAGCTGACTACTCCTGCATATGAACTTGAACTATCATAAAATGAGCTGGGAAACAAAGTCAATTGCATGGGAGCCATATGTAACAGAAAACATGTATTTTTCTGGCTGTTAATTTGGGAAAAAAATAAATCAAAACTCTTGTTACTGAGACAACCATGTTTGTAGAATAATCTAGATTAAAAGTTTCCTGTAGCAACCTTTGATCTCAGATATAATTTATATTAATATTTGACATGTATTATCAAAGTAGCTACAACGCTTCCATTTTACAAAAAAGTATTTTTGTACAGTACTGTATTCCACTTTTTTATATACTTCCCACCTATCCAGTACTGTGGTTAGTCTATTTTTATCTTGGGCACAATTATATGTTTAAAACTAAACAAGATTAAAGTGTAGGCAGGACACTCTGATATGTTGAACTTAACGTGTAAATTTATATTTAATTGAGAAAACTATGTTTGTTGTAAGACATGAAGAGTTAACTCCATTTATTCACGTTACATACTTAAAAATAGGTGAAGTTATGGGAAAAATGGATAAATTTTTTCAAGGACAATTACAAAGGTTCATTGAAAGTATTGTCAACACTGGCAGAAGTTCTAAAAACATGAATTAATAAATTTCTACATACCTCAGGAGTCAGTTTTGCTATTGATGTGAAAAGCATAGACACAATCTAAAACAGAAAAAGGAGAATTTCAGAATATTCTTTTTAAAATTATCAAAAAACTTTAAGACTGCTTCTCAGCACTTACATGTTCTGCAAGTCGATTATTGTATCGACACAGGCTGAAAATCAGATTACAAGTTTGTCTTATATTGATGCCATCACGAATATGTTGAAACAAGAAGGGAAATCCCTGTTAAAAGCAAAAGGTGTTTAAGAAGTGTTATGTTACTATTTTTGTGATTATAAAATAGTCTGGATATAGAGTATTACCTTTCCTCCTGTTAATGCTGCCATGTCAGTTTGTGATAATGTCAAGTGCCTGAAAGAAAACATTAGTAGAAATAAGTTTTTCTTCCCTCTGTACTACTGTATAGCTACTTGCATCATGACACGCATCAAAATTGTAAATTCAATAACTATACCAAGCAACCGTCATAAAATAATTCTGAACTATGCTAGCTAGACTTGCTTGCTAGACGTATTTTTTATAATTTTTCAAGATTCCAAAATTGGTATATGGGAGCTCAAATCTAATTTATTTCACTTTAATATTTTCTTGTGCCTGGTCGGCGTGCCTCAGCGGTTGAGCATTGACCTATGATCCAGGAGATTGAGGTTTGATTCTCGGTCAGGGCACATGCCTGGGTTGTGGGCTCCATCCCCAGTAGGGGGTGTGCAGGAGGCAGCCGGATCAATGACTCTCTCATCATTAATGTTTCTCTCTCCCTCTCCCGTCCTCTCTCTGAAATCAATATATATATATATTTTTTAAATTTTTCTTATAACACTAGGTCAGGTCTCATTTAGATAGCTTTTTCTTTTTTTTTTAAAACATATCTTTATTGATTTCAGAGAGAGGAAAGGAGGGGGAGAGAGAGAGATAGAAACATTAATGATGAGAGAGTCACTGATCAGCTGCCTCGCCCCACAACCTGGGCATGTGCCCTGACCAGGAATCAAACCCCAATGGCCTGGATCCTAGGTTGATGCTCAACCGCTGAGCCACGCCTGGCCGGGCTAGATAGCTTTTTCTGAAATGAGAACCTTCAAAACAAAATGAACTTACAAGAAATACTAGCAAATTTCACTTGCCAGTTTAAAATATTTCTTTTAAACTTCTTATAAAAAAAAATTAGTACAAAAATAAAAAGAATAGTGTGAGTATCCCATTACTCAGCTTCTAATTACCAATTTATGGACAGTCTGGTTTCCTTTTACCTCCTACTCACTTAATATGGAATACTCTGAAGCAATTCCAGTATTTTATCATTTAATCCATAAACCTCAATACATATCACTAACAGATAAATTTTAAATACGTAACCGCACTATCATTATTCATACCTAAAATAAATCAACAGTTCCTTTCTATCATACAATATCCAATGTATAATTTCCTTAAATTTCTAAAAAATCAAAAAACAAAACCTTTTACACTTAATTTGTTTGAATCAGGATCCAAATAAAATGCTCTTTGTTACAATTGTTTGAAGTTATCTTTCAAATCTTTTAGACTACTGGTTTCCCCTCTGATTTTGTTTTTATCTTACAATTTATGTGTTAAAGAAAGCAGGTGGTTTGTTCTATAGAATATCCCACATTTCCATTTTGCTGATTATACCCTGTGGTGGTGTTTTAACATGGTTCCTGTGTCCCCGTATTTCCTGTAAACTGGTAGTTGGATCTAGAGACTTGATCAAATCTAGGTTTGACTTTTTAACCAAGAATACTTTAGTGGTGGTATGGATGTCATCAGGAAGCACACAATTAAAAGTTGTCTTTCTTTTTGTAATGTTTTCAGCCAATGACGACCATTTCCTAGACCCAATATTTCATTTGAGATGTATAATATTCATATTGTAATTCCAGCACTACTTGCTTATTTATTACCTCAAATCCTCTCACTTACCATTTGGCTGCTATGAGGTATAATCCTTGCAGGTAAAGAGAAATGCTTACTATCATTCCTTTATTAATATGTTTCTAAAATTATGATTTGGTTTCCTAATATGCTCCAAAGGTTGTAAAAAAGTTAAAAAAAATTTTTTTTAGGTATTACTATGAAGTCATGAATTTAAACATTTAGTCCACTTGTAGTTAGTTATTAATATTGATGCTCAGGTTGTCCAAACTATGATCAGCATAAACCTCTTTAAGTTGGCTCTTGAATACTTTTAACATGATCTCAGTAGGTTTTGATAGCCTCTTTGTTTTCCAAGGTGACAAAACATTTCCAACTTCCCATTCATTTCTTGCCATAAACCTGGAATTGGCCATATTTCCAAGGAACTGAAATTTTTTCAGTGGGAAACAGTATCTAGAGACTACACTCTAGATGCTAAGGGCACTCATTGATTCTGAGCTGGACAGGATTTCTAGGCCTTTTCAGAAAAATGTAGGTATATGATGTATTTTTTAAGACAAAAATATATCATGAATTCTAATGGTATTTCCAAGTTCAGTTTACAGAAATTATGTAAAAACCCTATTATATTTGTATTTCTTTTTTCTTTTGCTAAGAATCTTGGCTTCTAATGACATGAACAATTACTTGCTTTATTCTATAATATAAAAAGTTTCAGAATAAAAATTTCAAAACAGTTTAGGATAATTTTACAATTCTTTCTGTCCTCCAGGTACCTCCTACTGGCAATTTAGAGTTAAATTAACATGCTTTTGATTTTTAGGGATTGCATTTAATTAATTAATAATTATATTAAACATTTACATGATTCCAAAGTTAAAACAAACAAAAACAACAAAATAATGTATATTCAAAGAAGTTAAGCTTTCTTTCATTCCTTTCCCCTCTAGCCTGTTTTTCCCTCTACAACCAAAGGAAACTCTTTTTTGGTTTTTGATTCAGTCTTCAATTAAAAACAATATACAGTGAATTCTTATTTGCAGTATTTATGTTCTACAAAGTGCTACAAACATCAAATTAGTGAATACTCAATCACTGCTGAAGGGGAAAGACAGGTTAGGTTCCCACGAGCTTCTGGTGACAACATTTTTGTCAACCAAAAGATGTTACCTTTTTGTAAGTGTGTTTCTGTTTAAAGATACCTTATTTAATATGTATCATTGACTCATTAGCATTGAACTCAGCAAACAGCACCTTAGCTTATATCTGAATGAAGTTTATCCCTAAAGCACATTATGACCTTCTTGAGCTTAGGAATACTAGGCAGCACTTAACATTATGCTCAGGGACATTTTACACAGCCAAGTCACCAACAAAAACCAGAAATGTGAAAAATGAGACATATACCGAGAAAAGGACATTGTTTAC
This sequence comes from Miniopterus natalensis, assembly GCF_054644295.1. NCBI lineage: Eukaryota > Metazoa > Chordata > Mammalia > Chiroptera > Miniopteridae > Miniopterus > Miniopterus natalensis. The sequence continues at coordinate 32,831,400 of NC_142093.1, forward strand.
AATATGAAAATTGAAACAAGGTATAATGTCACCATATTTAACTACAGTTGGGAAAGTGTACAACAGGCAATTTGATTTTTTTTTTTTTTTAACCACATTGCACATGTCTTTTCTGCAGTCCATAAATGACTGTAAAAGCTCCTGAATACTGCTTTTGGGATTACAAAAAATTTTAGCAAGTAGGTAAATTCGCAAACAGGAGATCTATGAGGACACACATACACACATTCTCTTTCTCTCTCTCTCATAGCCTCCCCTTTCTTAAAAAGTAGCATACTATATACATTTTCCTTCACCTTGTTTTTTTCACTTAGTAATACTTATCCTAAAGATTTCTCCAAGGTAGTACAGATATATTCCCATGCTTCCTTTTTTTCAGCTATAGAGTACTCTATTGAGTGATGCCCTGTTTTCCAACTAGTTCCCTCTTAAACATTTCCAGTCTTTTGTTATTACAAACACTGCAGCAATAAACAGCACTGCACATATATCTTTCTATGTTTGGGGAACAGATTCTTAGAAGTGGGCTTGCTAGGTTAAAGGATGAATGCACATATAATTTTGCTAGATATTTTACTGTATAATTTCTTCAATGTATATTTCTAACATGACTCAGGTAAATAGTGTACGAGTTTGGTACAAAGGATTGAAATACTTAAGCTGTAAGAGTTGGTCAACTGTGGCGTTATTTAAAAGGAGTTAAATAACAAAAGCTACTGAGTTAATAGTGGTGAAGTAATCATGAAAAAGAATAAAATCAAACATGCTTTAAGCATTTTGAATGTTGAAACATTTCACCTTTCTGAGCGAGACTGTTCAACCAAAAGAGCAACTAAAGCTATCATTTTTTCAAGGGCAGCTGGCCTGTATTTTTCTTCTGCCAGAGAGAGGATATCTTCTTCTTCCTCCTCCTCTTCCCCTTCTTCCTCTGACAACACTTCAACTTGAGGCTAGAACAGAATAAAATCCAATTTTAATATTAGTTTTAATATTATCTTGAGAGCACATAACTTGATTGTTTTATATAACTATCCAGGGTAGATTATGGCAGGAGTATGTATGATGAAAAACAACCACTCAAAGGCCTGACCCTAACTTTAAAACTCAAAACCACATTCAGGACGATTTTAGATCTAATAGGCAGAACTGTAAAGAGCAATAATTCTCAAAACTGTGATGATTTACCTTACCTAAAGGGATAAATCTTTTAATAATTTCTTTTTTTCTTATAGGAAAGCCCCTTGGAAGATAAATTAGGATCAAAATGTATGAGTATGATAAAACAGTATTTTCCTATTTATTAAAACTGCCATTTAAACAAGTAAGGTATCCTTATTTGCAGTTGTCAAATAATCCAAATAGTAGGTATTTCAAACAGATAGTCACTTGGGTTTTGAAATTCAAGAGACTAAAAAAGTTTTACAGTCTAACAAAGCAAAAGAAAAGCAGTCTAAACAAGCAGCCATATAGGCTAGAATTACATAACTGTCCATATTCTGAGAAGCATTTATACATATATCATAGTAATTAAGTCAGGAGTCTGATCAAGGATCAAAGCCCAACTCAACTGTGATCTAAAACAAGTTAATATCTTTATGCTTCAAGCTCCTTATCTGTAAAACGGAGATAACAAAAGTACTTATCTCTTAGGGTTACAAAAGGATTAACTAAGATAGTGCAAATAGAGGATTTGATCTAATGTGGTCATTATGGAAAACACAAAATTCACATTCATGCTTTAATATGTGAACAGATCAGCTACTTGAATTTTTGAGACACTGACAAAAAATATGGGCAACAAAAATGTTCAAAACAACACTCTAGTGATAGAAGCCCAAGGTAGGTGGTGGCCACTTTGCTTAAATTTATTTGCTTTGTTTCAGGGCCTTGCCAGTGAAATTTATTGCTTGATTTGTTTCTTCTCTTGCCATATCCATTAAAAATATCAAACTTAGCCTGGCCTGGTGTGGCTCAGCAGTTGAGTGCCGGCCTAGGATCCAGGAGATCGCGGTTCGATTCCCGGTCAGGGCACATGCTTGGGTTGTGGGGGCATGCAGGAGGCAGCTGATCAATGACTCTCTCATCACTGATGTTTCTCTCTCTCTCTCCCCCTCTCCCTTCCTCTCTCTGAAATCAATAAACATATAGTAAAAATAAATAAATAAATAAATAAATCAAACTTTGACCCTTAAAATTATCTAGTATCAAGGCCAGAAGGGACTTTAAAGGGTTGTAATATCTAATGATTTTTCATGATGCAAATTTGTAAACATGGCCTCTAAATCCCTGACATGAGACAGAACTGTACTTACATTTTCAGGCCCTTTGGTTCCCATGTAAAAATGTACCATTGTAGATATGGCTTGCAATGAAAGCAAAAACTGGCTCTAAAAATAAAAATATTGATTTAAAAATATAATATAAAAACAAGTTATAAATACTGAAAATAGGTACATAATACCAGAAATAAACAGGATATAACCTCACCTCTTCTTCACCCATTTTGGCAAATTCGTAAAGAAAGGCAAAATACTCTGTAAGATGTTTACTATGAGGTTTTACACCATGTTCCATAATTAATAACAGAGTTCTCACAAATCGAGTGACACATGAACGACCGCCAATATCTTCTACTGAGGCATCCATATCATCTGACCTGAAAACATAATTTAATGTCTTAGAGAAAGTATGAAGTCTGGAGACAGATACTCTGGGAGGAGAACTGTTTTAAAAACCTGATTTTTGCCCTGGCCAATGTGGCTCAATTGGTTTGAGCATTGTCCCACATACCGAAAGGTCATGGGTTCGATTCCCTGGTCAGGGCAGGTATAGGAGACAACCGACCGATGCCTCTCTCACATTGATGTTTCTCTTTCTCCCTGCCTTTCTCTCTAAAAATCAATGAACATGTCCTCGGGTGAGGATGTAAAAAACACCACCACCTGAATTTAACTCATCTTTGTAATAATAAATACCAATTACAACAATATAAGTAGTTGGATTCCAATTACTGTGCCTGGTAAATCAACACAAAAGATGATGTCATAAAGTTATTTGTAGAGTATTTTGAAGATGCACTTATTTAAAAATAAAACAAAAAGTTTTGCCCTCTTGATCTGTATTATTACAGATGTTTTTAAAATAAAAGAACCTAAATATTTCAGTGTGAATATTTAAAAATACTTTGTAGGTGGCTCATCAAAAAGCTTAAAAATAAAATATTCAAAAGATAGTTCTTACCCATCTTCCATTCCTGGCTGTAGGTAGAGATGAGCATGCACAGGTCTAAGTCTCTGAATCACATGGATACACAAACGCTGAAACATCTATAAATGAAAAGATAAAACAACCCGAGAGCCAACTTGCATCAGGTAACAAAGATACTGAAAAATTTACATGATTCAAAATTCTCTGCCATTCATTTGTGTTTTGCCCACAGATTAAATCTTTTGACATTCTAAAGCATTCCTGGAGTCTCAACTAGAGAGTGAAGACATAAGACAAAGTTAGACTGAAAAACGACATTCAGTTTTATAGTAAGGGATAAACAAAAACAAATAAGTTTCAGTTACTAGAGATTATCAAAAACAAAGCTTCTCAAACCTCTCTTAATAAAGAAGATATACAAATGGCCAATAAGCACATGAAAAGATGTTCAATATCATTAATTATTAGGGTTATACACATCTAAACCATAATGAGATAGTACTTCATACTCATTAGGATGGCTAAAATAAAAGACAGTAAAAAATGTTGAAGATGTAGAGAAACTGGAACCCACATAGATTGCTGCTGGAATATAAACTGGTGTAGAAACTATGAAATACAGCTTGGTTGTTCCTAAAATTGTTAAACATAAAGTGACCATATGACCCAGCAATTCCACTCCTAGGTACATATCAAAAAATACTGAAAACATATGTTAACACAAACATTTGTACACAAATGTTCATAGCAGCATTATTCAAAAGAGCCAAAAAGTGGAAACATCCCAAATATTCATCAATTGCTGAATGAATAAACAAAATTTTGACTATCCATTTAATGGAGTATTTGGCAATGAAAAGAAATGAAGTACAGATCCATAATCCAATGTGGATAAATCTTGAAAACAATGTAAAATTAAAGAAGCCAGTCACAAAAGAGCACATAGTATATGATTCCATTTATATGAAATGGTCAAAATACGCAAATCTATAGAAAGACAAGGTAGGTTAGTGGTTGCCAGGGGCTGATGAGAAGAGAAGGATAAAATGGGGAGTGACTGCTAATAGGTATGAGGCTTCTTTTTGGGGTGTTATAAAATCAGATACATGATGGTCACACAAGTTTGGAAACATACTAAAACCCACTAAGTTTTACACTTTGAAAGGTTTTGGTGAGTTTTATAGCGTAAGAATTATATCTCAATAATAATTGAAAAGTGGCATATTTCAGATCAAATTTTTGGTTTTGTGTTATAAATGAATAAAAGTAGTATTTATATTTTTCTTGTCCAAATTTTCCAATTAGGAAAACAAATATTCATGTGACAGCTCAGGGCTTGTCACAGAAATGAATTATAAACTATTCACTTAACTTTCAAGGTCACTTCAGTTCCCATGGTTAGAATACCTTAAGGATGTGAAAAAGAATCAGTATAACTCATCAAGCAGCCAGAATAGGATCTGAGAGAATGGTGGCTATAGCTATCTTCCTATCACCAAGACATTTGAATGATTTAAACTGCTTGATTGAAATAATCCTTGATTTGCTAAAAAAAAAAAAGGCTGGTGAAAACAATAGCAAAATGACTTTTATGGTAAGAGGTCAATCTTTCCAAACTACTATAAAAGCAGGGTTAAGATACAGTCTCGGGTAAATTTAGAATCATTTCTTTTTTAAATAGAAACAGTCATTTCTTTTTTAAATAAATTTTTTCTTACCTGTCTCACAATTTGATTAGGGCACTTAATTAATATCTGCATTGGCCACCAGTCATCATCAGCCATGCGGTCCAAAAACCACTGTAAGAAAATAGTGTGATTTTAACATTTAACCAATACTCATTAAATGGGATAAAAATCACACAAGGATTTTTTAATTCTCATCAATGTTCTAATTATTTTAAGTTCTTACCAAAGAGATTCTTCATTCGTTAAAAAGCCTAAAATTCCTAGAGCCAATAATCAGGATCGCCTTATTACAGAATTCCATGGGTGCCATTTATATCATAGTGCACACCCCGCATGATGGCAATCTGCAGTCTTTATAGTAAAATGGAATACTATTTTTGTCTTAGTCCTCATACAGTCCTACTATACAGTCTTTTGTGATAGTCTGACTGGGATTCATTTTCTTTGTTTAAAAACAAATTATGCTCTCTTGATAACAAAAAACCTGCTTCTTTATCTTAAGTTAAGAACAATTTCCCATTGATTTCAAGATACCTACTAACCACATATTTAAGTCTTTTATTGAATTGTACTGCCTATTTATGCATACACACAATTAATGACAACTGTAGGAGAAACATTTAACTCCTTGAGAGAGTTCCAGAGGCAAATACTTAGTGAAAATTCTAAAGTAAAAAGTTTATTAAAAAACAAAAACAAAACAAGTTATGACCTAATCAAACAAACCTCTGGATCCATGAAACAGCTTAAAAATCATGAAGTGGAAGGGGAATAGAAAAACATGTTAAATAACACCAGGAGGTAAACAAGATGGAGGCGTAGGTAAGAGCTATACCCACCGCCTCCCACAACACATCAAAATTACAACTAAAATACAGAGCCACCATCATTCGGAACCTCCTGAAATCTAGCTGAACAAAAGCCCTACAAGGAGAGAATTGAAGCAGCACCCAGATGGGTAGGAGGGGCGAAGACGCGGGCAGACTGGGGCTGAATCGTGGAGATGTGGCAGCAGGGCCCACATCTGATGCTGAGGTTTAAACCCAGGAAGGATATCTTGGCAGTGGAGGTTTCCCGGAGGAGTGAGGGGCCCTGAGCCCAGGGCTCCAGGGCCAGGAAGAGAAGTCCCCACAACTATGCACTGTAAAAACCAGTGGGGGCTGTTGTTGAGGGACGCAGAGGCTGCAGGAGCCCCAGCAGCTCCTCATTGAAGGGCCTGCACATGGACTCACTCAGATGTGCTCCCTCTGAGCCCCAGCGCAGGGCAGCAGCGTGAAAGGAACCTGGGATATTTGGAGAGGAACTAACTTGCCTGAAATTGGGGCAAAAGCTGGAGGGGCAGCTTTCTCCCAGGCAGAAGAGCTGGCAGAGGCCATTGCTCCTTTGGCGAGCTCTTCCCCCACACAGCCAGCAAGCAAGCGCCATATCTGAATCACCAGCACCTGACTCATAGGTTTGGCCCCTACCTAGTGATTTCCAGAGACCCCGCCCCCCACCTGCAAGCTCATCCAAGCCATTTACAGTGGCTTTTCCATGCAAGTGGCCTCTCGAGCCTCATGCTTAGGACTTTCCTAAAGTCTCTCAAACAAGCAGCAGCATGCCCCATACAGCTTGATAAGTGGCCTAGGGGCAGCCTGCATTGGTTCATAGCTTGGCCTCTCCTGGACAATGCCAAGCCTAGCACAAGTAGCAGCCAACTACGGTCTCCTGTGTAGCTCATGCTGGGGGGGCCCTGAGCAAGGCGCTGGCAGAGACTGACTTTGTCCCTCCCGGAGGCCCCAGAAACAGTGGACCTGATGGTCAGACTCGACCACACTGGATTACAACCCTACCACACCAATGAGTGACACACTCAAGGGGCGCACTTGGTGAACACCAAAGCTCCACTGAAGTAAATCCTGCTCCATAGCAGTGTCTCCAACACAGCAGCTCTTTGGGTATAGTTGCAGCTGGTCCTCACAGCCGATTGGCCTGGGGGTCAGTTCTTCCCAGTGACACCAACAGCAACCAAGGCCAACTACAACAAGACAGTGCACACAGCCCACACAGGGGAGCACCTAGAAGGCCCAGCTCAGGTGACTGGGGAGGCTGAGCCACTGGACCCTACAAGACACCTACTACACAAAGCCACTCTACAAATTCTAGGAGACATAGCGGCTCTACCTAATACATAGAAACAAACACCTGGAAGCAGCCAAAATGTGGAGGCAAAGAAACATGTCACAAAGGAAAGAGAAGAAATCTAGAAAAGGAACTAAATGAAATAGAACCAAGGAAGCTACTAGATACACAGTTCAGAATTTTGTTTATAAGGATGCTCAAGGATATTAGTAAGACTATTATGAAAACAAGTGAGACCATTGATGACCTAATAAAGTACCAATCAGAAATAAAGGCTACATGAACTGAAATGAAGAATAATTTACAGGGAATCAACAGTAGAGCAGGGGATGCTTGAGAATCAAATCATCAATTTGGAATATGAGGAAACAAAAAAACACCCAACCAGAAGAGCAAAAAGAAAATAGAATCCAGAAATATGAAGATAGTATAAGGAGCCTCTGGGACAACTTCAAGAGGCCCAACATTCGTATTATTGGGGTGCCAGAAGAGGCAGAAAGAGACCAAGGAATTGAAAACCTACTTGAAAAAATAATTACAGAAAACTTCCCCTACCTGGGGAAAGAAATAGACTTTCAAGTCCAGGAAGCACAGAGGGTCCCAAACAAGAGGAACCCAAAGAGGCCCACAGCAAAGCACATCATCATTAAAATGCCAAAGGTTACAGACAAAGAGAGAATCTTAAAAGCAGTAAGAGAAAAGCAGTTAGTTACCTACAAGGGAGCACCCATACGACTGTCAGCTGATTTCTCAACAGAAACTTTGCAGGCCAGAAGGGGGTGGCAAGAAATATTCAAAGTGATGAAAAACAAGAACCTACAACCAAGATTACTGTACCCAGCAAAGCTATCCTTTACTATTGAAGGTCAGATAAAGAGCTTCTCAGACAAGGAAAAGCTAAAGGAGTTCATCACCACCAGATCAGTACTACATGAAATGTTGAAGGATCTTCTTTAATAAGAAGCTAATGAACAAAAGAACCTGACAAACGAAATAGATCCAGAGACATTAATATATGCAACAGATGATCATATTTCATAGGAAAGAGGGAAGGGGGGTGGAGGGAAGAGATTAACCAAAGAAGTTATAGGCATATATGCATAACCCATGGACACAGTCAATAACGGGATGAAGGCCTGGGGAAGGAGTGGGAGCAAGGTGGATGAGGTCAATTGGGGGGAAAAATGGGACACCTGTAATACTTTCAACAACAAAGATAAAAAGAATCAAAACAACAACAACAAAACACCAGGAGGATGCAATCAGTCAAAACCAACATGAGAATAATCCTGCATAACAATGACAAAGTAGCAAGTAGAAATAGTAACTTAATAGATGGAAGAGGATTTAATAGACAAAAGCAAAATGTGGACCTTGTTTGAATACTAATTTAAGCACACCAATTGAAAAGAACATTTTTAAAGACAATTAGAGAAACCTGAACTCGTTTTACTGGATGTTAAGGAATCGCTTCTAATTTTATTAAGAGTGAATGAAATTATGCTATATATATTTTTAAAGTTCTCATCTATTACAGATACATATTGAGCTTAATGGATGTATGATATGGTATCTAAGTTTGCTTTAAAATATTTCAGCTGAGAAAAAGCATGGGGGGGGGGCAGGGAGACACAAAAAAATCCCAGAAGAATTTATGTATCACTCAATTTCAATAAAAGAAATCTATTTTTGAGCATGCTTTGAAATGTTCATTAAGTTTCAAAAAGTTAAGCCTTTGTGTTAGAAAGTTTTAGATTTTCCTATTTCATCACTACAAGGAATAATTAGATGACCTTCCATATAAGAAAAAAAAAAAATCTTCAACTAATTTCATCTACTGCATCCTATGCTGCTATCTCCCACTTCTTGGAAGTTTATAAGACTTGCATTCCCAGGAAGGTTTACACCACTTTGGAAGCTAATAAAGAATAATAAATGGCCCTGGCTGGTGTGGTTCAGTTGGTTGGAGAATCATCCAGTATACTAAGGTTGTGGGTATCATCCCTAGTCGAGGTACATATGGAAGGCAACCAATCAATGTTCTCTCTCACATCGATGTTTCTCTCCCCCCACCTTCCCACTCTCTCTGAAAAAAAAAAAAGCAGTGGAAAAAATATCCTAGGGTGAGGATTAAAATAATAATAATAATAAAAAAGAAAATATAACAAGAAGTGAATCTTAAACTATGCATTGTTGGTTGAATTATTCATCTCACCTCACAAGCTGCTTGACTATTATTAAACTGTTTGGTCAACAATTCAATCCACTGAAGCATCGTGGGCTAAAAAACAAATAATAAAGGAAAGTCACTGAAGGCATAAGGATTTCTCAGCTAAAGATAATGAGAACCATAAGATATCAAATCACAAAAATGCACAAAATAAAACATACCTTTTCTTTTGAATGAATAAATGTCTCTAGGACAAAGGAGGTGCTTAACTGTAAAGAAAGATGAAATTAAGCAAAAAAGACTTAATTATTTTAAAGTAGTCATTTTGAAAAAGTTATCTAAGGCTTATATATTACCTTTGCAGTCATTAGAGACACAGCTTTAGGATCTGGTAATGTACTGGGAATACAACTACACAATTGCCACATAAACCTAGAATTTAAAAATAGTAAGTTGAAATTCTTACAGAAAAAAATGTAAACATGTAACAAAAAAAAAACCTATTACTGGGGGCTGCAGAAGAAGGTAAAGGGGGGATAAATGGTGACGGAAGGAGACTGGACTTTGGGTGGTGAAAACATAATAAAATAAACAAATGATATATTATAGAATTGTAACCTGAATGCTATATAATTTTACTAACCAATGTCACCCCAATAAATTCAATAAAAAATTTTAAAAATCTATTACTAAATTTACCAAACTTACCCAAAATATGTATGTTCAAAAATGTTTTTATCTTGAAGAAACTGCATGTTATCATGCCAAATCCACTAAAAAAAAAAAAGTTAACATCACACATTAGAAACCATTTGCTTTACGACATTTTACCAATATTTTAGAAACAAAACCGCCCAAATACATTCACTTAAAATTCATGTTGATTTCCCCCCCAGGTATATGGAACATGAAAGTACTGTAAGTTACTTTAAGTTTACCTGATCCAAATTATCATTATATATCTGGCTACCTCAACTGATTGTTAAAAAATGTATTTATAGAGATTTTGAAAGAACTCTGAAATCTCATCTGCCTGAAGAACAAATATATAAATTAATTATGTCATATTACATTTTGGTAAGAATAGGTTATGAGAGAAAGGTTTGTTTAAAAACTGGCAAAAACACCTTTAATTCAGGTTGGCAGACCTATATGAGTTCATTTCCGTTTACTCTATAAAAATCATGAAAAATTATTGTTTGACATTAGTCCCATAGACTGCTTTGCTCTCTTTAGTTTTTATGTTCCTTCATCTCTTTGGATACTCTAAACATGCTCTAAGTCACTGTCGGGCAATTCTATAACATTATTTTTATCTGGAACAAATTTATCATCTGATAATTGATATTACTGGCTATCTTTATCTCCCTAAAGATTTTCAACTACCTCTACTTACCCCGCAGCCCCTACTACTCCAGAACCAGGTTTTATAATCACATATTAGAGCTCTTGCTCTACATTATATTTAGAAAATCATAGACCTAGTCATTGAATCGCCTTGCTTCAGAGTTCTTGGTCCTCTAGTATTTCTAGGCATACAGCTTTCTATAAAGATTTAGTCACAGAGAGAGTTTGACAGCATTCATTCATCCCACTCAATTCAGCGACTTTTCACTGAGCCCTATTCCAAGCTTCTTGCTTTTAGCTAGGAACTGTCTCCTTTAACCCACAAATGCTGAACCTTCGGCCACCATTATCTGCTTTGGACTTAAAGTCTGGCAGTCCCATGATTTCCACCAGACTTACTGCTTTTAATGCTGTTCCATTTCTGTTATGTAGAAATATTCATCCTGGTGTTTTGTTTTTAATATATTTTTATTTCAGAGAGAGGAAGGAAGAGGGAGAGATAGAAACATCAATGGTGAGAGTCTTTGATCAGCTGCCTGACTGGCTGCCTCTTGCATGCCGCCTGCTGAGGATCGAGCCTGCAACCCAAGCATGTGCCCTGACTGGGAATCGAACCTTGATCTCCTGGCCATAGGTCAATGCTCAACCGCTGAGCCATGATGGCCAGGCTCATCTTGTTTTTTGATTGTTCTTTTTGCCTTGTATCAATACAATGTACATGGAGCCAACTGGGTGTGACTAACTGTGAAACTACTGTACTACACTGATCAGAAAGAACTTTAAGTGTTTTCTATATATACAACCAGCTTCATCTTGGACCACTTTTCCTTGCATTTATTAATCATCATAGCCACAGAGGTCACCTTTCAGTGCCAAAAACATGCCAGCAAACTCTATCCTTCCTCAGGAGTCTGTATGTAACATTCTCTTTGCCTGGGGTACTCTTCACATGATTAACTCCTCACTAACTTTCAAACTGAAGTTGAAGGTCACATTTCCTGATCACCTTCCCCATCACTCCTGATTTAACTACCCTTTTCTGAGCACTCTACTTGTTTTATCTGTAACAGTCACACAATTTATAATGTTTGTTTACTTATTTTAGGGTTCTAAACTTTTCTTTTTACCTCCTGGTAAAGTCTGCTACTAGCTATATTTTAACTATACAAATCTAAAAACCCAGATTCCAGTATATATCTAAAATCTATATTAATGTTAAGTAATATTATTATATTTTTACTTAATTTTTTTAGTAAAATGTATGTGTAAACATTTTAAATTAATAAGCTGAAAGAAACAATGATAGGAAAAAATGGTTGGTTTAGGTCTGCAATTAAGAATATTCTAAAGCAGTTCAGTTTATTTTTCTTGCCATTACTACAATAAAGCAAACGTCTGGGATTCCCTTTTGTCACAACATAAATTAGTGCTTCTCAAAGAATGGCTCAGGTAGCTGTGGGTGTCCCTGTGACATTTATAGGGTGTCTGTAAGCTCCTAAGCACAATGGAGTTTTCCAGAGGTTAAATGATGAGATCACAATATGCAAAAATATACAAGCTGTTATGAGATACAAGCTATCTTGCATTAAATCAGATATTAAAGAGATTTGTAAAAATGTAAAACAGGGGCACTTTTCTCACTGAATGGTACTGCTCTGAAAAATATTTCACAATAATTAGCTTGCCCTAATTCCACCAACCACTTTACCTTTCATATTTTTCTTCATGTTATTAATAATTTTTCCACTTACTTTAATCTCATTCACTTTATATTAGCATGCCATGTTATTTTTAAATGAATTAATACAAAATTTAAAACTTTGCTTTAATTTCTAATATGGTAAATATTGATATAACCACATTAAAATTTGTATTTTTTTAAAACTCTAAGGTTCTCAATAATTTTTAAGAATATAAAGGCATTTGAGAACCTATTGATATAAATGAGTATTTTATTTCACAAATGGGCTGGCTGTCATTAAATACTATTGAGTAAAAAAAAAAAAAATACTATTGAGTCCTCATGTAGAACAAGTTCTACATTTGCCTGAATCCCTTGGGAGCATAAAGTCTTGCACATAATAGTGATTCTAATCTATTTAATTTTCATTATGATGGTGGTTGAAATTACTATACAAACAGGTGAGTTGAATGGCCTAAAATGTAGCAAAGAATCTACTTTTTTCTGGTAAATCCAATACAAGGGATTAAAGACAGTATTTTTGGCTTTTTATCAATAACATTATTGGTAGGCAAGATACTAGTTTACAGCATTTGTCTGGGGGAACAAAATACACTCAGTTTTAAGGCTTGACCACACAGTGCAAATATAAACAAATCAATTAGATAGTAAAAACTGAATTGTCCAGATAGATGAGTATTTTTTCAGGTATACCTTTCTGGAGATTTATTTTTTGTACTTTTGGCTGACTCGCTGAGTTTCTAAGATTGACATAACACACAATGAGTGATGAGTACTTTTTATAAATCTTAAAACATTAAAGTAACATTACCACTTATTACATTATAAAACAAAGAAAGCCTCAAATCAGACACACTTTAATATAAAAAATACGTATTTCAAATGCATTTCAAACACACATACACTGTATACTTGTGTGTAACAAAGCATAAGAGAACACTTGCAATCCTCCTATCACCAGTAAGAACATTATCAACCATACAAGTTACCTGTGAGCTTGCTGTAATTTCATCAACCATTTTATCTTTCTTATTTTTCTTCAATGTTACTAATAATTTCCCACTCCCTTTAATCTCATTCACTTTACGTTCACCTGTTATATATCAGTATTACCAAAAGTATTTGTATATAGTGTTAACGTCTACCCTGGATTATAGATACTAATGATGTCATAGCCTATTCTTATATCACAGTACTATTATTACTTGCAAAAATACTTAAAACATGCTTTCAAATTGTCACTAAAGTTAAATTAGTTTATACCTCAAGTAATTCTGATGAAACATCAAATTTGTATTCTTTCCCATTTTCTTCCTCTGGTTCCATGCGTTTGTAAAACAGCATATATGCACTGTGTGTCTTTAAGAGGAAAAAAAGTATATTTTCACTTTGACAAAATATAACTATAAAAGTAGGCAACATGTGAAGCCTGGGGGGGAGGGGTGTTCAGGGTGGAGAGAATCAATGGGAGAATAAGGCGGACACTGGTAATACTTTCAACAATAAAGATAAATTAAAACATAAAAATAAATAAATAACAAGTAGGCAACATGGAAAAAAGAAAACAATGTAAAATCATACATGAAAGAAATGGTTACCTTTTCAAAAGAGAAATCCATAAATTTATCTGTAACAGAATCGTACGTCTTGGTCTGTTTTAAAAAACAAGTTTCCTTCTTTAGAAAATGGGTATACTCAGCTATATTTAAATATAAAGTATTTCAAAAAAGCTATTTAATACCATGCAGTAACTTCATAAACAGTTTCCAAATAGCATTACATTTATAAAAATCCTTGACAGAAGTATACTAAAAAATGAAGATTCAAAACATATTTTAAGGTACTTTACCATAAAATATATAAAGAGAAAATAAAATGGCCTTTCAATTTAAAAACATCTTTTAGAAGAGCTTTTTGCAAAATTTACTTTTACTTTTTTTTTTTTTTGAGGAAATATCCTGGGAATAACATTTAGCGATGCAATCAGTTTAGTGATAGCTTCAGTGGTAATTCATTATTTACTTCCTTCTTTTACCCATTTCCAAAGTGTTAGCAATTTTCCTACTTTTCCTTTTCTATTCAGAATAGTATATAAGAACACCAAAGATCAATAAAAAGTCCTTCATTAAAATTCAAAATGTGAACAGTTATTTCACAATAAACATGGCTATTGAAGTGAAAAACTGGTTTATCTGGGCTTACCTGTGAAATGGAAATGACTATTAAATACCTGACTCGTGAGAATCAACAGGGTATTTTAAGAGTTTTCAGAAAATTGGTAGTAGGACAAACTGCCTATGAAGAGTGAAATTACACTACTACTCTAACCTAAGTGTCTTTTCTTTTATCTTACTGCTAATTATGTAACAGATAAGCTATTCTTTTTCTATCTTGTCACTTGTAATAACCAGGCTGCTACTGCTTTACAAAAGGCACTGAATGAATAATTCTTTAAAGTTCAGCTCAATCCAACTTCCTTGTCAAAATGTGTTCATATTAAGTTAATAAAGAGTAATTTCTTTTGGCATTAATCCCAAAGCATTAAGAAAGCAACTTATTCAATCATAATGTCTCATGGCAAGGTAACTGAATTCCTACACTATTATTTAATTTTCAATTTTAAGTCTTAACCTTCTTAATCAGTTGAAGGCAAAAATAGTAATTTTTAAAATATTTCCTAGTGTCTATCATACATTCCAAACATACTGAAGTTCCAATAAATATCAGCAGAATAAAATTTAGATTTAATCACAGTAATTAAAAGAAAGTTAAGTGATTCTGCTATTGGATTTTAGGATACTGAAAAGCATGTGAAAGTCACAAACTATTTCTAATTTCTGAATAAAACTTACTGTCATCTCTCCACCAAAACACTCAGAGGCAAGTTGAGCAGAATCAAAAGGTTTTACCTCAGCATCATTAAAAAGATACCTAAGAGAGAGCACATAGTGTTGATAAAGTATATAGGTACTGAATATCTATTATGTCTTTTTAAAAAAATATTTAGGCTATATACTGATATATTATAAATAACTACCAAACTATTATTAATATGAGGTAAATTCTAACTAAGCTCTTTTGACAACTCTAATCCACTAGAAACTGGTAATATAATTTTATGACAGTCATAACCACCCTAAAATTTGACAGATTCATTTATAACCTAGAAGCAACAGGGGTCTGTAAAAACAATAAAAAGTTTGCATAAATGTAACACGTAAAGCCACTGGACAGAAAAATATTAAGAGATGGAAGAACTTCCAAAGATAAAGATGCCATTTTAAAATTTATGATAAAAAAAGATTCAAAGTGTATTTATGGAAATATATTCAAATGAAAAAAAGTTAAGGATATCATGGACATGATGGCTTAAAAGAGTGAGAAATAGTTGACAAAACTTTTCTGCTAACTGCAGATCAATGTACCAATGTAAATATTCAAAGCAATATCCTCAGCAATCAGAACACTGCCTAGCACAGATAATAGTCTCTCTGTACCCGGGACTCTACCTAACAGCATCTGAAGACATTTGAAGACCAAAAAATAGTTATCAAAGAACTGATTTAATGACTTCCAATCATTAACTTGATATAAAATGATAAAAAAGAATGTGTGTTGAAAGAGAAAGCAAAGGTGAAGAGAGTGGAGCATGAAGGTTAATTTCTAACTAGAATATATAAGAACTTTGTGGCCACCCTATAGGAGGTTTCAATAAACAATAGCTCTTGAATGAGTGAACACAGGTAAGATTTGGAAGGTGCAATATTTTCCATGAATATAAAGTTGCGTGCAAAATTTCGTGTGTTCATTTTTTTTTCAGGAAAGCATTCATAAAATTCTCAAAATAGTCTAGAGATCCATAAAGTTTAAGAATAACTGATTCATACTGTCTTTTGAAAGTCACTTTCATTTAAAAATTTTGTCTAACCACTTTCCTAAATTTACAGAGTTTTTAGAAAACTAAAATCAGAAAACATATCTGAAGAGAAAACTACCATAAGCTTATACTTAAAAAATTTTTTTTTAAATCCCAAAAAAATATTTAAAACTCACCATTTATTGTTTTTATAAGCATGTGGATTGACTATATCTCTGATGAAGCTATAATAGTGCCCACCATCTGCTGTTCCTGTGTGAACAGTCACTCCTATCAAGTCATACTCATAGCTCTCTGTGTCTTTTGAATGATCACTGACTTCCTTAAAACCTGAAATGATTTACATAAAATAATGGCAATAATTTTGAAAACTGCACACAGTGACATCTTAGAATCACTTTATATATTTTATGTACATAAACAGGTACAGATACTTTATATATTAAAATAGGTACAAAACAACTGCATTTGCTAGTCATTCACCATCCACAGCCTAAAATTTTAAGGAACATTTATACAAATCATTGGAAAAACAAACACGTGTTAGTACATAACTATGGATAACTACAACATAATACATAAAACAAAGTATGCTCTTTTTGTTTAATTTGGCTATTTCTTTTGAAATAGAGAAACATGAATGAAGATTTTGTACTATATTAGGAGCAGGCAAACACAAGATCTGAAAGGGCATTAACATATTTATGTCTTTTAGTCTCATGTGAAGGGAAATGGGAGCACTGTACTGGTAGCATGCTTCCAACAATCAGTTAATAGGAAGCACTCTGTATTAGGAGCCTTATGTAGACAGAAACAAAAATAAAAGATATATTTCCCACCCATAAAGATTTAAATTTGAGAGGTATTAAATATACTAAGGAAAAAACTTCAGAATGGTGTAACAAGTTTAAAGAAGATGGATGATTTATGATCTATATTCTCAGCATCATAAAGAAAGGAAAAAGTATAGTAGACCCTCCACATCCACAGGTATCACATTTGCAGATTCAATCAAAGGCAGACCTAAAACAGTATTTTGGATCCACAGTCAGGAATCTGCAGATGTCAAGGGCTGACTGTATGCACTGTTCTAAGCCATTTTATATAAAGGACTTGAGCATCCATGTATTTTGGTATCTGCAGGGGTCCTGGAATCAACTCTCAGAGGATACCAAGCGACAACTGCATTAATCAGAAGCAAGTAAGAAAGAGCAGATTTGGTTAACTTGAGTGCAATCTAAACTAGAAAGTGAAGTAACAATTAGGTGGAGAGGAAAAAAATGACTGACAGTGTCAAAGCAGTGGCTGAGGAGTTGAATGTGCTAGGGTCTGACCTGTGGCCTAACAAACCCTTTATCTTCACGTAAGTTTCTGCTACTTCCATCCATGGAAGCATAATAAAAAGTACAATGAAGCATAGTTCCTGTGCAGTCTTGCTATAATTTTATAAATGGTTTGAAAAGAGTTCTAAAAAGTAGGATGTATATATACAATACCCACTTCTTAACTTCACCTGTATTTTTAAACTTATCATCTCTACTGGTTCATTTCCTGCAATTTCTAAATATACTCAAATTCTAACTGTAAAATTCCCTCTCATAACTCCATATTCCTTCATAGCTACAGTCACCATTTTCTCTCCTCTCTTCAAATAAGGAATATGTTCTTCTCTTGAAAGAATACCCTACACTCGTTGTTCACACCTCTCATTTAGTCAGAGTAAAACATTTACTGAATGCTCAGTAAGTGCCAGGCAATAGAGTATAAAGAGCAAATCATTGTTCTTTTTCCTAAATCTTATAGTAACTTCTTTAAACCTTAAAATTTTAAATCAGCAGAACTTTTTATACAAAGAAAACACTGTCAGGCCCTTAATATGTAAAACAAAACTTCTCTGGCTAAAGAATGGAAAAGGCCCTGGACCTGTTTTGCTTTCTTCTCTCATTATTTCCATTCTGCACTTCTGTGGTCCTTGAGGCACATACAAAGAAGTTTGAAAATCACTGGTCTTATGGAAGTAATAACAATTTGGAGGTAACTACTTATGAACCAAGAGCCATCCATCTCTGACTCACTGCAACCTGCCTTCCTACTGCAACACCCAAATGAAATTGCTCTGATAAAGACAACCAAAAATCTTCCACATGATAAGATTATGTTTCATTATGTTCTTACTGAAACTATTCCTTCTGTTTAGCATCCAATAATTCTGACCACATTCCCTTTCTTGAGATCCTGAAATACTGACCCCCTTATTCAACTAGCTGATCCAAGCAGAAACCTGAGTCATTCTTGACTTTTCCTCCTCCCTCTAGTAGCAGACTGACTAAAATATAATCTTTATAGGGGGAGACACTTTGTTCTTTGTTGTCACTATAATCCCATTACTACAAGAATAGCAAATTACATAGCAGGCAGATGTTCAATAACTTTGTTGGATTCATTTATTCATTCAGTCACTGAGGCCTGTGAACTGTATCTCTACACACCTCTCCTCCAATCTTACTGGTGTGCTTTCTCATCTAAGTTACCACCTCTGTAGTTTAAAATGGTGTCCCCACATCCTTTTCATCATCCTCTGATCCATTTTGATTGCTGTAGTCAGATTAACCTTTTCCAGATCCCACCTGGTTCCCATCTCAGTTCCCTGCTTAAAATTTTCCAATGGTTTCGCACTAAATAAAGATCAAAATTATTAACATGACCTACCAAAAAAATGATCTGGCCACTGCCTTTTGCCCATCTCCTCATCCCCAACCACCACCCACCAAAGAGCTTATCCATTACTCTCAATCTAGCTCTTACTCAAGCTCTGCTTAAATGTCACCTTCTCACAAAAGCCCTCCTTGATTCCCCTAGATATGTAATACATTCACGGTCCTATTTGACAACACATCATATTCGTAATTTCTTGTTCAATATGACTTGCCTACTAAACTTAAGTTCTACAAGGGCAGGGACATTTATCTTGTTCACTACAGTGTCCCCGATGCTTAGAAGAGTGCCTAGAACATAGTCCTAGTAAATATTAAATATTTACTTGGTAATTGACTGAACATGCCACACTGTCTTTAAAAATATTCTTCTAAGATTCAATTTCATTTTGTTAAATATGTAGTTGATTACCACTTTACAATTATAACTATCTTGTTATAGAGACTTACAATAAAAGAGATGGAAAATTACCTTCTTTCCTGTCACTCTTTCCCATAAGAAAATCTTCTGTATAGGGTGTCATATCCAAACGTAATGGGAAGGAAAAATGTGTGTTCACTTTCTCTTTCATCATTGTTACCATATTGAATGTATACCTCATAGTATTAAAACTCAGAATGCGAGGCAATTTCTTAAAACATGCCCTGAAAGAGAAAACAAACTTTTGTTAAAAATTCTCTCAAAAGTACTTCAACCATGTAACAGGGGGACATATACAGATACGTCCTCTTACGTGACTTTTTTCATTCTAAAAGGGCTTTCCTGTGTCTAGATTTAAAAAAATAAATGAAAAATTACAGCAGACTGCGATAACATGATGAAGATATATAAAGGTGCTATGAAAGCAGAGGAGAGAGTCACATCATACTTCAAAGGCAAGGAGGTCTTTGGTTCAGTTTTCTTTTCCACCTTAAATAATAGGGTTTGAAGTATTTATTTCGGTGAACTAGAATTGCGGAGTCTCTGTATCATTTACTAGATGTATGAACCTAAACAAGTTAACCTCTCTGAGCTTAATTCCTGATTTGTAAAATGGAGATTAAAGTGGCTATTCCCTACAACTTTTAGAACACTGCCTGGCAAATATTATTCAATATGTGCTGCCCGACAGTACAACAATCACAGCAGTACCAGGAGCAAGTCAATTTGTTACCTAAATCATCATTGTCATCTTTATTTTAATCCTCACCCAAGGATATTTTTTCCATTGCTTTTCAGAGAGTGGAAAGGGGAGGGGGGGAGGGAGGTGGGAAGGAGAGGGGAGAGACACGGAGAGAGAGAGAAACATCAATGACATCGATTGGTTGCCTCCCTCACTAGCCCCAAGGGGATCGAGCCTGCAACCGAGGTACATGCCCTTGGTCAGAATTGTTCACCCGCTGACACTCTAACCACTGAGCCAAACCAGCTAGGGCAGTTATCTAAATCTTATGGCTGACATATTGCTAGTCCAAGTGTAGAAAAAAATAAAATTTCAGTTTAAACAAAATATATATAAAAACATGGATTTATGAATAATGTTCATTTCAGGGAATAATACTTCACTGTACACAGGATTCAAAAGAGACTTTTGTTTAAACCAAGAGCTCAGTTTTTTTGTTTTTTTAAAAAATTCAGGAAGGTGAAGAAGGTACAGGAAGGATATCATAAGCAAAGGGAATAACTAGTCTAAAAATTCATCATTCCTGCCTGGCCGGGTGTGGCTCAGCGGTTGAGCGTCGACCTAGGATCCAGGCTACCAGGGTTCGATTCCCTGTCAGGGCACATGCCTGGGTTGTGTGCTCGATCCCCCAGTCGGGGGCGTGCAGGAGGCAGCCGATCAATGACTCTCTCATCATTGATGTTTCTATCTCTTTCTCTCCCTCTCCTTTCCTCTCTCTGAAATCAATATATTTTTTTAAAAAAAAAATTTTTTTTAATTCATCATTACTGATTACTTAGGACTAGCAAAAGATAAGGTTACAAAAGTATAAAGGAGTTAAATGATGAAGGGTCTGTGTGTAATGTTAAGAGTGTGAACTTTATCCTGAAAGCTAAAATTCACTAACAGACCTGTGGTGGGCAGTGGAACCAGGCACTGAGTCAGAGGATAAAATAAACATTTGAAAAGACGAGAATTTATGTTATAAGACCTATTAAATCTATGAGACACACAAGTAAGACAGTTGTAAGAGCACAGCACAGCACTTCGAATTAGGCAAGATAATTTGGGAATCATTAGCATGTCAGCAGAGATTAATGTTATGGTGGTAGGTAAAATTATTCAGGAAAGAATGAATAAATTGAAAAACTAGAGGTTTAAAAACAGAGCAGAATATGATCCTTAGCCCATTTCTGTTGACCATTTACTATGTTATTACAGACATCTAAAGTATAAGAGTACAAAAGACTGCATAACACTTTGCCTGGGAAAGATGAGACAGTATTAAAAAAACAAAAGCATACCACAACAGTAGAATCATATTAGCCAAAAAAGGGAAATGTTCCAAGAAGCAGATTATTAAGAATGACAGATTTATTCAACAAGTTTATTTATTCAACCTAAAAAGAGGTTCTCCAAAGAACATGTCTCACTCTGTCAATTATCTCTGATTGACTCATTATATTCCTCCACAGTAAAAAACTTTTCACTGACACCATTCTGTATGAGTCCTTAACTCTTACCCTAATCCAACTCTTGTCAGATGAGTTTTTCTTCTTCCTGTAACTGCCTGCACAGCTATACTTTCATTTGAGTATGTCCACCTACAACCTTTCTCTTTTCCAACCAACTTGAACTCTGGAGATTGAGAAAATGAGTACCATTCCCTTCAAATACATATTTACCTGGAAAAATCTTCTATGAAGCACTTTGAAGCAATAGCTTTTCTTTCTCTGCCTTCAACATGCTCAGATCTATTTCACCTAGAAAACTCCTGTTTAATCCCAAAGCTCATTCTACATTCCATCTTCCTTGCTGACTTTTATTGTCAGACTTCTAAAATGATCTGTACTTGACACCACGTACCCTGAAAACCCTGCTTTTACAGCGACAACTTGACAAAACACACGAAGTACCTTTTTGAAACAAAACCCAAATGCTTTTTACTCAGCTGTCATCCTCCCCCCGCACCCCAATCTCTGCAAACTATATAAACTGAATATCATCTTCTTAAGATTCTCTTCCCTAGTTTATGGGTTACCATCCTATCTTGATTTTCTTTCTTTCCTGGCTTTGATTCTGTCACTTTTCCCTTTGCATGTTTAAGTTGGCTTAAGTCTCCGTCCTTTGCAATAGTTATATGTTCTTTCTCAGGCAGATGTTCTGATGCCTTCAACCAATTATGTAGATAATCCCAAAATCTAGATATTATTTGATGTTACTATATATTACCAATCTTGGTTTCTATTACTGGTCAGTGCAAATCACCAACCTGAATGATTCAAGCTGGCCTACAACATCATTTCTATTTCTTTGCCTTTTTCCTAGCAACTAACTGTATAAGATGCTCTTTCAATCTAATTTCTATTTGTCATTCAATATTCACTTGTAGAACTGAAACATCTTTACCCAACTACTCTGTCCTAAACTGGCCATCTTATAGCTGGGCTCTGAAGAAAAAACTCTCTCATTATAGAGATTCAGAGGATGTCTTAAGTTCATGAGTAGACTCTTTACCATGCTCCACTAAATGCACAGCAGAGAACTAAGCAATCAGACAGACCTTGGTAAATATTTGATTAATTAAAAGGGAAATAAAACCTGAAATATCTGAAGGTGCTTTAAAGTATACTTCAGTAACTGAATAAAAAGCTAATATATGAGAATGAGCTCCAAGCAGATGACCTTTACCTTAACCAGGTAATTTTAATTTATAAACTAAGTTTGTTTTAATTCCATTTGATGATTATCAAAGTGATAAACATTACATTTCAAAAACATACCTTTTTTCAGCTCGTACTTTCTTCCCGCAATGAGAACAAGTATACATGTTGTCACCTTCTAACGTATCTTTAATAGTAACTTCATCAAGAGACTCCTATGTATAAAGCCACAGTTAAACGTTTCATATTATTGTTTGCAGTATGCAAAAATTAAAAAAATAGTAATTATAATTTGGGCAGAATATACAGAGGAGAACAAATTTTTTTTTAAAGTGAATTCTTAATTTCGGTAAAAAATGGTCTTCCCCTTATTGACAAAAATGCTCTATGAATCTTACTAAATTTTTCAAAAATGAAGTATTTAAATTTTGATTGGGTCAGCTTTGTGGTCTACCTTTCTTTCTTATCTGAGTACCACAGTATGAAAAAATAGATGAAAGTTAACTTTCAAGATGAGAAATATAAACCTGCTATATACAAATAGTTAAAAGAAGGAAAAGTCTAAAAATAGATACATTACTTACATAAATGTTCTTCATATCAGCCACTTGGCACCTCACAGTATAAAACTCTTCAGCTGTCTGACTAACGTGTTCACAATCCTGGTCAGTCAACAGTCAAAAATTAGTAATTTATTATAATAAGCTAAAATACACATTAAGATTTCTAAAAAGCAAAGAACAGGTAGAATACTTACCAAGGACACAACATTGTTTGTAATTACACCTCCAAACAAACTTTTGACAGTATTTTTCTTAAAAAACAACAACAAACAACAGAAGTCAGTAACTAAAGTTGGGCAAATCTCTACAAATGTCAGCAAAACTTCAGTATTCTGGTACTAACCAGTTCTGGAGACATTTCTTCAATTTTGGTAATTAGATCAGTAAAAAACTCAGTCATATCTTTCTGTTCGCCAGTATTCAGAGGCTGCTTATCCATGGTGTATGTTTTACAGAAGGGTCTAGGATTATATGCTTTGCACTCACTCTCCTGTAAAGCATAAGTGGGGTGGGAGTGGGAAAAGGGATTATAAAATAATCAAATAAAGAAACCTAAGTCTTGTACTGGCTGTTGTGGCTCCGTGGTTAGAGCTTCGGCCCAAGCACCGAAGGGTTGAGGGTTTGATCCCAGTCAAGGGCATATACCTAGGTTGCAGGTTCAATCCCCAGCCACATCGGGGCATGTGCAGGAGGCAACCAATCAATGTGTCTCTCTCACATTGATGTGTTTCTCTCTCTCCCCCTCATCCTCCCTCCCTTGCACTGTCTCTAAAAATCAGTGGGGAAAAAAAATATCCTGGGGTGAGGATTAACAAAAAAAAATTGAAAGAAGGAAGCAAAATATGTGTGATGCTGATGAACCTGGATACTATTCTGTTCATAATAAAGAATCACTGAAGAATTTTAAGCAGGGGAGTAATATTGTAAGATTTGCTTGTTTTAAAAAGATTGATTACTTTTATAGTTTTGGAAGTAAGAATTAAGAGGGAGAAAAAATAAATCTGTCAGAAAATTCTAAGCCTGGGTGGAGGAGGCTGTGACAGGAAAAAGGATTCTTCAAAGGACAATAATAGGATGTAAAGAACAGATATGGCTATTAAGAATACCAGTAAGGAACTAATTCAATCAAGACAAAGTCAATATAAATGAACTCTAATGTTTTCAGCTTTGGTCAGAGGGTATATCTAATGTTTTTTTTAAAAAATATTTTTATTGTTAAGAGTACTATAGATACACCCCCCGCCCAGACTTTTTTTCCTCCCCCTTGCCCCACCACTGCCCGGTTCCCTCCCTGCCCCAGGCCTTTACCACCCTATTGTCTGTGTTCATGGTCAATGCATACATGCATATAAGTTCTCTGGTTAATCTCCCACACCCAATACACAATTCTCAAACATACCATTAAATATGTAAACATTTTTTGAAGCTCCAGAAGAGTGGTCTTGTGCTTCATATCTTCTGAATACTGAAATTCAAAAGAAAACTTTCCATTAAAAGATAGTGATGGCAGTAAATTAGACATTTAGCAAAGAAAGTACTACAATATGCTTAACACTATCCATTTTCTTTCTTTTAGGTATGTCTAGAAAAAACAAAGACACAGTCTATTCTTTTTTTTTTAGCATTTAAAAATTAGAGTATTTTGTTCATTATAGAAATACAACCATCACTATTATGTAAGGAAACTGAATAAAGACATCTTTAAAAGGTCACTTTCCAGATTTACACTCATTTGGTGAAATGCTGATTTATATATTGATTTTCTAAGAATAGAAGACATCTTAGGTGTGCAACAAAACTTTTCCACAAAATAAAAAAATACATTAATAAATCACATCTTACCTTCATCTAGTCATATCTTTATTGTTCCTAAAACAGGTCCTTAACATTGCAGAGGAATACTGGCCAAGATCTTGAATAATCCTCTAAGTATTCAAATATCATTAACTAAGATTCAGGAATGTGGCTAGACTCATTTACTAGAGATTTAATCCTGAACATCAGCCTTACAAGTGAGTCTCACATGACAAGCATTTATTAGATATACTCTATCTCATTCAAATATTAAAGTAAACCTATTATCCTCATTACAAATTACTACCTGTCATAATTCTGAAGGTCTGATAGTCTCACAGAATAATAGGCCTCCCATATGCGAAAGCATACACTAGTTATTTGTGTTAAGTGCAAATAATATGGCTCCGTTATATAGGAGCCTATATTCAACTGAGGACACAAGATAAAGACACCAAAATTGTAATTTTTTATTAACTGCAATAAGAATTAAATAAAAGGAATCATCAAAATTGGAAAAAGAAATAACATATTACTGGTATATGGGAAGTTTAATATTCTATGAGAATAGTCATATTAAATGACATTTTCCTATATATCAGATCTAATATATGCAAATTATTAATTCAGAATACAAAAATGGTTAGGAAAAAAAAGACCTGAATTTATATTTTCATTACTGGAGAATAAAGTATTAGTTGGCTGCAAAACAGAAATGACTGAATTCTTTAAAATCAAGTCAAACCAAGGATATTTTACTTATGGTGCAATTTCTAACTAGCCTACATTATGTATGTATTTACTACTTAAAAGAATTCATGTTCACATGCATTAGGACGACTTATTATTTTTTTGGATGTCTTATTAAAAAAAAAAAAAGAAAATGACAATTGTTGACAAGAATATGAAGAAATTTGGTTCCTTGTGCACTGCCAGTAGAAATATAAAATAGCGTAGCCACTGTGGGAAAATGGCATGGATTCCCTAAAAGACTGAATATAGAATTACCCTATGATTCAGCAATTATACCTCTGAGTATATGCATAAAGGTTGTGAAACCCAGAACTCAAATATGTATTTGTACACTCATGTTCATAGCAGCATTATTCATAATAGCCAAAGGTGTAAATACCCCAAAAGTGTCCACTGACAGATGAATGGATAAACAAAATGTGGTATATACATACAATGAAATATTCAGCCTTAAAAAGCAAATTCTAATATGTGCTACAACACGGATAAACCTTGAAGAAATTATGCTAAGTGAAATAAGCAGTCACAAAAGGACTAATACTGTATGATTCCTCTTATATGAGGTACCTAGAATATTCAAATTCATTGAGACTTGAAGTAGAATAGTGGTTGCAAGGAGTTTAGTGGAAGGGAGAATGGGGAGTTAAGTACTTAATGGGTACAGAGCTGCAGCTGGGGAAGGTGAAAAAATTCTGGAGATTGATGGTGGTGATGGTTACAATATGAATGTTCTTAATACCAGACTGCACACTTATAAATGGTTAAATATGGTATATTTTACGTTGTGCATATTTTTACCACAATTAAAATACACGTAGCTTTCTATAATCTTCCTGTGAACATCAAAAAAGGGACTAAATATAACATTTTCATGTAAATAAGTGCCCATATGACTAGAGTACTTTCCAAAGTCACGTCAAATACTGTTTAAGAATATAGTAAGACTATTTTATGTAGAGACAAGTCTAAGTTTAGTTCTAAAAATACCATTTATGAAACTTACAATTAGCACATATGACTGTTCTTTCGTTTGCTACATACTAATTCCTCACAGTGCTAATGAATTAAAGGTGATCTTTGATATAAAGAAGAAATAAGAAATATGGCTAAGTGACCAGCTTAGAAAAAAGATGACATGCCTCTTTGATAATAACTGGTTTTATAAAACTATGCAGATGGGGTCACCAAATTTAGTCACAAAAATTTATTTATGCTAAATGAAATTATTCAATTATTTCTAATCATAATCTGTCTCAGATGATAAACTTAAAAACATCAATATAACTAAAGCCAAAAAACAAACCCACACAAGTACACTGTAAATGGGAGCCATTAAAGCGTAACTTAAACACATTAAAGATATATAAAGACTAAAGATATATCAAAAACTACAATACTCCGAGGGGAGGAAGGAAAGCCAGGACATCAAGATGACATGATGGAGGAAAACAAAAACCCAAGTGCCAGCATAAAGAAAGTTTGCCAAGAAATTTTAAAAGCAGTGCAAAGGGCAAACTAAAAATAGTCCATGGTAAAGAAAAAAAAAAAGAACGAAAACTAGAAAGACCAAGTTAACAAAAGAAAACAAAGCACAGCTTACCCAAACAAATTAGTCCCACAATCAAAATTTTTTTGGGATAAATATTAAAGAA
Organism: Miniopterus natalensis; assembly: GCF_054644295.1. Classification (NCBI taxonomy): domain Eukaryota; kingdom Metazoa; phylum Chordata; class Mammalia; order Chiroptera; family Miniopteridae; genus Miniopterus; species Miniopterus natalensis. Next base: position 32,858,793 of record NC_142093.1, read on the forward strand.
ACAAGACCACTAATTCTGGTAATACCTATCTACTTTGTTTTAGGCTTTGCTTATTTTCTATATAATTAAAATTTGTATTAATTTTTAGTAAAAATACCATGTTCACTGTGTATATTGAGTGTGTATATTCCACAACTATGTTTTCCTTTGAGAAATTCTACTATACTACAATGTTAGTAGCAACCTAAAATGTAAAAATAATTAAAACAAACATGGAGTTAGCTAGTTATGTAATCAAATTTTGTCATTTTTTAAATTCATAAATCTCAAATATTAAATTCAAAAAAATCAAGATTTATCCACAAAATTTAAAAATTTTGTTTTACAGTTTTAATTTTTAAACTGAGAAAACTATACCTTAGCAGTGAAGACAGCTTGTCTTGCTTCAGGTATCATATAAAGTTGCTGAATAGTTGAAGCCAAGTAACAAGTAGCTCCAAGGTTAGTCAGGCCAACAAATCTACACTCAGCACGGACATCCTCATGAGGCCAGTAATCCCATTTATAAGGTGCATGAGCTGCTGAAAAAAGAGGGAGGAAAAAATTTCCCCCAAACAAACTATTAAACATAATGTAATCTGTTTTTATTAACAACCACTACCCTCCATTACATACTTAGTTAATATGCATAAAACATTATAGATGGTAAAAATTTTAAATTTGTAGTAAGAGCACACAGTAAAACAATTTCAGTCCCTAAAAGTTCAAAGGACTGTCACAACTTTATTTCACTTAGCACTAAATTATTTAACAACAAAATGCTCAAGGACTTCAGCCATCTATAAAATGCCCTTCACATCTGTTTTTTAAAACAATTTTTACTTAACTTCAGTAACATCCTAAGCAACAATCGTTTATAATTGTTAAAGTGTTTGAACAGTGAATTCTTTCTTTGGACTATGTCATTCAAAAATCTCATTTCTGCATACAAAATTTAGAAAGATTAAAGAAAAAGAAAAATGCTTACACTGCATGTGTTGTGCCATAACCCAGTTGTGTATTAGCCGGTAGTTCTCAACAGATCCCTTAACCATCTCTACCAACAAATCATAAGCAGCAGCTCTTGAAGAATGTGATTTGCACTTTGGCTGTTGTCTATCTTTCAGACTAGGCAACAAAAACAGGAGATTGAAGATATCTCTTAAAAATTCCTGAAAAACAGAGAAAAACCAAGCATATTATCTAAACTTGAATATTCCAAATATAACAACTTATGTAAACTAAATCACATGACAATCTACAATTTTCTAAAAGACTGTTTAAAAACTTAAAAGCAGAATGTTCACTTTTCTTAGAGAAAACAGAATGGGTGAGAATCACCTTTATTCTTACCTCCCTCTTGACACCTAGTATAGCTCATTCTTACCATTGTAAAATAATATAATGCTATTATTTTACACGCCATTAAGTGACCAAGTTTTTGTTAAGGACTCATTCATTACTCCTATCTTGACTGCCTCTGCGCTTACTTAAGTTTTTCCTTATTTTACTCTAATAATAATAATAGTAGTAGCAGCCAAAGCAGCAACTTACTCATGAGAACTTTCCCTAGGATATTCAAAGGCCTCAATACAAAAAACATTAAGAACCATGTCTGCCCTGGCTGGGTGGCTCAGTCAAAGCATCGTCCCATACACCAAAAGGTTGTGGCTTCAATTCCCAGTCAGGACACATACACAGGTTGCAGGTTTGATCCCCAGTCGGTGGGCATATGGGAGGAAACCAATCAATGTCTCCCCCCCCCCCTTCCTGTCTCTCTAAAAATCAATAAAAACATATACTCAGGTGAGGATTTAAAAAAAAAAAAAAGCCTGGCCTGGAGTCATAGAGTTGTCAGGTGCCAGAGTCAGGATCTAAGACATCAAGCTCTTAACTTCTATATGAGTGAAGTTCAAACTGAGGTGCAAGGTTTTACCATGTTAAGTATATTCCAGATGTACTTTTCCCTACATCTCATAACGCTGAGAAAGGACTACCTTTCCCACTTGTTCTCTCCTAATTTTCTTTAGTAAAGTAGCAAAGGACCAATTATATCCCTCTCCCACCTCAAATACTACTATGATACATTGTGCTGGTGTACAAAACCTCCTGGAGTACTGCATAGAAAAGAAGTGATATTAAGACTGAGACTCTGCTATCCTTAGAAAGTCTGGATTGTAAGGTTGGCCCTTGGCTGTCATCTGGAAACCTAAATGGTAAATAGTACCCTCCTTTTTTTTTATAAGAAAAAATCATTACTGATTTCAGAGAGAGGAAAGGAGAGGGAGAGAGAGAGAGAAAAACATCAATGATGAGAGAGTCATTGATCAGCTGCCTCCTGCACGCCCAGACTGGGGATGGAGCCCGCAACCCGGGCATGTGCCCTGACCAGGAATTGAATCCCGATCGCCTGGATCCTAGGTGGACGCTCAACCGCTGAGTCACACCGTGCCGGGCAATAGTACCCTCCTTTGATATAAAACTTGCTCTAAGTGATAAAAGTGGCTCACTGTGCCTATTTGGTTTTGGTTTATGCTGAGACTGCTTTCCATCTGGGAGTCTGGAATTTCAGTGACTGGTCAGTTATTCAGATACTATGTGCCTACACAACCCACCCCAATAAAAACCCTGGACTCCAAAGCTCAAGAGAGCTTCCCTAGTAGACAACACTGCACACATATTGTCACACTCACTGCTGGGGGATTAAGCACATTCTGTCAAACTCCAATGAGAGGACTTTTATAAACATGTACCTGGTTTCCACTAGACTTGGCTCCATGCTTTCCTTTGCTCCTTTCATTTTGTATCATTTTACGGTAATAAAGCTTAGCTATGATTACAACTACATGCTGAGTCCTTTGATTACTTCTAGTAAGTCAGTGAAGCTGGGGGTGGTCTTGGCACAAGTACCAAATAAAGGACAATCTGAAATATTTTTCCATTAATGACCTCAAAGCTCTTGCATCCCACTATTATCAAAAGTATAATACATAGTTCCTAACTTTGGTTAAGAAATATGGAAAGTAAATACAGTCTTATTTCATATAAGTTATATTTGTTTATCTTAGAATTCAGAAGTGAGATGACTACCTTAGACACAAAGTAACACATTTACTTGAACTAGAAAATAAAATCAAGCTCACTCACAGGAAAGGGAATTGGCTAGTAACTGGTTTAACAGTTATCTTCGTCAATCAGTTTAGATCTAGAAATTGAATTAGCTAAATATCTGTAGCTCCAAAGTATTGAAAATATATATTTAAAGCCTATGATAAGAAGAAAGCATTTTATCAGAAATATCAGGTTAGTGAAAGCATACTAAAATAAAAACTATTTTTATTTTCCTTACTCTGAGTTTATCAGGAAAGCAGGTGTCTCTAAGTGAACTAGTAACATATGTCTATTAACATACCCATTTGATAAATAATGATAAAGCCATTTTGGTATACTCCCCAGAAAGAAAAACCTTAAAAACAACTACCTGAGAGAATATTAGAAATAGTTTCTGATGACTGATCACAGTGTGACTTCTGAGAAGTAATTCAGAAGAAATTAAAAGAAATAACATTATTAAAACAAAACTTTGATTCCCATTGTAAACATTATATGAACAAGGTTTACATTTCTACTATGTAAACAAAGTTTCCCAGAATTTATATCCATAAAAATATAAAGAGAATAATCACAGGATCATTCTAGCTTAATAGACCACTGCACTACACTGCCTCTCAATCTGTTACCAGATTTATTTAGCCAAAATATATTCTTGATGTTATTTGACTGATCAAAAACTTCAAAACCCTTTTTAAAAAAATTACAAAAGTTAAGGTTTTGTTTCATTGTACATACAAAAACAATTTCCTGTGACCACAATAGATGACTACCTAGCTTCCCAAAGTTACCTCCTATACTTTCTCAAATTGAAGCCAAACTGAACTAACCACTCAATTTCCTGTACATAGCCAGCAGTTTTCTGACTTAATTTTTACTCATATTCTTTTCTATGATTAAATGTTTCCCTTATTTTTCTACTTAAGAAAACTTTATCCTGTATTACAAAAGCTGTATCTTCTTCAAAGCTTTTCCTAATCATCTCAATGCTATCTGATCTTCCATATCCCTGATTACATTCTTTTACTAGCTTTTTTTTTTTTTTTTTTTTACCATGAGTTATAAGTATCATGAGTGGCCATTATTTGCGAGGATACATACAAATTTTGTATAAGGCAGGCTTCTCAATAATTACCTGCTAAACAAATGAACCATTAGATTGTCAAATTTTTAAGAATCAGGACTAAGTCTTAATCATCCATCTGTTCAACATATATTTGCTAGATACTATGCTAGGTAGTAGAGATAAAAATGGGGTTTATATTTTTATTTTTTTTAAAATATATCTTTATTGATTTCAGAGAGAGGAAAGAAGAGGGAGAGAGAAAGATAGAAACATCAATGATGAGAGAGTCATTGATCAGCTGCAGCCCACAATCTGGGCATGTGCCCTGACCGGGAATCGAACCCCAATCACCTGGATCCTAGGTCGACGCTCAACTGCTGAGCCATGCCCAGCCGGGTGGGGTTTATATTTTTAAAGGAGAATTAGAAGAAGGGAGGAAGAAGGAAAGGAGAAGCAGTAGCAATAGTAATGGTGGTGGCAGAGACCATACATGGCCTTCAAAGCCTAAAATTATAAGGCTATTTACAGAAAATGTTTACTGACTCCTGAACTAAAGTAAAATTCTAAATGAAATTTTTAAAAATCCTTAAATAAGAAAGCAAAATCACTAAAGTAGAAAAGGAACTTTTAATATATTTGAAATAAGATTTTTCTTAAAATTACACCCAAATCAACTGCCTTAAACACTTACACTTGAATATCTAAATTGACACTTCAAATTTAACAAGTCCAAATTTAACATGATCCTGATACACCCACCCTCCCCCTATCTGATGGAGTCTGGGCTTTCCCTTTCTTAGCAAATGGCATTACCATTAACTTAGTTTCTAAGACTTAAAACTGAGGAGTCACTCTTGATTAACTTCTCTCTTCCACCTCACAATCTTACCTAAATTTTTTTTTATCCTCACCCGAGGATATTTCTTCCATTGCTTTTCAAAGAGTGGGAGAGAGAGAAAGAAACACCGATGTGAAAGAGACACATCAACTGGCTACCTCTCACATGTGCCCCGACCAGGGCCAGGGATTGAGCCTGCAACCAAGGTACATGCCCTTGGCCGCATTTGAACCCGGGACCCTTTGCAGGCCAACGCTCTAACCACTGAGCAAAACTGGCTAGGGCAATTTGATCTAAATTTAAGTCCTGTGAGCTCTACCTTCAAAAATATTATAAGTCCAATCACTTTTTACCAGAACCAAGGCAAAACTTCCTAACTGGATCCCTGACCCATACACTTGCCCTTTCTAGTTTTCTACCTAGATCTTCACACCTAGAGTATGGTGAAGCTTTTAAAATGTCAATTCACATCACATCTTTCTCCTGTACGAGTGCTTCTAAAGGTTTCCAAGCTCACCAATGAAAAACTACAATTTTGATTACATAAACATTAAAATTTTCTCAATATTAACTATTAATAAACAATAAAACAACTATTTAACATGTTATGTAGTTTCTAGACAAAATTAGACAAGTAAAAGGATGGAAAACCACAGACAATATTGCAGTGAAGGTCAAGGGCGGGGCAGGGACTGGGTAGAGGGGGGGAAGGGGGTAGGGAATGGGAGGCATCTGTAATACCCTCAACAATAAAAATAATTTTTTTAAAAATGGAAAGATAGAACTTAAAAATCAAGAAATAAAATAATTACTTAGAGAAGATAAAATAAAAACAAATAGAAACTCAAAGACAATACTGAAGATTAAAATGAAGATAGCCTACAACAAATTCATACACAAAAATAAATCCACAAACAAACAGAAAACATAATTGTAGAAAAGATTCCATTTACGATACCAATAAAAAAGATAAAATTCCTAGGAATAACCTTATTAAGAAATGCTTAAAATTCATATTCAAAAGAAAACTTTAAAGTGAAGAACACAAAAAGACTGGTCTTGTATAAATAAAGAGACAGATCCAGTTCTTGTACAGGTAATTTCAATACAATATCAATTTTTCTATACCAATCATAAATTGAATACAATCCAAATTTTAAAAAGTAACAGAATTTAAATTTTTGAAGAAATGAGACAAACTGATTTTAAAGTTCACATGAAGAACAAAATAGCCAGGAAAATTCTGAGGAGTAATAATGAAGATGGGCCATCTCTACGAGATTAACTGTAAATCTATGTAATAAGGGTACAAGATTGAAAACTGAATGCATGTGTAAAGTGAAACAGGAAGTCCAGAAATAAATACAAATACATATGGCAGTTTAGAATATGATTCTAAAAAGGTACTTATATATATATTTAAATATATCTTTATTGATTTCAGAGAGAGGGAGGGAGAGGGGGAGAGAGAGATAGAAAAATCAATGATGAGAGAGTCATTGATCGACTGCCTCCTGCAAGCCCCCGACTGGGGATCGAGCCCGCAACCCTGCATGTGCCCCGACCAGGAACAGAAACACGATCTCCTGGATAACAGGTCAATGTTCAACCTCTGAGCCACACCCAGCCAGGCAGTATCTACATTTTATAAGGGCTCAAACACTTTGCCTACGACAATTATTTGTATAAATCAATAAACAAAAAGAGAGAAGGAAAAAACTGGTCCTTAAAAAACATGAATAAATAGTAAGATTTTTAGAAATATTTCCTGCACATATGACAGAAGAGTTGGCACTTTCAAAAGAACTTTTAGAAATAAATACAAAAAATGACTAAAGAATATACACAGAGTATGAATAGAAAACTCACAAGTTAATACAAATGGATAATACATAAATGAAAAGAAACTCATCTTCAAAAATAGCCAAAGAAATAAAACTAAAGCAACACTAAGGCTAGCAAAGATTTAAAGGTCATGTAAGGAATGTGGGGATGTTGAGAAACTGGCATTGTCATATAGCAGCAATTTTCAACCCTTTTCACCTCATGGCACATATTAACTAATAAAATTCTGTGGCACACCAAAAAATATATATATTTTGCCAATCTGACAAAAAAATAGATATAATTTTGATTCATTCACACTGTACACCTATTGTGCTAGCTGTTGTCATTTTATATTTGACAGTCTAAGGGAAAAGAGGTCAGTGACGCTGACTAAACAGTCAGGTATTCTGTTTTAAAAATTATTGCAGCTCACTAGCATGCTTGTGGCTCAACAGCTGAAAATCACTGTCATATAGTATGGCTGGGAATATAAAATGGCAAGACTTTTTGTAAAGTGGTGTATTCTGATTAAAATTAATCAAATTTACTTTACGAATTTATGTGAATATATAATAGAATAGGTGTGCAAAGATGTTCCTTGCAGTTGTTTTTTTAAAACAAGTAATATGTCAATAAAGATTAAATTATTTCCCTCTTATGTACTTATTTTAAAATGTATTCTTTTTAAATGAAGAAAGCAGATCACAGAATGGTGGTTTATATAACCACCACAAATTACATAGTTATGTATTTACTATATCCACAGAAAGTTCTGGAAGGCCATCACCAAAGCATCATGGGAAATCGAACTGTGTAAAGGAATCTTCACTTTGTACTGTCTAAAAATGCACATGTAGGAGCTTTATGGAATAGGGGAAGTAGCACAGGTTTAAGATAGGTAAGACTGTCACCTAAGTGTATCTCAAGAATCCTGTCTATGCTCATGGGGACAATCTTCCATCCTATGTTTCCTAACACAATCAATAACCTCAAGAAAACTTTCCAGAACATAACTCACTCAATGCAAGCAATGACAGAGAGTAATCAGACACTGTCAGTGTAGAGTCATTAAGTGTATCAAATATTCAATAATAGATTTTATGTCAAATGGACCTTTGAAATATAAAACCAGTAAGACAGGTACTCTATAATGACTAGTTGTTAACTCCATTGTGTTTGTTACTATTCAAAATATTCAATCCTACAAAACTAGACCATATAAAGTAGAGGTTGTCTCTCTATATAGTTATAGAAATTAAAAACTGTTTCTGCATTCTAAAAATAAGCCTAAGGTTTATATTTCCAGGGTTCATTTTATTCACAGTTTACTTTCCTGCCAGCAGTAACGTTCTAGCAAACTATATGTTTGCACGTTTAAGGGAATTTTTTTGTTGCAATAACAAAAAAGTTTCAATCACATTTCACACAGACATAGAGATGTCTTAATACCTACCTGTCCTTCCCTTGAAAATTTAAAGGGTGGTTTGTGTTTAATAACACTTGTTGCAAGCCTGAGGAGTCCTGTAAGTCCATCATCTTCTATGTTACCATCTTGATGGTCAAGGATCTCCCTGCTATAATAAATAAGCAAAACAAAATAGTTCACATAATCATGTCCTTTTATCTTTCCTCAAGAATATAATTGTCAATTTCACATCAAATTTTACCTTCGAATACAGTCAGCCAAATGTCTTGCCAAAGCATCTAAGTCGAGGAGTGTTGTCTTAACACAAAGAGAAAATACAAGATTCAAATATAAATTTTTATGTTTAGTAGTTCAGAGATTATTAAAACAACAAAAAAATCCTTTCCTTTGTAGGTAATGAGAATTTGTTCTCTTATATTCATTAATATACCTATTAAATAATAACTCATTTACTTATATGTGATGTCAAATAAAGAATATTACAGTTGTAAATACATCGATAGTCCTTCAAGAAAGATAAAACGGGCCCTGGCCAGTGTGGCTCAGTTGGTTGGAGCACTGTCCCGTACACCGAAAGGTAGCGAGCGGGTTCAATTCCTAGTCAGGGCACAGACTCAGATTGTGTGTTCGATCCTGAGTCAAGGCACATGAGGAAGACAACTGAGCAATGTTTCTCTCTCACATCGATGGTTCTCCCTCTCTCTAAAAAAAAAAATTATAATAATCAATAAAAATTTTTTTAAAAAAAAGATACAATGGAATGTCAGTAACAAATGATCCTCAGTTATTTGAGAAGACACAAAAGTTGGATGTTGTTTTATTTCTTCTTTTAACATTTTATTGAGATGTAATTCACATACTATACAATTCACCCATTAAGGCTTTTTAAAAAAGTATGTTTTTATTGATTTTACATAGAGAGGAAGTGAAAGGGAGAAGAGAGAGAAACATCAATGGGAGAAACATCAATCGGCTACCTCTTGCATGCCCCTACTGGGGATGGAGCTGCAACCTGGGCATGTGCCCTAACTGGGAATTGAACCTTTGACCATTTGATGCATGGGACAACCAACTGAGCCACACCAGCCTGGGCCATTAGGATTTTTTTAACCCCATCTTTATTTAAAACACATCTTTATTGATTTCAGAGAGGAAAGGAAGGGGGGAGAGAGAGAGAGAAACATCAATGATGAGAGAGTCATTGATTGGCTGCCTAGCCCTCAACCCGGGCATGTGCCCTGACCAGGAATCGAACCCCGATCTCCTGGATCCTAGGTTGATGCTCAACTGCTGAGCCATGCCTGGCCGGGCTTAACCCCATCTTTAAACTACGCTTTAAAAACAAACTTACATATACAGTTAAATAATTTCAAAAAGCTTTCTCATTATAACTGAGCAAATTATAACATTTTATAAAACAGAACTTAATTTTGGAGGGTTTTCATAATCTGGCCAGTGTGGCTCACAGTAGTTGAGCGTCAACCTGTGCAACAAGAGATCCCCAGTTCAATTCCCAGTCAGGGCACATGCTCAACGTTGCGGGCTCGATCCCCAGCAGGGGGCATGCAGGATGCAGCAGATTGACGTTTCTCTTCCATCAATTTTCTCTCTCTCTATCCCTCTCCCTTCCTCTCTCTCTTAAAAAAAAAATCCCAAAATTTTTAAATTTTTTTAAAAAAAGGATTCTTACAAGACAATCTCTATGCAGGAAAGTAACTTTGGCAAGCAAGAAACATTAGATTCCTACTTTAAATAGGCAACCCTGGGTTTAAGAAAAAAAAAAAAAAATCAATGTTTATCTGGCATCAATATTTTATGAATAATCATCAAATAAATTAAAACACGTTAAATATTACATTTTACAATTATTTCTCAAATGAAAAGTAGAAAACTTTAAGAATTCAGATGTAAACTGTTTCTCAAAAGAAAGTTCAAACACTACAGGGTATTTTAAATGTAAAATGTATATACTGCACTTTGATCAAAATACATTAAAAAATGAGAGAAAATGTTTCCTAAATATTTAAATGTATTTTGTTCAAGAGTTTCTCATTTTTTCTGAGCTCACTTAGATGAATTTTAGTTCAATAAATTTATAAAAGAGAAAAGGAATCAAGTTTGTTCTAGAAATTAACTTGTTTTAAACATTTGTTTAGATGAAAATATTTTAGTCTGGAATAAGGGAATAAGAAAATTAGATTAGCAAACTGATAGTATTTCTTTAGCTTAAAATAACTTCTATTTCAATTGCAATTTTATTTTACATTCAGAACTCTAAATCTACATGCTATTATAGAAAGCTGTACTTAAGTTTAAAGTCTAAGTTTGACATTCTAAGTAAGATTTTGCATCTACAAATCTTACTCAAAAGAGACAGGAAACTACTTATATACAGATACCAGATAAAGCCATTTCAAGGAAGGTCAAAAGGGATTCAAGCAGAACAGAAAAGTATAAATCCAGTAGAAAAATTATAACATTTTCAACTTGTTATTGATTAAAGTGCCTTTAATAAGGATCTATAAAGTTACAAACATACATGTGCATAATTCATCTTTATTAACATGATAATATATAATTTCCTGAACATACCTGACTAGCGTCCTTTATATGTATGTTGTCAACTAATTTGCACAACAACCAAAAATACTCTTTGCATCCAGGTTTTAACATTGGTTCTTCTTCATAATCATCTATCTATTAAAAAAATTTTTAACTTTGTGTAAACATTTTAAAAAGGAAAATAACTTAAAATTACAATATATTTAAGAAATTAGACTGTATGAAAAAATTAAATCCCAATACAAACTAAACGGCAATCAAAATTTAACAAAAATATGAAGACAACACTCATATTTTCTATAAAAGTAGAATTACTAAGTACATAGTGAATAATGAGAAAACTCAGAAAAACATTACTCTCAAATTACTTACAACCTACCTGAAAAAGATATGAATAATGTATAATGCTAAATAATGTGATATAAATTAAGAATTCAATGAAAATGTGGGAATAAAAGAAACTTATAGAACATGATTATATATAAATCTTTCCACATGCAATGATCTATTATAGTTTTGAAATCTGAAAAATAAAGAATACATTATATTTCTTACATAGTCGATGATAGGTTAATATGGAGGAGGAAAAGTAAATCCTACAATGCAACATATTTCTGGGATTAGTAAAATTTACTTATTAATGAGCTCAGGATTTATTATGTGGTAGAAGGCTTTTACAAGGGTAGTATATACATTGGAAAGGGAAGGAAATTGGAAATTCAGAATATCATCATCATAAAACCCTATATGACTAAATAAGATAGCTACATTTATGATATTTCTATCATTCAACTTACTAAAGAAGGCCCCAGAACCTAGTAAGAACGAATGCTATTTCCAGAACAGAATATCCACGAGATCCCCTAGAGCTGAAATCAAAGCAAACAGATTCCATTCCTAGGTATAACATGGTCACAATATGTCACAATGCTGCCACTTTAAAACTATATAACTATTATCATCTTGGTAAAAATTATATACAGTAAACAAGTACTCAAAATTACTGCGAGAATATAACATGATGATAAAAATGAGCAAAAGAAACTGAAAAATTAAAAACAGCTCTTAAAAGCAATAAAATCTTACTTTGATAGGTTTGAGTGCTTGAGCATCAGGAAGAAATTTCAACAATGTTGAGGCAGCCAATAGCAGAAAAGAGCGATTGATTGAATCTCCTCCATCTAGTCCTGATAGAGATAACTTATAAAGACCGTTGCAAGACTCATGACGAACTGCAGTCTAAATGAAAAAGCAAGTTCCAAAGGTAATCTGAGTTAGTATTAAACAGTTAACATTAAAGTTAATATGTTGGCAGAAATAACGTTAGGTGACTTCTTTAGTAATCTATTTTAAAATGCAATGTTCTGATCACATATTAATGCACATTAAATAATATATGGTCAAATAAAGTACATTAAAGAATACAATATGTAAAAACATATCTTAGAAATCCCAAGTATGGCCATAAAATAAGACCAAATAAACACAACAACAATAGACAAATACAAAAGGGATTGAGGAGAAAATATACATATTAATTTATTTACAAGATTAAGTAACAGGATAAAATGTATTCATAACAGGTAGCAATTAGAAAATAAACGAGAACATTTTACATATTCTAAAGAGACTTGCCCAAATGTCACAATGGTTTTCTGGGACAGAGCCAGAACAAAAACACATATGCATCAATTCAGAGATACAGTTTTAGACAGTGCTGTCTAAAAAAGATGTGATTGTTGTGGCTAAATGACAGTAAGAGTGTGCTTCTACTATTTCATTTAGGAATATGGTGTAATGTCAAGATATGGTTAGTGAAAATTATATTGTCCTCCTCAGTGTTGATAATGGCATCAAAAGAAAACATATTTGACTTATTTTTAGTCTCTGCTGCATCTAGAACTTCTCTAAAACACAAATTACCAAAATAAATGTTCACCTCTGTAGATAGTTCAAAACACTCTAGATCTTAAAGGATTGATTAAACACATTCCAGATAATGTAATATATTTATGGAATCATGTCCATTTGTTTCCATTAGCTCTCTTATTATCAATGTTTAACAACATGAAAAAATATGAAGAGTAACTACTAATTTTCAATTTTTATCTTACCTCAGGAATAAGGAGGGTCAATTTCTTTAGCCAATCTTGTAAATGATCACTATCAGCAAGGCTAGATTTCACTAAAGAACAGCAATGCGCCCAACTCACCAAGAGCCACATTGAATAATGTGAAACTAAAGAAAAATTAGAAAAAATACAACTATAAGGGTTTGTACTGTAAAGAAAACAATGTTCATTATTTAAAGATATTATATATAAATGTATCTAGTTATCCAAGTTTTTATCATTAAAAATTAACTTTCTTGAGCCCTTACCTTCATGTCTAGACCTGTGATCAGACTGAGCTTTCAAAACTCTGTAAAGTAAAAACAGACCACCACCAATTAAACTCAGCAATGAATTAAAAATAACTCAATTACCACATATCCTTTAAAGTATATACAACTTTCCCCCTAAAAAACATTAGGTTTTAAGAAATCTACTTGTATGTTTTTCTATGATCTTTATCTTTTTTTAAAAAAATCACTGGTAAAGTCTTATAGCAAACACCAAATAAATGTTCAGATTTAATAAAATCTGAGTGAAACGAATATTGGTTGAATTAAGTGAGCCCTCAAAAAATGTTCATGAGTTAGTTACTAAGATGTGTATTACAAAGAGAAAGGTTACGATGGTTTAGTCTAAACTTCAGACTCCTTTGAAAAAAAAGAATCATACATTGACATAAAATGCCCTTCCTTTAATAGGAAAATTCTGATATGTCCTAAATTAAATTACAGCAGGCCAGAGAGTGAGATAAAAGTATTTAACCAGTTAATTAATAGCTGTGAGCCAACTAACAACAGGCTGCTCACATTCCTGAATGCATGTAGGAGCTTTGAATCAACTCCTGGAGCAACCACCAGAAGCCACCATATCCTGCTTATGCATGAACTTTCAGGACTCTTGCCCACAATCAATCAAAAGCAGTAAACATTTCTTCCTCAGGAACTATGGACCTATCCTAGAACTGCCCCTGCTTCACCTTTTCCCACCGTCCTCCTTAATTGTAGCCAGTGTAAATTTTTCAGAACAGCTTACACCTTTCTTCCATAATGTATAAAGAGCCCATCAACTCCAGTATGGTGGACATGTAGTCTACTCCACCTAGCCCTGCTGCTGGTTTAGACTTCATGCCCCAGGAAGGACCTTGTCCTTTTCTGGCTAGCATTTGGCTCAACAAACCCATTCAGAAAAGCTTTCAGCCATGAAAGTTTCTGTTTAATGCTTTTGTATTGTTAATGCCAATTTCTACCACAAATATTGTTAAAAGCAAATTATTAAAAAGTAGAGAAAACTAATTTAATATAATTTCACCTTTATTTTCCCCAATACTTTTAGTAACTTCAAAGGGAAATGTATTACTTCAATTTCAAGAAAATTAAATGTTAAAAATTTTTATTTTAACGAAATAATTAAACATAGATTATTTGCCTTACAAATAAACTGTTTAAAAAAAGCACCAATCTCTAGCATTACCACTGTTATAATTCACAAAACACCTTTCAAAATCCCCAAAAGCAAGGCTCATCCATATTATTGATTTAAAGTAAAAGGTACTAATAAGTTAAAACATTATAAATCAAGTATTAATATACAATAAACATATTGATATAGTTAACTTTACCAGAGCAGCTTACCCATCTATCTTTTACATTTATAGCATTAGATAATTTTTGATAACATAGGCAAAAAAAGTGTTATAGCTGTCTTAATTGATACAAACTCCTAGCACCTAATGAACAGAGGGTTACAACCTATGAAAAGATAATGGTGCAGAAACTGGAGCTGAGAAATCACAGGCATGAAGTGGGGGTGGGGTGAGGGGTGAGAGCTCACATTACAAAGATTTTAATGAGTTCTTTAAGAATGGAACTGCGGGTCCCCGACCCCGGTAACTCGGTTGGTTAGAGCATCATCCCAATTCACCAAGGTTGTGGGTTCGATCTCAGGTCAGGGCACATACAAGCAACCAATGAATGCCTAAATAAGTAGAATAACAAATCAATGTCTTGATTTCTCTCTAAAATAAAAAAATTTAAAGAAAGAATGGAACTGCTAGAATGAAAACAAGAATTGCCACAGAGAACCAACTTGAGCAGCAACAGCTGGTTTTTCATTGTATGAGGTTAACAGAGTAAAGTGAAGAAAAAGCAGACTAAAACAGTCATTGAATTGCCTTAACTCAATATATTGTAGTGTGTGGGATACTGAGGTAGAGTGTATGTTAGAGGATAAGAAGGAAGAGTTAAGAAACATTTAGCTGAGAGTAATTAGTGGTTGGGGTGTAAAATGTATTTCATCATACTAATCAAGGGCACGTTACAGCACTTTCTTCATTTCCCCATGTTATCCATTTATAAGTTTTACAAACTACGAGGCAAGGTGCCTGGCACTGAAAATATAATGGTGAGCAAAATCAGATTTAGTTGATAAAGAACTTACTGAGCCTAGTGGGGTACAGGAGATATTGATCAAGGAATGTGAATTCAATTAGGACAAATATTAAAGAAAAGTACATTAAAAAAGAAATAATCGCCCAGCCAGGCGTGGCTCAGCAGTTGAGCATCGACCTAGGATCCAGGCGATCGGGGTTCGATTCCTGGTCAGGGCACATGCCTGGGTTGCAGGCTTGATCCCCAGTCGGGGGAGTGCAGGAAGCAGCCGATCAATGACTCTCTTATCATTGATGTTTCTCTCTCTCTTTTCCTTTTTTTGAAATCAACAGATATATTTTTTTAAAAAAAAAGAAGAAAAGAAATAATCTTAGGCCCTGGCTGGTGTGGCTTGGTTAGAGCGTCGTCCTATACACCAAAAAGTTTCAGGTTCGATCTCCTGTAGGGGTGTGGCCCAGAGGCACAACCAATCGGCTTCTCGCTCTCTCTCTCTCTTTCTGCTCCCCATGTATTAGTCAACAAATACAATAATTTCTATATTAAAATTTTGTACATTAAAAAATTTTCCAACACAGCTCAAATAAATGGAATCATATTACATATTTTAACTATATTCTTACACATTTCCAGCTCTGTCTAGAGGGCCGACAAGCACGGAAACACTGGTAGGAATGAGAACACCAAGCACCCATATTTTTTGAGGTTCCCTACCAATAGGAACTAGGTCTTGAAAGAAAGTGGCTGGCACTAGGACTAAGGCAGGGAAACTACTAGCCTGGAAGATCTTGTAATAAAAGAGGGGAAAAGGATTCCTCCCCTCCACACAAAATAATGTGATATGTCAAAAGGACATAAGAACAAGCCTGACGAGGCCAACTCAGGTATAATTTGAGCAAAGTAAATAGTAATAGTAATGAATTACAACATGTTCAATGAAAAAAAATCCAAACTGATAATAAGTAAAAGGGAGGAAGAGAAAGCACTTTCTCACAACAGAATGTCAACTAATAAACATAAAAGGAATGGTAAGAGTTAGAAAAATCACTAGTTTGCAAATATACTAATATTTTACCTTTTTCCCTCCCTTTTGATCGTCACCCTAGGAAATGTTTATTGATTTTAGAGAAAGGGAGGGAAAGAGAAAGGGAGAGAGAGACAGGCAGGCAGACATCAATTGGTTTCCTCCCATATGCTTCCTAACTGGGGATCGAACCCACAATCTAGGTATGTGCCCTGAAAAGAAATCAATCTCACAACTTTTTGGTACATAGGAAAAACAATGCTCCAACCAGGGCCATACAAATATTTTATTTTTGGTTAATCCTCGCCCAAGGGTATTTTTCCATTAATTTTTAGAGAGTGGAAAAGGGGGGGTGAGGAGAGGGGTGAAAAGAGAGAGAGAGAGAGAGAAAGAGAGAGAGATTGATTGATTGATTGGTTGCTTCCCAAACACACCCAACAGGGGCTGGGGATTGAGCCTGCAGCCAAGGTACATGAGCTTGGCCGAGAATGAACCCGAGACCTTTGAGTCCTCAGGTTGATGCTAACCACTGAGAAAACCTGCTAGGGCTATTAATATTTTAAATTCAGACAGAATCATCATTGAATGCTAAAAAATATATCAATGAATAAAAATTTTATCAGGAGCTGAAAATTTAAACAGCTGCAAAATATCTTCCCACAGGTTACTTTTAATTACAAAGAAAAAAATTATCAGAAATCTTACTGTAGAGAAACCTAAAGGAAACCAGATTAACTGATGAAAATTAATATCACTAATAATGGGGAAAACTGACTTCACCAGGATGTATTGGGAAAGATTATTTTTTATGGAGTATTCCTGCTAAAAGATATAATCTGAATCTAATCATGAGGAGCCATCAGGAAAACCGAAACTGAAAGGTGCATTACAAAAGAATTGGCCTGTACTATTCAGAAATGTTAAGACCATCAAAGAAAGGCTAAGAAAATATCTCTGATTAAGGGAAATGAAATAAATAGGACAACTAAATGCAGTAGTAGTACATAATCCTAAAGCAGGAAAAGAATTTTTATAAGAATATTAGTGAGATAATTTGAGTATTAACTGTATCCTAGTTAATATTTTCTAAGCTTATTTTATACTAGTGGTTAAGAAAATGTCCTTGGTCTTAGGAGATATACACAAAAGTACGGGTAAATGGTCATAATGTCTGAAACTTACTCTCAAGGATTCAGGACAATATGGAAAATAAATGTGTTCACACAGACACACACAGAAAATACACCCTCATCATTATATGATAAAAATGGCAAAATATTGATAATAATATGCAAATCTAGATAAGCAGTATGGGAGTTCATAAAAACACCCTAAAATTTTTCTAAGTATTAAATTTTTCAAAATGGAGTTTTAAAACACTATATTCTTACTACATATGCATACATAAATTGTTAAAAACATCATACCTAGGAGCCAGATTATCATAGGTATAAGCAACAGACATAAGTCGCTGAATCAAACTGGTTCCTTGCACAAGAACAAGAAATACCTTTAAAACAAAAACATTTGAAAAGTATCTTTAAATACACTTAAAACACAAAACTGCATTTTTAACCTGACTCCAAATTATTTTAATTTCTATTTATGACAAAATAAGGATTAAGAATGGCCATTTGAAAATACTGTAAAAATATCAAATATCAGAAAATCAGAATTTTGTAACCAAACTTTGTAACCAAAGAGCAACTTTAACAAGAAAATATTCAAAATTTAGAAATACACTGGCAAAACTATTTTTTATATTTGATCCACAGATTCTCTGCATGTCAGAGAAAAAGAATGTATATTACAGGTTAGATTTTTGGGACATGGTTAAAGAATTAAACATTTTCTACTTCTGAAACAAGAACAAACAAATCAAGAAATAGCAGATTCCTCAACCATCCTGAATTAAATATAGAAAGGCAATATACCAGGGATATAGAGCATGGATTTTAGATTAAAAATCCTATGTTCGATGTTGAGTTTGCTGACTTTCAAGCTGCCTTGATTCTAATAAATACTTAATTTCTAAATTCCAGTTCTTCATCTATATAAGAGAAAAAATAATTTGCTATTTTAATTAAAAAATTACTGAATCCCTTTTGTAGGTGAGAACCCATTCTGACCATTTATTTTATAAGGCACCGTTCCCATCCTGGAGATATAAGACAAGTGCCGCAGATAACAGAGAGAGCACTGTAACATAAGTATATACAACGTATCAAATGTGCAAAACAAGGAAGTAACAACTAAACCTGCCCCTGGCAAAATCAGTAAAGCTTCAAGAGAAACTATGTTTAGCCAAGAATTTAAAAGTTCAATTTGGAATTGAAGCTTCTTAAACGCTATTAAAGAGAACAAATAATGCATGACAATAATTTATTAAAAGAATTACTTACTATATCTACAGTGTACCAAAATTGGATGACTTTTGTCTCCAGTATTAGTGTAAGAAGAACTTTTGTTCCCAAACAGCTTCCATTTACATACTAAGCTCTATTATGATAAACTAATGGTAAAATACATACAGTATGCACCTTTTGTAAACTACAAAAAGCTAATACTGGCATGTGTGTAGGAAAAAAAAACACCTCTAAAACATAATGCTGGGGAAACATTCACTTGTATATTCAGAACTATTTTCAGTAAGAATGTACTTGCACATATTTTTTAAAAAACAAGCCAATTCTTGGTGTTTTGGTGGAGGTGGGCAACATGGGGTAAATGGGGGACATCTGTAATAGTGTCAAAAATACAGTTAAAAAAATAAAAACAAAGAACAAGCCAATTCTTTTTAAAACTCCATGTGTATCTATATTTACATATATACATATATATTTATCTATTTATATTATTAATATCTCAAGAGAAAATCACTAAATTATTTAGGGAGTTAATGGAAAAAACCACATTCAATTTGAGCTTTTTACATTATAACCTGGAATACTAGCATTTTTCCCATTTAACCCTGGAATACTAGCATTGATTGTTTCCCTCATTTAACCCCCCAAATTCCAGGGAAATATGCTCTGGTTTTCCATTTATACCAGCAATTTCCAACCTATAATCACCACAATATTTTTCTATCCTTAAACAACTCATTACTTTGTTTTTTCTTGGGCAGGTACAAGGTGAGGTGCCAGTCTCAAAAGATTACAAAATAAGGAAGAGATTTCACTAAAAACTCATCGTCATCTCTTCCGCACTTCCTAATTCACTGACAAAGACACTGGAAGGGAAAATATATGATCATGTGAATAACAAAATCCACAGTCAAAAATAATTCTAGTTGTATTGCTAGTTATTGTACCATTTCTTCAGCTCTATCCATTTTATATACTTGCTCTGCAATTCTAGGGCTGGTACATAACAAATCAAATTCCTCCTTTGACAGCTGACTTCCTATTAAGTTCTGTCAACCTGAGACACCAGAAATTACTTCCTTGCATTTTTGTTAGCACTGCTCCAGAAGTATTTTACTCAGAAAAGGCAATTGGTTTCAGACACAGTAGCAGAACCCCCTTCTTCAGAGTCCTAAACCGCAGTTCAACAGTATTCTTGTTCTATAAGCTTATTTCTGAAAAACCCAACCTATTCCTTCCATATGTTCCGAAAACCCCAGGAGCAGTAAACGGTTACTTGACTAGGTTACCTCAACATTTCTTTTTTGTATTTTCAGTCCTCCAACACATATATGTAAAACCAATGCTCTATTTTAAATTTCCTCTGTTGAAATATTTAATGTGGTTTGCTTGCCTGAATGGACCCTGATACACTCAGTATATATATATATACACTCAGTATATATATATATATATATTACTGAATCCAAATAATAAACTCAATCCTACAGTTAGATAACATTAAAATGCCATATAATTCATTTCTGCATTTTGGATGATGAACTGAAAAGCATTATTGTATCATAATTACTTCTGCTTTAAAATGAAGGCATCACTTCAGATACATCATACTGTGGTATTGTAGAATAGTATTTCTTATGCATTAGTGTATTTCATCATTTTATCAAAATGAAAATACATAAGATTTCTTAAAACATAAGTAGAATCATTACTACAATTTAATGATAACTTCCGTACTTTACCTCTGTTAATCTTGGTATATGAAGACCCTTGGCATGATCACCAGCAGCCTTTCTTGATTTGCCAGGCCAAGTTCTTTTCCTATGGCTTTCTGCTATACCAGACCAGGCAAAGACATCATGATAAGCTAAATCCAAATCAGATGGATCTACTGCAAACTGGCATATTAACTTCAGCAAGCAAGCAAGACAGTCTAGCTGCCACTGTGGATAAGAAAAAGAAAAAGTCATTTCCCTATTTTAATTTAATATGGTTACTATACAACTTAAAATGAAAGGCTAAAAAATAAAAATAATTATACCTAATACTTAATCCGTGTGCTATAGAATTTTGCTGAGCATTTATTATGATAACAATCCAATCTTATAAAAATGAAGACAAACTATCAAAACACTAAGTGGGTGCATTTAATAAAATGGAAATAACATGCATTTCTATCATGAAAGCATCATACAAATGTATGTAACAGAGAGATACAGGGTTTTTAAAAAATACAATCAAACCTCATTTTCTTGAGCATCTCCCATCGCGAACAATTCTGTTCTCAACCAAGTTGTTCACACAAAAAATGTCTAGGCTGACTGACTTAACAACCTTTCCATGCAAACCTCTACATGACAAAAGGCATGACTCCCAGACAACAAAGGAGAGAATGCTTTTGCTGCTGGCGAAATCAACAATTAGCACAATTTTCAAACATAAAGAGGCCGTCAAGAGCGCTAATGTTCCTAAGGGTGTGAAAGAAGCAATGATCACAGGCAACTGAAGAGGTAGAAACACTATTGCTGATTTCGATAAACAAAAAACAGCCAGTGATAGTATTTTGGAGGCAGTGATAATACGAACAAGCAAAGATACTGCATGCTAACCTGAAAGATATGCCTGGAAGGAGTGCTGAAAAAGTGATTCATTTAAGGCTAGTAAGGGGGTTCGATAAATTTAAGAAAGGATGTGTTTATTTATAGATTAAACAGTACATTAGACATGTAGTGTATATAAGAAAGGTAAAAACAGGGAATCAGTTGTGGGTCTGGGACAGATTAATTCAATTTAATTATTTCTAGTGGGAAAAAATGATTCAGTTTTCAAATAAATTGCTTCTTCAACAGCCTTCCAGAACGAACACGTTCGAAAACCAATATTCCGCTGTACACTGTTCAAAATGTATTATGATTTTTAAAAAATTATTTATACGCTAACAAAGATATTTACCTACAAATGAAATGAACTGAGACAAAGGACTGCAAGTTGTTTCTCCACATAAGATGCATACACTCTAACAGTTTGGGCCAAAGCAATTCTTAATAGTTCTAGAAAATAATTCAACTGAAAATATTACATTTCTATCTGTGTATTTAAAATAAAAAAACAATTTTTGGTAAAACATTATTTACTTTAAAATATATCTTTATTGATTTCAGAGAGAGGAAAGGGGAGGGATAGAGAAATAGAAACATCAGTGATGAGAGTCATTGATCGGCTGCCTCCTGCATGCCCCCAACCAGGGATCGAGCCCGCAACCCGGGCATGTGCCCTGACCTGGAATCGAACCCTGATCACCTGGATCCTAGGTCGACGCTCAACCGCTGAACCACGCCTGGCCAGGCGGTAAAATATTGTTTACTATAATATTTCTAACTGACTTAAAGCTCCCTTTAAAAATTTTAAAGTAAAACACTTCCTTGAAATGAATAAGAATATCACTTATGTTTGGGATGAGAGTTTCAGAGCTTCCTCTTCAATAGTCCTTTTCTTCCCATTTTCCTAACGCCAGTGCCAAGTGCTATATCTACACCAATACACCAAGAAATACAGCTAACCCATGTAATTGGTTTTCAAGAAACATACCAAGAAATTTCAGTGAGGAAAGAATAGTCTTTTCAACAAACGGTGCTAGAAAAATTGCATAGCCATATAAAAAAATAAATAAAACCAAAGCCTCACTACATACATAAAAAGTTAGTTCAAAATGCATCACAGATCTAAATGTGAAAGATAACTATAAAACTTACAGGAGAAAAAAAAAAGAACAGGAGAAAAATCTTTGTGATCTTAAAACAGGAATTTCTTATATAGGATACAAAACCTGTTAAAAACTCTGCTTAAAAAACCATCAGTGTTTATATATGCAAGCTACAGACTGAGTGAAAATATTACCACTACAGTAGTCCCCCCCCATTAAGTTTCATTTTCAGAGGTTTCAATTACCCATGGTCAACAACAGCCTGAAAATATTAAATGGAAAATTCCAGAAATAAACAACTCATAAGTTTTAGATCGTGCGACGTTCTGAGTAGTGTGATGAAATCTCCTGCTGTCTCACTCTGTCCCACCCAGGACATGAATCATCCCTTTGTCCAGTGTGTCCACACTGTATACACTACCCAACCATTAAGCACTAAGTAGCTGTCTCAGTATCGCAGTGCTTGTGTTCAAGGAACCCTTATTTTACTTAATAACAGCCCCATCATGCAAGAGTGTTGATGCTGCCAATTCGGATATGCCAAAGCAAAGTTGTAAAGTGTATGTATGTACAGGAAGAAACACAGTATATATAGGGTTTGGTACTATCTGGGATTTCAGGCATCTGCTGGCATCTTGGAACATATCCCCATGGATAAGGGGGCACTTGGCAAAAAAAAACATTGTCCAAATTAAGCAGGGGAAAAGTCTTATAACTCTTTACTGAGACAAAAAAAAAAAAGTCCAAGGTATGAACAGAAATTTCACAAAGGAAGGTAAAAAGCATGGTCAATACAGAACTTATGGGACACGGTGAAAGCAGTGTTAACAGGAAAATTTATAGTTACAAATGTTTATGTTAAAAAAGCAAGAAAGATCTCAAATCAGCAATCTAACTTTTCAACTTAAGGAACCAGAAAAAGAACAAACTATACCTAAAGCTAGCAGAAGAAGAAATAATAAAGATCAGAGCAGAGGTAAACAGGAGAAAATAGAAAAACCATAGAAAAAAATCAATGAAAACACAAGTTGATTCTTCAAAAAAAACCCAACAAAACTGACAAACTGTTAGGTAGGACTAAGAAAGAGTGAAGTTACTAAACTCAGAAACGAAAGTGGGAGCTTTTATACCAATTCTATAAAAATGAAAAGGATTATAAGAGAGTTCTATGAACAACTGTGTATCAAAAAACTAGATAATTGACACAAAATGGACAAATTTCTATAAGCGCTAAACCTACCAAAACTCATTGATAAAGAAAGAAAAAATCTGAACAATGCTCTCCACGTCAGAAAGACAAGTACTATATGATTTCACTAATATGTGGAATCTAATGAATAAAATGAACTAACAATAAAAATAGAGACAGACTCATAAAGTGTAGACTGACACCTGGGCAGGGTGGGGGGGAAGCTGGGTGAAGGGGGTGGAGGGACTGAGCAAAAAGGAAAAAAAGAGGAAGAACTCAAGGATACGAACAACAGTGTGGTGACTGCTGGAAGGTGGGAGGTGGGAGGGTTTAGGGGGGTAAATGGTGATGGACAGAGACCTGAACTGAGGTGGTGCACACACAATACAGTACAGACGATGTGCTGTAAAATAGTGCAACTGAAACCTGTATACTTTTATTAACCAGTGTCACCCCAATAAATTCAATAAAAAGGACAAAAATGCAGATTGAAAAATGTCCATTGTAATTCAAAAATAAAATCTAAATATATTAAAGTAAAATTACTTCTAAAAAATAAAATACTAAACTGCAGATCGAAATAAAATAAAAAATCTGAAATAGACCCGTAACTAGTAAGGAGACTGAATCAGTAATCTGAAAAGAAAAAAAAAGTAACAAAACTCCTGGACCTGACAGCTTCACTAGTAAATGCTACCAAACATTTAAACAACTAATACAAATCCTTCTCAAACTTTTCCAAAAATAGAAGAGGGAACACTTCCTAACTCATTCTATGAGGCCAACATAACCCTCATATCAAAGCCAGATGGACTCTACAAGAAAAAACTGCAGACCAGTATCCCTCATGAACACTGATGCAAAAATCCTCAACAAAATATTACCAAACAGAATTCAGTAACATATGAAAAGGATTATTATACACCATGATCAAGTAGGATTTATACTTGGAATGCAAGGATGATTCAGCATACAAAAACCAATCAAAGCAATACACCACATCAACAAAATAAAGAAAAAAGATCACATGATCTCAATTGACACAGAAAAAGCACCTGACAAAATTCAACACCCTTTAGGGATAAAACACTCAACAAAACAGAAATATAAACAAACTACCTCAACATAAAATAGCCATATATGAAAAATCCATAATGAAAACCATACTCAGTGGTGAAAGACTAAAAGCTTTTCCTCTAAGACCAGTAACAAGGAAAGGCTCACTGCTTTCACCACTTCCATTCAACCATAGCAGTGAAAGTTTTCGCCTGAGAAATTAGGCAAGAAATAGAAATAAAAGGCACCCAAACTGGAAAAAAGAAAGTAAAATTACTCTGCTTTGTTGGAGGCAGGAAAAGGAAAATCCTTTCCACTTAAAACCAGACTGTGCAGTATAGCATTATGAATTTTTTAACTTTCTACAAGTAATTTTATTTTGGTAATATTATAGAAAGGTGTTTCTTCAAGTTAATAGTAGTAAGGCACCATTTAAAAAAATTTTTAGAGTACCAATAATTTTGTAAAATACTATAAAAAATACTGCAGCAATGTCATATTGCTATAAAAATTTCTAAAAGCTTACTCTCAATTTTTATACCCATGTCATTACAGAGCACTCAAAAATGGTCTGGAAACACATTTTTGAGAAGTACTGCTACACAGGAAAAAAGTGGTCAAAACAAAATGAAAAAGAATGTCTTCAAAAAATTAAATACATACACCAAGTTTCTTAAAAAGTTTTTTTAAAATCCAAAATTTGACTCTATAAACATTAATATATAATGTATCAACCTAAAGTAAAAATGTTTATGATTAGACATCGTTCAGAGTAATTAATTTTAGCAGTTAAAATTTTTAAACTGAGTTGCCATGGAGAACTCTTATTGCATAATTACTTTATCAGACCCTATTTGAAAAAATAATAATTTCTATACTCCATACTCTCCTTTGCTACAGTGATGTAGCAAAAATTATACTTGCTACTGGGAAATGGAAATGCTTAAAAAGGGTTAACTATTGTAACTAGCTAGCAGTGAATTTTCACTTACCACAGTCCAGGATTCCTGCTCTTTAGGCTCCAGAATTCCGGAATTAAAAATTTCTAATAACTGTTGAAGTCCTCCAGCAGCTACAAACTGTAAGCAATTGTGAACATAATGGTAAGAGAAAAGCAGCTACATAATATAATGAAGACCTGCTTTTGTGTATGTGTAAGTAAAATATTACATATCTTTCATTGAAGAAATTTCTCTTTGACTTAAATAACCAAAATAACTCCTATACAAAGTAATAACATACAGCCTACTTTCAAGAATTTTTAAAATAGATTCTTGCAAAAATCTACAACGTATCTTTATATTCCATTAACCATTTAATCCCAAACACTGAGATATACTAACACAGTATTACAATGAAGGAAACATATAAGTGCTAAAAATAGGAGCCAAAAATTAGAAATAAATTATTTTATCAATATACTGTAAAAAACATGATCCAACCTTGCAACTCCAGGAATTTTTACTATTTTCCACTTGATCCTCACTTGAATCATCAGAATCTGGATAAAGATCACTGTAACTTCCCTGTGAAAAAAAGGGCAAAAATAATGAGAGAATGGCAAGAGAAAAAATTATTCTAGAATTAAAAGATAACACACTCTGGAATTTTGCTCCAGAGAGAATAACAACTATGTAATGATAACAATGGAAATGCAATTACCGTCGACTCTCTCCTTATTCTTCTGTTAGGTTTTCCCAGTGCTTCAATAATTTCCAGGGCATATAATAGCTTGTGAGCACTCTTAATTTTGAGAAGTTCTTTCCAATTAAGTCCATCATTACTCTTAAGTTAATAAAAGAAAAGCATAAGTTTCCCATGCCAATTTACTAAGGGACCCTCCCCAATTAAAGAAATTGACACCATATAAAAACTCAAATATTACATATACATTGAAACATATTCTAACATGCGAAAACCAATTATATAATTGGTACTAATGGTATGCTTAAAACATCAATTACTCATTAAATTTGTTAAAATAAAATTAATACAAACAGCAGAATAGGAAAAAATATCTTAACCTTCACAAGAGTTGAATCAATTTACCATCTGACCAATAAAAAAAACACCGAAGCCTAGCTGAATGCATGAACATTTAAGAATATACAAGTAGTAAAGTCTGTATGTTTCATACTTGTTACACCTACCCATTCAAAAGTCAAATGCAAATACATTTAAATATACTGTTCTTTTCTACCCTCAACTTATGTAATTGTTATTCACACTTAGTGTGCACCTTTGACAACGATATTATTAGAGCTACTCTAAGTCATGAACTACCACTTTCCAGGGCCACTGTCTTCATTTCTAAGTCATTCCAGATATAGGACCTTCTGAAATCATATGAAAAAAATCCAAAATCATAGATAATGATTAGCATAGATAACATCAGGAGATTATTTTTCCACTCATCCTATAGGTGTTCTATTGGTATTCTCAGAAAGTAACACCTAAAAAGTAATCTCTCATTTTAACAGATGTCTTTCTAGGAAGATATCTAATACATATGTGAGGTCATGCCCATATGGGAAATTAACAAATACATGATTAGATTTCTTAGCTTCATTTTTGTACCTAATTCTACCAGTTGACCTGTATGAGCATCCAAAACAAGAACTGATGCATGTCATTAAATAAGTGTTTCTCCTCTAAACATTTTTGTTGGGAAAAACTAAGCAATATTCAGAACATACGGTAATATGAAAAAATATTAACATAAAGGCATATCCATGTTTTCTAACGATAATTTTAGTAAAAATCCTTGCCTTATATTATTATACTTAGTCTATATTATTCAACTTCATTAAATGTTCAAATGAACTGGCACTGTTTACCTATTTAATAAAACAGATTTTACTGAAGATACAGGTCAAAAAACAAACTCAAACACTGCAAGTAGGAATGTAAACTGGTACCATCCTCCAGGAAAATAAAGAGATTCTGTGGACCCTGTCCAGGTATCTGCGTGAGACCATCATCCTGATACACCAAGGTTGAGGGTTCAATCCCCAGTCAGGGAACATACAAGAATCAACCAATGAATGCATAAATGGGTGGAATAACAAACTGATGTTTCTCTCTCTCTCAAATCAATCAATCAATCAATCAATAAAATGTTTGGTTTTTGTTTTGTTTTTTAAATCTTTTAAAAAAAGAGAGAGATTCTGCGGGCTTACCTGTTCATCTGAGATATTCTGGAATGCCATTAACATGTTAGGACATGTAGGAAGAAGCATCAGTAGTTCCCATACACGCCTAGAGAGGTTTTCTGCATGAAGATGAAGTTCTTCACATCTTAAGCTCTACACAAATAAGAACAACTGCTTATCAAGATGGATCAGTAAAAAAAACAAAAAAACCCTCTAAACTTAAGTTCAACTTTTTTGTTTTTTGCATAAAATCACTATCAAGTTTGATAATATTTTACAGTCTTTAATGGTGAGAAATAAACTATTCCTTACATGGTAAACACATTTATTCAATAAATTAAGAGTTATGTCACCCTGGCTGGCATGGCTCAGTGGTTAGTGTGTCTGCCTGCACACTGGAGGGCCATGGGTTCGATTCCTGGTCAAGGGTATGTACCTGGCTGGGTTGCAGGTCCAATCCCCGTCCCTGGTTGGGGGTGAGTATGGGAGGCAACCAATCAACGTGCCTCTGTCACATTGATGTTTCTGTCTTTCTTTCTCCCCCTTTCCTCCCCCCATCCACTCCCTCTAAAGTCATGCATCCATTCTTCATGTCAAATGGACTCTACACAGTTACTCAAGCCAGAAACCAGTTTTCCTTCTTCCTAAACCCAAGCCAATCCACCACCAATTTGTTATTTTGACCTGCTGTCCACTTATGTCCATTGCCACCATTCTATGCCAGGGCACTGTCAATGCTCCCCTGGTCTAATGCATTAGGTTCCTTACACCTTTTTCTATTCTTGTCAAACAAACCTATTACCTTTAAAACAAAAATCAGAACATGTCTCTCTCTCTGTGTAAGATATTTTAATGCTGTCCACTTTACTCTGAGTAAAATGGAAATGGCATGTATTGACTAATCTGGCTCTGCTTAACTTTCCAATCTCACTCCTCTCATTCTACTCTAGTAGCACCCTTCACATTCTACTCACCAGCTCTCTAACAATTCCTAGACCTGTCTAACTCCATCTCATATCAAGGGCTTCAGGAATCAAATTCCTCTACCCAAATCGTTCCTCACCGTCTTCATTTCGCCGGTTTCTCTTCATCCTTCTTCCCCAGATTACATATAGTCTCCCTCAGAGAAACCTTCCCTGACCAAATAATATGTGAGTCCCTATCACCATGCTCTAATAACGGCATGCCACGTCTCTCAGTCTTAGCACCTATCTTTATCTATGATTTATATGTTAGTTTACCTAAAACTATCTGTTCAGCATGTCAATGATATGTATTACCCGCTGGATTCAACGAAGGCTGAAACTGTGCTTATTTTGATCCTTGTAAAACAATACTTTAAACAGTATGCCAGGGTCATATTAAACACTTTAACAGCTAACAAATACTTGGTTTCTTAGGTTTTATCGCTCTTAAGAGATATTTATTTTCCACTCAAAAGAAAGACAGAACAAAACTTTGTAGAAATGAAATGGTAAAGTCACCTCACTATCTTCTACTGCCACTTTTCCTGAAGGTGGTTTAAATGATGCAAGCATCTCTAATAAGTCAAAAAGAGTAGTTAAATGAGGTTCTTGTAAAAGCAAAAGCATCGGAATGTTGTCCTTCTGAGGGGGTGGTAGGCAAGATGCTGGCAGCTGAACACCTTCCCCTTTCCGTTCTCTCCTCGGTGCACCCAAAGATACAAAGACCATCTGTAAAAATAGAAGCAATAGGGGGGAAAACCAAATAAATATTTTATATATATCAAGTTTTTGGTTTAATGAATCTCTTAAGTATAAAATAACTTCATTTATTATTTTAATATAACAAAAGCAGTAAGAACTGTTTTTAAACTATAACTTTGAATATTCCACTATTGACTATAACAGTCAACAGATTATTAAAACTCAAATAACATTTAAGTGTACCTGCATATCTTTAAAACCAAGCTCATGAAGTGCTTTTTCATCATAATCTGTTGTTAACTCATGTCCAGATGAAATCATCCTGACAGGTCCCATAAGGCCTCCTTAAAAACAGGAGAAAACATAAGTGAACTTTTATAAGCGTTAACTTATTTGCTGACATGAAAATATGGTTATAGCAATTAATTCTACTGGACACTAAGCTTAAATATAACTATTGAGCAAAGTGGAGACAGTACTAAACATGATTCCTCATTATTTTCTGTTGTTTGTGGTTAGCCTTAAGCATTAAAAATTGCAAGAAATTCTCATTTACCATCTGTTTGACTAGATTAATTCCTGCCTGCTTAACAATATGAAAAATTTTACAAGTGAAAAGCACTATGGAGCTTTCTGGGAACCTAAAGCATTTTCTCCCCAGCAACACAAACAGATGAATCAGATTCATTAATGCATTAATTACACAAGTAACCAGCAAGTATTTTTAATGATCGAGCTTTCTCTTCCCTGTTCTTATCCACCAAAACAAAGTAAAACAAACTATAATACAGAAAAAATAAAAATGAAAAAGACCAAGTTTTGGGGGACATTTGTAATACTTTCAACAATAAAGATAAACTTAAACACAACAACAAACAACATAAAGCTCTGACATGGGGGAGTGGGGAGAAGATCAGTTACAACATCCCAGATTATGGTAAATTCAATAACTCAATAGAGGCAATTTATTTCCAGAAAGCATAAAGTCCTTTTTGCTGCCCACACCTTCAAATTCATTTCCCACCTAAATATGCTTTAGCCACCCAGTGTCCTTACTCTTTCTTGAAAATACCAAAAATGTTCCCATATCAAGACCTAAGATGTTTCTCCACAGAAATTCACATAACTCATTCCCTCACTTGCTTCACATCTCTATCAAATATAAGCTCTAAAAAGCCCTCTATCTACTCACTCTATCTAAAGAGCCTCAATTCACTATTAATCCCTTATTCTGCTTTATCTTTCTTTAAAGCACTTAATAGCATCTGACATATATTTGTCTCTCCTCCATAAAAAAAGAAAAAAAAAAAGAATCCCAATTCCACAAAGGCAGAGATTTTATTATGTTCACAGATGTATTCCCCAGCAAGAGAACACAGCAGGCATTCAAATTAAGTATTATTTAATTCATGATTTTTCATTTTATTTTTTAGAGGAAATGCTTGGTAGAAAAGGAAAATTAAGGGGTTTTGGTCATGATGGCAGCGTAGGTAAATGCAGTACTCAAATTCTCCCACAACCACATCCAAATTATAAATAAACTACAGAACCACCACCTGAAATCGTTCACAACAGCCTCTAGCTGAATATAAGCTCTACAACTAAGGATATAAAGAAGCCACATCCAGACTGGTAGGAGAGGCAGAGTCCCCTAAGAGGCTGGTCCCACACCCACAATATAGTGGATAAAAATTGTGAGGGATATCTCAGCTGCAGAATCCCCTCCCCAGAGAACCAAAGGGTTTCAGCCCCACACCAGGCCCCCCAAGCCCAGGGTTCCAGTGCATTAAAAAAAGTGCCCATAATTTCCGGCTATAAAAACCAGTGGGGATTGTGGCAGAGTAAGACAGAAGGCTGCTGGAGTCCCAGGCATTCCTCTTAAAGGGCCAGGGCACAAACTTTTTCAAACTCACTTTGCTCTGAGTTTCAGTGCTAGGGAAGCAGCTGGAAAGACACCAGGGAAAACTGGGAGGAACTGAGTTGTCTGCTATCAGGACAAGAGCTGGAGGGGCAGCTTTCTACAAAACATAAGTGCTGGCAGTGGCCATTGTTCCTTTTCTGAGCCAGCCCCCAAAGAGCTGGCAGGGAGACTCTATATCTGAGTCTCCATCAAACACAGTTCACCCGCTCTGCTGATTCCTGAGACCCCATGCCACCCAACTTTTGGGCCCACCCAAGCTCTTCCCACTCAATTTACATACAAACAGCCCCTCTTGACCAATGCTTCAGACTTTCCTAAAATCTCTCAAAACAAGCAGCATCTAGTTTGGCAAGCAGTATACCTCCCCCTAAGTGGGCCAAGGCTTAACACTAGTAACTTGGTTTATAACAGTTAATGCACAAATCAAATAAACCTTTTAGGCCCACATAAAAAATTTCTCGCCCAGCCAGGTGTGGCTCAGCGGTTGAGCGTCTACCTAGGATCCAGGCGATCGAGGTTCGATTCCCGGTCAGGGCACATGCCCGGTTTGCCGGCTCGATCAATGACTCTCATTATTGACGTTTCTATCTCTCTCTCTCCCTCTCCTTTCCTCTCTCTGAAATCAATAAAGATATATTTTAAAAAAAAAAAAAAAAAAAGAAAAAAAAATTTCTTAGTATGATACTTTTTTGGAGGGAAGGGGAGAGGGGGAGAGATGCACAGGTGGAATTTAAGGCTGCATTATTTTAATATGCTCTGAAGAACAAAAACAAAAGATATCTAAATGCTGCCCAGCCAGTTTGGCTCAGTGGTTAGAGCATTGGCCCTCGGATTGCAGGGTCCCGGGTTTGATTCCGGCCAAGGGCACATACCTTGGTTGCAGGCTCAATACTGGGCCCTGGTAGGGGCATGTGTGGGAGGCAATCAAACGATGTCTCTTTCTCTCTCCCCCTTCCACTCTCATTGAAAAGCAATGGAAAAAATATCCTCAGGTGATGATTAAAAACAAACAAACATATATATATGTATGTGTGTGTATATAAATAAATAGCAAAAACAAATTGTTGGGTACCAAGTAGTATATGGAAACAAACTGATTAATATTTCCCACAGTATTCATGGAATGACCGCTGAAAGAAGAAATTTTTGGAAAAAAGGAGGGAAAATGTTTACAAGTTAACATCTGAAGAAACTCTTAACTCATGCTTAAGAATCAATGGCATCATACCAAGAGTAAGGGAAGGCAGATGGAAGCTATGGACATGGTTGGCAGTCTTCAAAGAAGTAAAGGTTGAAGTTGTTATTACTATACAACCTAGGACATATGAAAATTTGAATTATTGGACTTACCAGGAAACTCTCCCTTTCGGCTGCTTTGACCAAACTCCTGAAGCTGAGCTTGTTGATTTATTTGTTCTTTCTGTAAATTTTCATACCAATGAGTTACTTCAGCCCTAAGATCTGCTACCTGGTCACTAGGATACATTTCAATAGTCATCTGAAATATGAGATGCAACCAATTTAAAAATACAAAAAGAACAGATATTTGAACTGGGAAATGTTATCAATTTGGAAACTAAAACTATATAGCTACCTTGTCAGGAAGTCCAGCTGGCTGACATACAACCCTTAGCGGCAGGGACTGTTTGTCACTCAGTGCTTTCAAATGACTACTAATACCAGTGCCTTCAATTTGCCACTGTCTGAGATGATATGCAAACCTAAAACACACAAAAACCACACATAGGAAGGATATAATTTTAAACCATTTTAATATTACTGAACTTATTTTACAAAACATAAAAGCCCTCAAAAGGTTCTAGCACATTTCAATTTACTCTTATCCATAGCACTGAGTTTAATTTTTTTCCAATTTGAAAAAAAAAAGCACTAAGTTTAGATTCATCACACTGAATTAAACTTAAATGCGTAAATAAATATACCTATAAGCTCCTAAAAAAGTTTTCAGGAAAAATACTGAGAGAAAAATCCCACTAAGAACATTCCTTTTTTTCCAAAAATGGGGGTTAGGGGGTAGTGGTGGTAATAGATGCAGTAGGAATCCAAACAAATTAATCCAGTAAAAGAAATGGCAAGTTGTCATTCCTACATTCAGAAGAGGAAAAAAAGGTATTAGAAATATTTTTCAGAGTTAGAAAATGTTTCTAGTAAATATATGATAACCAGTCTAACAGAATTTTGAGAGCTTATTCCATGACTGCTAAAATTATAAAATGAATTATGAAGACTAGTATTTCAAAGGACACAGGCATCTAACATGACACTAAATATGTCAATTTTCTAAGTGATTTTTAGTTGTTGAAGACAGGATCCAGGGTATCTGATTTCAGTTAAGAAAAAAAATTATCAGTATCTTATATTAATCATCAATTCTGGAATAGAAAGAGGGTAAGGAAATAAAATGGACTTGATTTCCCAGAAGCGATCCAATGTCCAGCTTCTAAGACTGAACAAAAAGAGTAATATTTTGGGGCCAAATAATTCTTTGTTATGGGAGGAGAGGGGTTATCTCAAGCACTGTAGAATGTTTACCA
Source organism: Miniopterus natalensis (assembly GCF_054644295.1). Taxonomy (NCBI): domain Eukaryota; kingdom Metazoa; phylum Chordata; class Mammalia; order Chiroptera; family Miniopteridae; genus Miniopterus; species Miniopterus natalensis. Next base: position 32,892,733 of record NC_142093.1, read on the forward strand.
GCATCCTTAGTTTCTACCTCCTACATGCCAATAGTACCACCTTTTCCTTTAAGCTGTGACAATCAAAAATGTTTCCAGAAGTTATCTAATGTCCCCCCGGAAACATAATTGCTTCTAGTTGAGAACCGCTGTTTAAGATTATAACCTTATCTTAAAAAAAACCACAAACCTTTAAAACAGACATTTTTATTTACTCTCTTAATATAAGGAACACATAAACACAATTACTTTACATTTTCATTCTATAAACCTTAGGCAATATTAAATAAGTAGTAGCACTGCCCTAGCTGATTTGGCTGCTCAGTCATTAGTGTCGGCCTACGGAATGAGGGGTCCCAGGTTCGATTCCAGTCAAGGGCATGTACCATGGTTGCAGGCTCGATCCCAGATCCCAGTCCGGGCACATGCAGGAGGCAACCAGTTGATGTGTCTCACACATCAATATTCCTCTCTCTCTCTCTTTCTCACTGAAAAGCAATGGAAAAAAATATCTTTGGGTGAGGATTAAAAATAAATAAATTAGTAGCAGCAATAACTACATTAAGTACTTGAAGTTGTACAGTGATACTGCACAAGATTTGCATGAAAATACCTTGGTAAATTATTAAAGTACCTCTTAGTTATAAAAGCACAATGGAATCCTAAGAACCTCAATTTATTTTTAAAGATGTGTTTGTTTTAAAACACTGGTAACATCATATAAGGATTAAGGGTTTCAACCAACAGACTTTGGTTTGTTGTTTGTAGACCCTGCAGCATAGAGAAAATTTTGGAATATATGTACAGGGGTGGGCAAACCTAGGTTTACAGTTGTGAGTACACAAAACACAGTTTAATCTTTTATTAAGTATTGTATTATTTTCCCTACAAACAACTGTAAATCTAGTTTTGCCCCACCCTATACATATGTCATTAACAGTAACTATCTGATACTACTTTCTATACTACTATCTTAGTGTAACATATATTTTATGAGTACTTTTTAATTTGAATAAAACATCACATTTGCTTATTTATTTTTTAAAGTGGTACAAGTTACCTAGCGTTGTGAAGTTTCTGCGCAAAAAACTCCAGAGTACCCATACATATTCTTTTAAAACACAAGGAATCACTTAAGTAGAATTTCCATAAATTTCACTCATAAAGTAAAAAATTTTGCAATGCTCAAATTTTTAAATCATGGAGTCATGCTATTTATAAGGAATGTCTAGAATATCTTGATTATTCAGTATTTCCCGATATTTAAAAAATATCAATAAATGTCAACTATATGACATTTTCATTATCAAACTAAGCTCTGAAATTGAAAAAAATTATTCATTTTAAGAATTTTTTCCCACACTGTTTTTTATTAATCCTCACCCAAGGATATTTTTTCCATTGATTTTTAGAAAGTGGAAGGGAGGAAGGGAGGGGGGAGAGAGAGAGAGATGGAGAAACATCGATGTGAGAGAGACACATTGATTGGTTGCCTCCCCCACACCCCCATTGGGGCTGGGAATCGAACATGCAACCCAGGTATATGATCTTGACCAGGAATTGAACCCGGGACCCTTTAGCCCAAGGGCCGACGCTCTAACCACTGAGCCAAACTGGCTAGGGCAAGACGGTTTTTTATACTTTTACATTTACTCATGATTTTTAATACACAGAATTTCTTAATTAAAACTATCTACTCACCTTTCACTTCAGTCGATACATTCATAAATGTTAATTTGCTTTATTTCTGTATTACACAGGGTATGTCTAAATTAATTATACAGATATTCATTAACACAGAATTTTTGATCATGTTTCCATGGTAAATGGAAATTCAAAATTAAAATACTTTCTCCTAGTCCAGGAAGAAGAAAAAAAAACAGCAAATGAAACAAACTTAACTTGATTCAACTATGATAGATTATTTGATGCTCTTGGCGAGGGTTTTAGCAAAACTTTTTTTGGTAGTGGTGGTCTGCCTTTTCAATCATAGTAATACTTTCTTAGTGATGAAATTCTGTCTAGAAATTCTTATTCATGCATACCCTCTCAGAATCTAATGATTTTAAAGCTCTGCAATATTTACCAGTAATCTATTATTATTGCCTATTGCACCACTAAATGGTACATTTTATGAACAAAAATTACTTTGAGAGCTAGCACTTCCTTTTGGTAAGTTACGTTTTCTACCTACCCCCTCAAAAAACCTCTTTTAAGAATATTTTTGGACATGTAAGCAATAAAAAAACCTGAAATTCATTCTGATGTGATATTTAAAAATTACCTTCTCCTAAATGCTTCCAGATGTGTCTTCAGCATAAGGAGTCCTCTTTCTATAACAGTGAGACTTGAATGTGATTCTTGCTCAAGACTGCTAGAAGCTATCATAAGACTCTCCATACACTTACTAATAAACTCTTGTTCCTTCTCCAAACCAGTTTTACCTGAAAATCAGATATTTAGACATGTATATCAATCTTATATCTTGTTTTGCTATATAATGAAAATTGTAGCTGAAAAAAATCTTCACATAAAAAATTACCTATTAGGCAATATTTCAAATAACTCACCATTAATATAATATGAATTAATATACTGGATAGCTGCTCGACTGACATCACCAGATTGTGCTCTTAAAGCAATGCCCCAAAATTGGTCCATACCACAGAGCTAAGAAAGAAAAATGTGAGATCTATTTTATTATTTGTCAAATAATGCAAATGCTAAGGCTGAATTAACAAATTTAAAAGCCATACAATATCAAAACGTTTTAGTATCTTATAAAATACTTAAAAGGTAATTGCTATTACTTAGTTATTAAATAATAATAGAGAGGACAAAAGCCTTGGAAATTTCCTCAATTACTGACATACTGATTCTAAAACTACTTATTTATAAAGCAGCTGACTATAAATGTATGAAATGTTCAATAACTCAAAAGTTGTGATTACACAGTGGTAAAAACATGCTACAAAGGAATGAAAACACACACAAAATTATAAGCATAACAATGCTTCAATGCTTTCATCCAACTTACTCTGATAAAGTCACTGTTTACAGGTATTCACAGAAAATTTTTAAAAATATGTTAATCCAAGTTGTCACTTAAATTTATTTTAACTATGAGATGGCAAAGAGAATGTTTTCCTGAAAACTACAGAAAAAGTGGAGAATGGAAGTTCTTAAAAGCTGGGCAGGGTAAAGCAAGATATCCTTCTGATAAGTGACTGAACAGCCTTAGTGTTTTTGTAACATCTACGTAAAAAGCAGTATTATCTCAAAATTATAGTATGACTACTTCTTAGGTAAATTAGAAAATCACAAATTGAAATTTATGATAGTACTATCAAAGTACAAGTTAGGCCCCCCAAAATTAAATTTTAAAAAAAGAACACTAGAAACAGTTATTGTTTATCACATAAATTAACATCAGTTTTCTCTGCCTTTGTCATTATAATACAACTCCAATTTCAGAAGAAAAGTAATGAAAAATGTGGACAATAAATATATCAAAACTATCATTAATAAACCAGAACATCCAATGAGGAAGACTTTCAAATAACAGTCTGTGTTAGGAGAATCTAGGAATAATGCATTCAACAAAACTTAGTAGCCACCCAACTAGGCAAATGGAATTCTAAACCAGAGATAAAACTAGCAATTTGTGAGAGTCTTCAGCTAATAAAGCGATTGTATGACTCATGGTCAAAGATGATTTAAAGAGATTCTATTCCAGAATGGAGGTTACCAACAGGAACTCTGTAGGTAACTAGAAGTTTTGGCCTCACCAAATGGCATAAGAATCAGATTTTAGACAAATCAACCTTCTAATTGACAAAACTACTTGATTATATTATCTGGGAGTGTTTAGAGGACTAAAACCTCAGATGGTCTCTTCTCTATTAATCAAGGAATGTTTAATAAGTTCATTAAGTACAACCAAGGTTATCTTAGATACTGAAAAGTCATCAAATTCGCTTTATAAAACTTTTAAAACCTAAGAATAAAAGTCTTCATAGTAAATTCAATGCTTGATAAACTATGTAAGGTAATTCAGTAATCTAATTTGAGGAATAAAACAAAAATTCCACAAACTGACTTAATAAAATGACAAGTCTAAATTCTTACCTCAGAGTTTGAACCACCATCATAGGCACTGGTAGCCAATCGAGCCAAGTTACATAGATGCTGAAATAGGTTTAAGCCAGTCATGCTAATCGTTTCCGGTTTTAGCTGGGGCATCTTAAAAAAATAATTTTTTAAGCTAGCTTAGTGTGGTAATTAAATTAACATTTTATTTTATTGGATTTAACTTGAGATTTAAATTAAACTTAATTTTACTGAAAACATATAGAAGGAAATGTATTACCTCAGATTTCCAATAATTTAAAAAATTAAAATAGACAATGAAAATTTTATTGAGGTCATAATTAAAACATACCTGATATGTTTCAGTTTTTGTAATGAACATAGACTAAAATCAGAGATAACGAATTAAAAAATTTATCATTTTTTGTATACCTAGACCATGCACATTTATGAGATGTGTAGTTACACGTACAGTTTGTAAGTCACAGGTTGAAATTAAAATACCTGAAAGTGTATTTGTAGCTTTGCTTTAGATCTATTAAGTAACTTAGTTTACATGTACTCATTCACATATACTCAATTCTACCAGAGATAATGTGAGAGCTTGCAGAGAGCCTTTACAATCTCATAAATAAGCATAAGTCTATTGCTGTTATTATCAATGTTTCAAAACTCATGGAAAATTAACACCTGAAACAATTGTTGCATCTGATAAAGGCGAACAAAACTGGATAGAAGAATATCTTTAATATCAGTACAGCAATTCCTAAAACTGCCTTCCTAGGGATCTACAAAGTATCTGAATGTTGGCTTACATATGCCAGAAGACTGGCTAAAACCACAACCATTTAACTAAGGAAGAGTCACAGAATACAACTCCACACTAGTGGGTGTGGGTACCACGCCTAAAAATTTAACTATAATGTTATTTAAAAAATAAATACCAAAACTCCCCACATCTCTTGTGTTTGCCTGAAGAGTTATGCTAATTACTGTTAGTTTAAGTACTTTAGTTAAGGAACAGAGTATTTTTGCAAATATAAACTAAGTATTAATTTTGATATAAACACGGCAGAAAACAAAATTAAAGCAAAATCTAAGTGGAAAAAACTATATAAGGGCTGCTGAAAAACAGTACATTTACCTTTTTAAAAAAATGATGTCGAAAGAGGAAAAAAAATTAACATTACAGAGTTTATATTTTAAGAGATAAAAAGGAAATATGGAAAAACAATATAAACAATAAAACTATAAAGAAATAAAATTACCTTCTCCAGGAAAAGATGTTTGTAGGTTTCCATTCCCATAGCATGTTGATCTTTACTTCGAACTTGATTTAAAAACCAATGGAGTGCATCATCGTAACACTCAGAATCTTCTACTAAACAATGCCATAAAATGTCGACCTGCTCTAAACTTAACCCTAGATAAAAAAAAATTCAAATTTTGAATCATGGTACATACAATGTTTCGCTCCTAATTCAATGTATTAGAAGCACCAATATATCCAAAAATATAGAGATGTTTTACAGCCTTTTATAAAAATTATTTTGTAAGAGACTTCACATAACTTATGCTTTTAAATGTAGTTAAATATAATCTATATATAAATCGTCTAAAAACATACAATTTATATAGTATCCTAGAAGAGTCATTTGGTCTGGAAAATCATTCTTCCTAAAATATGAACATATTACTGTATTAAAGTACACATGATTAACGGAAGGTAATTCCAAAAGTTGAGGAGTCAGTTCTACTAAGGTTTATGGGTTAAGAACAGAGTGGATACCATGTTCAAAGCTCACTCTATGCACACAACAGGTGAACAATACATGCTAATAAGCATTATTTTTGTAAACTGTGAAAATAAGGATCCTTGTGATAAACAAAGAAAAATGGAACTGACTGCCTAAAACAGAGAACAGCAACACATCAGGGGATACAATTAACAGGGAAGCCACTGTAATGAGATGAAACCTGTATGGTACTTTGACTCAAGTATTAAATGATTCCAAAGTGTGACGGAAGGAAGCCAGAGAACTATTCAAAAGGAGGAGAAGGCATTAAAGGCAATCAGAAGTCTGAATATGGATAAATGAGACAATCTAAAGAGGTAGAAATAAAAGCATTACATGGATTTTCAAGTGTATCATAAGAGGTTCCAAAGTCTGGGGTTGGCTCCCCAGAATCAGAAGGGATATGAAGGTATGATAGAATCCTAAGAAACCTCTCTCTTGGGAAAAGTAGATGAGATCCAGAATATGAAAAAAACACCTCAGAAAACATTTACCAAGATGCAATACCAGTCTAAAGAGTTTGAACAGAAAAACAGTATCCTGTTTCTCACAGAAATAGTTAATGTACAGAGTATCTGTTCTAAGAACAACTTGTGCCTCTGGGAGTCAACATAAAACTAGAAACAACATTTAGTGTATAACTTAAACACAAGTAATTAAGATGAGCGACAACTGAAGAAAATAGATACCAGTCCTAAAAAAGAATATCCAGGTTAATTAGTGAACTAAATGATAAAACAGAAATGTATTTATAAATGACTGAATCACCAATCTACATTCAATAGACATTGTATATGCTTTATTGTTTTAAGTTTTTAAAAAAGATATTCGTTGATACATTAAAAATCAGTATTAACTTATGGAATATAACTTTGGAGTAACTATACTATACCTGACAGGAACTGTGCCAGTAAAAGTACAATTATGATCTGGGGGAAGTAAAGTTTTCAACTGGATTCTATCTGGACAGTAGCTATAATGCACAAAGAATGTATATACTGTGCTCACTGGGATGGAAGCAGCAAAATAAATAATTCACTATTCAAATACTGAGAAGAGTGGTTAATATTTCCAATGAGAGTCTATTCTAAACAAACATAAAATTTAGTGGGCATGTGAAATTATTTATGTTGATAGAATTTGTTTAGATTTGACTTCTCCAAGAATAAGATGGGTTTTTTTCATTTTATATTATTTTTTTCCTGTATGGTACCCATCATAATGGGTATGATAAATGACCTAGTAACATGAGACATCAGTTTCCTATCAAAAACAAGTGTCTTCATTTTGAAATCTGTTGGTATAACAATGTTAGTGGTATTTGTTACAAATAATTTTGACTTGAAAAAATTATAGACTTACACAGTAAAATAAACACATGGTGCATCTCAAGCATAAATATGGACTTAAAAAGAGTGATGACACCTCTCAGGCTAGTAAGACATTCATGAGTTTGACTATATTAACATAGCTAAAGAAAGAGAATGTCCTTACAAATGAGGTTTGTTGACATAGACATAAAGAGTGTGGAGAGTGAGAGATAACACAGTCTAGTAAGAGAAAAGGAGCTCTGGCCCCCCAAAAAAAAAAAAAAAGGCATGAGTATATTTCACTGGACTCTTCTTCAAGGATCAATACAGATCTAAAAACTGATTAAAATACTGATTAAAAAACTTACTGAAATGATCAGGTGATCCCAGAGTTGAAAACACACAAGTCAAGAACTGAAGTCGAACTTGAACTTCAGCACTGTGGCTGTACCTACATATAAAAATTCATTAAAATAATTAACCGAAAGATCTTATTTCTTAATTATTTTTAAAGATTGAATGGTCCTAATCTTAAATTACACAAAAATAAAATTCCATTTTCATAATTCATAATTATTAAATGTTAATTATATAACTTTGGATACACAAAAAAAGGTCATAAGTCAAATGTTATGTTTGCGATTCATGTTATTTAATAAATTATAAAAATCTGTAAACTATTAGAAAATGTACTTTCAAATTAGATGACGAGAAAGTACGTAAGAACTCAATAGTGGAATGAATATGACATTTTGAAATTATACAATATGCACATAAATTACAAGTTAACAAAAAACTACATCTCTATCTAGAAATTGCATGTTTCATTATCACTGTCCCTCCAGTGACATACTCTTATTCCTTAAATAAGAAACGCTAATAAAATATAATTTCCATAAATCTAGTTCATGAAGAACTCAGTTGATACACAATTGACACTTTTAAATGTTATTTCAAATCTAAATAACTATAATTCATGTGTACAAAATTCAGTGGTTAATGTAAGAGTTGCTCTGGAAGCTTATTAAGTAGGTGATTTTACATGGCTCTCTCAGAATTCAGTTTGTAGGCATTTGAAAAGAAACAGCATTTTTAAAATGCTGGATGAGAAAACCTAAGAGATGGGTCTGAAGCTGTAGACAGGGGGCCAGATTATGGCCAGCCTAAATGTCAGATAGAAGAGTTTGGTATTGATCAGGAGGGAAGTCAATGAACAATGATGTTGTTGGTAAGGATTCAAAAAAAAAACTGGAACTGTGTTCGTGGGAATGTCAACTTGTGAAAAGACATGGGATATATTTTAGCATCAAACTAACTAGAGATTGACAACAGTATAAGGTAACACTCAAGAACAGTAATTATAGAAAATAAACTGTTCCACTGTTCATAAAAGGAATTCTAGAAACACTGGCTTCACTACTAAAATGTGTGACCTTGGACAAGTTATTTACCTCATAGTTTAAATGTTTTTATTTTTAAAATGAGACTGCTTACCTCCAATGGGTTGTTGTATATCTTGAAGTTAATACTTAATACTTAAATGATATCTGGCACACAGTATCAATGAACACTAGCTATTTTTATCAACATCATCATCATTATTCAATGTTTAGAAATAAAAGAATCCCCCAAAATCCAAGTCTCCAAGTTTTAGGTGACTGGGAGAGGATGGTGGTACTCTCAAGCACATAGTAAAATCTGAAGGAAAAACTGCTTTGTGGAAAAAAATAAATTCATTTTTGAAGGTGAATAAATATGCCTTAAAGGTCTGTGACTTTTCTGAACACTTCTCCAGCGTACTCAGCTTCCATCGACGTGTAAGTTTTCTGTGTGTATATCTTCTCAGTAAATACTGTGCTACTTCTCATATTTACTGACGTGCTGATACTAACAATGAGCTGGTTTCCTCAATTAGGCCATCAGTCTCCACCAATTGACTCACAAGCAGAAACCTTCTGAATTTTACATGTTTACTTCTGGGTAGGCATTTCCCTATAAGAATAGTTTTAAACACAGCTCTACCACTGACCAATTTCTGCCAATTCTTATCCAATGTCACTTCAACATATCCAGAGAAATTTTTTTTTTAAATTTGTCTTTATTGATTTCAGAGAGAGGAAGGGAGAGGGAAAGATAAAAACATCAATGATGAGAGAGTCATTGATCGGCTACCTCCTACACGTCCCCACTAGGGAGTGAGCCTGCAACCCAGGCATGTGCCCTGACCAGGAATCAAACCGCAATCTCCAAGATCCTAGGTCAATGCTCAACTGCTGAGCCACGCCAGCCGGGCCAGAGAATATTTTTAATGATGAAATATTAACCAGTCATGTCATCCTTTTTTAAGCTTTCCACACATGTCCTAAATTTTTTAATACTAGTATCCAATTATTACAGAGAATAATGTTTTAAATTAATTATGTTAAATATATTTGTTTGGAAGTAAATATTTAAAATTTTTAGATTCAATGCCCTAATACATACATTAAGACAAGGATATTGATGATTTCTGGAAAAAAATTTACTTTTAGTTCCTGAAAACAACTTTGAACAAAACTCAATAGTGAAGATTAACCACCCCTAAGTTATAGAACCTACATTTCCTTAAGATTAAGAATTACAAAAATAACTACGAAATACAACTTCAAAAAAAATCCTTTCCTTCTCTTAAATTTTTTACAATTGAAATTTTTATATTTATTTACTATAGAAAAGAAGTAGAAACACAGGAAAGTTATCTTTTAGAGGATAAACAATCAACAGTTAAACACAACTAACCTAATTAAGGGATACTTACAGTGCATGTTTTTGCCTTCCTTCTCTTACAGATTGAATATAGTATACTAAATTATCAAAGAAAAGCTTCATCATATTCAGTTCTTTTTCTGCCCACCTGGACCAATTGAGAGAAAAAATAATTTTAAAGCCATAAGGTAAAAGAATAAATCTATTACAGAATGGAAAATATATATCTATAAAATTTTCAAATACAAAATCTTTTGTCAAAACTTACGCCTTAATTTTTATTAATTTAGAATATCAATGTCATTTTTTTAACCTTAAAATACTCAATCCCTGTGAAGGGGATAAAATGTCTGGTATAGTGTTAATTATAAATGACTAACATGAATATTAAAAATAGTATGATACAGTCCATATAAGAATAAACTGTGTGCACTGGTCATTATTTAGCAGAATTTAGCAGGAGGCCTGGCATATAAAATACAAACAATATGAACTTACTAAACCAGAATTTTTTTTTACTGTCAATATGTAATCTGCTAATTATTTTTAACAATTTTTTTAAAATCAAAGAAATATTCAGGTATTAAGCTCCAAAGTAATCTAGAAATGCTGGGGGGGGGGGGGAATAGTGATAAATAAATACAATCAGAGATCCCAGCATCTTTAATTTCCACAATTAACCCATCTTACACAGTATTTACTAGCAATGTATCTGCTAAAATGTATAGATGTAAAAGGATTAAAATTCCCAAACTTCTAATGTGATTTACATCATGCTTTTGCTATAGCTCTTTTCAAAATAAGTTACTCATCTTGCCAATCATTTAATGAAGATCAAGTGGTAGAATCTAAGACTTAGGTTTTCTTTTCTTTTTTTTAAGACTTAGGTTTAAAACCAGTTCTAACACACTTGTTCCACAGCTTTGGGCAAGTAACCTGACCTCTTGAAGTGTTTGCTGCTTACCTGAACATTTACTAAGAGGAACAGGGACAATAACTTCCAATTTTAAAATATGGGCCATAAGAGTTTAAGAGATAATATGTGCCAAATGTTGAGTGCTGCTGCACATAAGATTCACAATAAGTGGTTTTTTGTTACTGATGCTAACTAACTATAGGGAGCTCAGTGTTCTTTTAAGTGAATCACTGGATAAGATTTCGGATACCAGTCTCATGTTAGAAACCTGTTATCTGTGATTAACTGAGCTTATTTACATTTAATTTCATGAACAAGCTCAAAAAGTTTCAACTCAATATATTTAGGTTCAGGTACTTGATAACTATATATTCAGTTTGCCTCTTCCACAAGAATGTTACCCTTTCTTCCTCAACATCAAACTCAACTAGCCACAATATGTCACCATCCTGCCCAAGTGAATCCCTTTCAAATTTTAGAATTTTGTAATTCAGCCATTTAAACACTATGGGAAGTGTCCATGAAATATGACTCATGCTATTCTTATACTTGAAGGATGCTAAATATTTTCCTCCATTCCTCTGTTTAGCATCTCAAGGACCTTCCCTGCATTCACAAATAGAATGATCACTAGAGTCATACTGCAATATTAACTGAAGAGACTAAGATGCTTTTAAAAAAATAATAGAGGTTCACATTAAATAGATCTCTTTTAAAAGAGCAATAAGTAAGCAAGAGCTATAACTCAGAACTTCATCTTATTTAGAACAATAATGTAGATGTCCAAGAATTTTTTAAAAGGTATTTTGAAAGCAAGGAAGTGCAAGAGCTCTTAGATGTGAGAAGATATTAGGTAAAAGCCATCCTACTTGATTTCAAACATGAATCCAACAGATCTAATTTTTCCTAAAATTTAAATGTTTCTAAAGTCTCTCCAAAAGTCTATTTTGAAATAAGTCACACATTCTTATAGATTAATGAAGTACTTGTGATAGCTAACTTTCTCTAGAATATTACCAAAAACTGGATCAATTTCACAAAGTACTATCCTTGAAAGAATTCTTTAACATTCATTAATAGGATGGGGTGGGTCAAGATTATCCCTAACATGATAAAATGTCTAGAACCAATTCCTAGTAACAGGAAAAATAAAAGACATCTGGAGTGTTTATTTTAGTGTGGATCTTCTTCAGTTCTTTGCTATGGCTAGATATACTAAAAATCTTCACCCTAAAATTAAGAGCATTAATTGTCACAGTATTTTCCTCAAACTACAAAGAATACAAAAGTCAGATTTTTCTACTGATGGGAAAATAATTTCCATGGGGATAAGTGGAAGAGAGAACACTCAAGAAACCTAAGAAAACATTTGAACCACATGAAAATAAAATTTTCCTGTTACAGAATAAAAGCCAGTAAGCAAATTATTCAAAACCCTGCTTCGATAACTACGATTTAAAAAAAAAGATCCTTAAAATGAATACACTTCTTTTATTTACTTACATTGTAATCCAATGTGTATCATAACTACTCCCAAACTGCTGAAAAGTACCAAACAGTTTTGGAAGAAGTCGAAGGGAAATCACAACCGATCTGAAACAACAAAAACAAATATTTATAGAATAAAATAATTTTAACTACTATCAGTAGTTCTGGCTTTTTACAGAAATTCAACTATTTAAAATCTTATATGCAAAAGAACTTAATGAACTTTACATATATATTTCTTACACAAACATTAAAAATTTTTCTTCTGAAATATAAATTTATTTTACCATTGGGGCAAGAAATCAAGTTTTAAAATTCCAACCCAAGACTTTTAAAGTAAAATACACTATAAATATCTGAGTATAAAAGCAAATGAAGGGCATTTAAAGGTAAATTTTTCTTCATGAAAGTACATATTCTTTAGTAAGTGATGGGGGCTCTGAGAATTTAATTAAGGAAAATAGGAAGCAGCAGCTAGAGGGGGGCTTCTCAAAGTTTAATGTGCACTTGATTCACCTGAGAGAATTTTGTTAAAATGCAAATTTTGATTCAGTAGGTCTAAGGTAGGTTCAGAAATTCTGCATTTATAACAACATCACCAGTGATAAACTGCTGGTTTGTGGATCACATTCTGAGGAGCAATAATGTAGAGAATATTTTTTTGAACTAAACAAACTACCACTTTCTCCCTAATTCTCATTTACTATGATCTGCATCTAAGCTGAGAATCACTTCATTAGGAGCCATGTTAATAATGAAAGCACATCACATACCTCAAGTATGAAGAAGCAAAAAAGGAATAGGGAAGTTCATACTCAAGTAGAACTGAGTATGCCTATCTTCTGGAAGAAAGGGGTACAGGGAAGATACTGGCATACAAATCCCAGAAGTTTTAGCAGGCAAGGAGGTTGCCTGCATGAGCCTCGAAAGGGCAACAAACTCTAATGAGATACTGAATTTCTTTCTTTTTTTTTTAAGTTCAGGAGCCAATATAGCTTCTTGAAAGAATTTTTGAAAAGAGAAAAGTTGGCACCCTGACCACAAGTCTGATGTACAAGTAAGTCCTCCAAAATGCCTACTCTTTGAGAAGAGTACCAGGGGTATAAAAATAACACGTTTGAGTGGGAGGGAAACAGTGGGGAATACTGAGTAGCACAAACTAGAGAGAAAGGCAAATTTACTTATGAATGAAACCCAAAGTACTTAAATTGGACTACAAAGCCCTGTTTGTAATATGTCCCTATTCTCCGATCAGTCTAACTTTATTTCCTTCCAATCTTTCTCTTTGATATCCCTTCAACACACACAATCACATTCCTGCTCAGGGCCTCTGCTATTGTCTCTATTTGGAAATGCTCTTTACCTAAGTATCTATCTGCAGGAATCCCTCTCACTTTATTCATGTTTCCTCAACTGTCATCAGAAAATATGCCCATGACATCTTTTTAAATAACACCCGTCCATTGCCCCAGGAACCTCTTTATTCCTCTTGATTCCTTCCCAATTTTTCATCATCATCTAAAGAACATTCCTTTATTTAATGTACCCATCATTGATATATGCTCAATGAGAGCAAAGACTCTTACTAAAATTCTCTGCACATGGTGCATAATGAATATATACTTAAATAATGAACCAGCAAAGAACTTAAAAGCAAGATTTTCAAGGAAGGAGATGACCAACTATTTATTTATTTTAATCTTCACCCAAGGATAAGTTTTTATTGATTTTTAGAGAGAGAGAAACATCGGTAAGTTGTCTACCATACATGCCCCAACCAGTGATCGAACCTAGGTATGCTCCCTAGCCGGGAATCAAACCCGCAACTTCTTTGGTGTATGAGACAACACTCCAACAGAGCCACATCCGGCCAGGGCTATGACCAACTTTTTAAGTGATATATAACTGTCAGGAAGAACCAGGACAAAAAACGAAACAAAACTTCTACTACACAATAAAAAAAAGCAGTATGCTAGTAGGACATTAGAGGATCAAACCCATATTGGTACAGGTTAAGGAGTACATAGTGAAGTAATGAGGACAGTAAGTGCCTGATATACAGTAAGTGCAATGTAAACATTCTCCAAATATTTAAAAATATTAACATTTTAAAGTATATTTTTAAAATATGACTGTCAAAAACTCTATCAGTTTCTTAAAGTCCCATGAGACTGCAATTCCATTTTAGGTAGTTGATGAAAACAAAAAATATACAGGTCTATGTAAATAAAAAAATTAAGTATAGTTTTAAATAAAATTTTTAATATTTTTCGGCAAGTTGCACAGTAAATGGGGTTTGGAAAAACAGACCATGGAGAATCAAGGGGAATTTCAGATTCTTTATCTAAAATCCTTTGTCAAAATTTCAGAAACATTTTTGGAGTTTTTCCTAAGAATTAATACATATAACACTAGAACAAATAGAGATATATATATAAATTTGACCTAAGGCAGTTATTTTCAATCTTTTTCACCTCATGGCACACATAAACTAATTACTAAAATTTTGGAGCACACCTAAAAAATATACTTTTTGCTGATCTGACCAAAAAAAAAAAGTATACTTTTGATTCATTCACACCAGAGGGCTATTGTTGTGCTGGCTGTTGTCATCTTTTTATTTAACAATCTAAGGGAAAAAAGGTCAGTATCCCTGACTAAATAGTTAGGTACTGGATGTTGTCAAAATTCTTAGCACACTAGTTGAAAAATCAGAGACCTGAGGCTTTACAGGAATAAAATCAATAAGCGAGATCACAAAGAAAAAAGATATAGAAAAAGTTCATCTAAAATCACAAAGGCATATTTCAAAATTGTTTGCCTAGTGTAATTTCAATAATGGTTTAAAATACAAAGACTAGAAAGATATACCATTTCTTATTTTCTTTAAGAAAAAACTATGGCAAGTCTTATAGTATGAAACAAATGTATATTTTCTGAAAATCTGACTGAATTCTCTCTTTTGCAGTCAATGGTGTTAAGAGTCTAGCCTGGCCGGGCATGGCTCAGTGGCTGAGCATCGACCTATGATCCAGGAGATTGAGGTTGGATTCCCGGTCAGGACACATGCCTGGGTTGCAGGCTTAATTCTGGAGGCAGCCAATCAATGACGACTCTCTCATCATCAATGTTTAACCTCTCCCTTCCTCTCTCTTTAAAATCAATAAAAATATATTTATAAATAAATAACTAAACATTAAATGACTAAAACATTTTTAAGTTTTTCCTAAGCGTCAGAAAAATTCCAAATTTTCTCCTTAAAAATTTTCCCAAGAATTCAGAAGCCACATATTTTAAGTGCTATACATTTAAGAATATTTTATAAGAAATGAGCAAATTCAAATTCAACATGATCTCAAAATACTGCAACATCTTATTTGAAATAAATTTAAAAGGAAAAATGATATAAAGTACATACTTATTATAGATTAAAAATTAATCACTTCCAAAATGGGGAAGATAATTTATTTGCCTGGTGACAGAAATTAGTACTTCCATGTTGAAGTTTTGATTGCTAAATGCTTACAAAACTCAATATAAAAAAGAACTGCTATATATTTCAAAAATTCTTCCAAGAGTGAAACTTTCAAATACCAAAATTCTAGGCAACAATAAGTTTAAGTCAAAAGGGTTCAATAATCCAGAGTAACAAGATACTAATTTTAGAGTCCAGAAAAATTCTATTACACTAAACTGCTATAGTTCTTTGCTTGGTTCTAAGAGTTTTTGTTGTAACCAGAAACTTATTACTAAGGCCAGTGATTTTCCACCTGTGTGCCAATGCACATTGGTGTGCCACAAGAATTTTTAAAACATGAAATACCTGATTATTTAGTCGGGGGCACTGACCTCTTTCACTTATTTATAAACAATATATTATTTATTAATCAATTATTATTATTATTTATTAATTATTGTTTTATGTCTTTTATCCATACAAACAACTATATATACACCAAGAGTTGACACAAAATCTTGTTTATAATATAGTCATCATGGGAGGGGGAAAAAACATAACAAAAAAAGTATATAGTACCACCCATTTCTTAATCATCTGAACTTTTATTAACATAAACAAGATTTCTGACACATGCAATCATTACTCAAGAAATCATTTGTACACAAATGCAAAAAAACTGAACACGGGTTCAAGTACCTACAGGGAATCATTGGCAAAAAACAGCACACTGAATAGGTTCCCAGAGTCTCAATTCAATTCTTAGAAGGCCACAGAATCTCAGGGGTGCCTAGGTACACATTCTACTATGTGTTTCTTTGTGTAACTTTAAACTTCCTGCATTGCTGAAATGTTATTATATGCCTTATAAACCAATCTACCTAGGGATAAATGTGCACAAGGCACATGTTGCATATCACAGAGAAAGATTATGCAGACATTTTTAAAAAAGTGTTTATAGCCGAGCCAGGGTGTGGCTCAGTGGTTGAGAGTCAACCCAAGAACCAAGAGGTCACTGGTTTGATTCCCAGTCAAGGAACATGCCCGGGCTGCAGGCTAGATTACTGGTGGAGCACCTGCAGGACGCAGTCAGTCAATGTTTCTACCTCTCTATCCCTCCCCCTTCCTCTCTAAAATTAATAAAAACATTTTTAAAAAGTGTTTACAATGGTCCCATATAAATGATAGAATTATGGGCAATTTATGGAAGACTTTAATTTTCTTTTTCAGATCTGCTTCCTGAGAAGTAAAGAGTCCAAATTATTGTTCAAAAAAGGCTACGTTCATTTTATAAAATAAGTTGGAATATGACCAGAGAAAAGCAAAAGGAAACAAAAAATGCTGACAGGTCTATAAACCATGGCAAGTGAGGAACTGGAAAGAAAATGAAAAGGCTAGCATAGAGAAAATAAAAATAAAACCTCCATAAGTATATAAAAAATTACCATCATCAAGAAGCAAACCTCTGCCCTAGCTGGTTTGGCTCACTGGTTAAAGTGTTGGCCCTCAGCCTGAAGGGTCTCAGTTCGATTCCGGTCAAGGGCACATACCTCGGTTACAGGCTCAACCCCCGGCCTCCATGCAGGAAGCAACCAATCAATGTCTCTCTCACATCAATGTCTCTCTCTCCCTTCCACTCTCTGAAAAGCAATGGAAAAAAATATCCTTGGGTGAGGATTAAAAAAAAAAAAAAAGTAAACCTCTATGATTTTTGTCAAATGTGAGGAAAATGGTAAACGAGTTAAGGTTACACTGCCCATTTGTTTAACATAAGGAAGAGTTTTCCTATTAATACTAGCATACTTGCCCAACTTTCTTTTCTCACTGTGATGGTAAACTAAGGGGGCTATGTTTGGAGAAAGAATTCTTGTATTTAGAATAGATTTCTCAACTCTGATGTCACTATTGACATTCAGGGCCAGATAATTCTTTGTTGTAAGGGGCTGTTCTCTGCATGGAGGGATATTTAGCAGCAACCCTGGCCTGTAATAACACTTCTAATCCTTCCTACTCATTAGTGTAACAATCAAAAGTATCTCCAGCCTCGCTGGGGTGGATCAATGGTTGAGCGTCAACCTATGAACCAGGAGGTCACAGTCTGATTTCCCGTCAGGGCACATGCCTGGGTTGTGCGCTCGATCCCAAGGGGGTGGGGGGGGGCATGATCAATGACCTACATCATCGATATTTCTCTCTTTCTCTCCCTCTGAAATCAATAAAAACTTTTTTTTTTTAAAGTATCTTCAGACAATAACATTGTCTGGCTGAGGGGAGTCACCTCCATTGAAAACCACTGGTTTGTTAGGAAACCCAGACTGGTGATAATTAAATTATTTTCAAACCTATTTTTTTCCATTTGCAATGATAACCTCAGTAAGTTCAGCTGATATACACTGTCTATGCTACATATATCATAGGCTGAAAAATGGCACTATGTTCTATGTATTGTCACATGACTAATGTCTTCTATAGTAAGACTAGCATGATATAGCAACCTTCTGTGGAGTAAAGTCTGAGGGCAAAATTAACTTCAACATAATAGTTATGTTTACTAGTTATTCAAAAAATCATTAAGTTAACCCTGGCCTGTGTGGTTCAGTTGACTGGGTGTTGTCCCTTGCACCAAAAGGTTACCAGTTTGATTCCACATCAGGACACAAGCCCGGATTGCGGGCTGGATTCCCCGGTGGAGGGCATGCAGGAGGAAGCAGATCTATGTTTCACTCTCACTTCCACATTTCTCTCCCCCCCTTTCTCTCTAAAAATCAATATTTTTAAAATCATTAAGTGATTAGGGTACAGTGATTGCCTCAAACAAGTGTGAAATGTTTCATCTTCAAGTAATTTGGGGTGGACAAAATCAAGCTTAATAAAAAATCCAGATTGACAATTTCCATTTTATACACAGATTTTCCTTTTGTCCCTTTTAAGTTTACTTATAAAAGAAATATATGCTCATGGTGGAAAAATGGAAAACGGAAAAGCTTAAAGAAGAAAAAATAACTCAATCCTACCAGAAAATAACCATTTTACAGTCCCACATATTGCTTGCAATCTATTTAACAGACTGATCTGTGAGTATATGCTCATGTTATTATATAATCTTTGAAAACAAGACCCTAAAAGGCTACATGATATTTCATCTTTCACAGTTGTTTTTCTTCTTGCAAGTATAGCACACATGCAAAAACATGTAAATCTAAGTGACAGTTCAAAATATTAGGAGGTAAACATACTTGTGCAACCACCACCAAGAAATAAATCATTACCAGCATACCAGAAATTTTCATTGCGCCCCTTCCAGTCACTAACAACATAAGAGTAACCATTATCCTGACTACTAAATATAATAGTTTTCCTGTTTTAAACATTATAAAATTAAAGAGATAGATCTGGCGTCTTTCACTCAACACTATGTTTGTGAGATTCATCCACACTATTCTGTGCAGCTGTAATTCATTAATTGCCATTGTTATACAAAATGTCACTCAACCGTCCAAATTTGATTTTCCTTCCTATTCTTTTTTGGCATCTGGATAGTTACACAAAGAATATTTAGTTATTTTGAATAGTGCTGCTATGAACATTCTTGAATAGTGTCTTTTGGTAACCACTTGGAGGAATTTCTTAGGGCACATACTTAGCAGTGGAATTAATTGCTGGGTCACAGGGAATGCAGATACACATATGAAGAATACAAAATTTATAAAACCACTTTAAAAAACTGGTGGTTTCCACAAAGACTTTTAAAAGAGAATTAGCATTTTTAAATTAACTAGTATAATACCTATGTAAATGACGAAATATCATTCAGCCATTAGTAGCATTCCTTTTAAATGAGGCAATTGACCCACTAAAAGAGGTCCATTAATAATTTCTCATACCTGCATGAACAAGCAATTTTCTATTGTGACTGTTCAAATGACAGCCCTTTAAAGACCAGAAGTAGAAAATATTGCACATACATGTCTAATTCAATTAGGAAAAAGAATTTTTTGAAGCACTTAAATATTCAGTAAAATTTGGCATTTATATCAGGCCTGGGGAGAGGTAAACTGAAAACATTGTATTAATATAAATAATATATTCAATCAATAATTGAATTTATTATGACAGAAAATAAAACATCACCATCAAAGCAGTATAAGACAAGGAAAAGCCTGAAATTATACAATAGAACAGAAATTTTAAAAAAATCAATAAACTTATGGTAATCATTTGAGCTCTGATAAGAAGGCTATAAATACACGGCAGAAGTCAAACTAGAGGAAAAACGCTAATCTAATTCTTTATACATTACAAAAGTAGAGACACAAATGATCCACTCAAATGAAAGAACAATGCCGTTATCAAAATGTTTCTATTTTGGCCTGGCCAAGCCTGGTTCAACGGTTGAGCACTGACCTAGAATCGAGGGGATCGAGGTCTGATTCCTGGTCAGGGCACATGCCCAGGTTGTGGGCTCGGTCCCCAGTCGGGGGTGTGCAGGAGGCAGCCAATCAACGACTCTGTCATCATTGACATTTCTCTCTCTCTCTCCCTCTTCCTTCCTCTCTCTGAAATCAATAAAGATATATATTTTTTAAAAGTTTCTATTTTGGCTTACATTTACTTCATTTACCTTATTTAGCTTCCTTTATATGTAATATGACACAGTCAAGAACATTAACTGCAATTTGAACACAAAGTAATCACCAGTATGTTCTCAGAGTCAAGAAGAAAGTACTACTATTATTATTCCTTTGTTTCTCTTGGTGGGGATCTATTCAAGATGCCAAAAGAAAGAAAAAAATCCTGAAAAAAAGCCAGACTGTGTGATAAAATATGAACCCTGAAAAAGAAGTCTTTGAACCTAATATGAAAACCACAATTACTAAAAAATAGGTTGATAATGGCACATTAAATGCTATGATTTCATCACACCAAGTCAATAATACACAAAATGAACTTTACTACATAAAAAATTTTTAAATTCCTATTTACCTGTTGTTTCCTAAATTTTCAAGGCAACCTTCAATGAATCTCATTCGAATCTGTCTATCCGTAAACCAACATACTAAGGAACAGAGAAGTTTCTCTGCTTCATTTATTAATCCTTCAGAAAGATTAACCTACAAAAAATACATAAAGTTACTGTTTATCCTGATTATATTTTGCTAAAATTTTGCAGTCTTTTGGTTCTATTAAATAACTTACTGCATCATCATCTTGGACTATATCCCACAACAAAGTGTTTCCTTTCTTGCAAACGTTATCCAAATTAATGTCTGTCACAGCATTACTGTTGAATTGATGTTTATGTACTGCAGGTCCTGAGGGGGCAAAATGTAACACACTATAGAGAAACACAGCTGACTAAAATTGTGATGTGAATTATAGCATTCATAAAGTTAACAAATCAAAAGTATAATAAATATCTTTTTTACATAGCAAAATAAAAACAATACAAGATTAGCATAACAGTTGCTTTATGAATGTCATAGTGTCTGAAGTTTGATAAGACTGAAGTAAAAAAAGTTTTTTCATAGTCTCGTCACTACTAAACATGATTATTTAATGTTTTTCACATGTCAAGAAAACTGTACATAAACACTTAAAACGCAAATTAAGCATAAAGAATATAACTTATGTGAAGTAATTCTATAACCAAGGGACAGTCTTCTAAATGACCTTCTGTATAGCTGTCTTTATATTCTTACATTAAAAATTTTTTTTAATTAGATTGGAGATAATTTACCCAAATTTCAAATTCAGATTCTACTATAATAATTTAGACTTTGAGTACCAGGCTGAATAAATTCTCACTAATTCTGTTATATTAAGCAAAAATCTTCTTTGCTTTTGTCTTTTTAACAACTTTACCATGAAATTTTCCTATTGGATTGTACATGTACATTGATTTCATTAAAATAAGAATTGTGTAGCTATGCCACAACACAGCTATAGAACACTTTCACCACCCTAGAAGTTTCTCATACGTAATTCCAGCTAATCCCTGATCTCATTTCCCAGCCCTAGTCTGTTTATCCATCCCCATATATTATTACTTTCTAGAAATTTCATGTAAATAGAATCATACAGTATGCATAGTGTTATGACTTTGTTCACTTGGCAACACTTTTATTGACGTTCATCCATTCTGAAGCATGTATCACTAGTGTGCTCCTTTACATTACAGAATAATATTTCATATGTGAAACTAGTGCATTTCGTTTACACATTCACCAGTTAATGAACACTTGGATAGTTTCCAGTTTGGGACTAATATGAGGAATGCTGCCTTAAACATCTGTGTAACAAGTCTTTTTTATGGATATGTTTTCCTTTCTCTTGGGTAAATGCTTAAGAATGGAGTTAATGGATCAAAAGGTAAATAAATGTACATTTAACAAAACAACTGCCCAACTCTTTTCTGACATGACTGTGCCATTTTACATTCCCACCAGCAGCATATTAAAGTACAAGTTCCTGCTCCACCACATCCTCCTCAACAATCTTTGGTCACTTTTTTTTTTTTAAGGGTCTATTCTGGACTCTTTATTCTGTTTCAATTTTTAAAACAATAAATTGCTTCCCAGTTATATAAATTCCATTTCTAAAAGTGCCTTGAGGAATAAATGCATACATATGTATTTAATAGTCATCCATTAGGTTAATATATTTTTAGATTTTTACAAAATAGGTATTTTCATTTATTTTTTTACATCACCATTTATCCCCTCTATATACTCTTCCAACTCCACCACCACCCTTCCCTCAACAATCACCACAATGTTGTCTGTGTCCATGAGTCCTTCTCTTTTTTTTTTTGTTCAATCCCTCCACCTCCCCAGCCTCCCCAAGAATTTTCAGCCTGCTATCTATGACTCTGTCTCTATTTTGCCTGTTAGGTCAGTTTGTTCATTAGATTCCATGTATGAATGAAATCACATGGTATTTGTCTTTTATTTTAGCCATTCTAATAGGTGTGCAATAGAATCTCGTTGTGGTTTTTATCTACATTTTTCTAATAACTAATGAAGTTGAGCTGCTTATTAGCTATTTATGTATCTTCTTTGGTGAAATAAATCATTCCCCACTTTTTAATTATGTTGTCTTACTACTGAGTTGTAAAACTTTTTATATTCTGGATACAAGCCCTTTATTAAGAAATATTTCTCCCACTCTGTGGCTTGACTTTTTGGCACTTTGTTTGTATTTACTTTTTAAAATTAATCTTATTAAAATATAATGTAAATACGTAAGATACAGAACATGTCTATCACCCCAAAAGGTTCCCTTGTGACCTTATACAATCAGTCCCCACCACCAAACCTAAGGTAATCACTGAGTACATTTCACCCATAATAAACCATAATTTCACCCATAATTAAATATTGTAGAAATAAATATAAATTATATACAGCATGTACTCTTCTAACTTCATTTGCTTAGGGTGTTTATTGATATTCATCCATTGTGTTGAACTATATCAATAGTTCTTTTCTTTTTATTGAGTAGTATTCCACTATGTGAATACACCATAATTTGTTTACCTACCAGTTAATTCCAGTTGAGGCTCTTATGAATGAAGCAGGTATGAACACTCATATATAAATATTTTGGTGAATATGTTTTCATTTCTCTTGGATAAATACCTAGAAGGAATTGCTAAGTCCTATGGTAAGTGCCTGTTCATATAACTTTATAAGAAACTGATAAAACAGTTCCCAAACTAGCTATACTGTTTTATACTCCCCGACAGCTAGTTACTGCTCTATAGCCTTAGCATCATTTGTCATCATTAGCCTTAATATTACCCATTCCAGCAGGTGTGTATAGTAGCACTCTGGTTTTAATTTGCATTTTCTAGATGACTAGCAATATTAAGAATCTTTTCATGTATTTATTGACCATTTCTATATCTTCTTTTATGTATTAAGTCTTCAAATCTTCTGATCATTTCCAAATTGAATTGTCTTAACGTGTTGGAGGAGTTCTTTATAGTATTAAATACACTGTATTGCAAGGTAGCTTTGGACAGCATTAATACACTTAATAATTTTGTTCAACTTCTAACTCCATATAATAAAAAATACATACAGTACTGAATAAAAGGAAAATGGAATAAGAATAGAAGAATGGTCAAAATTTAATAGTGTCAAAATCAAATGACCTCAATCTTAACCTACTCATTTCTCAACAACCACAATAACACAATAAAAAAAAAAAAGGTAAACTTACCTAGATTATGTACAAGTAACATTTTAAATAGATAAACGTTGTTGCCAAGATCCACAAGTTCTATCTCCAAGTTTAATCATGACCTTTTAGGATAAATCTAATTGACCAGGTTTACTTAGTTTGCAATGTACTGTCATCCCAAAACCAATTTCCTAGCCTAGCAAGTGTTGATGGTACCTAACCAAACAAGAGGTTGGATACAGACCTTAAAACTGACAACTCTAAAACTGTTCTCCTCTCTTAATGTTTCTCTTTCCTCCTTTTTCTTCCACTATTCTTTAACCCTCCCTAAACGCTTCTTCCAAATCTGGTCTGTCCTATTACTTTTTTTAGATTCATTTAGAGCACGGGTGGGGTACCTTCTTTCTCCAAGGGCCATTTGGATATTTATAACATCATTTGCGGGCCATATAAAATTATCAACTTAAAAATTAGCTGTGAAAAAAGCTCCTAGATATATTGAATTTTGAGTGTCCATCCCTCCCTGTAGTTGCCTTGGTAGGGCCAGACCAAATGATTTCGTGGGCAGTACAGGGCCCAAAGGTCAGACATTCCCCACTTGATTTAGAGTGGTTAGAAAGAACCATTATGGTTAAAGATTTTATCATCCCCAGTGAAAGAAACACCTTGCCCTTTAGCAGTCACCCCTTCCCTTATTTCCCCTCCAACCCTCCCTAGCAACAGGCTAGACATTTTATAGAAATGGAATCATACAATATGTGATCCTGTGTAATCTCCTACTTTTTGGTCCTGCTGAATATAAAATCTAATAAAGCTATGTATTTTATAAAATACAAAGCTATAATTTTTATACATATTTTTTATATTTCTTCTAGCTAAATATCTCTTGATGGAACTGCAGCCTTTATGTTCATGATGGAATATCAATTTCATTCACTTGGAAAGAAAACTACCATATGAAACCTACTTAGCAAAAATATTTAAGTATCATAATATTAACTGTGATTCATTTTAACAATGTAATATAAATTATTCCTATTTTAAAGAAAGTAAAATATTTTATTATAGAATCTTACCTTGACTAAGATGTTCATGGTAAATAGATGCTAAATTGGGAAGATGTTGTTGGAGATGAGATGTTAGCTCTGCATGTGAATTAATTTGAACTAGCTCCTCTTCACACCCAGATTCTTCACCATCAAAATCAGCCATATTTTTTTCTGATTTTGCACTGACCTGGGAGCTACTGCAACTGACATCATCTGCACTTAGCATATCATCAACCATATGCCTGTTAACAAAGAGAAGGGCACAAAATTACTAATTAGATATTTAAACACACTGTGTGAATAACAAAAAAATCTTTCTCAAAATATTTGGCACAAGTTATTCACATTCAAGAACAAAGCTACATTTGTTTTTTAATAAGATACTATGTTAAGAGCTTTACAAAAACTAAAAAGCCCACAATAGCAGAACTATATATTAATTTTACAATATGCCTACATGTTATCTGCCCACCAACACACTTCAAAGAGAATAATTTCAGAGAAGGTCAGTAAACTTACTTTTAGGTAATTATTTTATAAACACAATGTGAACCTTAAAATTTGTTTACATTTGCTCATAGAACTACAGAATCAAATGATAACTACCAGAAAAATATTTTAATTTAAGGCTGCAATCAAAATGTGGTTAATATTAACTGGGGCCCAGCTGGAGGGGCAGCTTTCTTCAAAACAGAAGTGCTGGCAGAGGCTGTTATTCCTTTGCTGAACCCCACCCTCACAGAGGCAGCAGGCTGGCGCCATTTCTGAGTCTCCATCAACCAGGATAACACTGTTCGTCCCACCTTGGTGATTCCCTGAGACCCCTGACCCACTCAACAGTAGGGCCCATTCAAACCGTTTCCAATAGCTTTCTATACAAATAGCCTCTCTTAGTTCATGCTTCGAACTTTCATCAAATCTCTCAAACAAGAAGCATCTGGACTTTGTGTACACCATACCTCTTGCTAAGTGGCCCCGTCTGGCACTAGAGGCAGCCAGCCTTGGTTTGCAGCTTGGCCTCCCCCAGACACATCCAAACCCAGCACAAGTAGTAGCCATCTGCAGATCACTCTAACTCATGCTGGGTGGCCCTGAGCAGGAAACATATTGTAGCCGCCTTTGCACCTCCTGGGAGGCCCCAGAGCCAGTGTACCTGATGGACAGCTTCTGCCTCACAGCAACACACAAGGGGCAGACTTGGCTGGCACCAAAGCCCCACTGAAGTTAAGTCCTTCTCCATGGGGTTGGCCCTTGCACAGCAGCTCCTCTGCTGCAATTGAAGCCAGTCCTTGCAGCCAACTGGCCTGGGGTAAATCCCTTCCAGTGATGCGATGATAGCAATCAAGGCTCAACTACAACAGGACAGGACACACAGCCCACATGGGGGCGCACCTGGAGCGTCCAGTTCAGGTGACAGGGGGAGGCTATGCCACTGGGCCCTACAGGGCACCTACTACGTAGGGCCACTCTACCAAGTCAGGGAGGCGTAGCAGCTTTACCTAATACATAGAAACAAACACAGATGGGGGAGGGGCTTGGGGGATGGCTGTAAAAGGTATAGGGATTCAGAAGTATAAATTGGTAGTTACAGAACAGTCACAGGGATATAAAGTATAGCACAGGGAATATAGTCAATAATAACTACATATAGTATCAAGGTGATCATTTCACAAGTTATATAAATGTCTAATTACGGGGCTGTACACCTGAAACTAATATAATATTGTACATTAACTGTAATTTTTTTTTTAATATATCTTTATTGATTTCAGAGAGAGAGAGGGAGAGAGAGACAGACAGAAACATCAGTGATGAGAGAGTTACTGATCGGCTGCAGCCCACAAATCGGGCTAGTGCCCTGACTGGGAATCGAACCCCGATCTCCTGGATCCTAGGTCAATGCTCAACCGCTGAGCCACACCCATCAGCTGGCCCAGCTGTAATCTGGCCCCAACTGTAATTTTTAAAAAAAATTTGTTTGAAGTGACTGGTCTAAACTGAGATGTGGTATAAGTATAAAATATACACAAAATACTGAAGACAGCACAAGAATAATCTTATTAATATTTTGTATACTGGTTACATGTGAAGATATTTTAGATATTATTGCTTTAAATAATATTTATAATTAATCTATTTTACCATTTTTTTAATCCTCACCCGAGGACATTTTTATTGATTTTACAGACAGAGGAATGGAGAGAGGTAGAGATGGGAGGGAGGGAGATTAATGTGCAAGACAAACATCGATCAGCTGCCTCCCATATGCACAAGACCAGGAATCAAATCTGCAAACTTACCTAGGTATGTGCCCTGACCAGGAATCGAACCTGCAACCTTTTTGGTGTACAGGATGATGTCAACTGAGCCACCCAGCCAGGATCATTCTGCTTTTTAAAATGCGCCCAACAGAAAATTAAAAATTATGTATTTCTGGCATGCATTTGTAGTTGACATTATATACCTACTGGACAACAGTGATCTAGAATAACTGTAAATAAATTTAAGACGTAATTACTTCCCTAAAGAAAATATAAGCTGGCCTGGCCGGGCGTGGCTCAGTGGTTGAGCGTCAACCTAGGATCCAGGCAATCGGGGTTTCGATTCCCGGTCAGGGCACATGCCCGGGTTGCAGGCTCGATCAATGACTCTCTCATCATTGATGTTTCTCTCTCTTTCTCTCTCTCTCTCCCTCTCCTTTCCTCTCTCTGAAATCAATAAAGATATATTAAAAAAAAAGAAGAAAAAAGAAAACATAAGCTGTTTTTTGGTTTTTTAAAGTAAACTTACCCATCATGGTGGTGATGGTGGTGGTGGTGATGGTGGTGATGCTGAGGACCAATGAACTGCCGACAATTAAATAATTCATTCCCAATAGTCTCCCCAAGAAAATCCCCAGTGCGTGTAATACAAGATTCCTGAGATGCTTGTGCTATGTGAGCAGTATTCATTTCCCCTGAAATATCATGTTCTGGGTCTTCAGAGTGTGAACATGCATCTAGCATTCGTATTCGATTATCTACTGATGGCAGTGACTCAGTGTTAAAAACCAGGTCTTTTCCTGTTCCATTGCTTGTCCCACTTCTTTCTGATGGACCTTGGGAATCCCCTAAGCAAATGCCTGCTTGACTTTCTAACTTTCTGTTCCGAAGATCTGTACCACAACTGCTTTTAGGAGGATTATGACCATGATCATCATCTTCATCTTCTTCTTTAAGGGCTTCAATATCTGCAATGTCTTCTGACTGTACCTCACTGCCAGGGCTCCCAGCTGACTGGCTTGCATGGCTAGAATTCACCTCATTGCTAGATCCATCACTATGCCCACTACTGCTACCAGGACCACTGCTTCCATCTTCACCACTGTTGGCAGTCTCGTCAGAACTTCCCTGCATGGATTCCTGTATTTAGAAACAAACAGATTTAAATAAATATTTACACTACTAAGAAAAAGTGACATCAACACAACACTGTACTTTTTAAAAGGCTGTCACAGTCTTGACTCATTCCTTTGAACAATACAAAATGGAATTAAAAACTCAAAGAAAGTAAAAGCACCTCAATAATACTACTTAAAAGAGATTAAGGCCCTGGCCAGTTTGGCTCAGTAGTTAGAGCATTGTCCCGTGGCCTGAAAGGCCCGGGGTTCAATTCTGGCCAAGAGCACGTACCTCGGATGCAAGCTCGATCCCCAGCCCTGGTCAGGGTGGGGAGGCAACTAATCGCTCTCTCTCTCTGAAAAGCAATGGAAAAAATATCCTCAGGTGAGGATTAAAAGAAAAGAGAGATTAGGCCTGAACATAGATCACATTTATATTCCCAGTTCAAGGGATAAACATGGCAGAAACCCAAAAATTACTGGGGAGGGGGGAGACTTTTTTCATACCTCTGTATCTGAAAGTCGCTGTTGCACATGTTTTGTTCTATTAATAAGTTGCTCATCCATTTCAATGTCACTGCCTCCACTTTGATGGGTATCACTGTTATCACTGCTTTGAGGACTAGCTGCAGGTGACCCTATATTAAATAGATTTTTTGTTTTACTTCTAATTTATATTAACATGGATCTATCAGAATGGCACAGTCCTTTGATTCTTTGATTTACCAAAGCTTCATGCTAATTAGACAAAAATATAATCTGTAAATGTTAACATTTGCCAAAAGAATATCCGCAATTTCAATCAAGTCAGGATTACTAATAGTTTAAACAAAAGGGTGAGCGAGCTGGGTAACTAGTTAAGGGTTTACATCCTCTGCTCAAAATGAACTTTATGACTAATACAAATATATAAAGTCAATTAACTACACGACCACCATCAATATAAAAGTATAAGTCATCTTGCCATGCACTTCTAAGACTCAACTTACAAGGTGATGGAGCTGCTCTTCTCAGCTCTTCTTCCTCTGAAGGAAAAGGAAAAAACAGGAGGGAAATATTCTAAATGACTGGGCTTCTTTGGGACAGCATATCAGTTGTTCTTATTACATAATCAATAAGATACAGGTAGGGAAATCTGCAATAATTGAAGTCCCCACCACCTGCAATAGTAGTTGTGAGTGCCTACACAGAAAAGCCTAAGAGAAGAGTAGTATATGATGTCAGGAGACAAAAATTAGGGTATAATGTTTTAGAAAGTCCTAGAAAGGTATATACATGTAAAAGCACATATAAAACACCTGAAGTGACAGCCATAGGACGAACTAACTCCAATTTATTCACCCTTTCACAAACACGCTAGTGGCCACCTCAAATTTATTCTGAAATTGGGGTTGAACTGAACTATAAAACAGAAACTACTTCAAATTTGAGTTACAAACTTTGCATAACTTACTTTAAAAAATACATTACACTTTACTAACCTTTCTTATTTCCAATGGGAAGATTAGTATTTAATAAAGATGCAAAAGAGCTCTGTTTAGATAGCTGAGCCTTAGCTGCTAGTGCATTATTCCATAATGCTTTAATTAACATCGATGCCAAGTATAGTGTCTTTAAAAAGAGAAAGAGGTAGAAATTAGAGGTTTTAGGCAACATTATAACAAATTTAATATCCTTTTGCCTAATTAAAATGCTAACAGTAGTAAACTACAAGTTAAATTATCTGAATCACAGATAAATTTTCACATTACTAAAAAAATAACTATCACTATGTTTTGTTTTTGAGTAAATTACCTGTTCTGTATGAACACTTGGCTCAAGAGCTGAGACCAGATTAAGAAGATGTCTAAGTGGTACTGGATCCAAATTCTTGATGAGTGAAGGAAATAAGTCATGTATATACCGACTACAATGTTTCAACTACAAAATAAAAGGTAGAGACAATAGTCAAAAACAATCACCTTACATAAATAAATAATATGGTAACAAAGAAGTTATGCAGTTTATATTTTTTTTAGTTTTAAAAACCAATGTGGTTGTTACACTAATACTTTTTAGTATGTTGGTATAATGCTAATTACCAAATATCATAAATGGCAGTACATAAAATTGTGAAAATAAAATTCCACATAAGCAGAACTTTATAAGCTTAATTTTCTAACTACAAGAGAAAAGCCCACAATGAATAGTTTCTGGAATCTAAGTATGAAGAAGATGCCAAATAAATTATTGTACATATCACGAGTGGGTGGAGGGGGAGAGAGTAACCAAAGAATTTATATGCATATATGCACAACCCAAGGACACGGACAATGGTGGGGAGAGGGACTGGGGAGGGGGATGGGACCGGGTGGAACGGGTCATTGGGGAGAAAAAGGGACATCTGGAATATTTTAAACAAAATTAAAATTTTAAAAAATAATAAAATAAAATGCTTTTGAGAAAGAGGAAAAAAACTAATAAATTAAAATGTAGGCAGTTACAATGAAAATAACTTAAAATTAAAAGAGAAATAATGTGTGTAATAGCACACAAAATAAAATACTTAGGAATGAATCTACCGTAGGTAAAAGATGTACACTGAAAACAACAAAACACTGCTGAAAGAAACTTAAGATTTCAATAAATAAGTGAAACATTCCATGTTCATAAATAGGAAAACTTAACACTGTTAAGACGTTAATACCACCCAAACCGATGTAGATTCAATATACTCCCTATCAAAATTCAAGAGCCTAGGAAGAAATGAAACAGCCAATCCTCAAATTCATATGGAATTGCCAGGAGTTCTAAAAAGCCAAAATAATCTTCCAAAAGACGACTTTGCAACTTACGATGAGAGTAATTAAAACAATATGCTTTTTAAGGACAGACAGGCAGGTGGAGTAAAATAGAAAATCCAGAAATAAACATTCACATGAATGGTCAACTCATTTTCAACAATGATGCCTGCCCGGCCAGGCGTGGCTCAGCGGTTGAGCATCGACCTAGGATCCAGGCAATTGGGGTTCGATTCCCGGTCAGGGCACATGCCCGGGTTGTGGGCTCGATCAATGAATGACTCTCTCATCATTGATGTTTCTATCTCTCTCTCTCCCTCTCCTTTCCTCTCTGAAATCAATAAAGATATATTTAAATTAAAAAAAATGATGCCAAGACCATTCAATGAGAAAAGGACAGTCTTTTCAACAAAAGGTGCTGAGAAAAATGAAGGTAGACTTTACCTTACACCATAAACAAAATTAACTCAAAAAGGACCAAAGACCTAAATCAGCAAATACATACAACTGTTCTAAGAAAATACTGGGGAAAATCTTCACAACATTCTATTTGGCAATGATGTTCATCAAGAAGACACCAAAATTATAGGGAACAAGAGAAAAAACAGATAAACTGAATTTCAAAATTAAGACTTTTTGCATGTAAGGATATGTTCAAGAAAGCAAAAGAAAACACAGATTTGGAGAAAATATATGCAAATTATTTAATAAGTGATTATTATCTAGAATATTTAAAATACTCCTAAAACCTAACAAAAAACCCAAACAACCCAATTCAAATGTGGACAAAGAATTTGAATAAACATTCTCCAAAAAAGATATACAAATGGCCAATGCACACATGAAAAGCTGTTTAATATCATTAGTCATTAGGAAATGAAAATAAATACAAATTAAAAGCACAATGAGATACCACTTCACAACTACTAGGATAGCAAAAAATTTTTTTTTTTTATAGGCAAAAATACAAGTGATGGCAAGGATGTGAATAAATTGGAATCCTCCTGTATTACTGTGGAAAAGTTTGGTGGTTTCTCAAAAGGTTAAACATCGACTCACCATATGAACCAGCAGTTCTACCCCTAGGTATATATACAGAAGAATTCACAGCAGAGACTCAAACACATATCTGTACACCCATGTTAACAGAAGCATTATTCACAATAAATAGCCAAAAGGTAGAAGCAACTCAAATGTCCAGTGATGGACAAATGGATAAACTAAATGTAGTATATACAGTGGAATATTTAGCTATGAAAAAGAAAAATTTTATATATGCTGTAACACGGATGGAAACACTGTGTTTAGTAAAATAAGCTAGACAAAGACAAATACTGTATGATTCATTTTAAATGAAGTACCTAGAATAGGTAAATTCAAACCGATATAATTTACAATAGAGGAAACCAAGGGCTATGGGGAGGGAGAAGAGGAGTCATTGTTTAATTCGTACAGTTTTTGTTGGGATGATGTTCAAGTTTTGAGTACTGCACAGGCAAATGTGAATGCACTTAATGCCACAAATCTGTATACACAAATGGTTAAAATGGTTAAGTTTTACATTATATATATTTGTACCACAACAAAGAATTTTAAAATAAACAAAATAAAAAATATATACTTTGTTAAAAGCCATCAACCAAAAACTCTACACAAGTTAAAAAATAAAAACTCTCATGGGATTAAGGAACACCCGAAAACTTACATGAGAAAAATTCTGCCAACAAAGAGGTAAATATGTATCTTCATAAAAAACTAAAACTAGCCCTGGCCAATGTGGCTCAGTTGGCTGGGTGTGGTTCTGTGCACCAAAAGGTTGCTGGTTCAATTCATGGACAGGGCACATGCCCAGGTGTAGGCTTGACCTTCGGTAGAGGGCATGCAGGGGGCATGCAAAAGGCAGCTGACTGATGCTTCACTCTCACGTCGATGTTTCTCTCTCTCCTTCTCCCCTCCCCTCTCTCTAAAAATCAATAAAAAGTCTTTTTAAGAACTAAAAGATGTTCCAAAAACAATGAAAATCACGTCTACTACAAAGTTCTGAGGGGAAATACGACTAGCTCTAGTGTCTTACATTCAGTCAAACTCTTAAAGTGCGAGATATCTTCAATGTGTAGAAACTCAGAATATAATATCCACAAATTTCTCTTCAGGGAAAACCAAGGGCTGTTCTGTGAAATCCACAAGAATACATACAATGAACTCTGATATGTGGAAATGTCATTTTTGGTGAGTCATATGCCTAAAGACAAAATTAGTACGAAAAAACTGAGGGAGTTATAGTGTAAAATTTAAACATTATATACACTTGACCCTTTAACAACATGGAGATTAGGGGTGCTGACATACCCCAGTGCAGTCGAAAATCCACATATAACTTTTGACACCCCAAAAACCTAACGAATAGCTCACTATTGACTGGAACCCTAGAGATAACAGAAACAGTCAACACATATTTTGTATGTTACATGTATTATATGCTGTATTCTTACAGTGAAGTAAACTAGAGAAAAAAGAAAACTCTAAGAAAAATACATTTACAGTACTGTTTGTTTATTGAGAAAAAAATCTATGTATAAGTGGACCCGCATTGTTCAAACTCATGTTGTTCAAGGGTCACTTGTAATTTGATAAAGTACAAATAACAATTAATAAAAACTGGGCCTGGCCGGGCGTGGCTCAGCGGCTGAGCATCAACCTAGGATCCAGGGGATCGCAATTTGATTCCCGGTCAGGGCACATGCCTGGGTTCCGGAAGGCAGCCGATCAGTGACTACACTCTCGCCATTGATGTTTCTATCTCTCTCCCCTCTGCCTTCCTCTCTCTGAAATCAATAAAGACATATTTAAAATGAATGAATGAATGAATAAATACTGGGAAGTAGAAAATGACAAGAGAAAAATGAGCCCTGGCTGGGTGGCTCAGTTGGTTGGAGCATCATCCTGTACACCAAAAGGTGGCAGGTTAGATTCCCAGTCAATATACCTAGGTTGCAGGTTCAATCACCCGTCAGGGTGAGTACAAGAGGCAACCAATTGATGTTACCCTTCTCCGTAAAAATTAAAAACAACATATCCTTGAGTGAGGATTAAAAAAAGAGAGAGAAATGATGAAAATTTCCTCATCTTCCACAGAAGAGAATCAATCATTAATGTATTTTAGAATTTTTTTTAAACCCACAAAGAAAATGAATCAATAATAGATGAGATTTCAAAAAATGTCTGAATGACTAAAACGGGAATACATTTTTTAAAAAGTTAATGATTTAATCCTTTACAGAAAAAGTCAAGGCAGACTTTGTGATTCTTGATGTTAATGAAGATGTCAAGCACAGCTGGGAGTGCCTCAGAGGTTGAGCGTCGACCTGGGATCCAGGCGATTGGGGTTCGATTCCCGGTCAGGGCACATGCCCGTGTTGCAGGCTCTATCAATGACTCTCTCATCATTGATGTTTCTATCTCTCTCTCTCCCTCTCCTTTCCTCTCTCTGAAATCAATAAAGGTATACTTAAAAAAAAAAAAAAATGTCACTCTCTAGAGAAAGTTGTGCCTGGCAATCTTCCCTTTTTCAAGTATGCCTACCCCAGTGACATTTCATCTCACATCTACCTTAATGAAATGCATAATTAACATATTAAAATGGGAATACATTTAAAAATCTACCGACAGAGAAAACTGTAGCTCAGAATACTTTGAGAGTAAGCTGCAACAGAAGAAAATTACTCTTTATTCAAAAACATGAACTTTTTAAATTTGTTAAAATGATAGTGATTTTAAATATACAATATTAAAGTCAAAAATGGAAAGTCAAAAATGTATTGAAAAATTACAACCAATCTAAAAATTAAGTATCAAGGCTCACAATAAACAATCAAAAATCGGAAAAGGTTTACATATGATAAAAACTATGCACATTATGTAGTGATCATCAAATATAATGAAAGAAAATATAATGGAAAAAATATGAGAAGTTGCTATTATAACAACAAAAATAAAATTAAAATTCCTACGAACAAACAACATCAAGGCTATATACAAAAACTTTGAAATACCGAATGACACAGAAAAAAACAAAACGGCGTATCATATTTTGTATAGGAAAATAGAATTTCAATTCCCCTCATATTAAAAACATTTTAAAGATCAAGTCTATCCTTTATATGAATATGCAAATGTGTTTCTTTTGTATATTTTACAATTATAACACATTACAATGATTTGTAACAGACATTACCTAATCTAGTATTTTTACATATTTAAAAGTAGTAATAAGCTGCAAAATTCAGGCTTCTTTGTTTCATAAATACCAATTCTGGAATAAAGTTACTGCATTCTGGTGGATATTTCATTTTAAGAGTTTAAGAATAATAGTTTAGATATTGTTTATTTAACATACTAAATTTTACACACAAATCCCATAAATTATTCAAAATTCATAGGCCATAAAAATATTCAACCACAAGTTTGAAACCACAAACTGGAAAGGATCAACAAAAGTCACCTTTAATCAAAGTAAAAGTCATAACTCATAACACAGACAAAAGTCTAATTTCATTACATAAAGATCTCCTATGAAAAGAGAACAAGTATAGCAACTAATAAATAGCAAAGACTTTATAAACAGATATTCCCAGAAAAGAACACAAAAACATCTGGCTCTTAAACACAAGATTTGGAACCTGATTCAAATGAAAGAAATTTAAAACAGCCAAGATACCACCTTTTACCAATCAGTTTACCAAACATCAAGAAGTTTCAGAACACAATGTATTGAGAGAATAAGGGAAAAGTGCCACCATCACATCATTAACTACAAGTAAACCACACATGCTTTATCTTAACAATTCTATTTATAAGTAGGAACTAATACTACATAATAATTGCATATGCGTGAAATGACTGTTAGAAGCTACTTATTGCATCATTGTGTAAAATAGAAAAGACTGAGGGGGAATAATGCTTATGAATAAGAATTGGTTAATTAAATCACAGTGCATGTATATAATGAAACACTATGGAGTCTTTAAAAAAAAGATAAGTGTCTGATGTATTGATACGGAATAATCACCAAGATAAATTAAGTGAAAAAAAGCCAAGTCCATTTAATACATGATATTTGTGGAAAAGAGGAAGAAAAGGGAAGAGAAATGTTTACAATTAACTATTTGTATATAAAATCCATGAGGCACCTGAAAGGATAAGAACTGCATGCTTGGGAGACAGGAGCAGAAGGAGGAAAATGTGTAACATATCCTTTTATATTTACTTTTTGGATTTTGAACCAAGTGGATATATGCCTATTCAAAAATTAAATTAAAAAAAACAGAGAAACAAGATGGCAGCATAGGTAACAGCTATACCTGCCGCCTCCCGCAGCCACATCAAAATTACAACTAAAATACAGAACTATCACTCAGAGCCTCCTGAAATCTGGCTGAATAGAAGCCCTACAACCAGGGAACTAAAGAAGCACCAAGACCGGTAGGAGGGGCTGAGATGCAGGCCGATTGGGGCTGAATCCTAGAGACGAGGCCGGGGGTCCACATCCGGTGGGACACTTTAAACCCAGGAGGGACATCTTGGGGTGGAGGTTTCCTGGGGCTCCAGGACCGGAAAGAGAAGTCCCCACAACTTGGGGCTGGGAAAACCAGCAGGGGCTGTGGCTGAGGGTGGCAGAGGCTGCAGGAGCGCCAGGCTTTCCTCTTAAAGGGCCCACGCACGGGCTCCGACGCGCTCCCTCTGAGCCCACCCACCAGGCAGCAGCTTGAAAGGAACCTGGGACACTGGGAGGAACTAACCTGCCTGAAATCGAGGTGAGAGCTGGAGGGGCAGCTTTCTCTCAGGCAGAAGAGCTGGCAGAGGCCATGGCTCCTTTGGCGAGTCGACCCGGTACACAGCCGGCAGGCAGGCGCCATATTTGAATCGCCAGCACCTGACTCACACCTCTGGCCCCGCCCCGTGATTCCCAGAGGCCCTGCCCCTCCCCACCTGCAGGCTCATCCAGGCCATTTCCAGGGGCTTTTCTGTGCAAGTGGCCTCTCAAGCCTCATGCTTAGGACTTTCCTAAAATCTCTCAAACAAGCAGCAGCTGCCCTCAGCGTGCCCCAAACGTCTTGATAAGTGGCCCCAGGCTTGGCACTAGTGGCAGCCTGCACCGGTTTATAGCTTGACCTCCTGGGCACTTCCAAGCCCAGCACAAGTAGCAGCCAACTACGGTTTGCTGTGTAGCTCATGCTGGGGGACCCTGGGCAAGGCACTGGCAGAGGCTGATTTTGCACCTCCCTGGAGGCCCCAGAGACAGTGCACCTGGTGGTCAGACTCGACCACACTGGATTAAAACCCTACCACATCCACAAGTCACACACTCAAGGGGCACACTTGGTGAACATCAAAGCTCCACTAAAGTAAATCCTGCTCCATAGGGGTGTCTCCAGCACAGCAGCTCTTTGGCTGTAGTTGCAGCTGGTCTTCACAGCCGATTGGTCTGGGGGTTAATTCCTCCCAGTGAAGCCAGCAGCAACCAAGGCTCAACTACAACAGGACAATGCACACGGCCCACACGGGAGCACCTAGAAGGCCCAGCTCAGGTGACTGGGGAGGCTGAGCCACTGGACCCTACAAGACACCTACAACACAAAGCCACTCTACAAATTCCAGAAGACATAGCAGGTCTACCTAATACATAGAAACAAACACCTGAAAGCAGCCAAAATGTGGAGGCAAAGAAACATGTCACAAAGGAAAGAACAGAAGAAATCTCTAGAAGAGGAACTAAATGAAATAGATCCAAGCAAGCTAACAGATACAGAGTTCAGAATTTTGTTTATAAGGATGTTTAAGCAGACTGTTAGGGAAATAACTGAGAAAATCGATAACATAATAAAGAACCAATTTGAAATGAAGGCTACACAAACTGAAATGAAGAATAACTTACAGGGAATCAACAGTAGAGTAGAGGACACTGAGAATCAAATCAGCAATTTGGAACATGAGGAAACAAAAAACACCCAACCAGAAGAGCAAAAAGAAAAAGGAATCCAGAAATATAAAGATAGTATAAGGAGCCTCTGGGACAACTTCAAGAGGCCCAACATTCGTATTATTGGGGTGCCAGGAGAAGAAAAAACAGAGCAAGAAATTGAAAACCTATTTGAAAAAATAATTACAGAAAACTTCCCCTACCTGGGGAAAGAAATAGATTTACAAGTCCAGGAAGCACAGAGGGTCCCAAACAAGAGGAACCCAAAGAGGCCCACAGCAAGGCACATCATAATTAAAATGCCAAAGGTTAAACACAAAGAGAGAATCTTAAAAGCAGCAAGAGAAAAGCAGAGCAGTTAGTTACCTACAAGGGAGCACCCACACACTCTCAGCTGATTTTTTTTTTTTTTTAATATATCTTCATTGATCTCAGAGAGAGGAAAGGAGAGGGAGAGCGAGAAACATCAATGATGAGAGAGTCATCGATCAAGCCCACAACCGGGGCATGTGCCCTGACCAGGAATCGAACCCCGATCGTCTGGAACCCAGGTCGACGCTCAACCACTGAGCCACGCCCGGCTGGGCTCTCAGCTGATTTCTTAACAGAAACATTGCAGGCCTGAAGGCAGTGGCAAGAAATATTCAAAGTGATGAAAAGCAAGAACCTACAACCAAGATTATTCTTCCCAGCAAAGCTATCATTTAGAATTGAACGTCAGATAAAGAGCTTTACAGATAAGAAGCTAAAGGAGTTCATCACCACCAGACCAGCACTACAGGAAAAGTTGAAGGGTCTTCTTTAAGAAGAAGCTAATGAACAAAAGAATCTGACAAACTAAACAGGTCCAGAGACATTGACACATGCAACAGTCAGTCATATCTCAGAGGAAAGAGGGAAGGGGGGTGGAGAGTAGGAAGAGATTAACCAAAGAAGTTATATGCATATAAGCATAACCCATGGACACAGTCAATAATGGGGTGAAGGCCTGGGGAGGGGGTGAGAGTGATGTGGAAGAGTTCAATTGGGGGGGTGAGAATGGGACACCTATAATACTCTCAACAATAAAATTTTAAAAAAAGAAGAAAAAGAAAACAAAAGAAAAGAAACATACCAACACAATGTTCAGGATAGAAGGGGTTCAGTATATAAATGCAAATAATAGGAAAATGTTTCTTAATAAGCCAAGATAATTTTTGTCGAGAACTTCCAATTACCCAACTCATTTCCTTTAGCTTTACTGGTAATAGGATAAGACACAGACTCTAGAAGTCAGACTTCATAGGTTCCATTCCCAACTTTTCCCATGTCTCAGTTTCTTAGCTATAAAATGGGATATCAGAACCTACTTCATAAGGGAGGAAGGCACTTAGAACATATAATGAGGAAGCACTCAATAAATGTGAGCTGTTAATATTACCTGTGCTGCAGCCCAAATGCAATCAATATGCTGAGTA
The DNA here is from genome assembly GCF_054644295.1 of Miniopterus natalensis. NCBI lineage: Eukaryota > Metazoa > Chordata > Mammalia > Chiroptera > Miniopteridae > Miniopterus > Miniopterus natalensis. Next base: position 32,932,341 of record NC_142093.1, read on the forward strand.
CTCAGTCGCCCTTCAGCTGCCAAAAAATTCAAAATCACTTGGCACTGTTTGATAATCTGGAAAAGAAAAACTTACTATAGTTACTTTTTTAAAATATTCTTCTGTCTTAATAGAGCAAAGTAGTCATATAATCATACACAAACCTCAATATGTAAATTTGGTCCAAATATATGCTCTACTACATTGTTGCTTATAAGCCAGTCTGCAAGTTCTTTTGCAATGGACCTAAAATCAAATAATAAAAATAGTTAATATATTAAAAAAATATTAGCATCACTTACCCATGTCTAAAAGGCAGACACAATTGAAAACCTAAATTTGTTCGCAAATTATAAAAAGTGATTATACACAATTAGCTGTTTAGATTACTACACAAAGAACAACAAGTAAAATATAAGAAATGGTAATATTACCTAACTTGACAAATAAAAAATTCCTGGAAAGTTAGAGTAACACCACCAGGTACACAGGTGAGAACAGCAAGTGTAACACCTAAATAAGCAATGTATGTTCCTACTCAAGGACTTTCCCTTCCTACTTTTTAATTCCCATAGTAGGCACTAAAGTGTTCAGTGAAGCTTTCCCAATATGATCTCTATGGCAATCTAAAGCATATTACCAAAAGGATGAAAAAAAATTAACTCCAAGTCAAAATGCAAGTCTCCTGCCTGATACTAATCAAGATTCCACTAATGTGGTCCAAAGATATCAACTGATCGCTCAGAACAACTTAGTTACGTTTACCAACATAACTCATCCTTCATTTAAAAAAAATAACCTTATTTTAGAACAATTTTACTCTGCATTTTTTAAAAACTTGTTTTGTTGAAAGTATTACAGATGTCCCTCCCCTCCCAATAACCCCCTCCCCCCTGCTCCCAACCCTACCCCAGTCATTCACTGCACTACTGTCTGTGTCCATGGTTATGCATACATGCATATAAATTCTTTGGTTAATCTCTTCCCACACCCCCTGAGATTCCTCAGACTGTTCCATGTTCCCGTGTCTCTGGATCTATTTTGTTTGTCAATCTGTTTTGTTTATTAGATTCCACATATAAGCAAGATCATGGCGTACTTGTCTTTCTCTGACTGGCTTATTCTGCTTAGCGTAATACTCTCCAGGTCCATCCATGTTATCTCAAGGGGTAAGAGATCCTTCTTTTTTACAGCTGCATAGTACTCCATTGTATAAATATACCACATATTTTTTATCTACTCATCTACTGATGGGCACTTGGGCTGTTTCCAGATCTTAGCTTTTGTATATAGCACTGCTATGAACATAGGGGTACATATATTCTTTCTGATTACCCTTCATTTTTTAAGATCTAAAAGCTATTCTCTTTTAGAGTAATAACTCACTCACTGGTATACAAATTAAACTATTATGTTAGTTCTACCTATAAGGTAGTATGGGTTTATCAGTTGTCTTTTACAACTTTGAGATATACATGACATCTAATAAACTAAACATATAGGGTGGGGCAAACGTAGGTTTACAGTTGTATGTGAAACAGTTTATTAATTATTGTGCTATTTTCCATACAACTGTAAACCTATTTGCCCCACCCTATATTTGAAATTTGATGAGTTAAAGCTTAAGTATACATCTATGAATCTATCACCAGCATCAAGATGACAAACGCATCAACCTAAAAAGTTTCTCTACGCCCCTTTGTAATCCATCCCCTTTCCAGCCCTCACAACCTCATTCCCCAACTAGTGGCCTACGTTGTATTATTATAGATTAGTTTTCATTTTCTAGAATTTTATATTTTAAAGTGATACAGTATGCACTCTTTTTTAAATCTGGCTTCTTTCACTCAACATAAGATTTATCCATTAGTTGTATTTATCAATGGCTGTTGGTTCCTTCTAGGTTTAGGCAATTATGAACAAGGCTGATATAAATATCTGTAAGTTTTTATGTGGACATTAAGTTTTCCACTCCTTTGGGTAAATACCAGAGAGCATGACTGCTGGATCATGAGCTAAGAGGATGTTGAATTTTGTATGAAACTGCCCAACTGTCTTCCAAAATAGCTGTGCTTTCCTGCATTCCTACCAGCAATGAATGAGACTTCCTGTTGCTACACATCCTTGTCTGCATATGGTGTTTTAAGTATTCTGAATTTTGACTATTCTAATAGTTGAGTAATGGAATCTCACTGTTATTTTAATTTGCATTTCACTGATGAAAGAGGATGTGGAACATCTTTTTCATGTGCTTATGTGCCATCTATATATCCTCTTTGACAAGGTGTCTGTTAAAGTCTTTGGCATATTTCTAATCAGGTTTTTTCTTATTCCTGACTTTTGGGTTCTCTGTATATTTTGGATAACAGTCCTTTATCAGATGTGTCTTTTGCAAGTATTTTCCCCCTGTATGTGGGCTTGTCTTCTTAGGCTCTTGACATTGTCTTTAGCAAAACAGAAGTTTTTAATTTTGATGGTGTTCAGCTTACCAATTCTTTCTTTCACAAATCATGGTATTGTATTCAAAAGGTCATCACCACACCCACGGCCATCTAGGTTTTCTCCTATATGATCTTCTAGGAGTTTCACAGTTTTGCATTTTAAGTTTAGATGTGTAATCCATTTGCATTAATTTTTGTTAAGGGTGTAAGGTCTATGTCTAGATTCTTTTTGTTTTTACAAGTGTTTCTCCAATTGCTTCAACACCACTTGTTGAAAAGACTATCCTTGCTCCACTGTACTGCCTTTGTTTGTCAAAACATCAGTGGATGGACTATATTTATATAGGTCTATTTCTGACCTCTCTATCCTTTCTATGGATCCTTTTTTTTTTTTTTAAACCAAAACCACACTGTCTTGATTGCTGTAGCTTTATATTAAGTCTTGAAGTACAGAGCCTCCAACTTTATACTTTGCTTTTCAATACTGTATTGGTTATTCTGGGTGTTTTGTCTCTCCATCTAAACGTTAAAATCAGTTTATCAATGTCCTCAAAATAACTTGCTGGCACTGAGATTACACTGAATTTGTACAGATCAAGATGGGAAGAACTGATTTCTTTAGAATTCTGAGTCTTCCTATCCCACTGATATGAAGTATCTTTCCATTTATTTAGTTCTTTGGTATCTTTCATCAGAGTTTTGGTATCTTTCAAAGATTTTTATTCCTTCCTTCTCATCTGTATACCTTTCATTTCCCTTTTTTGCCTTACTGCATTAGGTAGGATATTCCAGCAAAATGGAGAAAAGCAGTGGTGAGAGGGACATCCTCTCCTTGTTCCTAATCTTAGTGGAAAAGCTTTGAGCTTATCACCATTACATATGATGTTAGCTGGTTCCTAATCTTAGTGGAAAAGCTTTGAGCTTATCACCATTACATATGATGTTAGCTGTAGGTTTATTGTAAATGTTCTTTACCAAGTTGAGGAAGTTCCCTTCTATTTCCAGTTTACTAAGAGTTTTTATCACAAATGAGTGATTATGTCAAATGCTTTTTCTAAATCTCTCCGTATGACCATGGATTTTTCTTCTTTATTGATATGATGGATTATATTAATTAATTTTGAGATGTTGAACCAGCCCTGCATACCTGAGGATCTCACTTGGTCATGGCGAATAATTCTTTTTTTATACATTTTTAGATTTGATTTGCTAATATTTTGTGAAAAAGTCTTTATTTAAAAAAAAGAAGAAGAAAAAAGACCTAGCCTGGACTTGTGGGATTACTGCACTGATGATTCCAGGTATTCTGTTGTTGTTGCAGGGAGTGGGGGGAAAGGGATGGGGATTGCCTACATTCTATTAGGCAGTGTTGTGGGGGTAGAGGTATGTATGTGGTTGGAGTGGGTGGGGTGGGCACTGAGTGGTCAAAGAGGAAATCCAGAACTGTAGTTTTACACATATTTGATATAGTCTATATAATGTCCTGATGATATGAAATAGCACTTCTAGTACAACCCAGAATTTATAAATATACAACCAATTCTGGACAACACATTTTAAGGGGATCACTGACAAAAAATGTTGCCAGAGCTAAATGACTGATCTGGCAATAAATCTAAAAACCATAGCATATGAAGAATAATTGAAGAAATAAGAAAGCTTCAGCCTGGAGGAAAAAAAGAGAAGGAGACAGCCTCCCCCTGGCTGGTGTGGCTGTTGGTTGAGTAACATCTTGGGTGACAACCTGTATACCAAAAAGTCGCCAGTTTGATTCCCAGTCAAGGAACATACCCAGGTTGTGGGTTCCATCCCCAGGTGGGGTATATATAGGAAGCTACTGACTGATGTTTCTCTCTCTCCCCCCTTTCCTCTCTCTCTCAAATCAATTTTTAAAAAAGAAAAAAGAAAAGAAACATAGTCTCTGATTTTCAAATTCACAAAGGGCTGGATTCAACTGAGATTAGCTCCATAGGACAGAACTAAGATTAATGCACAAAAGTTACAGTAAAGCAAATATATGACACATTCATGTAACTATGAGTTTTCTAACACCTTAACTTTGTAACTGTTCAAAGAAAACATACTACCACCTAAGATTTAAAAACTGATTTCTACGATGAAAGAACTTAATAAATATTGAAATAAATATTAAGAACCTGAAAAGCTCTAAGCTATAAAAACTTTTTTTCATACATGAGCATCATTAACCTGGTTTTCCTCCACAAAATGTATTGAATGAGGTCTTTTCTTTTTCTGCATTAAGTGTGCTTTCTGAAAACTATCAGTACCATATTCTTTACTACTAAATTCTCCTATATAAATAACATCCTTTTACATTTTGTGCAAATAACACCATTTGATATATGCTTTTAAAAAATGTGAAGAAATGTTTCAAAATATTGTTCTGAAATCTTACTAAGACTACACAAATGAAGCCAAAAAGCAGAGAATTTCTAGTAAACACTTCAAATTTAATAGTCACAATTATATTTACTATGTAAACAGCTACACATTAAAGTGGTATTATTTATGTATAAGTAATGCTCCTACTTACGTTTCTGTGTCTGATACCAATGATTCATTATTGCACACATCATTGAAGGTGTGAAGTTGATTCTATAATTAGAAAAGTTTTCCAACATTATTCTTATATATATTAGCAACTGTCAAGAAACAGTTTGATATTTGTAGATCATAACCAATAACCAGAACAAAATTATAAAATTTAAATACATAATCACACACTTCCCATTTAGTTTGGCTATTTCCTTTATCATATTAAAACATTAAATAAATTCATTCCACAACTATTACTTATGCTTTATTCCACTACGCAGCCTACAGAAAAAAAGAGAAAAATACAAAAATCTAACGCAAGGCAGTAGTATGTCACTACATAGAATTTTGGAAAGGCCCGCTAAATAAACACATTTAAGATTTAATCTGGGAAAATGTCAACAAGTATCTTCTATATTTACAAGTCCAATACATCGGTAAAATCCAACTACTTCAGAAAAACTACACTACAAAAACAAGCAGAAAATCCAATAGAGACCTTGGTAAACCACAGAAAGCATATCCATTCTAAAGAATGCAGCTAACTACTTTAGCTCTAGCAAATTGTTGTTAATGTAATACAGACTCTAGGATATCAAGTTTTCCTCCCTATACCACCCCACTCCACCCCACAAGTGAGGTCAGTAATACAGATTTCTCCCTATTTAAAACAGTATTTGCTATTGTGCAAACCAAACAAAATGTTTTTGTTAGTCAAATTTGGCCAATCCCTAAATAATGAATTAACTACTTATAATCTCTAAGTCTTTTTCTCTCTGCAAACGTAAAAAGTGAAGTGTTAAAAAAATAGTGAAAGAGTTGGACCCTGAAATCAAAAAGACCTAAGGTATAAGTCCTTCTAAATCTAAGCCTTAGTCTCCTCATATTTAAAATAGGAATACAGAAATTATTTGTAAGGACCATATACAAAGTAATGCATGTAAAATACTTAGTATGATGCCTCACATGAGGTAAGTGCTCCATAAACAGTAGGTATTATTATGGTGATGATGATGGTCTGAAATGTAAATAAAAAATGAAACAAAAATGAAGTATAGCTTACCGTTATTTGACTTAGTCCAGCCAACCTCATTGTCAAAGTAGGTGACATAAAGTATTTAAATGCAAGATCTAGGCTTTCTTTATCAAAGCATAATGTTGTGTCCAATGGTTCCTTCACTGTGCTCCACATTAAGTCAGCCATGTTGCGAGCCGCACTCTGTCTTAACTCCTGATCAGAGAGCTTGCATAAATACCTGAAATGTTTCAGAAATAAAACATACAAAACTTGCAAAATATTTCTTTGCTCCATATCTTCAAAAATCAAAATGTTTAGTACAGTAGAACCTGGAATCCTGGGATTAACATTCCCAATTTAAACTATTTGGCCCAGCCGGTGAGCTCAGTGGTTGAGCATCAACCCAAGAACCAGGAAGTCAGGGTTCGATTCCTACCCAGGTCATGTTCCCAGGTTGCAGGCTCAATCCCCAGTATGGGGCGTGCAGGAGGAAGCCAATCAATGATTCATCACTGATGTTTCTCTCTCCCTCTCCATTCCTCTCTCTGAAACCAATAAAAATATTTTTAAATAAAAATAAAAATATAATAAAAAATAAATTTTAAATTTCACTATTTTGATGGGAATTACATTAAATCTGTAATTACTTTGGGTAATATGGACATTTTAACTATGTTGATTCTTCCAATCGATGAACACTGAATATCTTTCCATTTCATTGTGTCTTTTTCAATCTCTTTTTAAAATGTTTTGTAGTTTTCAGTACATAGGTCTTTCAAATCCTTAGTTGTTTATTCCTAGGTATTTTATTCTTTTTGTTGCAATTGCAAAAAGAGTTGGTGGGGTTTTTTTTTCATTTCTTTTTCTGAAATGTCATTGTTAATAGAACTCCAGTGGATTTTTATACACTGATTTTGTATCCTGCAACTTTATTGTATCCATTTATTGGTTCTAATAGTTTTTTGGTGGTCTTTAGGATTTTCTATAAAAAAAAAAAAAAATCATCATGTCGCCTAGCCAGTGATTGAGCATCAACCTATGATCCAGGAGGTCACAGTTCAATTCCCAGTCAGGGCACATGCCCAGGTTGTAAGTTCAATCCCCTGCAGGGGGCATGCAGGAGGCAGCCAATCAATGACTCATCACTGAAGTTTCTATCTCTCCCTCTTCCTTCCTCTCTCTGAAATCAATAAAGACATATTTTTTTTAAAAAAATCATGTCATCTGCAAAAATTAACACTTCTACTTCTTCATTACCAATTTGGATGCCTTTTATTTCTTTCTCTTGCCTGACTGCTCTGGCTAGGACTTCCAGTACTATGCTGAATAAAAGTGTTGAGAGTGGACATCTGTTTCGTTCAAAGTGATCTTTTTAAAAGCCAGCCTGTCTCATCTGCTTTAAAACCCTTCAAGAGATTCCCATTGCTAAAATTAAATCCAAACTCCTTACAATGGCTTGAAGGTCCCTCAATAATTTGACCCTGCTTATCCAACCTCAAATCATAATTTTGCTCCCTTATTCACTATGCTCTACACAAGTCTGCTTCTAGTTTCTTTAATGTCATATTCTTTCCAATTTCAAAGCCTACACCTTTACGTTCCTCCTACCTGAAATATGCTAATTATCATCTGATTAGCTGATTCATGTTCTTCAGATGTCACTTTTAAGATAGGCTTCATGCCTGGTGTGGTTCAGTGGTTAGAGCGTCTGCCGGGCAACCAAAGGGTTGTGGGTTCAATTCCCGGTCAAGGGCATGTACCTGGCTTGCAGGTTTGAACCCCAGACCCGGTCAGGGTGCGTGTAGGAGGCAATCAATCTATATCACTTCGATTGATATCTCTCTCCCCCCCTTCTCCTCCTCTGCTCCCTTTCTCCCTTCCACTCTCTCTAAAATAATCAATGGGAAAAGATCCTTGGGTGAGGCTTAACACACACAAAAAAAAAGAAAAGGCCTCATATTCTCTCTCCGTCATGTTACCTTACTAGCATAACATTCATCACTGCCTGTTTCTTTTCCTGACACTTTGTAGGACAACTCAAACAGTAATGAAAAATTAGTAAGCACTCAAATATTTGCAAATGAGAAATAGTATAAAGAACTTACAATTACTACCAAAAAATACAATCTTTGAACAGTTCATTCTCTAACTCTAATCAATACAATTCTTCTCTATCCTCTTCATAGGTTTCCTTCCTAGGCTGAGACTTACAAAACTCAACTGTCACCTTCTCCACGAGGCTTTCTCTATTCCCATATTTAAAATTGTGACCCACCCTCTAGAACTTTCAATTCACCTTTACTGCTATTTTTCTCTGTAATACTAATCACTGGCTGATGAACTATGTCATTTACTTATTCATTTTGTACAAAGTTGCACAAAAGGAGAAATATTTTCTTCTGTTATATCAGGGTGCTTAGAACACTATACTTAGTATATATTCATTGACTGAATATAGTGGAATACCACGTAACCATTGGTAATCTCTTTAATTCTTTTTATATACTCATGTAATAAAAAAAGGTCGACAAAAATGGTTTAAAAGCAAACATTAAATATAGACCAACATATGCATAAAAAATACTATACACCAAACTGTGAATTAAAATTTTCTCTAGAGAATGTGAAAACAAGGGACTGTAAAACAATATAATTATAAACATACCTGATAACATAGGTCCTAAAAGGGATAATGTGCTGCATGACAGCAGGAATATGTAGCCATATTCTAATCTATAAAGAAACATGAAGATGACATTAATGCATAATGAATATGTGAATACATGTCTTTCACTTTAATTAAAAACAAGATCTATTAGTATTTTGCTGCCTCTAAAATTACACACATTTTCTTTATTTTGGAAAGGATAAACTAAGAAATAAAATTATGCACATATCAAGTAATTAATTTAACCTATGTACATTTTATATATATGTGCACACACATAAAATCAATCTGAAGAATACTGGCTTCTTGCTGAAAATGGAGAACCACCTATCCAAGTAATATGGTAACAACCCAAATACTACAGCACTAAACTAGTTTTTGAATAAGCCATCTTAGTTTTTAATAAACCATTTCATCATTCTTTCTAAGAAATAAAAAAATTAAATTAAAAAATAAAAAATATCAAATTACCTCTGATTTCTAATTACTTCAATATCCATTTAAAACAAGTATGTTTTAACTCTGGCCGGTGTGGCTCAGTTGTTTGGAACACTGTCCCACACACCAAAGGTGGCGGGTTTGATTCCTGGTCAGGACACATACCCAGGTTGCGGGTATGACCCCCAGTGGGGCACCTGCGGGAGGCAACCGATGGCTGTTTCTCCCTTACATCGATGTTTCTCTCTCTCTCTCTATGATCAATAATAAAAAAGATATATATATTTTATAGAGTCGCACATTGATTTCACTATCAACAACTACTTATGAATTAAGCTCTTACTGTAAATGCTCCAACCTAAGTTATAAAATGTTTCCTTTTTTGTGCACAATATTCTAACCCATTTCTAAATCTAATATGCTTACATTATAGTAGTTTTATTCTCATAGATAGTGTTTTCAACCTGTCAGAAACCAAGAAATTTGGGGAATAAAAACAGTCTTGATACAAATAATGTATTTTAAATATGGAACCCTGGAGGTCCAGATACTCAATAAATTTACGTAAAGCCAGTGCCCTGTCCAGTATACTACTTCATTACAAAGAGAATATCATTGTTAACAATGTAACAAAGTATTTTAAGTATTTCACATTAGTTAGTATTTAAGGTAATTTAGTTAACACAAGAATTCAGGCTTTGGTAATGTTAGATTTAAATTTTGTTACACCAATTTTTAAAATGACAACCAAAATAGGTTATTAAAGGCTGAATTTTAATATACAGGCAATAAAAAGTATTTATTTCTGCTTCCATACTTATTGTGCTTCACAGCAACTGACATTCACAACATACAAAAGAATTATCTTTACAAAGGCAAATGAAATGTTAGGTCTTTACTTGCAATATAGAGGGAAGTCAAGTTAGTACCCCAGGCTAACCATCATTTAAGTGACCAAAAACTCTAAGAAGCCAAAAATTTTCCAGTTAAAAAAAAAAATTCCCAGGCAAGAAAGGTTAAAATCAATTTTTGTACACAGCTACCTATCTTATATTTCAAATAACAGGTAAATAGCTAAATTTACCTATTTAACTTAAATTTGCTAATTTATACAAATTCAATTTTATTATAATAAAGATTTTAAGAACACTTTAAAGATATAATCAAGTAAGGTGAGGTCATACTGGATTAGGGTAGACCGTAGTTCAATGACTGGTGTTCTTACAAGAAGAGAGAAATTTGGATGCAGAGACACAGACACAAGAAAGAGAAGAGACAAGGCACAGACAAGAGAAAGCCATGTGAACATGGAGGCACAGATTGGAATGATGCATCTATATATAAGCTAAGGACCATCAAGGATTGTCAACAACGACCGGATGCTGGGATACAAAACCAAATCAATTCCTCTTAAGAACCTACAAAAAAGGAACCAACCTGCTGACAGCTAATTTCTGACTTCTAGTTTCCAGAATCGGGAAAGAATAAATGTCTGTTGTTGTAAGTCACCCATTTTGTGGTACTTTATTATGGCTGCCATAAGACTGAAACAGTATTATTCACCAAAAAAGAACTTTCTGGATTTTAATGAATTTTTTTTAAATGCTGGTTATTTATTAGTATAAGAAGGTAGTATACACAATTAAATACTGAAATAAAAGAGTTCTTGACATTTTCTAAAAAAAACTTTAAGAAGGTTTCTGTACTCAACTTTTTCAAAATATAAACAACAACAAAATTAATGTACATGCAAATCACTCAAAACATGCCTTTTCTGGAGGTGAAGTTCATTAAAATACTAGACATTGTTCCCAAGGTTAAAACCAATTCCAAATACTTACGTTAGATACAACTGTAATAAATGCATGTGCTATAAGAAATGGCAAAGTTTCAGGAGTTCCATATTCAAAGCAATCCTTCATGAGAGAAAGGCCATTTTTCCCACAAAACAAACATACATAACGAAGCAAATGCAATGGTACTTCTACATCCTGAGGGAAAAAAGAAAATTTATTATTTTAAAACTAAATCAGGAAAATTTTTACTTTATTTACCAATACTGGAAAGATACTGATCAGACATAAAAACAAACTCAAAAGACATATATGTAAAAAAAATAAATAAATAAAAAATAAAATTTTCCATAAACCTGGGAATGAATAAGGGCCAAAACTTACATTCATATCACAGAATGCCCCTAATATGTTGCTTTCTTGGGTTGATATATCCTGAGTAAAAAAAAAAAAGTAAATACAATTAGGTCAAGCTACTTAACGACAACCATTAAAAAATACAATTTTCTAAAAATTGATTTTATAAAAATTCAAATTTTGCAATTGCTTCTCAATATGAACAGTGCTATTCCTAACTGAAGCTAATATGATTTAGCTAAAGTATATGTTAAGTCTTCTCCAAAGAAATCTTCCTATACTATGTACTACACATTTTTTTTTTTTTTTTTTTGCCTTCTTAAACAAAAATCATTCCTTAAAGAATTAGAGTAATTCACCCTAGCCAGTTTGGCTCAGTATAGAGCATCGGCCCATGGACTGAAGGGTCCCGGGTTCGATTCCAGCCAAGGGCATGAACCTCGGTTACAGGCCCAGCCTGTTGGGCATGTGTGGGAGGCAACCAATCGATATCTCTCTCTCACATCAACGTTTTTCTCTCTCACTCACTCCCTTTCTCACTCTCTCCCTTCCACTCTCTCTGAAAAAATATCCTCGGGTGAGGGTTTAAAAAAAAAAATTTTTTTTTTTAGTAACTCTTATAAAAATACTGAGCTTAAATGGTTTTGAAACTGTGCTTTGGAATTCTCTAGAGGTATACTTAAAAAGTTTCACAATGTGCTTTCCATACATAAAATTTAAACTCCTAAAAGCACACTCATCCATTGTTGGTGAGCATATAAGCTGGTATGGCCTTGCTGGAGGAAAATTTAGAATATTCATCAGCATTTAAAATGCACATTCCCTTTGATCAAGGAGTTCATCTTCTGGTTCAATTATCCTAAACAACTAAAAAAAGGTTTTGGAAAATGTATGTAATAATCAGGCTCACTGAAATTATTCGTAACATCTCAAAATTAGAAACAACTTGAATATCAATAGGATGGCTAAATAAATGACGGCCTAACCATCCAGAATTTTAAGCATCCTTCAAAAATAGTAAGGTGAGCCCTGACTGGAATGGCTCAGTTGGTTGGAGCATCATCCCACACACTGAAAGACACCGGGTTCAATCCCCAGTAGGGACACATATGAAATGCAACTAATGGAAGTATATCTCTCACATTGATGTTTCTCTCTCGCTCTTCCTCTCTACTCTAAAGTCAATAAAAAACATATCCTCGGGTGAGGATTAGAAAAATAATAAGATGAAATGGCATGAGGGATCTTTTTTGAAATGATAGAAATGTTCTAAAATTGTAATGTAATGGTTACACAACTCTTTAAATTTACTAGAATGATTAAATTATACATTTTAAGCAAATAATCTTTATGGTAAGTTATACCTTTAAAAGCTGTTAATAAAGTGAATAAATATGTACAAACATAGACGATAACTTACATTTAAAAAAAATAAATTTATGAATTTGATCTGACTATATTTGATTATCTAGAATTATCTGAACTAATTTCATGACTGATTTTTGACAGGATGGAGAAAGAGGAAAGGTTTAGGCTTTTTAAAGTCTGTATTTTGTATATTCTATATTTCTTGGTCACAATGAAAATGTTACCTTTATAAAAGAGAAAGCAAGATACTCTCATCTGAAAAAAGCTGCCAAAGGAACCTACTCATTCGTTACTATTACCTGTTTTATATATTTAAGTTTCCCTGCTGAAATAGTTTCAAAACAACTCAGAGCATCATATAAAACTAAAAAAATTTCAAAATTACCAAAAACTGTCCTAAGAGAGGTCAGAACACTTGTCAAATAAGTGTACTAAAACACCTAAATCTATTCCCAACCCTCTACAACCAGGGCCCCAGTTAAAGCTTTAACTTATTTTTATCAAACCTTTCATCTTCAAAAGGTCCAAAATATAAGAACTGCTGTGGTATTATAAGATGCAGATTAATGAACCTGTGAACCATGCTGAAAATATTAGCTAGGAGTCCGGATTTCTAGTGCTACCTTGGACACAGCTAGAAAAATCTTAACAGAATTCTATTTTTTTTTTAAATATATCTTTAGTGATTTCAGAGAGAGGAAGAAAGAGGGAGAGAGACAGAAACATCAATGATGAGAGAATCATTGACCTGCATGCCCCCTGCAAGGGATTGAACTTACAACCCAGGCATGTGCCCTGACTGGGAATAGAACCATTATCCCCTGGATCATAGGCTGATGCTCAACTACTGAGCCACACCAGCCGGGCAGAATTCTATTCTGATACACAAAATGCAACATCTATTTTGGTTACTCAAAAGAACTGTTTTACCATTTTATATTTCTACTCTGGATACATGAAGACAAAAATCCTAACAGTGTTATTATAATCATATTCTAAGCAGCATATACAGTTAAAATAAATCTATAAGTAACAACACTAGGAAGTCTTGCTAAAAGCTAAATCAATGTAACTTTTCTTTTAAAAGTTCTAATTTTAGATGACCCTGAAAAGGCCTTAAGAAACCTATCAGGAATTTCTTAAGTTTTTGTTCTTTCCCAAAATTTCACATTTACTTAATAAGATGGTGCCATTCTATTTCTAGATATAAACAGAAATTCATCTATTTTTTTTAAAGAAAAAACAGAAATAAATGAATAACTAGAAAGTAATTTTAAATCTAATTAAGCAAGTGCTATTTCATCCATGATCAACCATAAAGAACTGAAGGCCTATAGATTAGAAGTAAAATTTTTGCTTAAAAATAAGTCATTGGTGTTGGAACTACATAGTAGTGATAGTTGCAAATACACTAAATTGTATACTTTAAAAGGATGAATTAAAAATACGTAACATTTTAAATTTTTAAGAGTGAATTAAAAAAGTGAGAAGGGGCAAGAAAAACAAGTCTACATTCAGAAATTTTGAAAATAAAACAATATATAATCTTCCTGATCATATTATATATACTTTTAACAGAAACACAGTGGTTTCCCTCCTTTCTACAATTTTTATATTCTTTTTCGCTCTACTTAGAAATAACACTAGGGCAATCCCTTATTTCATAGAATTACATATAATTATTCAGAATTAGTAAAAAGTATGTAACTTGTCACCCAAAAAAACTTTTAACCAGAATATTACTTATTTCCAATTACTACATCTTTATTTTATTTTACTATATCTTTATTGATTTCAGAGAGAGGAAGGGGGGGGGAGAGAGAGAAACATTAATGGTGAGAGAGTCATTGATGGGCTGCCTCCTGCATGCCCCCTACTGGGGATTGAGCACGAAATCCTGGCATATGCCCTGACCAGGAACTGAACCATGATATCCTGGATCATATGTCTATGCTCAACCACTGCGCCACGCCAGCCAGACTACATCTTTAATTATCAATTTCAACAGGAGGAAAAGAATGGAGAGAATGGAGGGGGAAGAGAGGCTCCAAGTTCCCGCCCATCCTATTCACTAGAGGTAATGGATACAATACTAAAAATAATTACTAATAGAATATCTACAGCACCTTGACTTACAAAAGAAAATAATATTATTTAAAACTAGTATTGCCCTGGCCAGGTAGCTCAGTTGGTTAGAGCATCATCCCAATATGCCAAGGTTTCTGGTTCGATCCCTGGGTAGAACACATACAGGAATCAACCAATGAATGCATAAATCAGTATCTCTATCAATAAATTTTAAAAATCTCCATACAAAAATATAGTAAGCTCTACTGCATCGCAAAACAAGCATTGGTTTTCTTAAGATATCTCTATTTATGTATATATAGACACACACATATAATTTTATACACATGTGCAACCAAGGTTTTGCTACTAAGACCCTTTAAAACAGCTGACTCTTAACATATTTAATTATACAGCCAACAGGACAGAAACTAGAAATTCTAGAATATTTGTAACAAATCTTCAGTAATATATTGGAATCTTGGGAAACAATTACTATGAACAGATTAAAGAAGCGCACATAAATTCTGTATAAGGCGATTAGAATTCCGTATAATACAAGAATATAAGAATACAGAATTCTATATAAGGAGATTCCTCTTTTAGTATGTCTAAGAATGTTTTTTATTAGAATTTTACCACAAACACCTCACGAACCATTGCTTTCAACCAGGCAGTCACAAGGAACAATCCTAAAGAATAATGAGGCACTTTATTCCAAAAGGGAAAATATAAGGGAGTGTGACTATGCCAACATTTAGAGATTACCATCTTTGAAAATCTTTTACTTTTTTTTTAAACTGACGAGCAAACTGATTTTAGGAACAAAACAGCAGATTTAGTATTGCTATAGTTCTATTAAGATATTTTTAACTGGGGGAATATTTCTAGGAAACACATGAATTTCATGTCTTATCTAGGTCCCTAACCAAAGTATTCTTAGCATCTTTCAATTATTAAGGCATTAATACACTATTCATATGGTGTTAAGATTAAATTTAGCAGATTTGCACAGATGAACCCTTTTTGTTGAAAAATGATTCTCAGATCACACCTTTTAGAATGTTTAATAAACACCTATGTCATGTAAACAATTCATTAAAAGATTTCTATGTGGGAAGATAATAGACTAAGAATTCTAGAAGATAGAGCACAATCTGATTTTTTTCCTTCTTAAATCACTTTATTCCATTAAAATACATACAAAACCAGAGGATAGCTATATAATAAAAAGTAGCAAAACCAAAATTTAAATAACGATACAGAGAAGTATTTGTATCTCTAACATATAAAGATCACATTCAAATTTCTAAGGAAAGCAACAAGATGCCAACAGTCAATTCCCAAAGGACAGCAAAAAAAGAGTTCATTTAAGAAGAAATGCAGCTCGGCCGGGCGTGGCTCAGCAGCTGAGCAACGACCTAGGATCCAGGAGATCGAGATTCAATTTCCAGTCAGGGCACAGGGCACAAGCCCAGGTTGTGGAGTTGGTCCCCAGGTGGATGCATGCAGGAGGCAGCCGATCAATGACTCTTTCATCATTGATGTTTCTCTCCCCCCACTTCCCTCTCTCTGAAATCAATAAAGATATAAAAAGAAAAAGAAAAAAGAAGAAATGATGCAGCCCTAGCAAGTTTGACTCAATGGTTAGAGTGTCGGCCGGAGGACTGAAAGGTCCTAGGTTCCATTCTGGCTAAGGGCACGTACCTCAGTTGCAGGCTCAATCCCTGGCCCAACCAGGCCGAGTGTGGGAGGAAACCAATGTCTCTCTCTCACATCGATGTTTCTCTGTCTCTCTCCCTCCCTTCCACTCTCTCTGAAATGCAAAGGAAAAAATATCCTCAGGTGAAGATTAAGAAAAAGAAATGCAAGTAGTGAAGAAATACAGGGAACAAAGGTTTATCCTTATTTGTGATCAAAAACATAGAAGTTACACTTAGTAAATTAGCTCCCCCCAAAAAATACTTAGCCAAAGAGCAAATAAAATTAATGAGACACAACTCCATTGTATAAAAAAATACTTACTGCAGCAGGATTTTTGCACATGCTTTTCCCTCTACTTCATTCATATGGCTCAACCTCTTAACTTCATTTAAGAATCCC
Source organism: Miniopterus natalensis (assembly GCF_054644295.1). Classification (NCBI taxonomy): domain Eukaryota; kingdom Metazoa; phylum Chordata; class Mammalia; order Chiroptera; family Miniopteridae; genus Miniopterus; species Miniopterus natalensis. Next base: position 32,949,129 of record NC_142093.1, read on the forward strand.
CTTAAAACTTGCCTTCTCAGAAAGGCTTTCCCTGACATCCCTGCCCAAACAGCATACTTTTTCCTCCTCTTTTTCAATTTCCTCCAGAGTCCTATCACTATCTGATATTTCATTGTTTATTTACTGCCTATCTCCCTAAATAGAATAAAACCTTCATAAAGTCAAAATCCTCATCTACCTTTTTCACAGCTTTGTCACTAGACATAAAACAATGGCTAGCAGACACTTAAATATTTGGTAAATCGATGAATGATTAAATAGTGAACAAAAATATACATTTTTAAAATATTTTCTTTATCAGTGTAATCATAAGGGAAAATTCAAAAGTAAAATCTATGCAATAAGATGTTTATTAGTTCATTAATTATCATAGCAAAAGAGTGGTATCCATCTAAACAACAGGGTTTTGGACATTAATCCATTTATTCAACAGATTTTTTTTTTTGAGTGCTCACTATGGAGCATAATCTGACTTAAAATATTCTTATGAAGAATTCATTCTAATAGGGAAAATACCCAACTCCTAGGCTATGTTTTTAAATAATCTCAATTCAATGTGAAAATATTTTCAAGAAAGAACCATTTTTTTCTAGATGAAGAAAGAAGTTTAAGGAAATCAGTATGAAGGTTACAGAACAAATAAGCTCAAGAAAATAGGTAACTTTTTTTTAAAGCATGTGGTAGATTTGTTAATGGCCCCAATTGTTCCCACGCTAGAATGCACAGACAACGAAATATACTAAATTTAAAATGAAACTTTCTCTCTCCTTCCATCCAGAGATGAAGTTTACCTCATACCCATTTTTACTTGGGCTGCCCTTGTAAACTGCTTCAAACAACATAATGTGGCAATATTGATGCTGTGTGGTTTCAGAGACTGGAAGCTAAAAGGTCTACCAGCTTTTATTTTTTTCCCTTACTGGATCAATGCTAAGACTGCCATGTAAGGAAGCTAGTCTATCCTAATGGAGAATGAGAGGGAATATGGAGAAAATCTAAGGTACCCTAGACAACAGTCAGCACCAACTGTCAGACATGAAGTTGGACCTTCACACAATCAAAAGTAAATGCAGCTGCATAAATGAAGCCACACAAAACCAGCAAAGAAATTGCCAGGCCAACCCACATGAATAACAATAAATCACTATTGTTTTAAGCCACTAATATTATACATTGCCACATAACTGCCTCAATTCCCACTATGTTTAGAAAGAAGTACCATTATCTATTACAAATAAACCTAAGGTGGGTTACTAAACTCTTAGAAAGGCTTGTAAAATTATTATTCATAGAATGAGTCAAGCACCCTGACTTAGCAAAAGAAAATACTATTAAAACTAGTAGTTATTTTTTAAACAATGAGATACCATTTGTTTTTTAACTATATTTTTATTGATTTCAGAGAGAGAAAGGAAGAGGGGGAGAGAGAGAGAGAAAGATCAATGATGAGAGAGTCATTGATCGGCTGCCTCCTGCATGCCTCCTGCTGGGGATTGAGCCCACAACCCAGAGATGTGCCCTGACCAGGAATCGAACTGAAATCTCCTAGAGCTTAGGTCAACGCTCAACCGCTGAGTCATGCCAGCCAGCCTAGTACTTTTTTTTTTTTTTTTTTTAGCAGTTACGTTTTTGACGAAGGGAATTCCAAATTCTGTTACCTATGCCTCTAAGAATGAAATTCAAAATTCTAAGTTCTTCTTTTTCCTCAATCATTACCTTTTGAAAGACTAACAACAGAGCATAGATCTATATCAGCAAAATGTTTGAATCACTGACAAACAGTTCAATTTATAAATCCTTCCGTAATAGGACTATGCTGAGCAAATGTTCAACACAAGTTATTACAGGAATAGTAGAGAGAAAACTGGATTTTTATAATAATTTTTATAAAATTTTCAACCAATAACTGACTTTATATTTATTCATAAGTTAGAAACTGCCATGCCAACTATAACTTATTACTTAAAATCCACAATACCTATTGTTACATACCTCTATAGTAGGATGAGTATTATGCTTGTAAGCAGTATATAAGGGAAATTGAATTTGAAAAATTTTTGCCACACATAGTAAGAGTTTTTCCTTCTCATCTGTACTCCATAAACTAAAAGGATCAGAACTCTCCTCAGTCAGATTACAAATTCTTGTAGAGTTCGATTTTTTTTCTACTGATTTTTGTCTTTCTGTACTTCCTTCATTACACTCTCTTTCTATATTCAGTGGTTCTTCTGCTTGATTACTCTCATCTTGCCACGTGGAATCTATGTTAATAGTAGTACAATGTTTACAAAGCTGGTCCCGGAGCACTTGAACTTGGGCAATCACTAAGTTAATAAGTGCACACACTACTTGGTTAAAAATCTCCAGATGCTTATATTCCTTGAAGCAGCATAGACATTGCCTGTAAGAAAAAAAAAGAGAAAAAAAATTAATTAATTAATAATTTCTAGAAAAGTAACAATTATACCTAATAAGTAATATAAAGAAAATAAGCAAATACCAAAATACATTTTTTCCAAATGGTTTTTATTTCCCCCTTCCTGATGAAGTAAGTAGCACCATAACAACGTCTATGGATAGCATCACACCAAAAACTGGTACTGTAGTTGATAAAAAGTCACCATATTAGGTTGACAGCTATCATCTCAATTTTACATATTCGTTTATCTGCCCTTCTACACAAAGAACGATTTAAGAATAAGAATTGTGGCATATATCTTTGTTTCTCTAAGTACCAAGTACTCAATATATGTTTAGTAAATACCAGGAAATTGGCCATAATAAAATACCTTATTAATAAAGATGCTTATTTTACATAAGTGGTTTTGTGGTCAATGAAAAAAATCCACATTTTAAAATTAATAATTTGCCTGAAGTCTACTTAAAAGGGGCATTCCTACCCTGATTGGCAGATCAAGAGTTTAGGAACACCACTGTCGTGCATGCATGCGCACACACACAATCATATAAAATAAAAATAAATGTAAACAATAAGAGTCAGTAATTATTACATACAAATCTAATTTTCTTAGACAAGTTAGTAGCACAATGCCTACCATATTGTAAATAATCAAAGGGGTCTGGTGAGTCAATAAGTAAATGATACACAAATACCAGGTTATAATAATTGCATCCAATAATGAATGACAGTTAAGCAACTATTACTTACAATTTTCACCTAGTTATATTATCAAAACATCTATATTGTAGTCCAAATAGATCACCAACTCGTGTAGAAATCATCGCATTTCTCCTGGTGTGGCAGATTTGAAGTATGGCCAAACACTCTTCCCTTTGAGTGAAGGCCAATTTCCCTCCCCTTAATGTGGACCAGATTTAATGAATGGCTTCTAATGAAAAGAATGTGGCAGAAATGACAGTGTATGACATCTGAGACGAGGTCATAAAAGACATTGCCAGTTCTGCCTTGCTCCCTTTTGGATCATTCACTCTGATGGAAGCCAGCTATCGTGTTGTAAGACACTCAAGGAGTAAAGAGGTCCACATAAGAAAATACTGAGGTCTCACACTATCAACAAGCACCAACTTGCCAACCATGTAAGTGAGCCAACTTGGAATATCTTCCAGCCCCACACAAGGTACAGATGACTAACCTGACCAACATCTTGAGTGTAACCTTCTGAGAAATTCAAGCCAGAACTGAACCACTCCCAAATTCCTATCCATACAAACTCTGAGAATAATAAATGTTTATTGTTGTCTTTAAGACACTACTTTTGGAGTAATCTCTTACACAGAAATACCTAAATGATGCATCGCGCCTGTTTTATCAGTAGCAAAATGAAAGGGATTTTACCTCTAAGGCCTCTAGTTTTAAAATTCTGTAATATTACAATTTATATAAGAAGAAAACTAAAGTTTCTCTAACGAATAGTTTCTTTCTTTAGGTTTAGGAAAACCAAGTTCAAAAAGAAGGATAATACCTTTGAATATCTTTCTTTTGTGAAAATGGACTCTGAACACTCCCTCCCACCAAAAAAAACCCCCTTGAAGTCAGATTTGGATTAAGAAAGCCAAAAAGCCAATCAAATTTACTTTAAAAATTCACCGTCAGGAAATAAGCATTAAACTGCTTGGTAACTGACTAGGAAATTAATCTTAAAAAACAAAAATGATATATAAACAAAGTAATGGAAAGTTGGACCTAGGTCCTTATAGACCTAAAATATGTAAGTTCAAGGAGAGCTAAGAGTCTAAGATACACATAAACATCTCTAAAATTATCGTATTACATAAATTATACATTTTACTCTATTACATTCAATTCTGAGTAGTCTAGGTATTTGAATTCTCAAAACAGCATAGCATTTCTCTATTTATCCATACCCACAATGGGAAACAGTGTTTGTTTCTAAATAAAAACATCACTTTCAGCCCAGCAGGTGCGGCTCAGTGGTTGAGTGTCTCCCCATGAACCAAGAGGTCACTGGTTCTGGTTTGATTCCCAGTCAGGGCACATGGCTGGGTTTTGGGCTCGATCCCCAGTAGGGGGCATGCAGAAGGCAGTTGATTGATTCTCTCATCAATGTTTCTCTCTACCCCTCTCCCTTCCTCTCTAAAAATTAATAAAAACGTGTATTTTTAAAAAGTAGATAAGTAGAAGACAACAAAGAGCCTTGACTGCCTAAGGAATATGAAATTTACAAGATATAAACCTAAGCTTGTTTTATAAGTGATGAACAATTTTTAAAAAACTAGCAATGCTTCCAACTTTTAAGGATTATGCCTTGTAGTTTCAATGCATTCGTCAAACATGATATTCCTTTCAGACCCTTATATGCTCTTATGCTTGTGATCTGCTCTTCCCATTCTCTGAATTAGTTTTCCTTTCATTCCTTTCCCAATTACAATATTAAAATGAAATAACGATAATCTGTTAAACCAACATACATAACTAACTTTCCTGATCTTACAGACAAGACAAAGGAGTGGCAGTTGTGTGACTGCTCTATAGCAATTTTAAAATGACATATAATATTTGATGACATGGAGAGATTGATCACAGTAGGCTGTACGTGAAAAATCATATTATCCAACAGACATGTAGTAAAATCAGTTTGTAAAATTTTAAACTGTACTGTTCACAATCTCATACCTAGGTTAGACACCAAAAAAAAAAAGCAATTTTTACTCTACATGGTGGTATACTTTTTTAAATTCCGATCCCCTGTATTTTCTCAAAGATTTTTACAAGTGTATCATTTAAAGAGGAGGAAAAATAATATAAAATATTAAAATGTTTGTAATGCTTATAAATTAAATTCTTATCAACATTGTTTTTAAGCGAACATTCTCTTTTACCTATATTCTAGTTAATACATTTAAAAAATGATTCTTAACCACTGATAATCTTATGGAAGCTGTTATCACTTTTCTCCCAGAAAACCTATAAAGAATATTTTGCATGAAATGTCATGGGTTCATTAGTGCATTAAGATGTATTTATAGACTTCCATGGTCATGGGCCCCAAAGTTAAATGGCTTTATGAGTAGCCATTTATCCACAATGTTAATATAGGCAACAATATTTTCTGATGCCCAAACAAGAAACTGGGAGATATGGGTGAGAATAAGGGCAGAATAGAAAAAAATTTTTACTACAAAGCACTGTGATCCAATTGACTATTTTCACTTTTCTATCAGCATGGTACTTTTAAAAATATGTTTTTATTGATTTTGAGAGAAAGAGAAGAGGAAGGAAAAGAAAGAAAAATGTCTATCGGCTGTCTCCTAAATGCCCCTCCTGGGGATTTAGCCTGCAATCCAAGCATGTGCCCTGACTGGGAATAGAACCTGCGATCTCTTGGTGCATGGACTGATGCTCAACCACTTAGCAACACCGGCCAGGCATACTTTTTAGTACTTTTTACTACCAGCTAAAAACTTTTCATAACTTATCAACATGTGATTAGAATTAGAAATGTTACAAACTGTGTTTTCAGTTAAACTTTTCAAGCTTTAGCTTATGTACTTATGTACCCTTCAATATATATTTCATTTTCCAAAATAAATTTTAACAATTTTAATTAAAATAGGTGTTTGTTAAGTTTCAACAGATACTATGCTAAGCACTTTGTTTCTCTAAAACCTCACTAAGATAGTAGTAACTTTATTATCCTCATTTTACAAATAAGGAAGTAAGAGCTTAGAGCTTACAAAAGTTATTTGTCATAATCATCCAATACACATGTGATAAAGCGGGACTGAAATCTACATCTATGTAGCTCCAAAGCCATATTGTTAACCACTATATTCTGGAGCAGGATGAGATAAAGGGAGAGAGCATCTCTAACAGTTTGGAGTAAACACACTTTGATATTCTGATGAAACCTACAAATTAATGCCTAAACTTGTGTCTATCAAACTTTCCTTTATGCCCGGTCAGCATGTCTCAGCGGTTGAGCATCGACTTATGATCCAGGAGATCACAATTCAATTCCCGGTCAGAGCACATGCGAGGGGGGCATGCAGGAGGCAGCCGATCAATGACTCTCTCATCATTGATGTTTCTCTCCCTCTGCCTTCCTCTCTCTGAAATCAATAAAGACATATATATATATATATATCTTTAATTTCCTTTATAATTTTATTCCTATCCACAGACTTCAGGTTAAAAATTTGTGATACAGGGATTAAGAGTATACATCTAAGATAAAAGTGAATTACAAATGGGAAAATGTAACTCCCACCCATCTCCACCAATAACCAGGGATAAGATGTTAGTAAAATATCATTTCTCTGAACTTCATTTATTTAGTGGCACACCTATAAATCCTGAAATTAAAACTATGATTTTATCCTAGTATAACATGTTGTCACCTAACTGTAGTTACAATAAATTCAAAATTCTGACGCAAATATACCATTTTTAGCAAATCCTTTAGGCTAATAATGTGAATTTTAAATCATTAACATATTATTATTACAGCCCGGCCAGGCGTGGCTCAGCGGTTGAGCATCGACATAGGATCCCGACCGGGATCGGAGTTCGATTCCTGGTCAGGGCACATGCCCAGGTTGCGGGCTGCAGCCGATCAATGACTCTCATCATTGATGTTTCTATATCTCTCTCTCCATCTCCTTTCCTCTCTCTAAAATCAATAAAGATATACTAAAAACAAACAAAAAACAAAACAAAAAACACACACAGTATTATTACAAAATATCCAATCATCTATTTTACCCATAATGAAAGGAACAGCAACCATTGCTAAACTTAGTCAAAAGGAATTCAGGCTGAGACTCAGAAGAGATGCCAATAATGATGGCACATAAATTTTAAATACCTAAAATCTTCAGTCTTTTTTGGAAACAAATTTATGTACCAATTTTATTGACAAAGGGTAAAAAAACATATGGAAAAAAGATGTTTCTGCACAGGAAATACCTTTTTGAAATTAAACTATTCTGATAAACTATCATCAGCTATCCTGTGTGCCTCAGGACAGTCACTTATGTTACCACTGCATTTAATATGTTCATTAATCATTGTACACAATGCTTCAAACATTCTTTACCCATAAAATTTTAGAAGGACTAGGAAGTTTAAACAGGATAAGCACACAAGAAGAATATTTAGCCATAATCAATTAAATCACAATGAGAAACAAAAATTTGCAAATCCTTGAAACAAACTTTGGTTACATTAATCACTGTGTTCCCTAAAGTTTTTTCTCTATATTCTCAATATATGTGTTATTTTTAAATGGCTCTAATATGCATAACTGTTATGGAAAAGGAACAAATGGCAAGTGGATTCCAGAAGGGCCAAAGTGTCCTCTACCACAATAGCAATTTTTTTAAAAAGAGTAAGTTTGTTATAGGCCTCTAGCTATGCCACAACAATTCTTTAATCTCTCAAAATAATTACTTTTAGAATTTTGATCACACCCATATTTGTTAATAATGAAGGCAGGGTTAAAGAAAAAAATGAATTTTTATTTTTATGTTTTAAAAACAAAGCCATAAATGGCCCCATGAGTAAGAAAGGGAAGATTTAATAAATATTGATAAATTGTCATTTAATGACTAAAAGTATACAACCCAACATCCTAAAAGGAAAAACTGATGACAAACAAAGCAAATTTAAAATACAACTCCCAAAGTTAGTCTTCAAAATACTTAAGGATACATACCTCTGTGTCCAGGAATTGATATAAGCAAATATTCTGAGAGTATGTTCCTTTCTGAGCTGCAGTCCATCACCACCTTCTATATCTGATACTAAAATAAAGTAGAAAAAATAAAATTTAATTATGAATAAATAACGCTAAACCAATGTTAAAGCCAATACTTCACCCAAAAAAGCCTAGATTTACAAATGCAAGTATTTCAGGTGACTTTTTTTTTTTTTTTTTGCTTTCACTAAGGAAAATAAATCTTAGTTTATTTACTTAATGAATAATTTGAGCTTAATAAGACATTTTTAAGATATTTAATTCTGAGCAGAAAAATAGAAGACCCTTTGCAATCATTCTAGTGTTGTCTCTCAACTTCAAATCCACCCTTCTGTTCTGTACTTTGTGATGCTGGAGCTGGGACTCTGCAAGCTACATTTTTCATTTCCAGCTGGCTTCCTGTTCAGATCTTCCTTCAGTGCCTACACAGCACTAGAAAAAGACTGAGAGGTAAGAGGAGACCAAGAACATGTTACCTTGCTATATCTGAAAGCATCACTCAGCAGCAGCACTGATTCCAGGCTACAGCTTCTAAGAACCTATCTCATGGTACTCTTCTCTTAGAGGTACCAGGATTAGCCAGGCAGCATCCCTGAAGTCCTAGACAACTCTCTTTCCTTTGTTCCCCCAGCCTTAGGGGACAATGCATGTTTCCTGCAGTTATCGTTGTTGTTGTTGTCATCACCATTTTCTGGGTATCCTCCAGGTTCCCTCTTTGCTCTTTAAAACCTTCAACATCTACTTAATTGCTTCTCTTGATTAAATTCTCTCTTCAGTTCCCTGACTGTACTCTAACTGACATACTGGCATTTCATATACCATATGTACTACTACTACTACTACTAATACAAAAGGAATTTAAAGTTAAATATAATAGCCAACAAGTCTTTTAATGTACAATGTTTGTATAAAATCAGGGATCAGCAAAATGTTCTATAAAGGGCCAGAAAGGGAGTATTTTAGGCGCTGCACGCCACTGAGTCTCTTTCACAACTAGGCAGCTCTGCCACTGTATCTTCTTTTTTTTTGTTAACCCTAACCTGGGGATATTTTTTTCCATTGCTTTTTAGGGAGAGTGGAAGGGAGGAAAGGAGGGGAAGAAAATGAGAGAGGGGCAGAGACAGAGAGAAACAATGTGAGAGAGACACATCAACTGGTTGCTACTGGCTCCCTCTCACAAGCACCCCAACCAGGGGCAGGGAGCCAACCCCTAACCCACGTATATGCACCCTTTACCAGGAATCGAACCCACACTCGATCCCCAGTTCAGGCACATAAGGGAGGCAACTAATTGATGCTTCTCATATTGATGTCGGTCTCTGTCTCTCCCTCTCTTTCTCCCTTCCTCCCTCCCCCTTTACTCTCTCTAAAAAAAAAAAAAAAAAAAATCAATAAACATATCCTCAGGTGAGGATTAACAAAATACAAAGAAGACTGAAATCATATCTAGTATTTTTTCTAACCATAATGGTATAAAAAAAAAATCAAGCTGAAATTTCACAAATATGTGTATATTAAACAACAGACTTCTGAGCAACCGAGTCAAAAAAGTCAAAAGGAAATTAAAAAATTGCAGCAAAAGTAGTCCTAAGAGAGAAACTTATGAATGCAATATTAAGATTTTTTTTTTTAAATCTCAAAACACCTAATTTTACACCTCAAGAAACTAGAAAAAGTACAAGCTAAGCCCAAAGTTAGCAGAAGAAAGGAAATCACAAAAATCACAGCAGAAATAAAATAAAGACTAGAAAAAACAAACCAATGAAACTAAAAGCTGGGTTTTTTGTTTTTTTCAAGATTTTTTTAAAGGACAAATCTTTAGCTAGACTAAGGGAAAAGGACAACACTCAAAAGAAATAAAATCAGAAATAAAAGAGGAGACAACTGAGGTATCAGAATTGATACCACATATCACAAGGGACAAATGAAAACAATCATAAGCCAACAAACTGGACAACCTAAAAAAATTAATTTCTAGAAAGATACAACCTACCAATGATACTGTTGTAATTAACTAGCAAATATTAGTAACAGAAAGGAGAGAAAGCCGGACATTATAAGCATGGTCATCTGGGCAGCTTCACCAGGGAGCTGCTACTTAACACTCCCCAGGAAACCACCGGTCCATTCCCTGATGATTACTGGAAGAAGGGGTCCGACAAAGGGGAAGATGGGCACTTGCTCAGTAAAGTCAGGGTGACATAGGGAAAATGCCTGCCTGTCAGTCTAGCCTGGGGAACCATGGATTGGCTAGAGGGGTGGAGCCACAAGAGTGTGAAATCCTGAAGGATTCACTGGTTAAGCTCCTGGTTAATATCTCCAAAGAAAAGTTTGCTCTCTTGTTCCTCTTGTGCTCATGTTTCTCGCTTGCTCCATGACCCGCACTCAACCCTGCCATGTGGCGCTGCCACACAGACCCCACATGCAATGGACTGCAGCTGGGAACATAAGCTAACCTAGCCAGATGCTGGACTGGACTGGACTTTAATATGGAGCGACAACTCTGGGCAGTGGTTTTAATTCTAGCTCTGCTAAAGACAAGGCTGGACTTCTTCCACGGCTAAACAGAGGTAGTTGGGACCTTGGAAGGGTTCCCCCCCCCTTAGTGTTACCTCATCAATAAAGCTTCCCATGTTACCTCATTCTCCCATGAGGGACTCAGGAAATTCTTGTTCCTGCAGCACCCCAAGAAGCCCACTTCCATCAGTGACAGGTAGAGACACAGAGGATACCCCATCAATAACACCAAGACTGAATCATGAAGAAACAGAAAATCTAAACAGACCAATAATGAGTAAGGGGATTGAATCAGTTATCAAAACCTTTCAACAAATCAGTGATGAAGTCTACCAAAAATTTAAAGGCTAACACCAATCCTTTGCAAATTCTTCCAAAAAACTGAAGAGGGAACATCCCCAAACTCATTTTACAAGGACAGCATTACTCTTATACCAGAGCCAGAAAAAAATAACTTCAAGGAAAGAAAACTACAGACCAATATTCCTGATGAATATACATGCAAAAATTACTCAACAAAATACTAGCAAGCCAAACTCAACATCATATTAAAGGATCCTATACCATGATAAAGTAGGATTCGTCCCTGGGATGCAAGGATGGTTCAACATATACAAATCAATAAACATGATTAGTCACTCATAGAGTGAAAGATAAATATCTTAGGATCATCTCAATAAATGCAAAAAAAGCATTTGACAAAATTCAACATCATCATAAAAACTCTCAAAACTGGGTATAGAAGGAATACACCTCAACATAATAAAAGCCACCACAATGTTGTGATCTATAAGAAATATATATATATTTGGTCATTCAGGCGATCAAAATATATTTCTCACATATACAGGGTGGAGACAAAAGTAGGTTTGAAGTTCTGAATATGCAAAACACCACGTTTATTCTTGTATTATTTTCCAAACAAACAGCTGTAAACCTATTTTTGCCCCACACTGTATTTGGTCTTCATTCATATTCCCTAGCTCATAGCTCCCAAAATTCTTGGAATTTTCTAAGCTATCCCAGGGAAAGGGGAATGTCTTTTGTTATTCCAGAGAAAGGGAAACAACTATTTGTCCCTCATCCTCAGTTCCTGAAAACACTCCAGAGCCATAAAGGTGAAATGGGTGTCTTGTTATTCCTAACAAGCCCCTTTCCTGCACAACTGGGTTTATGTTAACGAAGGTAACTTCTGTAAAGCACCTAAGGGGGGGGGGGGTCCAGGAAAATCAACCATGAATAGCAGGATGGAACTTTCAGTCCCACCTCCATTACCAGGGAGAGGAGAGGCTATAGCAATTACCAATGGTCAATGAGTTCATCAATTATGCTCACATAATGAAGCCTCCACAAACAACGAAAAAGAGGTGGTTTGGAGACATTCCAGACTGGGGAACTAGAATGCTTCCACATGTCACAGTGCTAGGCCCCCAGCTCCACCTTATATATCTCTTCATCTGGCTGTTGATTCGTATTCTTTAATATTCTTTGTAATAAATCAGTAATCTACTGAGTAAACAGGTTTCCTGAGTTCTGTGAGCCATTCTAGCAAATTAATTGAACCCAAGGAAGGAGTTGTGGGAAATTCTGATTTATAACCAGTCACTAAGAAGTACAGGTAACAATCTGGGTCTGTGGTTAGTATCTGAGGTGGAGAGTGGTAATGTGGGACTGAACCTTTTATCTGAAATTTGATGCTAACTCTGGGTATAAACTGTCATAACTGAGCAGAATTGATGACTTCTGAAACAGTTGTGTCCAAGAACTGCTTGTTTATGTGGGAAGCCTCCACACAAACACACATTGGAATTGGGTCCAGGAACCCAAAATAGCTATATGTGACAAGCCCACAACTCATCATATTCACCTTTATCGGACGAAAGGGAACTTTAGTTCCCGGCAAGGAGTGGGTCCCGTTGGCTGAATGGGAACTTTCGTTCCCACTTCATTTGAATTATTTCTTGCTCCTTCTATGATAAGATAGAGGCAAAAAAGTAAATGCCTGCAGAGCTGAATTTAAATGCCCAAAAAAGCTCCGGCCGGGAGACCCCACTATGGGAATTTAAATGCAGTCTTTTAAAGGTTCAATGGTGAAAGTTTTTCCTCTTGAGAGAAGTAACAAAACAAGGGTACCCACTCTCACCACTCCTGTTCAACATAGTATTGGAGTTGTCTCTCTTTGCAGATGGCATGACCTCATATATAGAAAATCCTAAAGACTCCACCAAAAAGACTTATAGAATAATTCAGTGAAGTTGCAGGCTACAAAATCAACATACAAAATACACTAACAAACTACCTAAAAGATAAATACAGAAAACCATCCCATTTACAATAGCATCAAAACAACAAAATACCTAAGCATAAACTTAACCAAGAAAGTGAAAGATCTGTACCAAGATGAAGGAAACTGAAGAAAATACAAAAAAGAGAAAAGATATCCTGTGTTTACGGATCAAAATATTTTTAAAATGTCCATACTACTCACGGTCATCTATAGAATCAATGTAATATCTCAAAATTCCAATGGCATTTTTTACAGAAATAGAAAAAAATCCTAAAATTTGCATGAAACCACAAAAGATCCTGAATAATCAAAGCAACCCTGAGAAAAAACAAAGTTTAATCACACTTCCTCATTTCAAATTTATAATAATCTAAATGATACTGGCATAAAAACTGATTCACCAATGGAATAGAAAATACAGAATACCATGCATATATAACCAACTAATATTTGACAAGGAAGCCAAGTATATTCAATGGTGAAAGGATAGTCTCTTCAATATGTGGTACTGAGAAAACTGGATATCCACAGAGAAGAATGAAACTGGACCCCTTTCTTGCACCATACAAAGAACTAATACAAAATGGATTAAAGACCTGAATATAAGACCTGAAACTGAAAACACTGGGCAAAAATTCCTTGATACTGGCCCTGGCAACGTTTTTGGATGTAACACCAAAAACATGAGCAACAAAAGCAAAAAATAGCCTGGCCGGGCCTGGCTCAGCAGTTGAAGGTCGACCTAGGATCCAGGCGATTGGGGTTCAATTCCCGGTCAGGGCGCATACCTGGGTTGTGGGCTCAATCCCCAGTCGGGGGAGTGCAAGAGGAAGCCGATCAATGACTCTCATCATTGATGCTTCTATCTCTCCTCCTTTCCTCTCTCTGAAATCAATAAAGATATATTTAAAAAATAAAAATAAAACTAGCCTGTCAATTTAAAAAAAAAAAAGCAAAAATAAACAAGTAGGACTATATCAAACTAAGAAGCTTCTGCACAGCAAAAAGATCAGTCAACCTACAGAATGGGAGAAAACATTTGCAAACCACTTATCTTATAAAACGTTAATATTAAAAATACGAGAAACTCATACAACTCAATAGTAAAAAATATCGAATACAATTTAACAATGGGCAAAGAACCTGAATAGACATTCTTACAAAGAAGACATACAAATGGTACATGAAAGATCTCAATATCAAAACTACAATAACTATGATCTCACCTCTGTTAGAACAGCCATTATTAAAAAACCAAGTGATAACGTGTTGGCGAGGATGTGGACAAAAGGGAACCTTACTACACTAAAGATGAGAATGTAAACTGGTATAGTTACAATATAAAACAGTATGGAGGTTCCTCAAAATATGCAAAAAACAGTACCATATAACCCAGAAATCCAACTTCTGAGTATACGTTAAATGGAAATCAAAGAAATCTCGAAAAAGTGTCTGCATTCTCCCCCGTCTCCCCCGCACCCCAGCCAAGTTCACTGCAGCATTACTCACAATCGCCAAGACTTGGAAGCAACCCTAAGTGTCCACAGATGGATGGACGGACGGACGGATGGATACGGAAGACGGGGTACATATACACAGTGGACTATTACTCAACCATAAAGAAGGGAACCCTGCCACCTTGGATGGACCTTGAAGGTGTTACACTAAGTGAAATAAGTCAAAGAGAGAGACAAATAGTGTACGATCTCATATATAAATCTAAAAAAGCTGAACTCTTTGAAAAAAAGTAGAAGTTTCTAGGAGCTGAGGAGTAGAGGAAATGGAAAAATGTTGGTCAAAGGGTACAAACTTCTAGTTATGAGTAAATTCTTGGGATCTAATGTACAGTGTGATGACCATAATTAATACTGTATTAGGGCCCTGGCCAGGTAGTTCAGTTGTTTGGAGCATCATCCCGATATGCCAAAGTTGCAGGTTCAGTCCCTGGTCAGGGCACAACACAACCACCAATGAATGGATAAATAAGTGGAACAACAAATTGACATTTCTTTCTTAATTAAAAAAAATATATTTTTATTTATTTTTAATATGTATTAGGATTTCAGAGAAAGGAAGGCAGAGGGGGAGAGACAGAAAATCAATGATGAGTCATTAACTGGGTGCCTCCTGCAAGTCCCCTACTGGGAGTCAAGCCTGTAACCCAGGCATGTGCTCTGACTCAGAATCAAATTGCAATCTCCTGGATCCTAGGTCGATGCTCAACCGCTGAGCCACACTGGCTGGGCTCCCATTGTTTGTTTTTTTGTTTTGTTTTCTTTTTTAAATATATATATCTTTATTGATTTCAGAGAGAGGAAGGGAGAGGGAGAGAGAGATAGAAACATCAATGATGAGAGTCACTGATCGGCTGCAGCCCACAACCTGGGCATGTGCCCAGCCCGGGAATCGAACCCCGATCTCCCAGGTCCTAGGTTGATGCTCAACCTAGGAATTGAATTGTGACCACCTGGTTCATGGGTCAACGTTCAACCACTGAGCCAGGCCCACCCAGCCCTCTTTGTTTTTCATATGTGGTCTGTAGTCTTGTTTTTTGGTATGCTTGTTTTTAACTTCATTATAGAAAAATTTAGTAAGTGGGTAGGTTCATGGGCAGTGATATTTATGTACCCATCGCCCAATCAGCATTTACCAACTTATGGGCATATTTGTTCTATATGTACCATACTCATTTCCTTTCCCCCATTCACTGGATAATTTTGAAGCAAATCCAGGCATTACATGTTATCTGTGTTTCTGTATAAGACAAATACTTTTACTATACATAACCACAATATCATCATAGATAAAAAATTAAGCAGTTTCTTAATATAAGACATTTAGTGGTCAAATTTTCCTTGTACTCTAAATTTAAAATTTTAAAATTTTTCTTTAAAATTTGAATCACTATTTACATTTTGAACTGCATTGATTTTAAATGTATAGTTCCATTCATTTTGACAAATGTATACACCATGTAAGCACCAGCAAAACTGAGTATTTCCACCACCCAACCATTCTTATAGCTGCTGATGTGTTTTATTCATCCCCAGCTTTGAGATATAATTGACACATAATATTGTGTAAGTTTAAGGTGTACAACATCATGATTTGATACACATATATGTTATAAAATGATTATCACGGTAAGATTAGTTAAAACATCCATTACCGCCCTGCCCGGTGTGGCTCAGTGGTTGGCACCAAAGGGTCTCAGGTTTGATACCCTGTCAAGGGAACATATCTGGGTTGCAGGTTCGATCTCCGGCCCTGGTTGCGGTGTGTGCAGGAGGCAACAAATCAATGCGTCTCTCTCACATCAATTGATCTCTCTCCCCGGCCCCATCCTTCCCTTCCTCTCTCCTTTCCACTCTCTTTAAAAAACAATGGGAGCCCAGCCGGGCGTGGCTCAGCGATTGAACGTTGACCCATGAACCAGGAGGTCACAGTTCAATCAATTCCCAGTGAAGGCACATGCTTGGGGTTTCAGGCTCAATTCCCAGTAGGGGGCATGCAGGAGGCAGTCAATCAATGACTCTCTCTCATTACTGATGTTTCTCTCTCCCTCTCCCTTCCTCTCCCTGAAATTAGTAAAAACATATTTTAAAAAAGAGGGAAAAAGAGGCTCATTTTCAAAATTTGTCCATTTTGGTACCTCATTCCTTTTCATGGCTTAGTAATTTTCCATTCTATAGCTGTATACCACAGTTTGTACTTATTAAATTATATCCTCAAGTCTTATTTTTTTTGATGCTATTGTAAATGGAACTGTTTTCTAAGATTCATTTTTGCATTGTTTATTGCTAGTGTATAGAAATTGAATTGATTTTGTATATTAATCTTGTACAAAACTTATGCTCTGAAAACTGTTAAAGAAGATCTAAATAAATGGAAAGACATCCCATGTTCATAAATCAGAAGACTTAATATTGTTAAAATGGCAATACTCTTCAGCTTTGTAGATTTCCCACACTCCCTCAGAATTCCATTTGGCTTCTTTGTAAATACTGACAAACTGATCCCAAAATTCATATAAAAACTCAAAGGATCTAGAGTAGCCAAGACAATTTTGAAAATGAACAAAGCTGATTCACACTCTCTAATTACAAATCTTACTACAAAACTGCAGTAAGACAATGTAGTACTGGCAGACGGATATAAGTATAGATCAGTGGAACAGAATTGAGAGTCCAGAAATAAACCCATGTATCTATGGTCAACTGATTTTCAACAAAGATGCCAAGATCACTCAACGGGGAATGTATTTTCTACAAATGGTGCTAGAACTGGATACGCTCATGCAAAAGAATGAAGTTGGACCCTTACCTTACATCATGTACAAAATATTGACTCAGGGTAGATTAAAGACCTAAATGTAAAAACCAAAACTATAAATCTCTTACAAGAAAGTATAGGGGTGCCCAGCCAGGCGTGTCTCAGTGGTTGAGCATCAACCTAGGATCCCGGAGATTGTGGTTTGATTCCTGGTCAGGGCACATGTCTGGGTTGCGGGCTCAATCCCCAATCAGGGGCATTCAGGGCATGCAGGAGGCAACTGACTGATGACGACTCTCTCATCATTGATGTTTCTCTCTCCCCCTCTCCCTTCCTCTTTTTGAGATCAATAGAAGATGTATTTTTAAAAAAGGAGGAAGGAACGAAGGGAGGGAGGGAGGCAGGGAGGAGAGAGAGAGAGGGAGAAAGGGGGTCTTTGTGCCTTTGGATCTAGCAATGGATTCTGGCAATGAATAGGACACCAAAAACACAAGCAACAAGAGGAATAAATAAATTGAACTTCATCGATATTAAATTGAACTTCATCAATATCAAAGACTTCCATGCTTCAAAGGACACTACTGAAAAGTGAAAAAACTCATAGTATGGAAGAAAATACTTGCAAATCATATATCTGACAAGGTTATGTGTCTAGAATAAAGAACTCTTACAACTCAATAATAAAAAGACAAATAACCCAATTAAAAAGAGAGCAAATGATCTAAATGGGCAATTCTCCAAAGAAGATATACAAATGACAAATAAGTACATGAAAAGATGTTCATCATCATTATTCACTGGGGAAATGCAAACCAAAACCACAAAGATACCACTTTACACCCACCAGGATGGCTAGAATAAAATACAGGTATACCTCATTTTACTGAGATTCGCAAATATTGTATGAACCTCCACCAGCAAAAGATTATGACTCACTGAAGGCTCAGATGATGGTTAGGTTAGCATTTTTTTAGCAAGAAAGTATTTTTTAACTTAAGGTATTGTTTTTTAAAACATAATGCTATTACATACTTAACAGGCTACAGTATAGTGTAATCATAACATATGCATTGGAAAACCAAAAAATTTGTGACTCCTTTATTATGATACATACTTGCTTTATTATGATAATCTAGAACCAAACCCCTAATATCTCCGAGGTATGCCTGTAGTGAAAATAACAAGTGCTGGTGAGGATGTGGAGAAGATGAAACCCTCATACACTGCTGAAGGAAATATAAAATGTGCAGCACTTTGGGAAAGAGTCCAGCAGTTTCTCAAAAAATTTAACTGAGCTACTATTTGACCTAGTAATTCAACTCCTAGCTATATACCTAAGAGAAATGAAAACATAAATCCACAGAAAAACTTTTACCCAAATATGCACAGAAGCATTATTCCTAATAGCCAAAAGGTAGAAACAACCAAAATGTCCATCATCTGATGAATAAACAAAATGTGGTATATTGCATACAACAGAATATTAAGCCATGAAAAGAGATAAAGTTCTGATACATGCTCCAACATGGATGAATCCTGAAAACAAGTTAAGCAACAGTTGTCACAAAAGACAGTATGATTCCATTTATATGAAAGGTTCAAAATAAGCAAATACATAGAGAAAGTAGATTGTTGCTTAGGGTCGAGAAGACGAGGAATTTTAAGTGATATTTTTGAGGTACTGAAAGTGTTCTAAAATTGATTGTGGTGATAGCTGCATAATTCTGTGAATATACCCTTTATCCGACGAAAGGGAACTTTAGTTCCCGGCAAGGAGTAGGTCCCGCTGGCCGAATTTAAATGCTGTCTTTTAAAGGTTAATGAAAGCAACTGAGTTGTTTAGTTTTAATGGGTGAGGTAATTGTTTGTTTTGTTCTTGTTTTTAATACCTTATTGATTTTTAGAGAGAGAGAGAAACATCAATCGGCTGCCTCCTGCATGCCCCCACCGGGGACCAAGTCCACAACCCAGGCATGTACCCTAACGGGGAACTGAACCAGCCATCTTCAGATGCAAAGGACGAGCCCAACGAACTGAGCCACAGAGGTGAGCTTTAATGTAAAGCTGTCACAATAATAAAGTAAATAAATAATAATAAAGCTTTGTGGAAATTCCATTTTAAATAGAAACAAAAATACCTAGGAATAATGAATAGAAAATGTGCAGAACCTACATAAATGGAAAAAACCCAAAGAAGTTCACAAAGAAACACAGACCATATAAGTTAAAAAACACAGTATGCGGCCCTGGCCGGTATTACTCAGTGGTTAGAGTGTCAGCCCATGCACTACAGGATCGCAGGGTCCATTCCCAGTCAAGGGCACGTACCTGGGTTAGTTTCGTTTCCCCACCCATCAGGGCAAGTGAGGGAGGTACCCAGACATCTCACATCGATGTCTCGCTCTCTCTCTCCCCCCTTCACCCCTACCTCCCCCACTTCCTTCCTCTCTTCTACTCTATCTAAAAACAATGAAAAAATATCCTCAGGTGAGGATTTTTTTATTATAAAAATGATTTTCAACTTTCCAACCTGGGCCCAGCGGGTTGGCTCCCTCAAAGAAGAGTAGGGAGAAGAAGGGCCATTCTTCCATCAATGAGGTAGTGAGCAGAGAACACATCATCAACATTCACCAGTGCATCCATGGGGTGGGCTTCAAGAAGCATGCTATTCAGGCCCTCAGAGATCCAGAAATCTGCCATGAAGGATATGGGAACTCCAAATGTGCACAATGACACCAGGCTCAACAAATGTGTCTGGGCCAAAGGAATAAGAAATGGCCCATACTTGTATTCCTGTTCAGTTGTCCAGAAAACATGAGATGAAGATTCACCAAACTCTTTATGTTGGTTACCTATGTACCTGTTCACCACTTTCAAAAATCTACATATAGTCAATGTGGATGAGAACTAACCACTGATTACCAAATAAAGTTAATAAAACTGCAAAAATAATTTTTCAGTATTGCACAATCTACTACATACCTGTATGTTTGCTGCCTAGAAACAATTTCACCTTCATGGTCACGACATGCCAAATTTCTGAGATTTGAGAAACACCTACTTTTTTAGCTTATGAGGTTTTGACAGTATCAGCTTCAGGAATGGGTCATAATCAGTTTAAGACAACCAAAACCCACCCTCTTTTAACTCTTTCAAGAATAAGGCCAATGATATATGAAGTGTCATCTGCTATCGAAGTTTTGAAAAAAGAAGCTTCCTTGTTCTCGTACAGTATGTTTCTGAAGATATTCTCTTTCCCTCTGTGTAGCAGAAATATGAGATTTTCCAAACAGCATGGTATAAAGATGGTACAATAGCCATTTCTGCTACCATTAAAAGGGCAAAACTGAAGTCAAAACCAAGGAAGTACAGCAAAGCAAGCCATAAAGAAATGAAGTCCTGATACTGCTATGAATTGATAAATTAAGAGTAGTCTACACCCAAAGATAGTACACACCTGTAATGCTTAGTTATAGCTTCAAAAAAATCCTGTTGTTTCTACCATATGGACTTTTTTCTTTCTGGTCCTTGTGACAGAATACTAACTGGTTTGAAAGTAATTCCCAATCTTAGACTTTAACCCATGGATGTTAGTATCAACGGATATCCAGGAATTAAAAACAAAACAAAACAAAACAAAACACCTCTTTACAAAAGAGATGTTTGGCTGGTGATGCTCAGTGGTTGAGCATCAACCTATGATCCAGGAGATTGTGGTCAGGGCACATGCAGGGTTGTGGGCTTGATCCTCAGTAGGGGGCATGCAGGAGGAAGCCAATCAATGACTCTGTCATCATTGATGTTTCTATCTATCTCTCTCTTCCTCTCCCTTCTTCTCTCTGAAATCAATAAAGATTTTTTTTTTTTTTAATGTTAAAAAAAAAGCACCTTTTTATGAAGAGGGGTGGTAAGGAGGACATCTCACAAAGACAAGAAATGACAGTATTTGAAATATCCAAGAAAACTGAAAAAGAAAAGAAAAAAAAAAACAGGGAAAAACTACCACATCCAGCCTACCCTTCTCTTCTCTACCATTACCCACCTACAGTGATCTTAATATTTTTCCAGGTATTTTAACAAATAAATATTAATTGTAGTATGTGTGAGTACTGTGAAAGTTAGTTGACATAACAGGTAGTTGCAATCAAAGAATAATCTTGTAAAATAAAGACATTAAACAAGTAAATAAAACTAAATGCATAATTCTAAACAGTGGAGCTATGAAGGTTAAGAACCAGAACTATTTTAGATTGGCTGTTCAAAAAAGGCCTCTCTGAAAAAAATAACATTTAAGTCAAGACTTGAAGGTGATAAGTTCCAGGCATACATAAAAGGCTCAGAGGCAGCAAAGAACATCAATAAATAAAAGGCAAAACCAGTAAGGGAACCAGGTTAGCAGCAGCTACATGTCATGCAGAGCCTCACAAATCATAGTAAGCTGTTCCACTCCACTCATTTCCAGCAACTATTCCAACCAGTTAAAGGTCCAGTTCAATCTTCCATCTTCCTTGAAACCTTCCCTAATCCACTTTAGTCACAATAAATCTCCCCATAGTTCCTTTAACAGTTTTTCATGAGTTCCCCAACTCCTATAGGCAAGCTTTTAAAAAAGACAGCATGGTTGCCTGGCTGGTGTGGCTCAGTTGGTTGAGAATAGTCCCATGACCCAGAGGTAGCCAGTTCTATTCCCAGTCAGGGTACATGCCCAGGTTGCAGGCTTAATCCCCAGTAGGGGGCGTGCCCCAGTAGGAGGCAGCCAATCCATGTTTCTCTCTTATCCTGTTTCTTTCTCTCCCTCTCCCTTCCTCTTTAAAAAAAAAAAAAAAAAAAAAAAAAAATCAATAAAAAACATTTTTTTAAAAAGATAGCATGGTTAATGAAAAACAATAAGTACAAATAAGAACTAAATTCTAGTCCTAGCTCTCCTACTTATTAGCTGTGTAACCTTGGCCAAATCACTCTCTCATAATTTTTGTGAGGTTCAATGAAGAAATATGAAATTACACAATGTTCAAATAGCTTCAGAAGTAAATCACCACCACTGTATTGTATACAGTTCAACTCAATATTATTCCAACTGCACAAGCACTGCACTACTACCTCCTGTAACCTGGGTACAATGCTTATAATACTTGAAGAGTGTTTCATGTTGTGTTGGCTTTTTGAGCACCCATATACTGTGAATAGTTTTCAAGCTTATTTATAAAAACAGCTACACCCTTTCTCCCCAAAAGAAATCTTATACCCCAATTAATAAAACAGATCAAAATAAGCTTTTCATTTTGAAACAAAGGAAAAGGTTCCAAAGTCCCCATCATTCCATTGAAATAGGGTCAATTCTTTTCCAAGGAACAGTTTATAAACCAAGGTTCATTACTAAAAATCTTGAAGAGGAAAGAATTAAGGACAAGATCCTGTGGCTTGCTACCAGTGAAGTTCCTCCAGGTTGACAAAAATACATCTCAACTTTTTTCACAAGAATAGCATCAGATTCTTTCAAGTGCCTTAATGTACTCAAAATGTCATATCTATAGTGGCATTTCCATGTTTTACCATATTGGTTTCCAGGTCAAAGAAAGAAAAAAAAGGACTGGTTTAACATAAGTTACTTATTAGTGAAATGTCAATTTTTTACTATCCTTTCCCTCTGTCTTTACTAAGTGATTAATTATTTAATAGTGGCAAGTTTCTCTTGTAGTTCCCAAAATGAGGAGGGAAAAAAATAACCTAAGACAACACTTGCCAATTTCTGCTCTTCTGGAAACTTCTCAGCTAACGCTTCACAATCACAAAATCATAGCTCTATATCACCTTCACCGGATGGAATCTTCATAGACATGGAGATTTTTAACTCTTCAAACCACTAACAAAGCTCTCATTATTCCTCAACAATCTGGAAGTTAGATTTCCTCTTTTGTTTTTTTTTTGTTTTTTACGGTGGATTAGAGTTATGTAGGGAGTGGAGAAAGTGCGGCAGAACTAGAAATATGCAACACCCAAACAGAACCAAACCAGAGATTGCAGAAAAAAAATCTGTTACTCATTTGGCCACTTCTTCCCCCACTGACACAGAGGCATGTCAGGGGAGAGGCAGGAATAAGTCCATTGGCAAGACCGGCGGTTGCTCCAGGGGCTGGTGATGATCTCTGGGGAGCTTTCAAGGCCAGGCCTCAGGCTCAAGGTCTAGACTTCAGAGAGGATACTGACAGACCCATCAAGATGGCTGCAACCATGAAGCCCTGGGTGGCAATCTGGGTGTGCATCACAAGCTGGGAGCCATGGCTCTGACCCTGGTGGAAGCAGTAGAGGCTGTAGGTAAGGACGACCGCTGTGCCCAGGCAGCCTATGGGTACCATTGGGTTCTCGCGAGTTTTGCAAAGAAACGTCCTTGAAGCTTTCCGGACTGCAGTAGACACTGGGGCTAAAACCCTCAATGACTGGGGGCTGTGATGGTTCAAAGGGTGCCTCTGAAGTCATAGGGCGAGGAGTCGCCATGCCTAGGGCAACAGCAGCTGGAAAAAATCTAGATTTCCTCTTGCATGCTTTTTTTTTTAATATATATTGATTTTAGAGAGAGGAAGGGAGAGGGGGAGAGAGAAACATCAATTATGAGAGAGTAATTGATCGGGTGCAGCCCGCAACCTGGGCATGTGCCCTGACCGGGAATTGAACCCTGATCACCTGGATCCTAGGTCGACGCTCAACCACTGAGCCACGCCCGGCTGGGCTAGATTTCCTCTTAATATATGATTTATCCTGCCAGTCTGGGGACTCGTCTTAGAAGGGAAAGTGGAAACAAAGTATTATCAGAGTAAAACAACATTCTGCTGACCATTATACTCTATTATACTACTCTACTGTCCACTGTCCCTTATTACTTATTGTCTTATTTTGAACACTTTAAAAGCCCTATTGTCTTAAGGATCTTCTTAAGTCTCAATTTATTCTGAGCTAGAACTCTTACTACTTCTCATATACTTCTACAGTCATCACTGGTTACTAAGCCATTCTCAATAATCAAAATATGGTCCATGAATCTGGCAGCAAAGTTACCCAGAATAAAAAGTACCCACCTATTCTGTCCTATGGTGGTTTAAAACCAGTACATTGCTAAATCAGACCCACCACCTACGAGTCAAAATAAACACTTTAAGACTATGAAGCCTACACACTGATGCTCTGATGTTAGAAGATAAATTTGTTTTATCATATTGCCAAATTTCCTCCCAGAAATACAGTATGCACTATTCAACAATATGATTTCAATATATTCAAGCTGATAATCAGACAATTAAACAAAGACATACAGCAACCCAAGTGCCTGTCAAACAAGGACTGGTTAAGTTACACTATGACCAAATAATGGAATACTACCTTTAAGGTATTAAAAAGTATAATGCCCCTGGCTGGTATGGCTCAGTTGGTTGGAGCGACATCCCATATACCAAAAGGTAGCGGGTTCAATTCCGTCAGGGCACATACCCAGGGTGCAGGTTTGATCATTGGGTTGGGGTGTATGCAAGAAGCAACTGATCGATGTTTCCTTCTCACATCAATGTTTCTCTCTCCCTCCCTCCAAGATCAATTTAAAAAATTACATCCTTTCTACTATCTCTTTAAAAAATAAAAAAAAGGAAAAAATATTCTCAAGTGAGGATTATCCATAAAAAAAATGTATAATGTAAATGTGTATTAGCACGGAAAGGTGCCTACATCTTATTAATAAAAATGATATAGAGTAACCTGTAATTAGTTTATTTACATTAAATAGTGTGTCTGAGGAAACAGAAAAGAATGAAGAGATGTAGCCCAGCCAGTGTGGCTCGGTGGTTGAGCATTGACACATACACCAGGATGTCGACATTTGTATTCCAGGCCAGGTACATGCCAGGGTTTTGGGCTCAGTCCCCAGCAGAAGGCATGTAGGAGGCAGCCAATATTGATGTTTCTCATCAATGTTTCTATCCTCTTCTCCTTTCCTCTCTAAAATCAATAAACATATTTAAAAGAGAGAGAGAGAGAGAGAGATGCTCACTATAACACAACAAATCAATTCTTTGGTAAGCACAGTTCCATATTCTCCTAACTTTATTTCCTGTACTATTTGATTTTTTTCTAAAAAACCAGGTATTCTTTTTAGACATCACAAACAACAAAGCTACTTTCATTCTTTGGGAAAAGACTGAAAACCCTGATAAAGAGGTAATTAATAATAGGGGTTTTTAAGTTTTCTCCTGACACCAAATACTACAGCCGACACTTCCAAAAACCTAAACCTGACTATGAAGAAGCATTCACAGCTAAAGATGGCAGCAAATCTCCAATAAAAGAGAGCTCATTGGGGCTATATTGGAGTCAAAACACTTGGTTGCATACTAATACACACAGGAGAGACACCTCAAAAGGAGCTCTAGCTTCAGTATTGGAAAGCCACCAGGGAATTATCTTCTGTCTCTTTATGAAACTTCAACTGTTTCCACAAATTTGCCCCAATTCTCTTTTGCAAACAGCCTCCCTCACATCAGCTTGCCAAAACACTCTGTAGCTCAGCTGCTCCAGTTACCTGGGTTTTTAGTTCAAATATTCTGACAGGAAAAATCTGATTGACAGCAGCCCCACCATCCATGAGGTCAGCAGTCTACCTGTAATCTAAGCAGCAATGGCTAGGGAGGGAGCAGGGTCTTCCAGGGGCTGTAATAAAGATAAATTCTCTAGTATAGGTTGTGGCCAGGGCAGGAACGGAAACATGTCTTCTACCACAGTAAGGAAAGTGGAAGACGAGGCCAGGTTTATACTACATCAATTCTCAATTAACTGAGTAATCTACATTTAGAGACTTAATTTCTATGGCATTTAAGATAAAATAACATTAACAGGTATTAATCACATTAAAAGGCAAAGTCCAATCCTTTTCCTGGCATATAAAGCCCTAAACAAAAGTTATTTAGCCAAATTCCATCCCATAGACCCAAATCTCACTTCCTATGTAGACAGAGAACTAATTTTTGCCTTTTTGCATTGTCTATTAATTTAGAACATAGTTGGTTAGGGTGGATTTTTTTAAAATCCTCAACTGAAGTATTTTTCCATTGCTTTTCAGAGAAGGGGGAGGGGGAGGGAGAGAGAAACATCAATGTGAGACAGACACACCAATTGGTTGCCTCCTGCACTCGCCCTAACCAAAGCTGGGGATCAAGCTTGCAACCAAGGTACATGCCCTTGGCTGGAATCGAACCAGGGACCCACTAGTCTGCAGGTGAACGCTCTAACCACTGAGCCAAACCAGCTAGGGCAGGGTGGGTATTTTTTATAAGCATATACCTACTGGTTTATGAATAAGACAATAAAAAGCAGTACATACGCTATAATCTACTGCTATAGCATACTTCATCCAGAAACTCTCATATCTAAATCACTATTGACTAAGCTCTGGCCGCGTAGTTCAGTTGGTTAGAACATCATCCCAATATGCCTGGGTTGAAGGTTCAATCTCCAGTCAGGGCTCAGAGAAGAATCAACCAATGAATGCATAAATAAGTGAAACAACAAATCGATGTTTCTCTCTCTTTCTCACTTCCTCCCTCCGTCTCTTAAAAAATCAATTAAAAATTACTATAAGCTTTCAGAAATTTAAATTAATTAATTAAATAAATAAATTACTATTGACTATAGGTCCAAGAATACTGATTTACCTAGGCAATCTTCTACCACAACTTTTCATTAACTAAAATGTTTACTAAGCACTACTCTCTACAAGGCACTGTACTAGGACTGGGAAAAGAAGAAATAAAACATGGCTCCTGACTTTTAAGGAATTCACCATTCAGCAAGGAGGCTGATATTAATAATAATAAGCAGAAGCAGCAGCAGCAGCAACAGAACTATTACGTAAGTATGTATTCTAACTAAAGGGAGTAAGTCATGTTAAGAGAAGTCCAAAAAGATTTCAGAAGGCCTCACGAAAAAGTGAGATGAATTTGGGGCAAACTGTGCTATGATATATGTGGCCAGGCTAAGAAGTTAGGACTTTATTCTCCAGGCAATAAAGAGCTATGATGGTTTAAGCAAGCAATATGATAATCATATATTGTGTTTTAGACAGGCAACAATGGAGAAGCTCCACAATATAAAACATTTTTTTAAAGTGGTAATTAAAAATACCAAAATGAAAAAGCAAACAAAAAAGCAGGAAAAAATACACATGCTGAATATGACCAAGCGTTGATATAGTTAATAAATGAACAGCTCTTATAAATTATTACAAAACATTAAAAACCAAAAAGGCAATGCATTAAATGCAAATAACGAATAAAAATGTGTTTAAGCTTACTAGTAATTAGTTATTACATGTTTTGCCAAAATAACATTTTTCAAGGATAATATTCTGCACAAGTGAGGGTGCCCAAGTTGCGCAGACACTGCTGAAAAAATGGCTATAAGCAACTGGATAATATAAACAAAAATGTTTTATATTTCTGACACAGTAATTACTTCTAGGAATCTATCGTAAAGAACCAATGATTTATTAAAAGATTTACAAACAAGGATGACCATTTGCAGCATTATTTATGAGAGAACTGGAAACAAACAGTACAATAATAGGAAAATATTAAATTGTATATAAAATGGAAGTATTATACAGACAAAATATATGTTTTCAAAAGTTAATAAAGGAGACAATCATACACAATGTTAGGTTAAACCAGCTAGATATTAAACTACATATACCTCATTCTCAATTTTAAAAATGTAAATGTGTACCAAAAAGATGGAAAAATATTTCAAAACATTAACAGGCGTCATCACTGCTTGGTAAGATTATGGCGGATTTAAGCTTGAAGTTTTCAATATGTCTACAATGAGAATATGCAACCTTTATAACTAAGAAAAAAAAAAGTGAAAAAGAAAGGTAGCCCAGCCCATTTGGCTACCATCTGTCACACCTGATCAAGTCATTATTGGAAAGTTTCTGACCTTCTCTTTCTGAAAATTTAAAAATTCTTAATGCACATAAGAAATACATATATACTATCATTATTAAACATATGAAACATTAACATATTTCATGAATACAGTGCTAAAGCTAGTCATCAATAGTTATCAATGACTATGCAGAAAGCCTTCATATTAATAATCTACTACAGGTTTGTGACTTTACGGTTTGTTACTTTATAAAAATATTTTAACTAAAATTGTGAATACCATGATCTTTGAAAAACTATTTTAAGTACTAATTGCTTTAAGAGGATATTTAGCAAGATTAATTTACCAAATAAAAATCCATAATTTGGGACTTCATTTTGTAGTGAAATCAAATTTCCAATTTTAAGAATCCGTTCAAATTTTATTTTACTAATATGTGTGTTTTTTGGGTTTTTTCAAAATATATCTTTATTGATTTCAGAGAGAGGAAGAGAGAGGAAAAGAGAGAGAGAGACAGAGAGAGAGAAACATCAGTGATGAGTCATTGATCGGCTGCCTCCTGCACGCCCCCTGCTGGGGATCGAACCCACAACCTGGGCACGTACCCTGACCGGGAATCGAACCCGATCGCCTGGATCCTAGGTCGATGCTCAACCGTTGAGCCATGCCCGACCAGGCTATTAATATGTTTTTATTGATTTTTAGAGGAGAGGGAGAGGGATAGAGAGAGACAGAAACATTAATGAGAAACATCATCAATCAGCTGCCTCCTGCATGCCCCCACTGGGGGATAGAGCCTGCAACCTGGGCATGTGCCCTGGCTAGGAATCAAACTAGTGATCTGATTCCTAGGTCGACACTCAACCATCGAGCCACACCAGCCAGGCAAAATCAGGTCAAATTTTAGAATTAAATATCTACCAAAAAATGTTATGTTACTAATGATTTATTTAGTGCCTGTGTACTTATCTAAAAAACCCTAGGAACATGTACTTATTTTTATTTTTGTTTCTTTTATCCTCACATTAGGACACTCAAAAAAAATTTATCTTTATTGATTTCAAAGGAAGGGAGAGGAAGGGAGAGGAAGGAAGAGAGAAAAACATTAATGATGAGAGTCACTGATCAGCTGCCTCCTTCACGCCCCCAACTGGGGATCAAGCCCGAAACTCAGACATGTGGCCTGACTAGGAATTGAACCCAGATCTCCTGGGTCATAGGTCAATGCTCAAACGCTAAGCCATCCCAGCTGGACTAGGACACAGTTTTTGTTTGCTTTTTTATTGATTTAAAAGAGAAGGGAAGGAAGAGGGAGAGAGAGAGAAAGAGAAACATCGATGTGAGAGCGAAACATCGACTGGTTGCCTCGGGGATCGAACTGCAACCTGGACATGAGCTCCAACCAGGATCAAACCTGCGACCCTTTGGCATTACAGGGTTTTGCTTCAACCAACTGAGCCACACCGGCCAGAGTAAACTGTGTTGTTTTTTAATGGGATCACTGATAACAAACAATATTAAGATAGAAATAAGATTCCCATTCAGCTACATTTATCACCATAAACTTCTACTACAATTGCCATGGAATTACGCTTGAATTTGTTAAAATACATAAAAGTACAGTAATTTTTTATTCTGTCCCAACAATGTACTTATAATAGTATTCCTCCACTTGAACAGATCATCAAGTTTATACAGTAGAGCACAACTGTTAATAGTGTGGGCTTTTAGCCTGACCTATAATTAAGTCTTGTTCAAATCCTGGCTCCACTGAATATTCCTGTGATTCTCTATGCAAGTTACATAAACTCTAAGCCTTGGTTCTCTTATCTGAAAGGGGTGATAGAGTACCTAGCTCAAAGAACTGATAAAGTACCCAACACAAACTGTTCAATGAAGTATTCTGCTTCAAAAATAAAATGTAAACAAAAGTATTCTGCAAATACTGATATCAGAGTTCTAGCTTAGATATGGCTACTAACTAAGCAGGTGACAGGTGATCTTTAGCGAACCACTTAGCCTTTCTGAGGTTCAATTTCCTCACCTTTCAAGTTACGCCAATACTTGTTCTGGCCTATCTCAAAGGATAGGAAGGACAAATGGACTGTCTATTTTAAACAACAGGTAAACTGTAACACACACAAAGAATAAAATCCACAATGTACAAATAGTTTAAAAGATTGATGTACATTCAGAACCATTTTCTCTGCTCTCAGAGAAAATTTTCCAAGGCAAATACTGACCTCAATTTACCAGTGAGCTAGTTAGGGAGATGGCCCAAAGCATAACATCAGGCCTCCAACTTTTCATCAACATCCAGAAATACTTTGGACTTACTGAACTGGTTCATAAAAATAGCTATAAAAGCAGCACACATACAAACTTGACAAAGCAAGCACAGGAATATAAACTTAAAATTATCTCCTAAACTAAATGCAACTCCACAAACCGATAGTAGCAAAATTCACTCAATACATTCCAAGCCTTAAAAAAAGTCTTCTTTATTAAAAACAAAGCACTGAAAGGAAAATGGAAATTCAAATATTAGCACTGTTGAGACAGTTTTCTAACACTAAAGCCAAATGCTAGTTTGTTTTAGGATATCTGTTAAGATGACATTAAAAAGGAGATGAGCCCGAGCAGGTTTGGCTCAGTGGTTAGAGCGTCGGCCTGTGGATTGAAGGGTCCAGGGTTCAATTCCGGCCAAGGGCACATACCTTGGCTCGATCCTGGGCCCTGGTCCAGGCACATGCAGGAGGGAACCAATCGATGTGTGTCTCTCACATCGGTGTTTCTCTCCCCCTCTCCCTCCCTCCATCCCTCCCCACTCCCTTCCACTCTCTTTGAAAAAGCAACGGAAAAAATATCCTGGGGTGAAGATTAAGAAAAAAACGGGGGGATGAGAGGGTCCTTAATATGGGATCCTGGTTACACAGACAGGCTTCAGTTGCCCCTTAACCTGCAGGGAGAACTGTGTCTGTATACGGGTACACGTTCCACAGTTAAGAGTTTACAGCTTTAGACTGTTAGCAGGAATAGAAGTGGTAATTTTAATACTCATCAAAAACTGATGACTAAAGAAACGTATTTACATTCTTTTGCTACCAACTTTTAACTATATTACATTCTACAAGATTTTAAAATAAACAATTCATCTGAAGCCCTTACCTTATCAAAACCCTGTGTATACCAGATACAAAGCTATACTATCCACATTATCTCTACCCTTTCATATAAAACACAAAATTTTTAAACTGCACATTTACTGGTGTGTCCAGGCAGACTTCTTTAAGTTTGATCAGAGATTGTAAATATGAAAAGAAATAAGTTTTTGGCATTTTTAAAAAATAACTCTTTTTCAACAACTTGAAACATAACACCCAAAAAATATAATTTTATTTCTTCTCTTGGTTAAACTGTTATGGGCAGTTATACTAAAAAATAAATTCTGAGCACATTATGAACTGGTGCTCATTTTTGTACAACCTATGGGAGGGGAAAAGTAAAGTCTTAATTATTGTGAGCCAGATTACAAGACAGACATATAACCTACTTCATCACGTTTTATCAAGTTCCAACTATCTGACTCCTACCAGGTCATGGACAAATGTTAGTTAATGAGATACAGGAACTACATAAAGAAAAAATGAAAACAATTGGGGGGGGGAGGGTGACTGGTAATAGAGCTCAGTGTAACCTACAAATAAAGTTGCTTAAGTAATATTCTTTTAAAAAAGGAAGTATCATTGTGAGACTGTGTTTAGGAGGCAATTTTTTAAACTGAGCCTTAAAGGAAATATTAAGAAACTGTCTTAGAATTTTTAGAGATCATTGGCTCATACACAAATAGGAAATCCTATTTTTGTTCATTAAGACAGGTTTCTTAGAGGGTCTGCATGGTCAGATTTTGTGAACCTGGTTCAACTAACTGTATTTACTTAATGGTAGTAAAAACTAAATTCTACTTCAATTCTCCATACTACTTCTAACTCTCCATAAATCCATTGCATTTTTGAGTGCTTCTAAACAGAGTTCTAGGGGGTTCCCAGATAATCTTCAACAGAACCTCTTTCACTAGGTCTCTTTTCAAAATAAAGATTAACTAACTTCAGTTTCTTTAGATACTATGTTTAAAATTAATTTTCCTCATTAAGTTTAAAATAATTTTTAAAACACCAACAAAATTATTAAAAGCACTTTTTCCTAACATATTAGATAGCAAAGCTATTTGTTTTCCAATTTCAGAACAAAGCCATAATCACACAACTTAAATCTACGCTACAGAATACAGTTTACTGAAATAAGTACTTAAAAGGATTATGTTTATCAGCAATATCAAACCACCTGCACCAAAAATAAAAGTATCCCAAAATAAATACAAATAACCTTAAAATTCTAGGAAAATGTAGAATGGCACAAATATTGGAAAAGTATAGTTTGAAAATGGGCAAAACTCTGCTTCCACCTGTCAGGAAGTAAATACTCAGTTGAAAGTAAACTGAGTACCCTTCCACCTTTATTACTGCCTTTGGTCATTAACGTGAAATTCAAACACACAAAGTAAAATTCAAACACAAGCAAGATGATATATTTTATAAATCAATTGTTTTAAAGAATCGTATTTGAAAAGAGGTCGTTTAAGTCTTTCGAAATACCACAACACAAATCCAAAACCCACATAAGCGATTGGTAATAAGCATTTCCTTAACAATCAAGTTTCTGTTTATAAATCTTCTATCTAATTCACCTGGTCCAACTAGGCCTTTGGGCACAGAAGTTAACTAACTTGCAATATATCTTGTTTCTTTAAGCTAAAATACCATCTTACAAGGGTCGGGAATAAAAAATTTTTAATCTGGCTAGAAAAGATCAATGTACGTATATTAACACTCTTTAATAAACAAAAGTATAAGGAATAAGGCCTTTTATTGCAAGAGATAGGCCATGACTATCCCAGGATGGTATCTGAGGTATAATACTCTCCTTAATATAATAGAATTTACCATTAAAACAACGAATGGTCCATTAAGAAACATCGTTAATTAATTTTTAAAAATAGGTATAAAGTTTCTAATCATCACTACCACAGTTCATTTTCGGGTATTTAAGGTCTGGCAGAAGGTTTTAATACACCACACACACCCCAAGGGAGGAGAAAACCACCAACCTTCTCCCAGGGAGTTCAATGAAAATTAACAGGTAAGAGAGGCCTCGGCAGCACGCTGGAAATCAAAGAGGGCCGCGGGAGGGTCGGAGGGTCCGGGCTGCGGAGGCAAGCCTGGTCCTCGGACCCCACCTCCCCTCACCTCCCCAGCAGGAAAAGGAGGCGAAGGCTCATTAGTGCCTTCGTTAATTGACACCTGTAATGAGGAAACTTTCCCAGCGCTAAGACCGCTCAGGCCCGGCCTGGCCGCAGCTCCGCGGCGGCTCCTCACGGGCGCCCAGGTAACCCGGCCAGGCTGGGCCTGAGGCGGCGCGGCGGCCGCGCCACAGCGCACCTTCCCGGGGCGCTAGGCCCGCACGCCGCCGGTTCGGCCGTCGCCTCCCGCAGGCCGCAGCAGCCCGGCAAGGCGGGGGAGCAGCGCAGGGACCCCAAACCATGCACCCCGACAGGCCGCCGCCGCGGCTACTTACTTTCATTTAACACCTCCACCAGGTCTGCGCAGTTCTCGCACATCGTTCGGCCGCCGCCCCCCCCCTCCCCCGCTTCGGATCGCACTGACTGATCCCGACCGGCGGGGGGGAGGGGAGAGAGGCGGAGGAGGGGGCCGGCCGGCCGGCGGGGCGGGGAGGCGACGAGGGCGGGCGGCGGCGGGGACGGGGCGGGGAGCAGGAGGATGGGGGAGGGGGCCGGCGGTCCCCGGAGCGGGCGGGGGAGAGGAGGGGGGCGAGGGGAGGTGCGCAGGCCGGAGGGGCGCGGAGGCGCCGGCGGCGGGGAAGGGGGGGAAGGACGGGGGGAGGGGAGAGGGAGGGAGGGGGCGGGTGGGGAGAGAAGCAGCAGAGTCACTTCACCGACCAGACGCCGCGGCCACCGCCGACGCCGCCGCCGCCATTTTAATAGAGCGTTCGGGCTGCGCTCGGCTCTTTCCGTCCGGGCGAAGGAGCCGACGAGTAGCTCCTCGCGCTCTCATTCCTCCGCCTCCCGCCCTCTCTTCGCCTCCCGCCCTCCCACCTCTCCCTCCGCGCCCACGCCGCACGCTCCACTCCCCTCGGCGGCCAGCTCGCAGCCCTCCCTTTCCTCTTCCGTCTGGCCTCCCCGCCCTAGGTCCACCCCCTCTGCGCGTTCGCCCACCCCGCCCAGCCCGGATCTCTGTCAGCGGCCGGAAGGGAGACGCGAAGCCAGCGCGGCCGCGGGGGGAGTCCGGGTGAGTAGGCGAAGATGGCGGAGGCGCCGATCCGGTCGCGATTGCGCGGCGTCGCCCACGGCGGCCCGCTCCGCGGGCTCCGAGGCCCAGCGAGCAGCGGGTCACTCGCGGCGCCCTGTCCCCCGCCCCCGAGCTTCGCCATTTTCCCTCCGGGCCCGCGAAGGGGAGTGGGTGCTGCTTTCTCCCATGTCGCCCTCCCTCGCGCTGCGTATTTTTGGGAGTCCATAGGGATCCGGGCCGACATCGCAGCCCAGGTCGGGACACACGGCCCTCTCCCCGCCGGGCTTTGTGAGAATGGACCGGCCCGGGGTCGGCTACACCTGCATCGGCGCGCCTCGCTGCCCTCAGTCCTGTAAGGCTCACCGGTCCTCGAGCAGTGAGACACCTAATGTGACTAGAAATGGCGGAGTGAAGAGTGTCCACGTTGGCATCGCCTCCTTTTTACGCAAGAGGGCCCCTCACGAATTGCCCATCTACGACTCTTCACCTGAAACAGCATATTGTGCTTCTCGGCGAAGAGCAGTTTTAAAGGGTTACGATGGGGAACGGAGAAGGAAGAACAGGTGAAGGAAAGGGGACACTCAGCTGAAGTGTGGTGTTAACTAGTTAACGTTGGGGAAATTTTCCTCATATCTGCACTTAATACCTTCCTCGCTGATTTCTGTATCCAATGTGGTTATATAGAGAGGTGACTGAAAAGTCCCAAAGGTAGGGCTCATAATATTTTTAGAACTGTAATCAGAGCAGCTATTAGGTAGTAATTCTTTCACAGAATTTGTCGAAGTTAGGTCGCACCATCACTTCACCATGCCAGGACCACCATCCCGGCATTCTTTGCTTTTCTGCCGCCTGAAGTTGGTGCTATAAAGTTTCTGCCCATCCTGTTTTAAGTGGCTCCATATAAGCAGGTGCTCCTTAGGAAGTGTAGAGCTATTCTGACATAATCTTCTCTTCCCATCTTTCCCACAACACCTGGGTTTCCTAGATTTTAGGCCCTGTGAGCAGACAACATCCATCCAACATCCATTCCCACCCATCCCTGCCAACAGCAAAACTTGCCAAACCCAAGTAGTTTTTGTTCGTTTGTTTTTCAGGTGGCAGCTGAGACACCTGTCTCTGGAAGGAAAGCCCCTAGAAATATTTGTTATTGATTTAAAACCAATCATGGTATGGTTACTCTAGGGCTGGCTATATGTTTGAGTTCTTGCCAATGAAATAAAAGCAAAAATCTGCAGAGTTGGGGGTGGTGAGCACAGTGTACAAGATGATGTGTTGTGGAATTGTGCACCTGAAACCTGTATAATTTTATTAACCAGTGTCACCCCAATAAATTCAATAAAAGGGGGGAAGAAAAGAAATGGAAAATACAAATAAGTGGAAGCATATAAAAAATCATTTCTACAAATTTGGAAAAAGAAAAAGAACTCTGCAGAGTAGGTCTTTTAGAAATAATTGGCATTTCCTAATAAAAAGGGACAAATTAAGCAGGCATACCCCTTAACCCTTAGTTCTTTCTCCCGGAAACATGCTCTTGATACACAAAGTAATACAGCATCCATTTTTATTTTGTTTTTTAACAATGAAACCACAAGATAAATGCCAACCATAAAGTTGATAATACAGAATTATAAGGTGTGGGTGGGTCATTGATAACATCCTTGAGCAGCAATGTCAAGCTTATATAAGAAAAATCCCTTTTTCCTTAATCTACTCTTAAATTTCCATTATTTGTAGCCACATTCCTACCTGATACAGATATTCTTTTGATAATTATTTGTAAGTTATCTGTTACGTATGCTTTTAAGACCACAGAGGACCCTTGACAGTTCTTGAAAATAGGACTACTACTACATATTCTGACCTTTAAAGAAATACATATATTTTTAAATAATCAGTTGGTTTCTAGGTGCTTGGTTTAAAATGATTTGAGAATCTTGCCCTGGCCTGAGTGACCCGGCTGGAGCTTCATCCAGTGCACAGAAAGGTTGCCCATTTGATTCCCGGTCAGAGCTCATACAGAAGGCAACCTATCAATGTTTCTCCCTTTCTCTAAGCAAGTGAGGATTAAAAAAAATTTTTGGGGGGGACAGGGGTGGGGTAGAAGGGGTCAATGGCGAGAAAAAGGACATCTGTAATACTTTCAACAGTATAAATTATTTTTAAAAATATGAGCCTGGCCAGGCGTGGCTCAGCAGTTGAGCATCAACCTAGGGTCCAGGAGATCATGGTTTGATTCCTGGTCAGGGAACATGCCTGGCTTGTGGGCTTAATCCCCAGTCATTGCCATGTAGGAGGCAGCCAATCAATGACGACGCTCTCAACACTGATGTTTCTCTCTTCTTCTCCCTCCCTCTCTCTGAAATCAACAAAGATACATTTTTTAAAATAAATAAAAAATTATTTGAGCCCTGGCTGGGCTGGCTCAGTGATTAGAGCATTGGCCTTCAGACTGAAGGGTCCTGGGTTTGGTTCCAGCCAAGGGCATGTACCTCGGATGCAGATTCTGTCCTGATTGGGGTGCGAGAGGGAGGCAACCAATTGATGTGTCTGTCTCACATCGATGTTTCTCTCTTTCTCTCACTCTGAAAAGCAATGGAAAAAGGATCCTTGGGCAAGGATTAGAGAAAAAAAAAGATTAGAGAATTATTCTCATATATGATCACTGCTCTTCACTCATCACTTCAGGGTTCAAACTTCTGTAAAGGACCAGATAATAAATATTTTAGGCTTTATAGGCAATCCAAATTTCTTATCACAACTACATGACTCTGTAAGCAGGAAAGCGGCCATAGACAATATATACTGAATAAGTGTAGCTGTACTCCCAATAAAACTTTTTATTTATGGACTTTGAAATTTTTTTCAATAAAAAATGGTAAAAATTATTCTTAGCCCACAGGCCACACAAAAACCTGTAACTAGCCCGGCCAGTGTGGCTAAGTAGTTAAGCGTCAACCTATGAACCAGGAGGTGACAGTATGACATGCCCTGTTTTGGGTTGTGGACTCAATCCCCAGTAGGAGGCTTGCAGGAGGCAGCTGATCAATGATGATTCTCTCACATCATTGATGTTTCTGTCTCTCCCTCTCCAAAATCAATAAAAACATTATACAATCTATGATTTTAAAAATAACAAGCCTGTAACTAGCCATATTTGCCCTATGGGTTGTAGTTTACCAACCCTTTATCTACTTCAGCTGCTTGTAAATAAAGGCATAGAAACTAATAAAAAGGTTGCCTGCCTCCTGGCTACACTCTTCTGTGCTATCTTCATATATGTGTCAACAGAGTTGGGTTTTTTTTAATGTACTTGAAAGGTGTGCATTCTAAAAAAATAATGGACTTCCATGCTACCCAGGGAGAGGTCCATACGGCGTTGTTCTCGGTTCCCACATAAAGGGGAAGTTTCACAATGTCTAGAGCCCTGGATGTCCTGCAAATGGAGGAGGCTGTCCTCAAATTCCTTGCAATGGGAACCCACTTAGGTGGCACCAACCTTGACTTCCAAATGGAACAGTACATCTGCAAAAGGAGGTGATGCATCTACATCATAAATCTGAAGAGAACCTGGGAGAAGCTTCTGCTGGCAGCTAGTGCCATTGTTGCCATTGAAAACTCAGCTGATGTCAGCGTCATATCGTCCAGGAATACTGGCCAGCAAGCTGTGCTGAAGTTCTCTGCTGCCACTGGAGCCACTCCTGTTACCGGCTGCTTCACTCCTGGAAACTTCACCAACCAGATCCAGGCCACCGAGACTTCTGGTGGTCACTGATCCCTGAGCTGACCACCAGCCTCTCGTGGAGGCGTCTTATGTGAAACTGCCCACCATTGCTCTGTGTAACACAGGCTCTCCTCTGCACTATGTGGACATTGCCGTTCCTTGCAACATCAAGGGGGCTCACTCAGTGGGTCTGATGTGGTGGATGCTGGCCCAGGAAGTTCTGTGCATGCATGGCACCATCTTCGGTGAACACCCATGGGAGGTCATACCTGACCTTCTACAGGGATCTTGAAGAGATTGAAAAGGAAGAGCAGGCCACTGCTGAAAAGGCTGTGGCCAAGGAGGAATTTCAGGGTGAATGGACTGCTCCAGCTCCCAAGTTCATTGCTGCTCAGCCTGAGTTCGCAGACTGGTCTGAAGGTGTGCAGGTACCTTCTGTGCGCATTCAACAGTTTCCTACTGAAGACTGGTCTGCAGTCCCCACTGCCCAGGCCACCAAAAAGGTAGGAACAACCACTGAGTGGTCCTAAGCTGTTCTTCCACAAACTCTTAAAAGAATGGAAATGAGGTTGACGGAAAATAAACAGTTTCTAAAAGTTGAAAAAAATAATAATAAAGAGAATAATGGAACAGAATCTCTGACAAAATATATCCTAAATTCTTGTAAATTGATTTTAAAACCAGTAATCAGTGATCACCATACACCTTCGATAACTAAAAGACTGATAACTTTTTAATAATTTGTATACATGTCACCATCTAGTGGTAGAATTATGCTTTGAGTAAAATTTTACAATCTATGAAATTTCTAATCCTCAAGCTTGTATATTTGTAGTACATTCCTAGGTACTTCCCTGGAAACTAGCCCAGCATAAACAACTTTGGAAAATTATTATTGCTATAGAAATGATTTGTCCTCAGCTTTCTGGTTGCTGTTACTGAACATAGGATTTTTGTCTCTGAATTTGGGAATTAAAGTCTGGTGTTATTATCAGAGGCCAGAGTTATTCCAGAATTTACTCCTCTCCCTCACTCCCACAATCATCACTGTTTTGTGGACTTTAGTGCCATTATTAGAAAGGCAGGTATGCTATTTTATTTCCACAGCACCCAGCCCAGCAAATTGTTGTTTGGGTCTTAAATTGCCAGAGTGGTTATTTTTAAAAATGAATTAGCTTATATCACTTACTTGCTTAAAACGCTTCAATATTTCCTGTTTCCTTTCGAATAAACTTTACTTGGGTCTTCCCCCAATCTTTCCAGTTTTTAACATTACTCTTGTTACAGTTCAGCCACATGGGTCTGATTTCTAAAATAAAAGTATTTCCTGCTCTGGGTCTTAGTGATTGTTGTTTCTTCCTAGGACATGCTTTCTGATTTTGAAATGGCTAACATCTTTTTCCAAAGGTATCACAGTACTCTGTTTATTTCCGTCAAAGCTTTTACTATAGTCTGTAATTATTTTTATGTTTATTTGTATCAGGGACACATTGGACTGCAGGCAAAAAAATTTTTCAATTAAGAATGGCTTAAACAAGTAGGGCTTATTTTTCTCTTGTGACCAACAAGACAGTAGACAGTCTAGGGCCTGTATTACTGGCTCAAGGATATGGACCAAAGTTGGTGGTTTCTTTCCACTCCACCCTCCACATACTGGCTTGTCATCTCCTACTTGTAAGATAGCCACTGTAGCACCAACTATCTGCTTTAAAGACAGGAAGGAAGAAAGGTGGTGATGGCCTGTCTTGGTTTGGATTCTCCCCAAAGCAGGTCGTGAAACAAGGACACAGGTGGAAATAGTTTATGCTTATATTATCCCAAGAAACATTGGTGGAATAGTGGAGATAGGAAATTGGGGAGGAGGTGAATAGGTATCCAATAAATGATTCATTATTTTTTTCTTTTTAAATTGATTTGAGAGACAGAGAAACATCTGCCTCCCATGCACACCCCGACTGGGAATCAAATCCGCAACCTGGGTATATGCCCTGACTGGGAATCGAACCCACCACCTTTTGGTGCACAGGACACCAAAAGGCCCAACAAACTAAGCCACACTGGCCAGGTCTAACCCTTTCTTCTTGAGGGTAACTGGAACCTAATCCCACTGGGAAACTACAAACCATTATAAAACGTGCCTTAATATCATCCTACTAAAGGGACAAGGAAGCTGGGTATTTACATCTATCCTCTTTAGTCACTGAGTGTTGCTAGGAGTTGCAGGTAGCAAAGCAGGCTTTTCAGGCAGCCTGAGAAAACCCTCAGGCATAGAAAAAATGGGCCAACAATTGGAAGTCTGGCCATTGTGCACTGAAGTGATAAGAACTTTGAGTACTGATGGTATCTGGCACACTGCCCTTCCCTCTTATACAAGTGTTGTGTCTGGAGCAGCAGCAGCCATCATGACACAATAAGCCTGTAAGCAAAAGCCAAGGCATTAAAGATGGCAGAATGGAAAGAGAAAAGACTTGGGTACCGGATGGCATTGTTGAGTAGCTGAATCAGTGCTAGCAACTGCCTACTTGGTGCTATCTCTATAAGACATTTGTTTATCTAACAAAAACCCTCAAGTCACTATTGGAGTTTTTGTAGCCCAACACACTTAATAAAAATAGTGTGGTAGGCGAAATAATGTCCCCCCGAGCTCCCAAAGACATCCACGTCCTAATCCCCAGAATCTGAATATGGTACCTTACATGGCAAAAGGAACTTTGCAAGTAAGGACCTTGAGATGGGGAGATTGTTTCAGATTATTCATGTGGGCTCAATTATATGCAGCTTTCAAATTAGAGAATGTTTCCCAGCTTTGTCCAGAGGAAGCTATGACTAAAGAGTGATTAGAGAGATGCAGTCTCCTAGCTTTGATAACAGAGCGGGGGCCATGAACCAAGAAACATGGGTGGCCTTGAGAAGCTGTAAAAGATAAGGAAACATTCCCCCCTTCAGCCTCCAGAAAGGAACAGCCCTGCTGACACCTTGATTTAGCCCAATGAGACCCGTGTTAGACTACTGATTTACAGAACTGTAAAACGTTTAAAAGAAGTTTAGTTCTACCCTGGCAGGTATGGCTCGGTTGGGCCTTGTCCCACACTGGCTCAGTTCCTGGTCAGGGCACATGTCCAGGTTGTGGGCTTGATCCCTGGTGTGGGGCAGGCAGGAGGTGGCTGATACTTTTCTTTTCCCTCACCCTTTCTATGAAAAAATTAATATTTTTTAAATAAAAGAAATTTAGTTTTAAGCCACTAAATTTGTGGTCATTTGTTACAGCAGTAATAGAAAACTAATACAAGTAGCATGCAGTTACAGGGAATAGCATATGCAAAATCCCTGAAACAAAAATAAAGCCAGTATGCCCAGCCAGGTGTGGCTCAGCAGTTGAGTATCAACCTAAGATCCAGGAGATGGCAGTTCAATTCCTGGTCAGAGCACATGCCCGGGTTGTGGCATCAATCCCCAGTTGGGGGCCTGCAGGAAGCAGCCGATTGATGACGACTCTCACTCTCTCTCTCCCTTCCTCTCTCTGAAATCAATAAAAACATATAAAAATAAGTAAAGCCAGGATAATGAACATGGTTGTGGAAGAAGGCCCATGCCATACTTTGCAGAGCACCACAAATCCTGCTTATATTTTGTCTTAGATCCTAAAAGTAATTGAAGTGTGGAAGCAATACAATCTTATTTGTATTTTTAAATAACCTGACTAGTCTGTAGAG
Source organism: Miniopterus natalensis (assembly GCF_054644295.1). NCBI lineage: Eukaryota > Metazoa > Chordata > Mammalia > Chiroptera > Miniopteridae > Miniopterus > Miniopterus natalensis. The sequence goes on from NC_142093.1 coordinate 32,991,125, forward strand.
AATGGATTGGAGGTAGAGACAACAGGGGGTTACTAATATTAATCCAGAAAGATGACGATAGCTTGGACTAGGGTAATAGAAAAGAAATGAATAGCCTGGCCGGGAGTGGCTCAGCGGTTGGGCGTCGACCTAGGATCCAGGCGATCAGGGTTCGGTTCCCGGTCAGGGCACATGCCCGGGTTGCGGGCTGCAGCCGATCAATGACTCTCTCATCATTGATATTTCTATCTCTCTCCCTCTCCTTTCCTCTCTCTGAAATCAATAAAGATATATTTTAAAAAATAAATAAATAAAAAGAGAGTCAGTCTAAGAATATTTTAGAAGTAAAAAGAACAAGACTTGGTTTGTAGGTATGGGGGGACAATGGTCCCAGGGCTGCCTCCAGATTTCTGATTTGCACAACTGGAGATAGTGGTGCCACCCACCAAGATAGGGTTCACTTCAAGAAGGACTAGAGAAGTGCGGTCAATAAAGACAAGAACTTTTTTTAGATGTTTTGTGTGTTTTTTTAGAGAGGAAGGGAGAGGGATAGAGAGAAAAACATCGGTAAGAGAAACATCATTGATTGGCTGCTTCCTGTAACCCCCTACTGGGGATCAAGCCAGCAACCAGGGCTTGTGCCCCAACAGGGATCCAACTGTGGTCGCTGTGACTCAGTGGTTGAGCGTCAAGAAGTACTATTTTAGAAGTGCCTGTGAGATAACCAAAAGTTGTTGAGCTGGCAGTTATTTGAATCTAAAGATTGGAAGAAAGTCTCGGACTGGAAATGTAAATATGAAAACAATCCTTTGTATGCTAGCTCTTCCTCAACTGTCCTCTCATGAGGAAAGCAAAAACTTTCCAGAAAGCCCTACAGCTGACTTGACTTTTGATCTCATTTCCCAGAACTCTGTGTCACATGACCACATTTACACCTCAAGGTGGTGAGTATTAAGTCAGATTACTTACAGTATCTGCCACAAATGGTAAATGAAGTAATGATATAGGGAGAGGTAATACCTTCCAGTGAAAAGGACCTAAAACAGAGCCTCAAGGGACTGTTAGCATCTAGAATTGGGGTAGAGAGAGAGAAGATGCCCCAAAGGGTAAAGAATATGGTAAAGGAGTGGGGAGGGAATTTTGGTACCATTTAAACCAAAGGAAAAGATGACAATTGCTGTATGCTGGGAAGTCAACTAAAACGAGATCTACAAAATTATTAGATTTAGTGCTTGGAGGTCATGGGAAATGGAATTATGGACACTGAAGCCTCATTACAGTAGACTGAAGACCATTTATAGAAGAAACTATAAAGTAGAAAACTGTTTTAAGACTTTGGGCTCTTAAAAGGAGAAAGTGAGGTAAATGGTAGTAGAAACATGAAATTAATCATAGGTAACTTATTGTACATACTGTGCAACACTGTCCTGTACACTCATTTCATTCTCTCAAGCACCTTGTATGCTATATCCTATTCTATTTTCCAAAAGAGAATAAGGCGGCACAGAGAGTTTAAATACTTTGTCCCAGAGACAGGGGGATGATACTAGGACAGAAAAGTCAAAGTGGTTGCTGTAATTTTTCTAAGGTGAGAGGGGATGTAATCCTTGGCACAGGTAGAAGAACTGAACTTTGTTAATTGGGAAGAAAGGATGGGTACCCATGTGTGTGCATTTGATGATCAGGAGTTGAGGGAATTCCCATCAGATGATTTGAGTTTTTTCTCGAAGAGGCGAAGTCATCTGGAGTCAAGAAGAAGGTAGGATTATGCAAGACTGAAAGAGCTATAAGTTTGAAATAAAAGTTCTGGAGGGCAGATGAACCAATTAACCAGAAAAGTGTGATAGTGATGCTAGGTAGAGATGAAGATATGGTAGAGCTTGGTTTTTGGTATTCATGAAACTCATGATACCAGTCTTCCCAGAGCCTTTAATGTGCAGTTAGCCCTGTGCAGTGAACAATTTAAGAGAATGCCATCTACATCTTAGACATCATAAATTTGCATGGTTACTATAACAGGATATAAATAAAGCATCTTTTAGCAATTAGGATACCATGACAGTTTTCCAATGTGTGAAAGTAAAGTGTGCTGAGGAACGGGTATCTTTTTCTAATTCATAGAAAGTCTAGTGGAGACAGCTGAGTTTGCCCTTTTTTTTTTTCTTTTTAATATATATCTTTATTGATTTCAGAGAGAGGAAGGGAAAGGGAGAGAGAGAGAAACATCAGTGATGAGAGTCATTGATCAGCTGCCTCCTGCACGCCCCCTGCTGGGGATTGAGACAATAATTAAGTCCTTCACTGCCGTAATTCTGGCTAAAATATACAAGGAGAAACCAAATAAACTTTGTGTGAAATCCTGCATGCCCCTGGCTGGGGATCAAGCCCACAACCCGGGCATGTGCCCTGACCAGGAATCGAACCCGATCACCTGGATCCGACGCTCAACCACTGAGCCACGCCCGGGCGGGCTCTTTTTTTTAAAATATAATTTTATTGATTTCAGAGAGACGAAGGGAGAGAGAGAGAAACATCGATGATGAGAGTCACTGATCAGCTGCCTCCTGCACGCCCCCTGCTGGGGATTGAGCCCAAAACCCGGGCATGTGCCCTTACTGAGAATCAGATTCCAGTCTCCTGCATCATAGGTTGATACTCAACCACTGAGCTACACCGGCCAGGCTGCCCTGTTTTGCTCCAACAGCTTCCCAGGTTTTACATGGTAACACCTAATAAAGAGCAAAACAAAGACAATAATTAAGTCCCTCACTACCTTAATTCTGGCTAAAATATACAAGGAGAAACCAAATAAACTTTGTGTGAAATCTGTAAATTTGGACATCTCTAGCTTTCTTCTTTGCTTCCTTTCGTCCTTGCCTGTCACTTAGTGCTTTTCTAAACCTACCCCATAGTTATGAAACAGGTGAAAAATCTAAAAAAGTTATCACCTCCCTGCCACAAAATTATTTTTGTAAGCAGTCTTGTATTGAGTTCATATTTCTAAAATTCTTAAAGCATCGTAAAAAGATATAAAGGTTTTATCTTGGCATAAAATTGGATAGGTGGATGTGTGTGAAAAAGACTGGATGGGGGGTTGTTTTTCTAAATAGGACAGCTCAGTGCAAGTAAGCCTTTAAGTGTTTGTTTTGCTCCACAATTTACAGTGTTTCTCAGAACTGGAGTCTCCTAACCCTTTCAACTGTATACCACGAAGTAATTTAGAAAAAGTATCCCTTGCAGATTTTTAATTTGGTATCTAACATATTTTGTCATAACTTTAAAGTGTTGCAACAGATGTAATTTATGACACAAATACTGACATTTTAAATAAAATGTTTTCATCCCTTTTAAATGTTTCCAATGAAATCTGAAATCCCTAGCAACTTGATACTCAACAGTCATCCATTTTCAAAGGTACAGCAAGCAACAAGCTCTCATTCTACTTCCTCTACATAATCTAATGTAATATACTTCCTAAACAACATTCTACAAGACAAAAAACAAGATCGTTCTACATAAGCATGATACAGTTCTTATACTCAAGAAATTTAACACACATGAGGTTTTAAGTGTAACATTTCTGACATTAAATTATTTTGAATACACGGTTGATCAAAACATAAATATAACAATTTGATAAATTGTTCAATATAAAACTAAAATATTAGTTACGATTTCCCTTAGAGTCACCTTTGGCTTTTGTCAAAACTATAAGGTTGCAGATTAATTCATTCAATTTAAAGAAAATACTGGCTATGTTAACAAAACTGGCAAAGTAGGTCCTCACTGTCAACTGAATCTGCCAGATCAAACCAATAAAATGGCTGACTTCATTCAAATTAATATATCAGTATATATTTTATAGATTTTGATACTTTAAAGAATAGTAACAAAAACCACTGAGAAATGCATTTTAGAACACATCTTACAAGGTAGATTGCTAAAGTAATAAAGTCAAATGACATAATTTTTTCATAAGCTATATAATAGTTTCCATTATTTGTAATAAAAGTGTACTATATATCCAAAGTAAGTTTATGAAATGAGAAAAATAATATAACATATAAAATGTATATGTTTGCATGTATCAAATTCTGGTATTGAGTTTTCAGGATTATTAAGAATACATGTAAAAATCAGAAATATGTTTTGTTAGAACTCATGATCAAACTGTTCCTATATATGTATTGAAACAGAAAAGTATATATTATGAAAATCTAATGTCTATAACTGGGGTATAATTTTATTTTGTGTTAATGGAAGTAGGAAAGAAAGCATTTAATAAGTCGAAGATGAGAATTAACTATAAAATGAATAAAGATGTCATATGATTTGACAAATAAATTGTAAAACCTTATTGATTTATGTATACCTTACCTGAAATTCCATAAAATGTTTAACCCTGACTTTACTTTTTTATATCTGATAAGTCCCCCGAAGTTAAGGAGTAGCATCACCAGCCAGTAGACTGTTTCTGCTATTCAAATGTGCTCGCCCTTCCAGCCAATGACATGCCTTAGAAATAAATAATATAATAGCCTGGGTGGGGGCAGGTGGTGGGGTGAGGGGGATGCTCACCTTTAACTGTGTGATGGGGGAGCCATTTTTAGGGTTTGAGGCTTTTTTTGCATGGCTTACAATGGTCACTCTCAAAAGCTATTCATTCCTTTGATGGTTGTTGGGAATGAAAGAGGTAAGTCACTCTAACAAGCCCAATTTACATATTAGATGATTACAGGACAGTGTTTGTTTTATGTTTTACACTTTAAAAAAAAAAAATTATTCATCTTAGAGAAACATTGATTTGTTCCACTTATTTATGCATTCATGAGTTGATTCCTGTATGTGCCCCGACCGGGGATCGAGCCCTCAACCTTGGCATATCTGGATGAAGCTCTAACCAACTGAAGTACTTGGCCATAGGAGGTCAGTGCTTGACTTTTTTTTTTTAAGCGAGAGGAAGGGAGAGGGAGACATTGACTGGCTGCCGCCTGCATGACTGGGAATCAAACCGGCAACTTTTTGGTGCACAGGAGGGCTCCCAACCAACTGAGCCACACTGGCCACAACCTCAGGGACCTTTTCATCTTCCCAAACAGAAACACTGACCCCATAAACACTAACTCTCCATCCCCCTGAGCAACAAATCATTCTTCAAAGACCTAATGCCATTACTTTCCAACAGAATTTCTGCTCTGACACCCAAGCACTATTATAACACTGTATTCCTGTTAGATTTCTACACACCCCTGTCCTTCATTAAACTGCATTGTGCCCACTTACAATGGGAGAGAGAGGCCCGGATTTGCATCCTACCTGCTCCGTCATCACAGGCAAGTGAAAAACCTGCTTGCCCAGTTACCTTCATCTGTAAAACAGGGATGACAGTCTCTGACAGGGTCCTTGAGAGGCTTAAACGATCGCAGGTTACTACTCATTGCTGCAACTGTAGCAACTAACAGAACCCACTACATAATAAGCAGCAGACTATCAGCACTTGTAGACTTGAAAACACCTACCCACCAAGCATTCTCCTGAACTTCACCTCCTCAAGAATCCCAGAGGCTCCTAATGCTGCCAATAGTGGTCTGGCTACAATCAAGACCACCAACCCACTTTTGAGTTGCAGGGAATGATAGCAACTTGCAGTCCATTAGAAAAGTTTAGAAGGTAACATGACACCATGAATTCACTTTTGATGGGTGCACACTATTTGATAATCAATTGGTTCAAAATATCACAAATTGCCCGAGCCGAGTAGCTCAGTTGGTTAGAGCGTCATCCTGACACACCAAGGTTAAGGGTTCAATACCTGGTCAGGGCACATACAAGATCAACCAATGAGCCTGGACCATGTGGCTCAGTGGTTGATCCTCAACACCTATGCATCAAGAGGTCCCAGTCAGGGTACATGCCCAGCCGAGGGCTTGACAAAGTCAGTGTTTCTCTCTCTCTCTCCCTCTCCCTTCTTCTCTCTCTAAAATCAATAAAAACTTTTTAAAAAAGGGGCATTGGCCTCACAGTTAAAAAAAAGAAAAAGGAATCAAACAATGAATGCCTAAGTGGAACAACAAATTGATGTTTTGTTTTGTTCCCTCTCTCGCTCTCCCACTTCCTCTCAAATCAATAAGTAGGCCCTGGCTGAGTAGCTCAGTTGGTTAAAGCGTCCTCTCCCTATGCCAGGGTTGGGCTCAGTCCCTAGTCAGGACATATACAAGCAGCAACCAATGAATGCATGAACGGGTGGAACAACAAATCAGTTTTTCTCTCTCCCTTTCTCACTCTAAAAATCAATATACATTTTTAAGGCAGTAAATAAGCAGCCAGTTAATGCATAAATAAGTGGAACAAATTGATGTTTCTCTCTATGTATCCCTTCATCTTAAATCAATATATAAAATTTTTGTGTGTATATATACATATACACCTCCCACACAAACTGAAATAGCAAAGCATACAAAATATGTAACGCAGTATTTGAAAAAATTACATTTGCATTGAGTCAAATGGATAAAGCACTCAATGAAACTTAGGTAGTCTGTACCCTTTATTAGACTCACTTCTGTCCTTTAAATTCTCATAATATTCCAGCCAATGAAACACTTTTTAAAAAAAGAGGAACAGGAATTCTTATAAATTGCTTGTGAAGAAAAAAGATAAAATCTTTATGGAATGATACTCAAAATTAATAGATTTAAGAATATTCCCTTTTATTTCCTAACTAAACTTAAAAAATATCAAGTTAAGGCACAGATTGTTCAGTAACTTATTATAACTACCAAGTCTTTTGTTGAATTTTGATACAACTCTCACTTAGCTAAATGTAGTCATGCAGCGATTTCTTCTAACTTCCCCATTAAACTGAGACAGTAGATGCAGTTTCATTAAGTAGACAATTTCTATCTCAGCTTCTGTTGAACTACATTAAATTACTTTGAAAATTTTCTAACCTTTATAATTTGTGTTTAATACCTCTACTATCAATTAAGTCATAAAGTCACTTATTAGAATCTCAGTTAAACTATTACTTGGCTTAATATTATTATTGTTCACCTTCAATTCACAGATCATAATTATAGTCTGGCCAAAATAGACTTCAATGTTGAAATCCCATTGTTTTTCATTTCACTTTAATGGTCAAACACGTTCATGTAATTTCTTGGATAATTTTTTTTTTTTAATATCTTTATTGATTTCAGAGAGGGAGAGGGAGAGAGATAGAAACATCAATGACGAGAGTCATCATTGATTGGCTGCAGCCCGCAACCCGGGCATGTGCCCTGACCGGGAATCGAACCCCAATCTCCTGGATCCTAGGTCAATGCTCAACCGCTGAGCCACGCCCAGCTGGGCTTAGACAATTTTTCTCTTAAAATTGAACCTTTATTTTGTCTTGCTTTATATTTCATATTTCTTCACTTCTGTAATATCTCCCACTTGTCTTTCATAGTTTGATCCCAGGTCAGGTTGTGTACTGAAGGCAACCGGTTGATGTTTCTCTCTTACATCAATGTTTCTATCTCTAAAATCAATAAAATTTAAAATTTGACTACATTAAAAAAAATAGTGTATCCCAGGTTGCAAAATTCTAATAGGCTAACAGAAGAGAGACTTAATAAATTCAGTGCATGCTGATTTGTTATTAGGCTCCAAAGAAATACTGAGAGGAGCCCAGCCGGGCGAGGCTCAGCTGCTGACCGTTGACCTAGGATCCAGGCGATCGGGGTTCGATTCCCGGTCAGGGCACATGCCCGGATTGTGGGCTCGATGCCCAGTCAGGGGCGTGCAGGAGGCAGCCAATCAATGACTCTCTCATCATTGATGTTTCTATATCTCTCTCCCTTCCTCTCTCTGAAATCAATAAAGTTATATTTAAAAAAAAGAAATACTGAGAGGAGACAAAGAATTTTGAAAGTAAACCCTTCGATGTCAGCAAACAAGGAAAAGATATAATTTCCTTGGATGTCATAACAGATAAGTGAGAGCAGTGGTATTGTTTGGGCATTAGGTCAATTAGAAGTGGATCAAGGAAAATACTCTGGAATTTCAGATTCCACATTTTTCCCAGACTTTTTCCACAGTTGGAAATTACAGGTTTCAAATATATTAGTTTCAGTAGTTTTACTTATCTTGACATCACAATTAGTAACACAGACAGGAGTAAATTACTAAAAGTACTATTTATAAATAAGAATTGAACATTTTATATAATTTCTTTTAATGCTTACCCAAGGATATGTTTTTAATGATTTTTTTTTTTTTTTTTTGAGAGAGAAAGGGAGCGACACCGTGAGAGAGTAACATCAATTGGTTGCCTCCCTGATCAGGAACCTAGGTACGTGTCCTGACTGGAAATCAAACCTGCAACCTTCTGTTGCACAGGACAGTTCTACAACTAACTGAGCCACCTAGGCAGAATTAATATAATTCTTTATAATACAGACCTTTCCATCCATGAGCTTCTTAATCACAGCACCAAAACCAGTTCATTGACTTAAGTGACCATTTTTTATGAAACTCTTCCATAAAGACTTGTCTTCACATTGTTACAGAATGAATTCTGCCAGTAACTTTTCTGGAGGACAATCCAATACATACATGACTAAATCAGACTAATTAGTTCTTCTCAACATTCTATATTGTATTTTTTTTAAACTCCATCCTTGCCTATCTCTGTTGCCATCAAATGCCTGCATTCTAGGTACACCTACCGAAGTAGATTAGACTCAACTGGGGTAGGAACAGCCTGTGAAGACTAAACTCATACTTGGTTTACTTACTGCTTTATTTAAAATCTAAGATGACTCCAACTGCAAGATGCATCATTATTTTACGTACCATCAAAAATAAGAACACTGCTGAAGGATTTTCAGAAGAGGTCACATCAAGGCTGGTAGGAAGGGCAGAGACTCGAAAGAGCTGGCCCCATTCCCACTGGAGGAGGCTGATATTCCCGAGGGATCTCTCAGCTGCAAAAGGTTCCCGAGCCCAGCCAGGCGTGGCTCAGCGGTTGAGCAATGACCTAGGATCCAGGAGATAGCAGTTTGATTCCTGGTCAGGGCACATGCCTGAGTTGGGGGCTCGATCCCGTCAGGGGCGTGCAGGAGGCAGCCGATCAATGATTCTCTCATCATTGATGTTTCAACTCTCTCTCCCTTCCTCTCTGAAATCAATAGATGTTTAAAAAAAAAAAAAGTTCCCCAAGAAGTGTATGGTCTGAATCCCAAGCGGGAGCACCAGAGCTGGGAAGACGCACCCACGTAATACCTGGCTGTGAAAATCAGGGATTCTGTTGCACAGGGACAGGCAGGAGTCTGCTACAGACACAGGTGCCCTCTTTTAGGGCTATACCCAAAATCTTAGTTCATAGCCACTCACTCTGGGCTCTGCTCCAGCAGAGTAAGGATGAGTGGTCTAGAATAGACCACTGTGGTTTGTGGCTCTGGAGAGCCGAATGGACAGCCGCCATACTACCTGTGCTGAATCACCCTCCCACACCTCAGATGCATCTTTCTTACATGGAGCACTCTACTCATACAGCATCAGCCTAGGAGGAAGTGAGTCTGACCTTCTGGACTCCCAAACCTGAGGAGCTCATGCCCTGCTGAGTTAGCTGCCTGGGGCTAGGTATAGAGGCCTGGGCAGACTTGGGCTGTCACTGAGTTGCATGGCTTTGGGGCAAGGACCACTCCTCCAACTTTCTCTGAACCTGACTCGCACCTCCCATTCACGGGAGATCCTCCAGGCGTTCTCACCCTCCCAACTGCTGGTGGTTCCGATCTGTCAAGGTTTAGACAAAATCCAGGACAAACTTGAGTCGTGTTACTCTGGGACAGGAGCCACTCCCAAGCTTGAAAAGCACTTCCCCACCACTGGAAAACCCACTAACCCCATCTTGCAGATCTACCCAGTGGCCCTGTCCTGCTGAGATCGGGCTCCTGGCAGAACCTGGGACAGACTGAGTGTTTGGCTCTATGAGGGTGGCCATTTTCTCCCATACCCAACTGGAACAGCCCTCCCTTCACATAGCCAAACCTTGGTCTGTTTGGGCATGATAAACTCTGCCGGCCTCACCCTGACCACTCCAAGACCCTGCACCACCAGAAAGGTCTGGGGGCACCTGGCAGGTGGCACCTAGACTTGGTATAACTGCGGGTATTTGTTGAGTGGCTTCAGACCTAGGACTGGCACCTGAGTTTGAAACTGTATCGATCTGGTGAAAACCACTCACCTCTACCTGGTATCTTACTGAGAACCTACCTCATGTAACCTGAGTACCACCAGAGGCTCTGAGTGACTGAGCCTTAACATGCAGCCAGTAGGCAGAGGTAATCTTGGGGTACCTTGGGACTTTTGCTGACCTGCCCACCTAAGCCCAGTGCTGGTAAAAGCCAGTCTTGACATGGACCTAGGAGCACCTACTATGTAATGGAAAGCTTAACGGACATAAAAAAAGAGATTTACAGTAATAGTCATAGTAGGGAATTTTAACACCCCATTGACATGAAGACAGAACAACAACAAGGAAATGGTGGTTTTAAATGATACAGTAGATCAGATGGACTTATTGATATCTTTTGAACATTTTACCCCTAAAGCGAAGATATATTCTTTTACCAAACAAACATGAAACATTTTCTAGAACAGACCACATGTTAGGACATAAAGCAAGTCTCAATAAACTTAAGACTGAAATCATATTAAGTGTCTTCTCTGACCACAATGGTATGAAACTAGAAGTCAATCAAAAGAGAAAAACAAACAAACTGAAAAATGCACAAAGATATGGAGGCTAAATAACATTTTACTAAGCAATGAATGGGTGAATGATCAAGGAAGAAATCAAGATACCTTGATACAAATAAAAATGAGAACACAACCCAAAATCTATGGGATACAGCAAAAGCAGTCCTAAGAGGAAAATTCATAGCATTACAGCTCTACCTCAAGCAACGAGAAAAATCTCTAGTAAACAATCTAAGTTTACACCTAAAGCAACTTGAAAAAGAACAACAAAGCCCAAAGTGAGCAGACAGAAAGAAATAATATTAGAGCAGAAATAAATAAGAGTATAAAAAATAACAAGAGCTGGTTCTTTGAGAAGATTGACAAACCTTTAACCAGACTCATCAGGTAATAAAGAGAGGACCTAATAAATCAATCAGAAATGAAAGAGAAGTAAAAACTGACAGCAAATGAATACAAGGGATTGTAAGAAAATATGAACTATGACAACAAATTGGACAATCTGGACAAAATGGATAAATTCCTAGAAACATACAATCTTCAAAACTGAATCCAGAAGAATCTAAAAATCTGAAAATAGATTAAAACTTGTGAAACTGAAGCAGTAATCAAGAAACTCCCAACATACAAAAGTTCTAGACTGGGCTGGATGGCTTCACAGGTGAATTTTACCAAACATTCAAAGAACTAACAGCTATCCTTCTCAAACTTTTCCAAAAAATTCAAGAGAAAAGACTCCCAAGCTCATTTTACTAGGCCAGCATTATTCTAATTCCAAAACCAGATAAAGACACTACAAAGAAAATTATAGGCCAATATCCCTGATGAACATAGATGCTAAAACCCTCAACAAAATATTAGTAAGCCAGAGCCAGCAATACATTAAAAAGATAATACACCATGATCAAGTGGAATTTATTCCAGAAAAGACTGGTACAATATCCAAAAATCAACATATGTGATACATCACATAAACAAAATGGATAAAAGTCACACAATCATATCAATTAGATGCAGAAAAAGCATGTGATAAAATCCAGCACTCATATATGATAAAAACTAAGCAAAGTGGGGAGAGAAAATACCTCAACATAATAAAGGCCACATATGACAAACCCACAGCCAACATCATACTAAATAGGCAAAATCAAAAAGCATTTCCATTAAGATCAGAAACAAGACAGGGATGTCCATTTTTACCACAGTAATCAAAACAGCATGGTAGTGGCATAAAAGAGACATATAAATGGAACAGAATAGAGTCCAGAAATAAACCCATACTTTTATGGTCAATTAATATATGACAGAGGCGGCAAGAACATACAATGGGGTAATGATAGTCTATTCACTAACTGGTGATGGAAAAATTGGATATATGCAAAAAATGAAATTAGACCACCTTCTTACACCATACACAATAAACTCAAAATGGATTAAAACTTAAATGTAAGCCCAGCCAGCACGGCTCAGTGGTTGAACACTGACCTATGATCCAGGAGATCGTGGTTCAATTCCGTCAGGTCGCGGGCTTGATCCCCAGTAAGGGCCAGGCAGGAGGCAGCCAACCAATGACTCTCCTCATTGATGTTTCTACCTTCCTCCCTCTCCCTCTCTCAGAAATCAATAAAGACATATTAAAAACAAAAAACCCCACACAACTTAAATGTTAGACATGAAACCCTAAAAATCCTAGAAGAAAACATAGGCAGTAAAATCTCAAACATTTCTTGTAGCAGTATTTTTTATCCTGAATAGACACTTCTCCAAAGAGGACATACAGATGGCCAATAGACATGAAAAGATGTTCAAAGTCACTAATCAAAGAAACGTGTATCAAAATTACAATGAAACATGACTTCACACCTGTCAGAATAGCTATCATCAATAACGCACCACACGTGTTGGTGAGGATGTAGAGAAAAGGGAATGTTCTTACACCGTTGGTAGTAATGGAGAATGATGTATCCAGTAGATACCGAGTTACCTCAAAAAATTAAAAATGGAACTGTTTTTTGACCCAGCAATTCCACTTCTGGAACTATATCCAAAAAATTCCAAACACTGCCCTGGCAAGTGTTGCTAAGTGGTTAGAGCATCAGCCCTTGCACCAAAAGGTTGTGGGCTTGATTCCTGGTCAAGGGCATGTACCTGCATTACCTGAGTAAGTGGAAGGGGGCGGGGGGGACATTACCAACCAAACACCATTTCAAAAGAATATACGCACCCCTATGTTCATTGCAGTGTTGTTAACAATAGCCAAGATCTGGAAGCAACCCAAGTGCCCATCAGTGGATGTATGGATAAAAAAAGCTGTGGGACATTTACACAATGGAATATTATTACCTTTTGTGACAGCATGGATCGACTTGGAGAGCATTATGCTAAGTAAAATAAGCCAGTCAGAGAAATACAAGCACCATATGATTTCACTCATATGTAGAGTCTAATAAACAAAATTAACAAAGTAGAAGCAAACTCTTAGAGAACAGACTGACAGCTCTTTTTTTTTGGGGGGGGGGGAGGCGTGTTGGGTAAAAAAGGTGAAGGGATTAAGAAAAGAAAAAAAAAAAACAAAGCTCAGAGTCACAAGCATTATGGTGATTACCAGAGGGAAAGGGGGGACAAGGGGAAGTAGAGGAGGGTAAAGGGGAGGCAAGTGGTGACAGGAGACTTGAGTTGGGGTGGTGAACACACAGTACAATGTACAGATGATGTATTATAGAACTGTACACCTGAAACCTATAATTTTATTAACCAGTCACTCCAATAAATTCAATAAAATTTTTTTGAAGAATGAGAACACAGTCTTGGGAAATACATGAATCGGTTATGGCTCTTTTTGAAGTGTAATGGCATTTGGTATATAATTCTTTGCAGAGCTTATGGACAGCTCCCTTGGTTGCAAAAAAATTTGGTCACTACTTTGCAAAAAAAAAAAAAAAAAGGGGAATTGTGGTACTAATCCTTCCAACAATGATTTCCTTCCTAGTATCGAGTTTATGCCTGCTGCTTCTGTGTGCCTTTTTGCACAAAGAATAACAATTTATTTTGATGAACCATCCTTTGGAAGACAACTTTAAATAGTAATTATACTGTCAAATGTATACCAACAGCTATAATTAAGTTCATACCCAGTAAGTGCCTAGACCAGGACTGATACCCTCTTACTATGAAAGACAATTCCAATTATCTCTCACAATTTCTAACTAAAACACTGCCTTGTTCTAGTAGTATGCCAAACAGCTGAGATGGCCAGTTATTTGTGTGCTTTGCTGTCAAATACCTTGAGGCTGACCCAAATATGACTAACAATTAAGCAAGAAATTTCCCATCTTAGATTTAAGTTGCTATCGCTATTGTTTTCTAGTTTTGGTCAAATCTTTTTGCTCAATACTCCCACAAAATAATCTTCACACGGGGATTAAACTGAAATAGAATAATGCACATCTGATGAGATCCACGTTAAATAAAAACACCTAAGTCTCACGTTTCTAGTTCAATCTATGAATTCCCTGTGAATATGTCAAGTTCACATATTTCAAACCTTGAAGAAATGATTCCCTTATTGCTTATAGCTATAATTATCCTCATTAATTTAAAGGTGTAAATTTACTTTTGGCAGTAGTGGAATCCCCAGTTGCCAATCATTTCTAATTCAAAGTGGACTCTCCTGGTTCCCAAGCCCAAGTTTGGTTTCTTGCAACATCCCTAACATATCAAGAGTCCTGTGTCGCTGTAGGAAGAAAAAAAATTACATTATGACCATTGTTAAAAAATAACTCTGTACTTTATACAGCTAATTGAAATAGGACAATCAACCAGGGCCAAAACTCTTAGCTGACTCAAAAAAACACCTTAAAACATATTTTTAGTCATATGCTAAAGACTGAACTAAAGATTTTAACGAAGCTAAAACTTTATAGTCTCCGAATATTCCTCTTTGAATATTTAAATTCTTAACATTTGCTATTGTAGAAACAAATTGCTTAAAGGGTTATATTTAACTGAAATTATGGCAGTTTTGCCACAGACTTAATTTAGGAATATGCCAATTATGCAAAATTACTGATTCTCCACTAACACAAGCCCCTCTAAATGCTTAAGCTTTAATCAAGTTTATAGATTAGTTTACCCTCTGGGAATTTACTACAGCTGATTAACTTTTTCTATTCCCTTCATTCTACTCCTTTTTTCGTGTTTTATAGGCCCTGTACACATTTTCCCCCTTCCGCCCACTTACTTCTAAGGGTTACATTTTACATGAACACATTCAAGAATATCTGTAGTAGTTTGTTATATCTGGGTTCTCATTCTTTGTTACACTGATCTCCCTAAGCAGGAGACAAGACACTCTTTAATCGCAAATAAAGGTAAAAATGTGTCAAAGAGGAGATTTGTTTCTTGGGAACAGAAGGTATCTGAGCATATTCACTTTATGTCACTACTTTTACTCCCAGGAACTTTAGAAATATTTATATGTCAACACGCTTCACATACCGCTTTAAAATATAACACCTAAACACAAATAACAACTTTCATTAATACAGGAATAATTTTGAGCCAATAAAGGGAAAATAAATGTAAACCAAGTTTATTTTGCTTTTTAAAGTAGTGTTCTTAAAGCACTACAGCTTGGTAAACAATGTAAATTAGTATAAGTCATCTCAAAAGCCAGTTTTGTTTTTTGTTTTGTTTTTTAATGAGTTGTTAAAAAGATGCAGCCTATTCTAACAGGATAAATATTTTTAACCATTTCACTTCGAGTTAATGAAGGCTCACAAATGAGCAACACTCCTCATTGAGGAAAACAAAAAGCTGTTGTCGACAAGCGACAGCACACACACACAAAAAACAAAAAGAACTGTGTAAAAATAACTAACTGTGTTCACATATTTTTGAAGTCGCTTTACAATGGGATGATATGCACATGATCTTGCTGCAAACTTGCCATACAGACCTGTAATACATGTAGTCTAGACAAACAATTCAGTCCAAGAGGTGCTAACTTCAGACAATGCAGCACTATAATCCTTTTAACAATGCAATTTGTTTTACTCATTATTTTTCTTCTAGACTGAAATACAGGCTAGAAAGAAAATGCTCCCTAATTAAAAATTGGTATTGTTTACAGAAAAAAAAAAATTGTATAATTTTGCATTAGAATTTACAAGTATATGTTCAAACCGAATTTGCCTCCTCCCCCCATCCCAGCCACAAAATGGGCATGAAGTAGAATTTTTAAAAATGCCTTAATTTTCAACTTCATGCAAACTAAAGATGACCAAAACAAAAGCTTAAACAATGGAAGGTATTTCACAGAAAATTTCTTATACAAAAAAACACATAAGAAAAAGGGCCACTAGGTGACAATTTTAATTTACAAATTGGCATCATTTTGGTCGACAAATATCCAGATGCTGTTTTCTTCTGCTAACAAGAGTTGCAGAGAAAAAAACCCCAGCATGACTTCTGACTTTAATCACACATTTCTTCTGGAATTTCATGTGGATTAAGGATGCCGGGGACAGACATTTGAAGTTTATGTTTCTCTTCCTGAGCCTGTCGGAGGGCTGTTTCTCTTTCTTCCAAAAACAGGTCAGATGTATCTTCACCTGCAAACTCCTGTGAAAACAGGTAGTTGAAAGGTCCACATAAGTACATTATAAAAAATGAGTAGTCTTTGGGGGAGAAAAAGTACAGATAAGCACATCCCTGTTTGCACAAGGGATATAAATTTTCCATTGATTGGATTTAAATTATAGTACTATGTGGAACCAAAGATGTTGGGGGGGGGGATGTTACAAGAGTCACAGTATGATGCCATTTTTTAAAAAAGTCTTAAGCAAAGATATCGAGAAAGCTGTTTCTCTTAAGACTAATGATAAAGTTTAACTATGTTTTCATTATCTTCATAGCTGTATTTCATTCTTCCTCTATTTTATGAATTCATTTTTTACACTTAGCTAATATTTTTGTGAAACAACTTATATTTTGGAGGGTATAAAACACTGAATATTTTATGTGGCCAATTCTTATACAGTCATAGATAAAATGGGTATAGAACCCCAAAAGGAACTACCAATGTGTTTCCCTCATCATACTCCTTAAAAACATCTGTGAAAGTCAATCACAATACTGCAATAGGCAATTACATTATGAGCAATTAATTATCTAAAACGGATTATATTAATAACACGTTTCCAAAAATGACATTTCCAACCTATCTTCTTCGTGGCCCTTAGTTTTTCATTCCGTAATCACTAGTAAGACTGGACATTATTTTAAAAGCCCGCCCATCATTCTGCAATACATATAAAGTAGTTACTTCTATGATGCAATACCTAAATCATCTTTAGTCTCAATATTTCTGCAAATGCAAATAAAATACATACCTTTATTTGTACTAGGAAATCCCTAAGATGTTCCTTGAAAGCAGGAATATCCTGATTTAAGCTGAAAAGCCCTGTCACAAAGAGCTTTACTTGAGCACTGCAAATCAAAACACAGTAATTAAATAATCACCTTCTTTTTTAAAACAAGAAATTTGCTTATTAAAAAGTATATATATTTACTCTTGCAGATGAGGGAATGCAGACTTAAGGAGATTAGCCACATATTCCTGAATAAACATTTGGTTGTTAACTGGATTCCCAGGATTTAATGGTGTACTTATTTTTCCTTCTTCAACCAAATTAAACATATATGCAAGTATTGACGCATGCATTGTCAAACCTGTTGATAAAAAGAACATTATTAACTCTACGATTTAATAACTACTGGAACATTTAACACTTTTATAGCTTTAAATCCTTACCAGCAGTATGTGAGGTGTCTGTTACAACAGAAAAGATATGTTGAAGAATATCACAAAAATAAGTTTGATAAAAACTCTGAGCTGCAGCTTCTTCTTGTGCAACATTTTGTAAGAGTGTAAAAAGGATCTGTAAGCCTAAAATACATAGAACACCGACAATTACAGACTGATAACATTCCACGATAGTATTTTACCAATAAACTATATTATAAGTAATAACCATTACCACCTCTCCCCTATGCCTGAAGGATCAATTTTCTCCACACCCACATCAAAAACAGAACAAAGTAGATGGTTCTATTATATAAGCCAATTACTATTTAAATACACAACAAATAAAAAATCCTCCTGCTAGAAATGTTCTTTAGTTTTATCCTCGGTCAATTCTTACTACCACAGAGGGAAAGCATATTGGGGGGAAAAAACATTCATAAAGATATGAGTAAGTGATGTTCTCCCTACCTTGAATTTTATGCCATCTCCCCATAACTAATCCTGCCTATGGACTATGTCTGAAACAGACAAATAGCTTTTAGGACTTACACAGATAAAACTTGTGAAGTGATATCTACCTGTCTAAAACTGTACATCTATCTATAAGTGTCTGTACAGTTTGTAAATTGGTAGGCGAATAATAAATAAAAAGACATCATTTCTATGCGCTTACCTGTATCTGCAACATTCCTCATAGTATGTTTGAAAGCCCAAATAATGGAATCTAAAACAAGTTTAAACTGTGCAGGTGGAATAGCCAGAAATGCTGGGAAACAATGAGAATTGACAGCCTGAAGTAATAAGAAAAAGTTCGTTCTGTGTTCAGGATATTCTTCAAAGTCCTAAAAATAAATGGTAGGAACAAAATAAAGTTAAAACGCCTTAATTTTACTTGTTAGTGAAACTCATAAGCTGCATGGCCTCCTGAAAGGCAAACCCAAAGACAACATAATTCACCTCTCACACACGATAAAATTACCATTAAACAAATGAATTACGAAAATAAGGAAACGGGGTCACATTATAAAGGAACTCATCAAAACACACATAAAAAACACCACATTTTCTAATAATGCTGGGATAATACAGATTAGAAAAATTGTTAGCTACTGTGTAAATTTGTACATAAACCTCATCATTTCTTTTCTTGGTTAATGTATTTTCCAAGGCCTCTATATTAGCATATACTATACTTTTATAACTGAATATGTAGACCTGCCTTTTTATGTAAACAAATCAATACAACTAAATTCTTAATGCCTGTAAATAGTTTTCAATAAACGCAAGCTACTATTTGAATGAATGTTACAACCTATCAAATTTGCCGTTATTTGTAGTAAATTAAAAAAACAAGTATTTCTCTGATCTAGATATTCAAACATTTAATCCCAGAACTTATGTTGCACTCATAGATATCATTCATACTTTCAAGAGTTACAAGGATATCCTGCAAATTTTCCCATTTTACAACTGAAATGCAAATCACATTACCTTATTTATCATATTCAATGTGCATTCAAAAACAGCATCAAATATTTGAGGTATTTCAGCTGTTATATGTCCTCCCAACTTGTTAACGATAATAGCCATAGTACTAAGCACTTCTGGTTCTCTAGCAGCTGGGACATTTCTCTGATAATCAATGAGAACTGCATCCAACAGAGGAGGAACAAAATTTTCAGCTACCTATTAAAAAGAAAAAACCACACACAAAAAAACTTTTTAAGTTTTTAAATGTTTTTATTGATTTTAGAGAGGGGGGAACATAAGAAACATCAATCAGCTGCCTCTTGCACATATCCCACTAAGAATTAGGCCCACAATCCGGGCATGTGCCCTGATCAGGAATCAAACCAGCCAAGTTCTGGTGCATGGGATAACACTCAACCAAATAAGCCACGCCAGCAGGGGAAAGCTTTAATAAGTTTTAATGTATGTATTTGGTCACTATTATAAAATGCTAGGTCACTGTTTTCTCTAAGGTTCATCTACTGTAAACTGGAAATCTTATACTTTGACTAGTTTTTTTTATGTACTAAAACATTAAACTGAAAGAAACCCAAAACATTACAATAGACTGGAAGGGCCAGGAACACAGTATAGTTCAAATTTATAATTAGGAAGGAAATAAGGCTGAAAAACAAGTGACTGGCTCCAAGCTACAGTGGAACAACCAGGATTCTAGGGAAACTGTACATGAAGGATGAGGAAACTAATAGGAAAGAACAGTCCTCCTAACCAAGATTCTATCAGTTTCTTCAGTGGATAGATAGTATCTATAAAAACCAAGGTACTCATATATAACCAAAATACAGGCACTAAATGTATTTTATTTTACTAAACAAAAGTTGCCATCACTTCTCATAAAAGAAAACAGAATTTCATCAGAAAGACTGTGGCATTTCTATAATTCTCAATAAACCTAGTCATATTGAGGTGTACAGTAAGTACAACCAATGTTTTGTTAACTGAAGATTACTAGCATTAGTGGTGTACTACTATACAAAACAGATCTAGTAAGATAGAAGGATAAGTAGAAAATTATTTTCTCAATTACCCACTTGGTGTCTCAAATAAGAGCTGGTTCTAATGTCTAATCTTAACACTGACTGAAATAATTTTTCCCTATAAACTGGATCTGAAGTGTTTTTGAATTTTTTTTAATCCTCACCTGAGGACATTTTTTCCATTACTTTTCAGACAGTGGAAAGGGGGGTGGGGTGGAGAAAGAGACGGACAATGACTGGTTGCCTCCCGCACACACCTGGACCTGGGCACAGGATGGAGCCAGGGACCCTCCAGACCATGGGCCAACCCCCTAACCACTGAGCAAAACTGGCTCAGGCCGGCTATCTTTGACTTTACTGCTCTAACCTTTACATAAATCTTCATTGTAAAATATAATGGTGCAATCTGTATCACTACCACTGATAAGCCTGAAATTTGCCCAAGCTATTTTAAATTATGAACTTCACAATTCCTTCATTCTACTTTTTACTTTCCAATTTTAAACACAGTTATAACTCTCATAATGCACATGTTCAAAACTTTTCAATATTTACATGATACCTTGAGAATTCCACAATAGTTTTCAGAAGAAGTTTCCTGGAAATTATCTCCTTATCAACAATAATATTGAAATTTCAAAATTATGCAAGTACCTCACTTGTCAACCACTATATCCACACAGCAATGTTAACAAGATAGAATTTTTTGTAATGTTCCAAAGACCAAGAGAATGAAAAGGTGTAACGAAAACTAAAAATAATTCACATTTTTCCAAGTTGAAGCATATGGAGCTCATTTAGTTTCTGAAAATTATGTTCCTTCCTAGAAATGATTTAAGACTAAAAGCAGTAAGACAGTAAAAGAGACTTTTGAACATTCAAATGGGAAAGTACTTCCATTGGAAGAGGCAAACCAATGGCAGCTTTGTAAATTGCTTTCAAAATCATCATGAATCCCAAAATTTCATCTGAACTCTTTGTATATCTATCCATGGAAAAATTAAAATGACTCAATTCATTCCTCTCAGCTATCTTCTTACATATCACCCCTCCCCTCAACGAGCAGCAATTTCTTTGGAAGATGGTTTATAACTGTATTTTTTAATTAAAAAACAAACAAACAAACAAAAAAACACATTTTTTTTAATCCTCACGCAAGGATATTTTTTCCATTGCTTTTCTTTTTTTAATTTTTTTTTAAAAAAATATATCTTTATTGATTTCAGAGAGAGTAAAGGAGAGAGAGAGAAAGAGAGACAGAAACATCAACGATGAGAGAGTCACTGATCGGCTGCCTCCTGCATGCCCCCGACTGCGGATCGAGCCTGGAACCCAGGCATGTGCCCTGACCGAGAATCAAACTCTGATCGCCTGGATCCTAGGTCGACGCTCAACCACTGAACCATGCCCAGCCAGGCTTTCCATTGCTTTTCAAAGAGAGTGGAAAAGTGGGAGAGAAACTATCGATTGGTTGCCTTCACGCTCGACGCCAACCGGGGCTGAGGATTTGAGCCTGCAACTGAGGTTCGTGCCCTTGGGCAGAATATCAAACCCAGGACCCTTCAGTCTGTGGGCCGGTGCTCTAACCACTGAGCAAAACCAGGTAGGGCAACTGATAGTATCTGCCAAGTACTCAAGGACTGTAATAAACAGAATGCTATAAATAATCGCAAACGTAGACATCTAAATTACCTTTAAATTAGCCAAATGTATACAGAGATAAAGCATATACCAGAGAATGCAGCATCAACTTAAAAAACTAAAAACACAAGATCTCACTTACCATCTGTGGATCATTGGAACGGCTCACCCAACCAGATATTAATTTTAAAGTTTCCCTTTTTACTGTTCGCATACTTCTAATCAACGGTTGCTTTGTAACCATTTCACCTAAAAAATACAACCAAGTGGAATCCAACTTGACAACTAAAATTCTTTATTGGTAATTACACGTGCTTCCAATACTATTTACCACTAAAAACCTAAAGATAAAGTTAGGTCTTACTGAAAAAATAAGCATGGATGGAACTGGAGAGTATTATGCTAAGCAAAATAAGCCAGTCAGAGAAGGACAAGTATCACATGATCTCACTCATGTGGAATCTAATTACCGAAATAGATCGAGACATACAGAAGCACGGAACAGACTAAGGAACCTCAGAAGGAAGGGGGGGTAAGGGAGTGGAAAGGGAGAGATTACATCTGTAATACTGTCAACAATAAAGGTAAGTTTTAAAACCTAATAAAAGAAAAAGACTGATTTTATAAGGGAAGGGGTATGGAACTGATTAAAAAATTATCTAGGGTTATCTGCAGGGAGATTTATTTAAAATTGGTGAGAGCTATTGAATCCTTACACAAAGGCAGTGAATGTAGACCTGATGTTATAAGAATTCAAAATCATTTACCATTAGCTTGGATAGCTGCAGAAATATTTTCACTGAGGCACTTGTATACATTAAGCATATCTAAGTAAATTCTCCCAAGCTGAATTACAAAGGGGTGTCCAACAGCTTTGCAGGCTCTCACATTTGTTTTCAATATGCTACCAAGCTGCTTGACTGTTTCAGGATCTTTAAGTATATCCACATTCTGTGAACGACAAATACATTCACTTATCACATGAGAATTGCCCTTGTAATTACTAAAGCAAAAAAACACTACCCAACTTATTCCAAATTTATAGTCACCTTTATAATCCCAAATGGTTTAACAAACACAGAAGTCTATCACTGATATCTACAACTAAGATTACAGTGAAAATTCCCAATTTAAATGAGCAAAAGCACAGATAAAAGCACTTATGAATCAGGTACCAAAGTCAAAGGTACCAAATTCACTGCTTTTATAAATAACAGTCTTCTTAAATTCCACCAGAACTTTTACAAAAACTAATATAACTTACTTTGGTTGCCTGCTGGATTATACTATCCCAAACCTGATTAGGAAGTAGCATGTATTTTTCTATCAAATGTTCTTGTACTGTTTGGTCTGTTTGTGCACCGATCATGTAGCCCACAGCTTCATAAAATGTATGGACCTATGTTAAAAGGCAGACATTTTACTTTAATCTATCACAGTAAGTAAAACCACACACTGACAATTCACATATGTACCAAAATTAATTTTATTAAAGTGTCAGAAATAATTAATATCATATAGGAAAATAGTCTAACAAATTCTGGTTGAATTTCTGCTTCACTATGAAAACTAAATCAGAGATGCCTGAACTGAATTTAATAGTGGCATTCTTTCTATTCCCGTTAATAAATTCTGACTAAAATAGTAGTTACTTTCTAAGAAAATATGCTAAAATCTCCCATACCTGTTGAGGCTGAAGATCACAAATTATAGTGTTAATGTTGTTCAAAATCTCATCAATAAATGGCATTACTTCTCCAACCTGAACCTGAACAAAATGCCTGCGGCACTTCTGAGCTATTTTAATGAAAGTATCACAAGCCATGTCTTGGACTCCATCATGGGTCTCTAACAAAACAAAAACATTTATCAAAAAAGTTTCCAAAAAAAATTTTTAAAAAAACAACTAAATAAAATATATTAAATAAAGAGGATTTACCATGCATGAATTCAAACAGCTTATTGACTACAGTCTTCAAAAATTTCCAGTGAGCTCGTAAAAATCTTGGATATTGACCTACTATGTACATGATATTTGATGCAATGATAGCTTTATTATCTTTGCCTCTTTTCTGTTCACATAATCCTAATAGATCCTGTAAAATAAGACAGATTTCAGTAATTTATAATAAAACATAGTTATCTAACGATTCCAGTCTACAAACATCACAGACATACCTTTATAACAGTAACAAGAAATCGTTTTTCATCCTCTTCATGCATCGCTCCACTAATGGAGCCTATTGCCCAACACAATGTATTTAAATTTTTCCATGACCACTCTGTACCATTCACTTGATTGTGAAGCTTCTCAGTCATTATTCTTTCTGTATCTACATAATCCAGATGAGTAAGATAAACTACAAAGGAAAAAAGTTCCAGATATTTCAAATGCAAAACGTAATGAGCAAAAGATTTTTAATAAGGGAAGAGCAGCACATTAATAAAATGGCTATTAACAGATTCAGAAACTAAGTGGACCACATGTCCTAAATATTTACACCCCAGAATAGAATCACAAAGATAAAAATTAATAGTATTTATTAACTTACCTAATGTTTCTCTCATATTCTTATACAAATTTATGGAATCTGTATCCTTCATGAATTCTCTTACAACTTCTCCCTGATCATTTTCTACAACCAATACTTCCTCTGGTTTAGCCATGCGACTAACCATCAATAAACGAACCTATTCAACCGTAAGAAAAATCTGTTAGGACCTCTGAAATCAGCCACTTCAAATGTTGTGATAAAAAAATTAAGATATATGCACCTTAAGATACCAAACTGCTCCAACAATTTAAAAGGAACATGTTATATCACATGATCTCACTTATGTGTAATCTAATGAACAACAGAAACTGACAAACCAAACAGATCCAGAGACATGGAAGCATGCAACAGACGGACAATTCTGAGAGTGAAGGGGGTGGGGGACAAAAAGAGATTAACCAAAGGACTTATATGTATATGTGCATAACCCGTCCATACAGACAAAAGTACCGTGAAGGCCTGCGGAAGGGGCAGGATTGGGGATGGGGTGGAGAGGTCAATGGGGGGGAAAAAGGAGACACCTGTAATACTTTAAAAATTAAAGACAATTTTTGAAAAATATAAACATATTTAAAATCTAATTCTAAAACACTGGTTCTCAAACTTTATCATGAATAAAAACCAACTGTTAAATTTCCAGTGTCTCATCCAGAGATTGACAGGGGGTAGCCTCTTAATTTGTATTTCTAACAAACTCACAGATGTTCTTATACCAATCCCTTTCATGTTCTGTTTTTCAATATACATGGAGAAGTTGGATTCTATTTGTAGCTCATTTATTTTGATAGATTAGCCAAAATAAAAGCCAGTACTTGCATTTATTTCTCAAAATCACAGTAAGCAACAGGAAACACATCCAACCACCCACTTTACTGTTACCTTAGATAACACGGGCAAATACAGCTGCCTCCTGGGAGGAACATCAAAATGTTGACTTCCAGATAGTAATGGAGAGGCACATGCAGAGAATGGGCTCTCTCTATAGAGTTCAGCTGCCAAATGATTCCAGTACTCAAGACAAATCTTAAAGATTTCTGTTTCCTCCACTTCTGATACCAACAACATATAATGAAGGGCCTATGAAGAAGATGAAACTATTAAAATAATTCTTTGATATAATTAACGAAACTGCTTTTCACTCGTCGCATTATTTAGAAATAAAAATTCATGTTTTTCACAACTCTTGTGTTTTCATTATTCATGCAGTAGACTTAATATTCTCTAGGAGTCAATTCTGCTTTCTTCTTACATGTTAGAACACTTAAGTAGTAATTAGTTGGCACCAATAGCAAAGAGGTAGAAACAATCCTAATGTCCACCACCTGATGGACACACAAAATGTGATATAGCCATAAGAAAATAGTATTCAGCCATAAAAAAATACTGGTACATGCTGTAACATGGATGAACCTTGAAAACATGTTAAGTTAAAAAAAGCCAATTACAAAAGACCACATAGTATGATTCCATTTATATGAAAGGTTTAGTGTAGGTGGTTCCAGAAACAGAGCAAATCAGTGGCCATTAGAGGATAGAGGGAGAAAATAATGAGGTAAATGTTTCAATAGGTACACTTTGTGGGTGATGAAAAACGTAGATGGTTGAAACTGCTGTGAATGTACTAAATGCCACAGAATTGTACACTTGAAAATGGATAGCTTCATGTTATTTGGATTACACATCAACTTAAGTAGGGTCATTAGACTTCATCTTAGAAATTACACATTTGTACATCCTTTAGGAATTTAAGTTATTATTATGTAAAAAAGAATTTAAGAAGCCAAAGGCTCCACAAAACCTACCTCCATGAGTGTTTCCCTGAGATTTAGTCTTTTTTCAATAAGTTGACCATGTTCCTTCAGAAATGTGCAGAGAAACAAACTGAGATTTTGAATAAAGTTCTGTTCATCATCTTTTCCATTTGAGTATGCAAGTCGAATATTGGTATTTAAAGGAAGCATCTGCAAGTTAAATACAGATTGTTTGTTAGTCTACATTTTAAAACAACAAACTGTACTACAGTTAACCCCCAAGATTCCATCAACCTTTTACCAATACTGGAATAAACAGCTTATTCTTCCCAAGAACTCCTTGGTTGGTTATACCTGTTTTTGTATCTTTGTGTTCTAGTTTGGGAATTTTTTCCCCCTTTAATGTTGCAAATAGTAAGATTTCCTCAGACTATACTCTGAATTTTTCCCTGTCAAACTATTCTCTCCTTACTAGAAACATAAAAATATTCAATTAATTCAGATAACTTATACAGTAATGAAATATTATAACTTTCCAGATAATTTCATATATATCTAACCAAACTAGAACTGCACAAACCTTCATTTCAAAGACATAAGGTCAGAAGCAGAGCTGATATTAAACCCCAGATCTGCGAGCTTTCAATGACGTTTTAAAATGTTAAGATGTCTAGTTTATTTTTAATTTTATATAATAAATATGCAATTACATTACAGCTGATCTAGAGTAAGTTGTACTGAAATGGCTCAACTCTAACCCAACTTTTTCTAAGGCATCTAAATTTAGTCAGTTTTTAAGAATGCTGTTTTACCTGTTTTAGCTGCATCATTGTCAGTGTAAATAGCGTTACAAATTGTTCCTCATATTGGCTTACACTCACACCAGCAATCTCAGTGAGGCACTTCAGAGAGACATTTCGAAACATTGGAACATTCAGGAACTATTTTAATACAAAAAAGAAAGCATAACATTAAATAGTATGAAACACTTTACTTAAAATTAACAATTAAAATAAAAAAATAAAGGATTTTACATCAAATATAGACCCCCAAAATGCAGATTAAACAGGTGATAGATACATTTTTAAATGTATTTTCAGGAAATTCCATTATACACCCAATTGACAATAAATATTTTAGGAGCAAACTGTGCTCTTTTGATGTGTCCTGGGACATCTAAAAAACATCAAGTTGCTTTTAGTAACTTACCCAGGACCTATTTTACGTGACTTTTAAAAACATGTTTTCTGTTTAGTCTAAAAAGAATCCAAGATTTATAACCACTCAGGACTTTAGGAGACAGTAAACACACCTATGATTAATGAAGGTGTGGGAAAACTAGCTTTTTCATATTCTATTATTGAGAAGGTATAAAGATGGCATACCATTTGTGGATAATAATTTGGGAAGCAGCAAAAGCTTTAGAAATGGACGTAACTGTTGATACTTACACAAGCTCAAACAAAATAAATATTCAGACAAGGACATAAATGCCTTATATTTAAGAATGTCACTGGTAGTACTGCTGACAACAGCAAACAATGTTATATATAAATTGTCTATTAATAAAATGATGTCTCCAATATTATAAATATATACATATATCAGAATTATTTCCATCGCAAACCCTGAACTACAAAGCCCAAAATGTAAATTATAATTGCCTGCTTTTATAAAGTCACAATTAAGCACATAGCTTATTCATTACATCTGCCAAGACAACATTTGATAATATAAAAAAGCCAATTGGTAACTGATTATCTCTTGATGAACAATTATGAGACTTCGTATAGGCATTACATGTTGCTGCTTTTAAATTATCAGGAAAAAAATACTTTCCATTTTGTAGAAACATTCCTTAACTTACCTCATTGTGATTTATATCATCACCTAAAGTAGTGTCAAATCCATTAACAGTTGTTCTCATAGAATTCATGAAATTACATGGTGTAAGTGGAACAACTGTAAGATTTTGACAGTATTTCAAAGAACTACTAGCAGAAACAATGAAAAACTTCTGAGCAGGTTCCTTATCTCAGAAACAAGGTTGATTATGGCTATAAATTCATAATTTTTCTATATGAAAGAGGGTTACAGATTAAGATAATATATGAACTATTCAGTGATAAATAACTGAAATGTATTCACTCTACCTTATAAATTAACGTGCTGATTAACTTGGTCTCAAAAATATATCCCAGCGGAATCCAGTTAAGAAATCTGAGCAACGTTTCCAATGTTGCATGTACAAGTGGAGCATTTTGGGAATTTTCCTGCAATGAGGACATAACTATAAATAACTTTCTTATAATTATTATTATTACTTAAAAAGACATCTTTATTGATTTCAGAGAGAGGAAAGGAGAGGGAGTGAGAGAGAAACATCAATGATGAGAGAGTCATTTGATCGGCGGCCTCCTGCACGCCCCCTACCAGGGATTGAGCGAGCAGCATAGGCATGTGCCCCTATTGGGAATGGAACCACCATCTCCTGGACTGTAGGTCAATGCTCAATCCCTGAACCACTCAGGCCAGGCTTATAATTATTATTTTTAAAAGTAAAATTAAAAGCACTCACCATTACAAACTGACACAGCTGAAAGATTTGCGAGAACTCGTTACACATGCTAAAAATAAAAAAAAAGGGATCACTTTAGAAGACAAATAGGAATACTGTACTTATTTAAATACTAACAAATAACACAAATTCCAGTAATCTGGTCATTAAAAACTTGAGCTACTTATATTTAAACGCAAATACTAACAACTTCATCAAAAGCTACAAAGTTATTAAAAATTATGTGTTTCTTGGAGGTTTGGTTTCTTTTGTCATCCTTTCTCTATTTATTATCAATCAATCTAGTCTTTTAAATCAAGATAGTTGAAACAAAACTCTCCAAAGAGAAGTAGCATCATATAAAGGGTGGGACAAAAGTAGTTTTACAGTTGTATGTGAAACAGTTTTTTCTTCTATGACTTAGTAGTTGTTGTATTATTTTCCATAGGAACAACTGTAAATGTACTTTTGCATGTGCCAAATCCTAAAATGTGCTTATACCAAACCAGAGGAAAAACTGTGTATTTTGAAGCTAGTTTGACCACATAAAGTTATAAAGGTAATATACTGCTGTGTCCTAGTAACTTCCAACAAATTTTTAATTACTAAGAAGAAATAAAAGAAAGTCTGGAATGATCCTAGTGTTACCAGTAAGGAACTGACAAGATGCAGGACTAGTAAAAATTCAGTTGACATTTGGGCACAAGTAATTTCCTTGGAAACCATAATTAATAGTCACATATAAAACAGATCCCAAAGGAGTTTCTGGGAACTCTCAGTCTAAAACCCTTCCCCATGTGATGTATGACGTTATTTTGCTGTGACAGTGAAGTATAACATCTTTAACACCGCATGTACTTTTTAGGCCTCCAGAATTAGAATATTAGGCCGATTGTAGGACTATTTAAATTTGTACTCAAAAACAAAAGTAGTAACAACCATGATTTCTTAAAAATTTAGTCCGCTTCCAAGTTCTATTAAATAGTTTGAGAAATTACTTAAACAAAATACTTGCCTGTCTTTTAAATGCTTAGCTTTCACTTGGGTTATCTGTCCACTAGAGAAATCAAATACTTCTTCACTCAAGAGTTTAAGAATCACCATATTATTCTGACAGAGACTTTCACTGGTCCTACTTGCTCCAACAATATCACTGATAAAAGTTGGCCAGTGTTTAGGCCATTCTTGTTTTAGTATCTAAAATAAGACAGAAAATGTTAATTTCATTTCAGTTGTCAATGGCAAAACTTCAAAGAAACTGTGTCATACTAAAAGAAGCAAATATCAAATCACTTTCCATTTTCTACCTCTTTATTAAAAACAGAAATGTGTCACTCTCTATACAATCCACTGCATAGAAAGTACAACAAAGTTCATAAAGCCCTCTGTCTAAAATTCCCGGTGACTCCTCTCAGTTACCCCAACTGGCCTAATCTGGCTCTAACGTGTATGCATATCAGTATTTGCCAGATAGATGTATGTAAATTATCCTAGGAGACTCTAAGCAATAAAAAAGGTGATGGACAGGGGAAAACTTTTTGGCTGAAATCTAGCCCTTGAAATATAGTAGAGTTTGGACATATAAATTTAGAAGAAAGGAGGCATTACAATTGCTGATAGAAGCATCTTTGACCAAAAACCTAATGGATCGTGTTTGATTTTCAAGTCTGTACTCCTCTATCTCCCCACTCAGAAATAGGCTACAAACAAAAACTCCTTAGTTTAAAAGCTAGTTTAACTTAGTGAAAACACAAGTATTTTAAAAAACCAAGTTCCCAAAACTTATTCAACAGAACAATTTCTTTTTCTCTCACACACCAATTAAAAATAGGTAAATTAAAATGTCTAAAGTTACGACTGTACAGAAAGTTTGAAAAGCTGATAAAGTAGAGAGATCAAACAATGATTTACGAATTAAGATTGACATAGATAACATAGAAACAAGCACATAGCAAGCAAATGAGAAAAAAATTAATGTTTTTATTGATTTCAGAGAGAGGAAGGGAGAGAAACATCAGTGAGTGTCATTGATTGGCTGCCTCCTGCACACCCCTTACTGGGGGTCAAGCACACAATCTGGGCATGTGTCCCAACAGGGAATCGAACCTTGATCTCCTGGATCATAGGTCAATGCTCAACCACTGAGCAACAATGGCTGGGCCAAATTAGAAAATTTTAAACAAGTCCAATCCATATTGGAGCCATAAGAGTGATGGATTTTCAGTTTTATAGTTTCAAATGCTAGATAGTAGATTAACTATTATACTTATTTTAAAGACTACTATCTCTACCTCTTCAAGATGTTAGTTTATTCAATAAAGTAAGTTCAAATATTAGGTTAAAGTCATCAGCCTAAATGAAGCACTGAACTCTTTTGAGGAAAAGAGCGAATCAAGTAAAAGCTTACCTGAACAAGAATCATATTCAATTTCCCGATATACACCTTTTCCTTCTAAGAAACAAAAAAAAAAATTTAGATTAATTGAGAGCCTAAGGAAGAACATAAGCATTATGAAACCCGTGAGAGAAAAATAATTGCTATCTATTGAAAATGGCTGTGTATATGTTTGTACGTCTGTGACAGTAGTGTTTAAGATGAAGATTCAATATTTAAATGATTTTACATTGTCACAATAATCTCCAAAAAGTCTCTTACCTCTACACAAGTTGGGTCAGATGACGTCTTGATAATAAGGCCAACAACATATTTTTTTATTCCTATGGGGAAAAAAATACTTTTATAGCATGCCAATAAATCTTCAGGAGCAAAAAAAATTGGGGAAGAGGGCAGAGCACAGCCAGATAATATGCCCAATCCCATGACCAATGTTGCTGTTTTGGGGAAATTTTAGTGTGCTACTTTATTATTTTTTTGTAAGTTTTTTGTTTTTGTTTTAATTGATTTTAGAGACGAAGGGAGAAGGAGGGAGAAAAGGAGGGAGAAGAGAGGGGGAGAAAGAGACCGAGACACACATCAATTGGAAACCAGGGCTTGTGCCCTGACTGGGAATCTAACTGGAGGCCTTTTAGTGCACAGAACTACACCCAACCGAGTCACTAGCCAGGGCTTTAGTGTACTACTTTAAAGTTTTAGATTTTGTTGTTAGCCTTTACAAATTATAAATTTAACAATTACAAATTATCTTCCAAGATATTCTTTAAATGCTTTATCAGTTAATTATACAAAATCTATAATTTTGAAATAAAAAAACACCACAAGGGACTACTGTGTTTTTCATTTAAATAAATAAACACACCAACTTATTTTTGCGGGTTAAAGCCACAAAAACCCAAAGATGTAACTTTGTAAGCAATAAAAGAAGTTTATGTAAAATGTTTATAAATCAAGATCAGATATATTTATACTTTCCCAATTTATTTAAATATAACGTTAAGCTAATCCTGGAAAAGTAACTTTTAAAAAATATTACTTATTGACTTTAGAGAAACAGAGAGAAACATCAATTTGTTGTTTCAATCATTCATGCATTCATTGGTTGATTCTTGTATGTACCCTGACTGGGGATCGAACCCCTGCCTTGGTGTATCAGGACGATGCTCTAACCAACTGATCTCCCCAGCTAGGGTGTGGAAATGTAATTTTAAACTTTCCCCCCACTAGACCGCAGGAAAAAAAGAGTCAGGTAAAGTTTTTGTTTGTAAGGTTTTTTACTTAAGAGCCCCTTAATGGTACAACCTATTCTTTCAACAGTTAAGACTCCACACCTTTGAATTTAATTTTCTTTATTCAGAATTTACAGAGCATCTACTATAGGTCCACTTAAATTTTAAAGTAATTTGATGCACCTATATTAACATACCCAACAGGTATAAAACAGAAACCCCAATGAAACAAATTTTTATTTCTCACTACATTAAATAAAGACTACTCTCCCATTTAGGTTTGCTGCCAAATGATCAATAAAGATTTTTAATCTTCAGAGCTATGTGAACTCTGGAACTACAGATAAGAGGTTTGTGAAACTGTGTCCCAACCTCATCTAACAAACCAGAACACACTTAATGAAGGGATCTGGTGAGAAGTGTGCCTGTAAAAATTAGCAGAAAATATAGCCAACTTGAAGACAACAAAATGCTTATTTGATTGTAAAGTCTGTAAAACGACCTTAATATAGTAATCTTCATGAACTTTAGTATTAAACTCAGTTTTACCTATGGTTCCCTTTAATTGGTACTTGAAAGTGATTTTTATTAATTATAGGGAAAATGGCCATTTCCTTTAATGTCACAAATAAACCCAACTTCTAAAAAACACTAATTATGAAATTAATTTTCCAAAGTGTGGGAAAATTTTATTAGTAAGTAAAGTCAAATATAAATAATGAAGTATCAATGAAAATATAACGTTAAGTAGTATCAACAGTATGGTATAATATTTAAAAACACTGCCTGTATAATTTACCAAAAAAAAGTGTTTTTCTTGATTTTAGACGGAGGGAGGAGAGAGAAAAACATCAACATCAATCGGCTGCTTCCTGCACACCCCCTACTGGCATAACCCAGAACTGAGGCATATGCCCTGACCAGGAATCAAACCCGTGACCTCTTGGTGCATAGGTAGATGCTCAACCACTGAACCACACCGGCTGGGCTGCCTATTTTTTCTTTAAAAATTCTTAACTGATTATTACATACACGTAACGACGTAATGAAAACTGTTGTTTACATTTTAAAAAGTCAGTTCTACATTAGGCAAAGACACAATACTAACTGTTGCAGACAGGAGCCATCAATTAACGCTAAAAGGAATGGGCAAACCTCAGGAGAAATGGGTATCTGCATAGTGTGAAAATCATCTCAATATACTTATCACTTTCAATGTGAAAAACAGTAATTTTATAAACAGAAACCAAGCAGGCACCACCATAGCCAACTGATAAAGGTTAATAACAAGTGGTTTGGTGGACTGAGGACACACATCATCACGTGTGGTATTCTGGCTTTAAAAAATGTGTACCTCAACCACAACTATCATTATATGATTTGAATAATTAGTTTTTTCTGTTCTCCACTCTACCAAAAGATTCATAATGTCAGGAGTATTTGTCCATTCAGTTTACTGCTGTCAGCATTTGTTACAGTGCCTTTCCCTTAATAAGTATTCTGAATAGATGAATGAATGCTAAAAAAATAACAAAACAAAACAAAAAGTTTCTCTCAGTCTAATCACAGTAAGACAAACCTAAACTAAAATACACTATACAAAACAACGGACCAGAATTCATCAAGTGTCAAAGGCATAGAATCTGTAATTAAGAACTGCCACAGATTAAAGGACTAAAGAGACACAAGTAAACGAATTGTAGAACAGAAAAGGGACAATAAAGAAAAACCTTGTGAAATGTGAATTAAGGTCCACAGTTCAGTTAATAGTACTAACCACATGTTAATTTCTGGTTTATTCATTTTATTATAGTGTATAAGGTGTTAGTATCAGGACAAACTGTACTTTTCTGGCAACATTTTTCCATAGTCTAAAATTACTTCAAAATATTAAGTGGTTTTGTAGACACAAAATCAGATCTAGTTTTAAATAAGGTGATTTTCAAAAGGAAACAATTAGGGGAATCAAAAGTTATTTTTAAATGAGCACTAAATTATACCATTTAGGGTAACCCACACAACAATCTCTTGTGTCCTTAATATTAATACCTGTTATATCTAATAAAAACAAAATTCTAGTATCGTTGACCTTTCTGTTCTTTACACAAATTACTATCATTAAGACCCCCCAAAATAAAGGGCAATTCTTTAAAAAAAAAAGTAAGCATTCCTCTGAAACCTCTTAATCCAAGTTCAAAAGTTTAAGAATAGAGACAAAAATGCAGTCTGCTTTGATTAAAACAGGATCAAAACAGATCCTTCTACTTTTCTGTTACTGATTAAATCATGTTATGTTCACCCTCTTTTCAGGTTGTAAAATTCACTGTAGATGAAGCAAAGGGCAAAAGAAGAAAATAGAAAAAAGGCAATATTAGTCAATAACCGGAAGGTTCTCACAGACAATGAAGTCTCAATTTAATGTCACTCTACCACATTCAGTACCTTCTTTCCCTCGCCCCAACAGGGGTCAGAGAATTGAACCCGCAATCCAGGTATATGCCCTTGACAGAATATCAAACCAGTGGCCCTTTGGCATGCAGGCCAATGCTCTAAACAATGAGCCACACCAGCCAGGGCTGATGAATTTTAATTAAGTTTTATGTCTTTGACAAGTGCAACTGTGGTCTTACATGGTTATCATGTCATCAAGTTTTTCAAAAGATTCATAAAATTATTTAGCATATTTGTATCCATGGACCCCCACTCGATTCTCAGTATGAACAACAAAAAAAACCACCTCCAAAGTTTTCAAATTTAACCCTCAGTTTATTCAAAGGTGTTAGTTTTTTTAAGACCAGCCATTTATAATTTCTTCAAAACAAGATACACTACTATAAAAACACCTAACTAGTCATTGGAAGACAGCTTTAAGACATGTAAATTTTCCTAACTCCAAGAGTTTATGCGTGTATCTTTTATAATCCAACTATTTTCTCAATGAGAAAATGTCATTGACAATCTCATTCCAAATAAAAAGAGAGCAATATCAAATAATCAATATAAACTTCTAAGTTTTAAGTGAACAGTATCAACTTCAGCTAGCAAGAATCTACATCTTGCAAGTTATTTACACAGTTATATTAATAATCTTATCCCCCAGAAACAGCTTTCAAATACTGGATATTTAATGATACAGAAAGAAATGCATTGATGAAACTAATTTCCCTAAAAGGATCCACTAGAACCTTTTAATGAAAACTTACTAACACTGCCAACATACTGATGGTGAATTATTCTCATGGAAGCAAAAGTCCTACTTTCCAAATTTAAATCATAAGGTCTGTACATTAACATCTTATCAAGTCAAGTAATAAGGCTGTCAAACAGTAAGTTTCATCAAAATACAGGGTTCTGACTATTAAAACTGTGTTCAAAGACAAAATGTAAAATATGCGAGTAAAAAAGATACATTCTGATTACTCAGTGTGGCTAATTTTCATATACAACAGAAAATGGAACACCTTAATACTCTATTACAAAAGTAAAAATTCAACCATGCAAACTGAGTTCAATCCAGTTCCAACCACTTGTGCTATACTTAAAGTATTCAATCCATTTTCATTGTTTACTCTGTAAGCTATAAAAAAGTACATCTGGGTAAACCCCTCCATCAAAACCATGTAAAAACAAATGGCCCTTTCTCTGTGATGTAGATTTATTACAAACATCTGTCCATTTAAACTATCTACACCGATCATCAGAAAGAGAGTCACTAAGGTGGGCCTTACTTCCTCATGGCAGACAATAAAATACAGGGCAGTGGGTAAAAGTAGGTTTATAGTTGTGAGTACACAAAAGTTTATTCTTGTATTATTATTTATTAATTACTGTAGTGCTTTCCATACAAACTGTAAACCTACTTTCCCCTCACCCCAAACACTACTCTAAAATAGCTATCCCCTTTCCCTTATTATCCAAAAGAATCCAGAATATTGTTCTAGTCACTCAATGGAAGGAGCATGTGAGAACAGCAATATAAAACAAATAGCTAAAAACAATTCAAAACCAGAGGTTCTTACTTAACCTAGGGCTCCCATAAGTAGGCTAGAATCAGACTAACTTATTTGCCTACATGTTTCATAAAAGGAATGGATGTATAAGAACATTAATCTTTCTTAAAAGGGTTTATGGCCTGAAACAGATACTTACCACGAACTCTAAAAGATAATGCAGAAATTAACATTTTACTAAGTTCATAGCATCATTATTTATAAAAGCCAAAGGGTGAAAATAGCGCAAATGTCCATACAGGAATGAATAAGTAAAATGTGCACACACACAGACACAACAGAATATTGTTTGGCCTTAAAAAGGAATAAAATTCCATACATGTTAAAACATGGAAAAACCTTGGGAACATGTGCTAAGTGAAATAAGTGAGACACAAAACCAAATATGGCATGATTGTGCATATATGTGATGACTAGACTAGGCAAATTCAGAGAGACAGAAAGTGTAATAGCACTTAGCAGGTACTGGAAGACTGGGGAGAGAGGGTAGAGTGTTAACGTTTAATGGGTAGTTTCAGATTTGGTATAATGAAAAATTCTGGAGATGTACAATGATGATGGTTGTGCAATACTGTGAATATACTTACCAACACTAAATTATACATTTAAAATGACAAATATTTTTAAGGATATTGTACAAAACAAATTTTATTAAAGATTTAATAATTTTTCCTATTAAAAAAAAATCAAATTTATTAAAATCCACCCTGCTTGCCTGGCCGGGCGTGGCTCAGTGGTTGAGCGTCGACCTAGGATCCAGATGATAGGGGTTTGATTCCCGGTCAGGGCACATGCCCGGGTTGTGGGCTTGATCAATGACTCTCTCATCCTTGATGTTTCTGTCTCTCTCTCTCCCTCTCCTTTCCTCTCTCTGAAATCAATAAAGATATATTTAAAAAAAAAAAAAAAAATCCACCCTGCTTTAATCAAGTCCATCAAGTGGTTCCTATCTCCTGCTGCTATATGAATACAAGGTAAGCATTAGACATTGTTAGATCTCAAGTAAACATCTCTTATGGAAATACCACATAAAAACTTTGTAAGGAAGAAAGTGCTACCTTAACTAGAAGTCATAGGAAAATACTTTCTGTCAAATATGCATGATGCTGAAATGTAATAGGATATTTTAAAAATACTGGCTTGTTTTTTAAGATATAAAAAATATAGATTTAGTCAATATTGTCTTTTTATTATCCCATCATGGTATAAAACTGGCAAAAACATACAAACTGTCAAATTTGAGATCTGACTGAAAATGTTTCTAGAATTATATTCTATGAAAAGAAAAATAGAGGAATTTCACATGAATTTGCTTCAGACACAAGGGCTTAAGAGCCCCAAAACTTAAAATATTCTTTTCAAAATTACCAACAAAGGAAACTACCACCATCCGTGTTCAATAGGGAGCAACAGTATCAACTTAACATGATACATATATATACACATATACATGATGTGAAAGAATGCTCAACAGCATTAGTCATTAGGGAAATGCAAATTAAAACCAGAAGCCATTATATGCACTATAATGGCTAGAATAAAAAACACAGTACCAAGCTTCAGTGAGGATGTAAAGCATATTCATATATTGCTAGTAAGGATGTAAAATGATACCAACATTTTGGCAAACAAACATACACCTACCATATGATCCAGTCATTCTATTCCTAGCTAATCAAGTGGGTGATAAAAAGCAGATTGGGAAGTGGGGGAGTGGTGATCACAAGATGAACATCTTGGTTAGTGGTGATTTCATGGGTATATCCATAAGTCAAAACTTATCAAATTGTACACTTCAACACACAGTCCACTGTGTATATCAAATTATACCTCAATAAACAAAAAGACAGCAAATACAAATAATCTTTGAAAAAAAGACTGCAACACATGCTGTGCATTTATTCATACTCAGCACCTAGAAGCACAGAGAACTTTACACACATTGCACCTCTGATATCCCAAAAACCCTGCAGGACAGTTAAGATTCAAAGAGGTATCGTAACTTATGTTAGATCGAATAATAAATTACCACGTGCCTCATTCCAAAGGAAAGCACTGTATAAAAGCTTATGGGTAACCAGCTTTGGTCTGTCAACTTCCTAAATTATAACACAGAACTGCACAACTCAATCTTTGCCCAACTACTTTTAAGCACCCAAACTTCCAAAATGTCCAATTATGATTTTATCACTTTGGACTATTCATTAATTCATTACTCCTCTTTTCAATGTCAGCAAATTCTTATCTGTCTCATAAAGTGATCTCTTAGCCATTCGCCTTAATAGATTAAAACACGAGCCTTTCGTTTAAATTTTAAAAATACAGAGATACCTTTATACAGATAGATTATTTTTTCAGGGAGAAATAAAAGTTTTTACGGTCTCCCTGCCCACCCCTTTGCAGTTTGAAATTTCTAAACCAAATACAAAATTTTTTTTTAAAAGGGGGGGGGGGGAGACCTGAATAATGCAAAGTTGATGTGCAGCCAAGACAGATTCAAGATCACTGACAACCCTAGTACACCTTTAATTACTTCCATTACTAGCAAACACTCCCTATTTTCTATTATTCTACTTCACATATTAAAATTTCTCTTTCAGCCACGCCAGCATGGCTCTGTGGCTGAACACTGACCTATGATCCAGGAGATTGAGGTTTGTTTCTACTCAGGGCACATGCCCAGGTTGGGGCCTGATCCCCAGTAGGGAGCATACAGGAGGAAGTCCACTAATGACTCACATTGATGTCTCTATCTCTCCCTTCTCTCTGAAATCAATCAAGATACGGTATATTTAAAAAATAAAATTTCCTCTTCATCTTTCTTTCCTTTCTTTTTTAATTTAAAAAATGTTTCCATTGGTTCCTCAAGAGGAAGGGAGCAGGAGAGAGAGAAACATCAATGAGAGAGAATCATGGATCGGGTGCCTCCTGCATGCCCCCTACTGGGGATGGAGCCTGCAACCCTGGCATGTGCCCTGACTCAGAATCAAACTGTGATCTCCTGGTTCATGGGTCTATGCTCAACCCTGAGCCATGCCAGCCGGGATCCCCTTCATCTTTCTGTTTTTTGAATCCTCACTGAGGGTATTTTTCCCACTGCTTTTCAGAGAGTGGGAGAGAAAGAGGGAGAAACATCGATGTGAGAGGTACACACGGATTGGTTGCCTTCTGCAGGAGCCAGGGCACAGACGCACAACCGAGGTATGTGCCTTTGGCCAGCATCGAACCCAGGACCCTTCAGTCCCTAGGAAGACACTCTAACCATTGAACCATATGGGCTAGGGCTCCATCTTTCCTAAGTCAAAAATATTTAGAGTCTTTAATTTATATCTCATCTATGCAAATATTCACTTCAAAACTTAACTTCAAAGGTATCAATTATATACACATATATAATTTATAAGAACAAAAATATTGGGAACGTCATTAGTTCCCCCTAAAGTAGAGAAATAAAGTGAATTGGAGAACATTAACTCAATAATACGTAATTCACTAATTAATTATATACTAACACATACATACCAAGCAATAAGAATGCAATAAAGACATTCTCTGATCCCTGACACCATATTAAGCTAACATTTTGGGGGATAAGAGAAAGAGTAAGAAAAACAATGACAGTTTAGTGTGATAAATGTTATGGTGGTGGGGGGTTACTGCAAATAGTCAACCTTTTTTCTGACCTAAAACAAAAATGGCAAAAACCAGAACAACGTAAATTTTGTATTATATAAATCTAAATTTATTAAAATGTTTTATTAAATGTTTTTTAAAACGTCCTTACTTGGCTAATTATTACCTGCGTGACTTTTGCTCACTGAAATTGTATTTATCTGTGATCCACTGGCACAGGATTTACTAAGGGAACATGAAGCAAGAGACGTCTAGAACTGTCAGAGATTTTCCTAACAAATTGCTTTAGACAAGAGGCTTAAATTTAAAATGCCACTACATTAAAAGAACATGTGGAAATTAACATATGCTTATGAACAAGCACCTGAAATCAGATTTTTAAAATTGCTAGATTGGAAAAAAATGTACAAAACTTAATTTTTTACATACATATTTTATCTTCTGACCCATAGCATGCACTTCGATGTAAGGGTATACTTATATAGTCTTAACACCTAACAGTGCTTTATACAAAGCAGATACACAATATATGCCCCAGATGAATAAATATATATGCTTTGATGGACTAAGAAGTGGCACTTAGTTTAAAAGACATGACAAAGACAAAAGGAATGTACAGTATTTGGGGATTATACAAATTCATTTCCAATACCAAAGTTACTTAAAGATGAAGGAAAATTAAGGTTCAGAAATGCCAGCATATTTTTTGAAACATGAAACCTTAAGCCTGGAGAAGCCTCCCTGGATTGACAATGTTAAAGAGAATTATAAAATTAATACAGTATTGAATTTACTTTCCAATGCTTTACAAATGAGAACAATTACCTTAAACAAGAACATTAATCATTAAATCCATCATACAAAGTTGCTGTGGCATCTAAATATAGGGATCACTAGCATTCTCTGGGGGCCATTTTGCATGGTCTTCCAACAATGAGCCTCTCAAAGACCCTAGAAGTTACCCCACACCTTTTTCCTCCATGTAACGTCTTCACCAACAATGTCAACCATACATGGGTGATAGAGTAACTAGGTAGTTTTAGAAAGTTTACACCACACTTAATACTAGTGATGAAGGGAAATTAAGGGAGAAAGGTGATTCTAATAGGTGGGTTTTTATAAATATAGCTTGGAGAGAAATGAAGTTATCTTAACACAGAAAAATAACACATAAATTAAACAGAATTTCTCTTAAGTCAAACAGAATAATCACCATCACCTTCCCCTCCAGTTTCTTAAAACACAATAGGCTTTCAAAAGTAAAGTCTTATGCCCCTTGAAATACTGTATATTGGATACTTGCATATTAATATATGGGAGCCCTTACGATTTCATAATAAAAAACCAAACATACCACTCCCATTCGTGTAGAAAGCTAAAAATGTCAAATCCTCGGGGAGACTTTGAGCCTCTTATTTTTTCAACAACAAATACAACCATGACTTTGACAAGCTACTATAATTTTAAATCACTTAAATATAAAGCTCCAAAAAGTCATCTAGTACAATCCTTATGTGATCAGAAGCAGAGATCTAGTTGTTTAAAAACAAAAGAGGGACTTATACTATAGTAAAAATGGTACTGAAGTAAAAAAGTAAACTCTTTTTTTGCTATAGTAAGCCACGGCCAAAGTTAAATTTGAGGCTCAGACCACATGTATCAAACAAAAGATGGGCCCAGCCGGGCATGGCTCAAGGGTTGAACATCGGCCTAGGATCCAGAAGATAGAGGTTCGATTTCTGGTCAGGGTACATTCCCGGGTTATGGGCTCTATCCCCAGTTGGGGGTGTGCAGGAGGCAGCCGATCAATGACTACTCTCTCATCATTGATGTTTCTCTCTCTCTCCCCCCTTCCTCTCTTTGAAATCAATAAAGATATATTTAAAAAAAAACCCACAAAACACCAACAACACAAAAAACAAAAAAAGAAGGAACAAGGACAGCACCTAAGGTCCCTGAACAGCAATGGGGAAGTATAAAGGAATTATTTGGGCCACATAGTCAAACTGCAATTATTAGTTTCTGAGGTCACAGAATATGATCTAAAATGGTTTCAACTCAAAATAAAACATTTAAAAGAAACAGGAACCTCTTTTGGAGGCACTATTTCCTCCTGCACTATCACTTAATCTTTGGTTTATAATATTAATAGTCATTAAAACTTGTCTTATTTACCTCTAAACACGCTAGATAGGTGTGAAGATTTAAGTCAGACTAGCTGGGTAAAATCCAGGTCCCTAACCCATCATAGAGATGACATGAGAAAGCAAATGAAAGACAGCATCTTAAAGACAGTCAAAGAAAGGGGACATATTTTACAAGAAAATGCCACCAAAAGTAGTATACCCCCTATTATAAAGTCCAGTCTTCTACTTATATTTCTCAGAGATTAAACAAGTGATAAAAAGTAGGCAATAAAGGCAGTTTGTGAAAAATGAAAGTAATTGCAAAGAATTCCAAGAGACTAACCTTACCTCAGGTCCCTCAAACTATGACTACTTTCACTGAAACAGCACAAAGGGAAAAGTTTTATGCAAGGTAGGACAAAAGTGGGTTTACACTTATTATGGAAATTACAAAAATAAATAATAATACAAGAATAAACTGTTTCACATACTTAGAGCTGTAAACCTTCTTTTGCTCCACCCTGTATTAATACAGGCATCACCACATCTTCATTTTCTGATCTTTTCTTATTTTAAAATGTCAACCTCTTATAATTCAAAAGGTAAAGGCTTGTGATTTTCAAAACATGTTTTACTCTTTTAAATTTGTGTATTAGTTCAGTGTTATAATATTCATTATTTGTCAGTTACTGTCTGGTGAACTTTAAACAAAGTATAAGAGCTCATATTCAAATTTCATTCACTTCAGACATAG
Organism: Miniopterus natalensis; assembly: GCF_054644295.1. NCBI lineage: Eukaryota > Metazoa > Chordata > Mammalia > Chiroptera > Miniopteridae > Miniopterus > Miniopterus natalensis. The sequence goes on from NC_142093.1 coordinate 33,033,816, forward strand.
ATCCATAGTAACTATGAATTGATACATATTTTCATCACAGTATTTATTGTAAAAAAGTTTGACCAGTCTCATCTGCTCTCCCCCGCCAAAAGATAACCTTATAAACAACCTGCGCCTTGCTACATCACTTCAGTAATCTCCATTAGAGCATAATAAACTAGATTCAATATACCTGCCACCCAAATATTCAACTATAATAAAAATGCCAGGATTAATAACATTTCTCTGAATTTACAATTTGTAAAACATTTTCCTACCTTCACACTGGTTCCTTGGAAGAATCTTCCACCTTGTTTTTATCACATTTTCCAAAATTTGTAGTCCATAATACTGAAAATTGGATAACAGAAGCATGTGAATATATTGCTTTAAGACTAGCAACTCTCAGGATTCACAAATGGACAGACATTCACACATTTACATCTAAAGTTTCAAAAACATTATGCTACCAAGTTTAATTACATATATTAAACAAGGATCTATTCACCCATATACTGAGTTTTCATGCATTTTCCTCATTTTATTGTTTACTACTCTATTTAACGTCCTGCTGTTTATACATGCTCACACCAGGAAGAACAACCAAATAAAAAGCCCTTTTGCAGCCAAATGGGCTTATCTGTAGAAGGAAAAGTAGCAGCCAGATATGAATTCATAGCATAAATGACTGCTCAGAGGCTCACGTACTTTAACACGACCAGGCTCCTAAGAATTTAGCAGCTTGGATGCTTTCAAGCTTCCTACCATCCTCTAGGAGTTGTAAGCTCTTGGCCAAGCATTAAAGTATTGTCAGATACTTTCTATAGAAAGTGTTTACAAACATCACTGGTGTGTTACTTAAGGAGCAGCAAGACAGCCCATGGGTTTAATTTTAAATTTTAACCCACCCTTATAGTTGCTATTTCTACTAATTTAAAGATAAACTTTTGTGCACAGTCAAAAATAATACAGAAGTGCATGTTGCAATCTGTATCTACCTTTCAGGTATTCCTTCCTAAATATAAGTTATAACTAAAAATGTAATAAACTGAATAAACAGATACCACCTTCAAGCCATTTTGTCCCTCCTGCTGCTTACTCACTCTAAATAGTCAAGAATGTTTGTAACAATTTATAATACTACAGGAGTTAAAAACCCAAAATTATTATCATGACCAATTAGTGTGGATAGACAGGAGGAAGAAAAAGGACAAAACTGTTGTGGTACGTTTCAATTGGTTGAATTAGGGAAAAATCAGCTACAATACCTGAAAGGTAAACTTACTCATATATAGACATAGAACCTCAGATTGCAAGTTTTGGCTGAGAATAAGAGTTCATCTTTAAAATGGTTAGTCATCACACAATAAAATAAATAGGAGCATTAGTATTTCAACCAAAGGGATCATGTGAATGCTCACTTTATCCAAAGCACAATATAGACTGTCCCAAACTACATTGCGCTCAAACAGTAAATGTTTTTGCTGTTTTCTTTCATTTTAACATTTCAGGCTTTTCAGGAAAATTTTCAACTGAAATCCTACATCTGCAAAGCATTCCTTAAAAAGACTTCCAAAATAAAAACAAGGCCAAAAGCAAAATTCTAAAAATACAAATTTGATGCTAGTAAAGGGTTTCATAATCAGCAGTAAATAGTGAAGCTTTTCTATCCTTTCATTTACACCTCCTATGTCTAGGTCTCAAGAAAAAAGTGAATAAAAGCAAAAAGGGGAAGCTTCTGATTGAAATTCTAAATTAACTTTAAAAAAAAATACTGCTCTAAAAACTTTATAGGCATGAAATAAGACTGTCAAGTTTTAGCAAGTCAAAACAAGGTACTTTTCTATATACAGAATATATCCTCTTGCTAATTCTAAACTAATTAAAAAGACCTTTAAAAAATACGAAACAAAACCACCATAAATATACCAGTAAAAATAATGTTAATAACACTACCATATTTAGCCAATGTTTTTCAGCTTACACTTTAATTGACTATTCTCCCCCTTCATTATTTATGTCTTCCTTTATATTTGATACTTTGTTACCTAAATTATCTATTTACTAACCTCTAGCCCTTTCTCCCAGCTGTAAAAAGGTAGTATAAGCTTGCAGAAGATACACTCATATTTGCACCTTTCTGCCAAGGGGGCTAAAATAGGAAGCCCAATAAAAGCTTTTCACAAGTTAGGTCAAAGAAATACAATATCCTAAAACCCAGTCTCCCCTAGATATTAAGATTCTACACATGAAGAGAATTCACATTTCTTTGAAAGAGTATTTTGATTCAAAAATCTAAAGAGACAGCCAAGCCCACAGCCGGCGTGGTTCAGTGTTTGAGCATCGACCTATGATCCAGGAAAGCGAGGTTCGTTTCTGGTCAGGGCACATGCCCGGGTTGTGGGTCTATCCCCAGCAGGGGGTGTACAGGAGGCAACCGGATCAATGACTCATCATTGATGTTTTTCTCTTTCCCTCTCTCTGAAATCAATAAAAACATTAAAAAATAGAGCCAAATCTGAAGGCCAATAATAAATGACTACTTTAGAAATATCCACAAATAATCCAATCATTCTAAAGAATTACATTTCTGCTTTATATCTCAGGATTTGGGAAATCCACTGCTGAGTTATGAAGATATGGGACAGAAAACAGCAAAGACTAAATGAAAAAAATAAATGCATGAAATGATCCCTATGGTAGAAATTTCTACTGAGCCCTTAGAAATAATTATTTTATGCATTGAATTCCCCTTTCCCCTCCCACCGCCCATGAAACAAAAACAATTGATGAACAGAATTCAGTTAAAGGGAATCAAAAGGGTAGACCTTGTGGAGGCCTGCCGTCAAAGCCTAGCTGTGTCAGTTGCACAGGAAGACACCCCTTTTCTTCCTATTACAAGCAATCAACATAATGGAACATTATGATTAATATCAGGTAGTGTTAACATCTTTAAAGAAAAAAAAATGATTGCATAAAAGCCAAATGTCATAGTGCATAAATTTAGCACCAAATCATTTGTAATTTATGTAAATCGAAGAATTCTTTACCTGTTGCTTTCTTTCTGTTCCTCTAATCATCTCATTTTTCACAAGACAAATTTGAGTTTTTAAAAATACTGTTGATAAATCAACTTAAACATTAGTAATGTCTGTCAGTATAAAAAGCAAAATTTACCAGGCAAGCAAACAGGCAAACACTGTTATGTTACTTAAGGTTAGCACTTTGAGGAAGTTCTGAACTGAATTTTTGCCCTAAAATTTACAAGATGTCAAAACTAATTAATATTTTAAAACTGTTAATTAACACAGTCTGATTTCAGAAACAGATGTGAACATGGCTACTTTCTGTTTTAACACAATGTATACCAAGTGGAAACCTTGTGCGTATTAAACAGAATGCCATGAATGGTATTTTGTTACGTTAATGCAGTTTAAAGAGAAGTGTGAATCATCAAGTCTAAAACAGTCAACACACATTTTGATCAACCCTTCTGTTCAAACTTAAGAAAAAAGGACATGGATTATAACATTTTCAACTGCAAATAAAAACTGAGTGCTGTCCCATTAAAAGCATTGGTACCACAGAGTAGGGTTTTACACTGCCCATACAACTTGGTGTTGGAGGCGTCTAGCCTGTATTTTATTGATTACTTGCCCAAAATAATTCCTCTGATGTTATGTTTCATCTCTGAATAACATTCAGAATTTATGCTACTTAGATCCGTACACATATTCTAAAAAGAAAACAAAACAAACCAAAAAAAAAGCCACCTTGCATACTAGTCCCAATTACAAAGCTTCATAATTCTTAGGACTACTTGCAAGAATTAATTCTATGTTTAAGCCTAAATTTTGAAATAAGTTAACAATATTAAATGATTTGAGATAACAAATGCTCATACTAAAAATGAGATACCTTCCTCAAAGTTTATGACTGGAAGAAAAGAAGAAATAAATGGATTTTAAAAACCACTTCTTGCTTACTTTCGTGTTCATATTCTGTGAAAATTCCAAAATTGTGTCGACTCTTGTCCATGCATCAGGATGCTCCTTTAAATGTGTCAGTACTTCTTGAGCCATTCTTTGCTAAAATTTTATACAAGAAGAATTTTAAACTCACTTGTTCTTTTGAATCATTTATTAAAATGGTATTGAGCAAGGCACAAATCCTAAAAGGACAGTGATTCTACCAACTTTCAGAAACACTCAAGAAATAATTAGTCTTTATAGAAATAAAAATGTCTTCATTATCAATTAACTTCAATTAAAACTAGAAATATTCTTCTGAAACAAAATAGCCTTTTTGGGATAACCTGCTTTGTTATTCTCAAAATTGAACTTAAATCCAACCAATGCTAACAAAGATCTCCTCTGACATAAACAAATTCTCAGTACTTACAATTACCAAAAAGAGCAACATAGAAAAACTCATCTACTTAGATAAATTATATAATGGTATATCTGTTTTACAAGTCACCAAGATATCGATAACAAAATTTATCAACAAAAATGTATTGCAAGGGAAGACATATAAACTGGATCTAAATAATACTTACAAATCTCAAATGCCCACAGATATACATATATATAAAACATTAAGACCCTTAGACTTCTTAAATTTATTATAATGGAAAAATCACTCTCTGAATGTCCTCTAATTTCATATATTAAATCCTAGCTTATTTTGAAAGCTTTGAGTTTTAAAAAATGTAAACCAAGCTGGCTAGCGTGGCTCAATGGTTGAGCCTCAACCTATGAACTAGGAAGTCATGGCTCAATTCCTGGTCAGGGTACATGCCTGGGGTTGCTGGCTTGATCCCCAGTAGGGGGCGTGCAGGAGCCAGCAGATCAATGACTGTTATCATTGATGTTTCTCTCTCCCCCCCTTCCCCTCTCTTTGAAATCAATAAAAACAAACAAAAAAATGCAAACCAAAAATAATATTAAACCTATGTAGCCATTATCTAGGATATGTCTGTTTTCTTTTAAACATAAAAGATGTAAAACTTATGGAAGTCACCTTTTATAAGTTTCTCCAGTGCCATTTTCCTTCCTTTGTTCCTTCTTTAGAGATAATTACTTTCATGAATTTGGTCTTTTCCTGTCCATACTTTCAGAGCACGTATATGAACTTCATAGAAAATACTTATGTAGCTACTAAATTTTATACAAATAGTATACTATATAGAAATCCTCCGGCAATTTGCTCTTTCCATTTGACAGTTCCCACCTCGCTCATCTTTACTGAGGTATGACTGAAATGGACAGTTTTAAAGATCTAGCCCTGTTGACATTATTTATCTAGTTTTTTAAACCATTACAGTTTTCCATACATAAACAAAGGCTGTTAATTCTATTAATAATGTTTTCTTTTTTCTAAGAAGCAACAGCTTAATCTTTTTTACTTTTAAAGGCCGGTTTGTAGCTCAACTGGATCCTCCTTAATTATCTTTTATCTATTTCTATCACAAGTTGTAAGCAAAAGTAAGCTTGGTGGTTTTAAAATTTGTCAGCCACCTCATAATCTTTAACTTAGCTTTTATTCCAACTTACAGAAAGAATCCTTATTCCTACTTTGGCTTTGATGTTGAGAATTCTTTTCCTCATGTAGCAGTTATAAAATCACATTCATGATTTTTCCAACTAATCTACCAGCAACATATACTGCTTATTGTTTTCTTTAAAACATTTGAGTTAAACTAAAGTTAGGTAGTGTTTCTGTATCCTGTCAATACCACCAGAACCCTCATGGAACTTAAAAGAAAAATCAGCTGCTGGGTTTCACCTAAGGGTCTGGGGCTAGAGCAGAGTGTAAGCTCGGAAAATATGATTTCATTAAGGACTGGTATCTTTAAAAGGGGCTATAATTGTGTTATATAACAATTGACAAAAGACAGAAAGAGGAGTGATGTGAGTTATCTAGGGCTAAAGCACATTTTAGCAGTGTTTTGATTCTCTCACTGAGAATCTCTAAGTAAATAATTCACTTCCAACTAGACATAGACTTACATATAAATAGTAACAAATATCGAGACATAAAAAACCCATGCGTCATAAAAGTTATTTGGTCAAGATACTACTGTCTGATCTTTTGAAGTAATGAGCATTCTACATTTAAGTGAATATTCCCCACACTATCACCATTCATTTCAATCTCTGCATAAATCATGTTTCTTTTAGTTGTTCTTGCAGTTGTAATTTTACTCTCCAAAGTTAATTCTAGTATTTGTATCCTAGTGTCTTTATTTTGCCCTAAGCCCACTATCCTTATATAATACTCTTTTACTAACTTAAAACTCCAAAGGGGTTAAAAAGAAAACCAAAGAGGGAGAAAATCTGGCATCTCCCTGTTACTAACTGAATGGTTAAAGTATTCTAGTTGCTAAGCAATAGATTAAGAGTTCAAGACACTTAACACAGTATTGGAGAAAACACCTAACAATTCCGTATCTTTTTCCCCTGGCTGCCTACTTGGCTAAAAATAGAAAAATGCTTACAATAGAAGGTAGTCCTAATGTTACAGTGCTAAATATCCTACTATCCTCCCCCGATCTAAGTAAAAGTTCTGTCTATAGATTTTTAAAAGGCCATCTTTCTAATAATTTCTTCCCCTCCAAAGTTATATAGTCCTTTTTAAAAAGTTAGGATATCTACAGTTTAATTTACAAGCTTAATCAGTACAATTTCTAGTTGCCATTTTTAGCACATTATTTTATGAGATTAGGAAAAAATATATACCATATGTTAAAAACAATGAGTTTTGACATCACATATACTCAATCTTTATACTTCCAAAACTTCCAGAAGTACCCTTTAAACATAATTCCTTCTAAGTATCAGGCACTGTAACAGATGCTTTACAAACCTCATCATTAATCCTCCAATCTCTTGCAAGGTAGGTAATAGTTTGAAGATGAAAACTCGAGAGCAATGACTAGAAAACTTACTGGAATAAAATTAAGACAGCTAACCCATGTTTTCCATTACATCTCCCTACTTTTAATTAAAATAACACCCCCAAAGAGGTAGTTATAAAAAAATAGACTTAACTATAAGTTTAAAACATGATTTTTAGAAAAGGAGTTCTTAACCTTTAAGCACTAAACCTCAGTTTCCTTACCTATAACAAATATGTTTACTGATTATCTTTATGCATCTGATTTGTCACATGTAATCTAAACATTAAGTCCTTACTTTTGGGAAAGTTAGTTTTGCTTTTATAAATAGAAAATATTTATACTTTTCTAAACCTACTGTTAAAGTCAAATTTAAAACAAATAATTAAATCTCAATATTGTGAAACATTACTAAATATTACTAATTCTCAGTTATAAGCCTAGAAGAACACTGGTATCCATTTATTCATACTTTTAGATGCTGTAAACCAGGTTAAAAAAGGACAAAGATTAAACAGCAGCAGTAACTGAATGATGTGAAAAAATTAAATGCCCGTCTTGCTAATGGCTACAGATTTGCACTTCTAATATATTCAAAGTTGAGCCCAACTTTACTTCATGCATTTTAACCTTACTTTCATACTTTCTTCCAAAAGCAGCTGCTATCCATACATACATGTTAAAATGAAATGAAGCTTAAAGCTCCATGTTGAATGTACAACATGAGGAAACAGCTACATGACATGTGTGATAAATACAGATGGAGTAACTTTTTCAGGAATGCTTTTGGAGACAAGAACTCTGATTGACAGCCCCTAGGAGTATAAAACTGGACTAACAAGCTTACAAAAATCACTTCAGAGTAATTTTTCCATTCATATATTTTCATGGCCCCCTTTCCTTTAAAATTCTCTCTTATTAAGAAGATTTTTTTCTATCCAACAGAAAACTTTTACTCATTTGAAACTCTTTGAGATTAGCTCCACAGTGTAAAGTTTCAAGACAGTCCAGTTTCTTGTTAACATATACATTTTAAAAACTTAAAGCCCAGCTGGCATGGCTCAGCAGTTCAGCATTCCCCTATGATCCAGGAGATCGAGGTTCGATTCCTGGTCAGGGCACAAGCCCGGGTTACAGGCTCAATCCCCAGCAAGGGTCATGCAAGAGGCAACCAAACAATGGTTCTCTCATCATTGCTGTTTCTCTCTCTCTCTCTCTCTCCCTCTCCCTCCCTCTCTGAAATCAATAAAAATATATTTTAAAATAATAATTAAATAAAAATAGTAAACTTACTAATTAAAACAAAACAAAACAAAACAGAACAAGAATGTTATTCCCCTCTAACCATGTCAAAGTAGAATCCAATTTCTTTCTCCAGACATTTTCCATTACAGTTAATATATAATTCCAAATCAATACAACCCATGGAATACTTTTTTTAAAGGTGATAATTTAAAACTGTATTCAAAATCCAATAACTTTGTTACACTGCAATGTTATAAAGTTTTGAACAGCTTACTTTACCTGGGCTCCTTCTCCGTGGTATAAGCAATTCACCACATTGTCTAAAAGGTTGATATCCAGTTTTTGGCTGAAATCAAGCAGCTGACGAGCTGCATGGTCTGCTAACATTGTCATAATTGCTGGCATAGATTACTGAAAATAAAGAGAAAAATTTTAAGATGCCTATGAAGTTTTTATAGTATCAGTCAAAACTTTCTACTCAAGTTATTTTACTTCAACCATGCTCGCACAAATATTTTTAATGAGTATTTTTGAGACTTTACCTAAAAACTAATAGTAAAAGTAAAAAATTGTAGTTACTTAGCTACTCCATCGCCATACTAGTTATTAGACCATTCAACTCTTCTAGAGTCCAAAAAAACTGTATTGTTCTCTACTTGCATATATATAGTTACCCTAACCTGTTTTTAAAATGAACCCATGGCCTAAAAAATAAATAAATAAAATGAACCTATGGCCTAAAAATTGATAGTTTAGTCATCGTCGTCATCATCATCATCACCCCCCCCCCCCCAAGCTCATAAGCAGGTCTAGTTCAGCAAAAACTCACTTCCCCTCATTTCATGTTACCTTAGTTTTTAAGATATGCTGAAAAGACAGGAAGATGCTAAAAATTAAATGTGGTACACAAGTTTTGCTATTGTGTGTATCAATGATTAACAGAAACCACCAGTATAACAAATTTGATAACCTTAACCTCTATAAAAGGACTTAAGTTTCTACATGCAGTTAAACCATGTACATTTGTTTCTTTCAACCCTCAATGATTTTGGGGAATTAAAATTACAACCATACAAGTTCCCTGAACATATGGTCTAGAAAAACACATTATGGTAACATGTCAAACAAGATTTTCTTTTCAAATTTCCAGGTATTCATCGGCAAGGTAAAAACTGTAAAGCTTGCCAACTATTTTCCAAATAAAAACAAATTCTAACACAACAGAAAATGAGCTTCACCTCAAAAATGTAGTGGCTAAAACCTACTGGTTCATATGCAATGTTATCCTTTTAAGAGGATTCCACCCAAGATGCTGGCACACATCCACATTTTTGTTGCCCAACATTATAAAGATCTTTCCTTTGCTGTTTCTTCAAAGCCAGTACCACTCAAGTTTGACTGGCTAAATCAGTATTCCTTAACATCTTTGGGTCAAGATGCCTTACAACTGCAGGGCATAATAACTCTTGCCAAATTAAAAAGCTCACAATTTTGTATACAATTACAGAAGGTGTGGGACAGTTTGAAAGTCAGGCATGAAACCTCAGGTTAAAAACTCTTGGCTTACTGTACTTAGACCCAACAAAGTCAGATGGTCATCTCCACTTCTCCCTCTCTTAAAACCTTCCAGGATCAGAAAATGGGTGGCTAATTTGATTATGTTTGAACAAACTAGCTTGATCAAATGTTTTATTTAATGATAATGTCAATTACAACAAATCATAAGTTGGTTAAATTAGGCATTATGTAAAAATCGAGGTATTAAGAGTTGTAGCATTTTTATTAACCTAAAGTCTTTTGGTCCATTAATGACAGTAAAACTGATGAGATTTCAAAAACTTTTATAGCAATTGTTAAATGTGTTTGTAATACAGAATACCTGGCATACACAACAAAAAATATTTGCTCCAAATATTAATGTAAAAAGAAATACGTTTCAAATAAATGTGTAAATTTCCTCCCTTCAAGAGCCAGACAATCCTAAAAGTTGAGGCTGAAAGCAATGTCCACAAAGCATCAAAATCTACATATCAAGTTTTCGATTTTTTTGGTTAAAGATTGAATGAACTAACCTATTTAGCTCTACCTATAATTTAATAGCCAAAACAAAAAAGAATAAAGAGACTCCAAAAAGTTTCATTTTCAAGTACATTGTTCTCAGAGTTGTCGGTGCTAAATTCTTGCAAAATACCAAGTTTAGAATAGAAGCTTGTGTTAAATACTTAAGTTTGCCATCTTTAGAATTAGCGGCTATCTTGGAAATGACCTACCTATTCTTGAACTGTATGGAGTACAGAAATGGCGGCTTTCTGGTCAATGCCAAGCACATTTAGTCCCCCAAATTAAATAGCTCCCAAAACATTCTTTCCACCAACAGCAGTGTCCCATACACTTACAATATACAACGAGACAGATAACAAATAGCCACAGCGAGAGAAGTGAAACCACAAACGCCCTTTTCCTAGGAATACTCAATCCTAAAATCCAAGCACTGGGTAACATACAAAGGGATTATCCAGCAATGTGGTGACTCTACAAGTGATTACCAACATACCTTCACTGCTACTTCAAACTCAAGAGGCAGACAGCTACCTACTGCCAGCTCCCATTCAAAAACAAGAAAAGCGTAACAGTTGGTTCATGATAACTACATAGTAGGTAAAAAATGAATTAAAAAAATTTTTAAAGTCGCTACAAGGGCAGAGACTGCTACCTTAGGTGTGTGGGACATTGCTTGCTTCATTCACTAGAAACACACCTCACTAAGGCCCGCCCTCCCCTATCTTCCCACCGGAGCGGATTTGCAGCACTTCTAACTATAGCACACTGGAGCACGCACTCACCCCGCCCATACTCGGAGGAGGCATAACCAGGCGCCCGAAGTTCACCGCCCCATTCTCTAGGCAGCATGGCCTCTGTATGATCAGAGGAGGTCCGGGCTGGGCAAAATCTTTAATGCTTCCTCTACTACACCACTTCCTCCCACTCACGCCAAATTAAAAGAAATCGCAATGAAGGAGAATTAGGGCATCATCCACTATAAAATACCAGCAGTAAAAATTCGATCACAACGAACTCAAGTCGCCGAAAACAAACTATGGCACGAAACCCCATTTGCAGATTCTTGAAAAACCAACCAACCTTTCCTACTTCTAATCCTACTTTGCAAATTAAACAAAGATTTTGAGTTCCCTTGCAGCATGAGCAGGGACACGGCAGCCCCTCCCTCCCCTGATCCCAAGCTCTCCACCGAGCGGCCACGTGATGCAGGCGGACGTTTCAATGCTGCTGCACTAAATATTTCTGGAAACTTCCACTCCTAATAATTTACAGAGATGTTCCTAAAATCACCCCAACTTCTCCCCAGTCCTTTGGACTGGGGAAGCCCTTCCACCCCCGCGCCGAGGCCCTGCTTCACTACCACGCTCCTCGCTTTCCTCCACCGTCACCCGCACACGCGAATGACCCAGCAAGCGCTCCCCTCCCGCGGCCGCCTCCCCGCCTCCATCTCCCAGTGGCAGAAGCGGCTCCATTCAATCGCAGGCTGCGCTGTGGGCCCGCCGCCGCCTCCCGGGCTCGCTTCCCGCGGCCGCCGCGCCCCACGCCAGCCTCCTCCCGCCCGGCCGCGCAGCCGCCCGGCCCCCGGCCCTGAAGACACAGTCGACTTACCCAGAGATTGAACCAACTGCTTCTTCCTTCCTTGTCGAGGGATTAGGGAGAGGGAAGGTGGGGAGAGGGGAGAGGGGAGGAAACCAAGGTGGGTTTCAGTTTTCCCACCTTAAAAATGGAAATTTTAAAAAAAGAGGTAAGGGGGGGAAAAAAAAAGCTCAACAATATTTACTATTCAGGAACACTTCACCCCGACACACACCCACCCGCCCCCCCCAAAAAAAGAAGGGGGAATTAATCTGAGGAATAAATGCTCCCGCCTGGCTAGGGAGTAAGAGGAGGGGGAGGGGAACGGGGTCAAGTCCCAAAGATCAGCCCCAAGGGGACCCTCCAGCTACAGGCGGCAGCAGGAGCGGCAGGAGTAGGGGTGTAGAGTCCACACGGCCGGGGGACGCTCTGCTGCCAGTTGCAGTCCGACTTCCCCTACCAAAATACGGCTCCCTCTCTCACGCGGCTCCGGCGCTGGGCCCCCCCCACCCCGGCTCGCCTAAACTTTCCCCCCTTCTCCTGCTTCTCAGCGACTGGTGGTTCCCCCCTCCCCCTCTGGGTGGTTGCACGGACTGCAGCAGCAAAGACTGGAACAAGCACCACCGCCGGGGCTGTAGCTACTGTTGCTCTTGCTGATGCTGTAGCTCCCGCTGCTCCTGCCGCGGCCGCTGCAGCCGCTTCTCCCCCTCCTCCTAGTGCCTCAAACTCGGAACCGGTTGAAACCGGTTCAGACTGGGAGATTCCATCTCGGTTGAGTTTTCAGCCCATGGCGCCGCGGAGCGTTTGGAACCTGGGCCTCCGCCCCCAGCCCGCCCGCCTATTGGCCAGTTCCAGCCACAGCCGCGCCATCAGCCTACCTCTTACTGGCCAGATCGCCCGTCAATCCCACCTCAAGTCTCCACACGAGCCCGCCGCTTCTGCCCCCGCCTCTTTCCAGCAGCGATTTGCCCGCAGAGTGGGGGAAGGGAATTGGGGCGGGTCGAAAAAGAGAGAGAAGGGGGGTGGAGGAGGAGGAGGTGGGACAAGTGTTGTGCCCAGCGGAGAAAAGAGCGAAGGGACGCCGCGAGGAGGATTGGCTCGAGAAGCCGTCAATCAAACGCAGCCCGCCCTCGACTTCCCGTTCCCCTCCCGCCGCTCCCCCTCCCAGGGCTTAGCCCGCAGGCCCGGCCTTTCCGACCTGCTCATTGGCTGGGCGCCTTTGGTGACGGAGAGGGTGGGGAGCAGCTCGTGAGCTGGTGGTGGCGCGAGTTTGAGCGCCGCGCGCGGCTCAGCTCTTTCGGCTCCCAGGACCCGCGGCGGCCCGCCCCCGCCCCCGCGGCTCCCGCCAACCTGCGGGGCCCGAGCCCGCCGGGAGGAGGGCCCGCCCCTCGAGTGGGGGCTGCGCTGTGAAAAGGGAGGGCGCGCCCGGTTGTTTTTATAATCGGGGAGAGCGTGGAAAAAGCGAAAACAGCATGCCTGGCCGGAGTGTAGGCCCAGACCTCTCTAATGTGTTTCAAAGCCCTAGGTTTGGGACCTGGAGCTGAGGGGACAATAACCGTGAAGGAGGGTGAGGTGAGGTGTGGGGGCGTTAGCTTTTGGCGCCTTGTGATCTCAGAGACCTGGGAAAGATACTTAGGCTAGTTCTTGGACAAGTCCTCAGGTTGTAACTGGGTGTCTCCCCGGTCTGGAATTTGGCTGCTTAGCTAACCCTGTGTTGTAGAATTGTGCACTTGAAACCTGTATAATTTTGTTGACCAGTGTCACCCCCAATAAATTTAATAAAAAGGAAAAATAAAAACAACCAACTCTTCCTAAAAACTACGACTGTAATCCCGATAATTGGTATAACATCAGGTATTTTTTGCGGGTAGGCTTGCAGGCCAAGTGCCTCCCACCAGGTGCCCTTGGTGTGGCACTACCCTGGGTTTTTCTTTTCAGCATAGCCGTCCTTCACATGCTTCACCACCACCAAAGGGTGTTTTCTTTGCAAGTCACATGCACGTGGCCTTTCACATGGTTGCCTCTGATTTGTCCCCAGGTGCCCTCCAAATCAGCTTTACTGATTGTTATTTGCTTAAGAAACAGCAAGCAGCCCACCCAAATTGTATGGGCCCGTTGTGCCACCAAGAGGTTGGTTGATAAATGGTTTATTAAATCAACACAATTTTCTTCAGCAAATCTTCACTCGCAGTAGACAATGACTAACACCAAAGCGCCCTTCAGAATAACGCCATTAAGAGAAACCCAACAACTTAACGCCTAGATTTACCAAAATGATATTGGATGACTTTCAGACCTAAGATTTTTATTCATAGCCTAACTGAATAATATCAAACCATAATGTATAAAATATAAATGTACACTGATCATAGGGAATACTTATATTCTATTACTAGAAAAACTGGGGCTGTCCTGTGTCTTAAAAAGTTTTTTCATCCGCATTTTTAGCTTTGACCAGGATCCTGATTTTTTAGAAGGGAGAACAATAGGAATAAAAACGGACTGGGGGTGTGTGTGTTTGTGTTCTTTCTACTAGTTCACATTGTCTCTCACAACACAATAACGTTCATCAGCCCTAGTCGATTTGGTTCAGTGGTTAGAGTGTCAGCCCCAGGACTGTAAGGGTCCTGGGGTTTGTTCCAGGCCAGTTGGGCTGGGGAGGGCAGCAACCAATTGATGTCTCTCACATCGATATTTCTCTCTCTCTCCCTTCCACTCTCTCTGAAAAGCAATGGAAAAAATATCCTCGGGAGAGGATTAAAAACAAAAACAAACAAAATTAGAGAAACAGAAACACATAAATTCCTTTCTATCACATGTCATATATTATTATTTTTTTAATGTTTTTATTGATTTAGAGAGATAGGAAGGGAAAAAGAGAGAGAGCAAATGATCTGTTATCTCCTGTGTAACCCGAAACCTGGGCATGTGCTCTGACCTGGACTCAAACCGCTGACCTTTGGGGTGCACTGGAGGACACTCAACCAACTGAGCCACACCAGCCAGGGCGTGTATTTCTATTTTTTAAATTATTTTTAGTACCCACTTCGGCAGCACACAATACTAAAATTGGAACGATGTAGATAAGATTAGCATGGCCCCTGCACAAAGATGATATGCAAATTTGTGAACTGTTTAAAAAGTACTTTAAAATTAATAAGTAATACATGATCAGTGTTAACAATTCAAACAATAGAGCAAGAATTATCTGCGGTAAAAAGTAAAAATCCCTTTCTTATGCCTTCTTCATTTCTTTTTCCTGTGCAGAGATAATCATTATTTAGGGTGTGTTCTGTATGCTTTGAGATATTTTCTATCCATTTACGAGTATATTTGCTTTGTGTTTTGTTCAACGTATATGACATCATATTATGCATATTGTTCAGTGACTTGCTTTTTGCTTAACAAATCAGAATATATAAATCCACCTCATCTTTTCAATACCATAAATCATTCAACCATTCCCCTATTGAAGACAATTAGTCTATTTCTGGTTATTTCAGTTGGCGTGTGTATGGGAGGCAAGTGATCAATGTTTCTCTCTCTTCCCTCTCCCTTTCTCTCTTTCTCTAAAATCAATAACAACATATCCTTGGGTGAAGATTAAAAAAAACAAAAACGGCCCAGCCAGGCGTGGCTCACCAGTTGAGCATCAACATAGGATCCCGAACATCATGGTTCAATTCCCTGTCAGGGCACATGCCCAGGTTGCAGGCTCAATCCACAGTGAGGGGCATGCAGGAGGCAGCTGATCAATGGCTCTCTCATCATTGATGTTTCTCTCTCTCTTTCTCCCTCTCTCTTCCTCTCTCTGAAATCAATAAAGATACATTTTTTTTTAAAAAAGAGCACTTGAGCTGAACATATCATGAGTCTGACTTACTGGTATATTCATGTATTGAGCACAAATTCATAATCCCATGGGCTTTTTCTTCCAGTGAACCTTGAAGGCATGTTTGTGACTTTGTAAACCCTGAAAGGAGGCACAGGAGAAGAATTTCTTTGTGCATATCTTATATGAAGTTGTTTTTCTATTTGCTTTTAAAAAATACTTTGTAAAACAGTATATCACATCACACCCTAAGATTTCAAAAAAATTGCCAATGTAACTTGAACAACATTAAAATTGTGTATGATGCGGAAGCATGCAGGTGGGAGAGAAGGAATACTCTTTTCAAGAAAATAATTGACCTGAGAAGGCATAGTCCAGGTTACAAATTTATTTCTATCAACGTCCATTATAATGTTGAGAATGTTTATGGAAAGTATGACTACACTATCTGCGGACCTAAGACCTGTGTGTCCACTACCTCAGTGAATATCTATGTGGAGTCTATGAAACCTCAAATCAGTCAAGAGCAGAATCAGCAATTACCTGAAAGTGAGTTGCTGCCTTTTTGAGAACATAGTAAAAAAGCATCTGACAAAGGGGGCTAAGTCTAGGAGTTATAGTTTGTCTGAGAAGTGTATACAGTTCTAGTAGGTGACATACAGCAATGAGCCTCTTACTCTTGGAGGAGTGAGAAATGAAGTACCATTTAACTAAGATTATTCTCAAGCAGGACAGGGGAAGCCAAAGTTTTTTTGCTGAAGTATTTCTAAGCCAAAAGTAAAAATAATGATCAGGGGCTTGGAGTCCGCATATATAAAAAGAAAAAAGGATGAGTTAGAAAAAGTAAAGTTGGTATCTGTGAGTTGGAAAGATATGCCACTTCTTTCCCACATAAACATACCATTATCTATTAGGCAATGAGAGTCAGAAAAAATGAGTAAAATAAAAGGAAATAAGAGGTGACACTAATCTATTCATTCAACCAATATTATATTGAGAATCCACTGTTCTAAGTGCTGAGCATTCGAGGGAACAAATCCTACAAAAAATCCCTGCTTTCACTAAGCTTTCAGTTTAATGGAGGACGCTGGAAGTAAGTCAGAGAAATGGTGTTTTGTATGGTGACAAGGTTAAAAATGAATAAGGGTATTGGAATAGGGAGCTGGGAGGTGGTGCAATTTTTGATAGAGTGGCTGGGGAAGGTGTCACCTAGAAGGTAACATTCAAGAAAAGACCTGAAGGAGATGAAGGAGGTAGTCCTTGCAAGTATTAGGGAGAAGAGCTTTCCAGTCAGATGGAAAAATAAAGGCTCTGAGGCAGGAGCATGTTTGGTGTGTTATTTACAGAGTTGTGCTAGATAGAGCCAGCTTGATTGACTACTGGGAGACAACTATTAAATTTTCAGGAATTTTGCAAGCTGGTTGTCAAACACAGCCATTATAAAAAATTAAATTATATTAAATAAATTATATTAAAAACAAAGGTAATAAATACTCAGAATTCATCACTTCTTAATTATATGATTACACTTTATTATTTACATCAATGGTGTTTGTGTAATGGAAATACTACATAATGACCGGCTCCGTGATTGGTGACATCACATTGGTAGCTTGAAATAGGCCATAGTGGGGGTACTTATACCATGGAAGTCAGCTGAAATTCAGGACTGTTTCTCCTGAGAGCCTGTCGTTAAATCTTTATCAGCACACTGCTGTGTGTTAAGGACCATCAAGCAGGCCGGAGTTGTGGTCAGAGCTAACTGAGCAAGAGGGAGAGGGTCTCACTGTAAGCCACTGTAAATGCTCTTGCTTGTTTTCACAGTGATAATTGGGAAATCCAAGTGTTTGAACAGAGACGTGAGGGCTTGACCTGACTTCAAATTTTAACAGGATCACCCTAGATGTTGAGATGAGAATAGCCTGTGGAGCAAGGGTAGAAAAAGGAAGACCTGTTAGGAGATTGTATTAATCCAGGGATTGGAACGGTGAAGTTATCATTGTCTGAGACGTGTTGCAGGAGAAACAGGTCGTGGGGAAGGGGGCAGAATTAGGATCTCAATTTACCATCACCCATAAATTCCTTAAAGTCAAGGGTTTTGTGCCAACTTCTTAGTTATGCCTAATAAATACTTGTTAGATTCAAGAATTAATCTTTCTTTTTGGCTTTTGTATTCAAAGAAGTCCTGGAAATTAATATTGATGAAAAGATGTTGCAAGATGTAAAATTCTGTGACACAATGACTCTGAATAGGAGGAAAGCTACTAGATGCCACTGAACTAGGCCTATTTTACTTCTTTTAATTCTCACCACTGAGTAGGTCTGACTCTTTGCCCTGCATCTTTCTGCCTGCCTGGTGCTCTAGTTGTCTGATCACAAGAAGAGGTTCATATATTATCAGCATTAGTAGAAAACTTAAAAGCAGACAGAATAGTAATATATTATCCAAATTTGACAATATTTTATCAAATTTCTATTTCAAAGCCTTATTCTCATATAATAAACTAAATAAAATAAATCCTAACAACAATAAAAAAAATGTTAAATCATATGCTCTGACGTTAGAAGAAATGAAGAGCCTAGCAGTTAGTGCATCTATTTCAGTGATTCTCAACAAGGGGCAATTTTGACCCTAAGGAGACATTTAAGCAATCAAACATTTTCTCACAAAACAACAGTTAGCAATGTCAGAATTAAACAGAGCACATTATAAGCCCAGGTAGATCAGAAGGTGAAGGTAGTAATAAAAATAAGTATAATAATGCCTAACACAAAATCCAGTGCCTTAGGTTTCTGGGTTCATGCTTTCACTGCTACAGCTAGAAAAGGCTGGAGGCAAGTCAATGGAGTTCATCACTCAATTGTGTCAGAAGAATTTGTCCATCCTTGTCTTCTAGTGGCATCAGTTCTGATGCTAGAGAAAGATACAAAAACAGGAAACCTAGTCCTCAAAGTAAGTAAGCCCATGACAGAGAAGCAAGGGGACAGTTGGAAGTTAACAAAGCTCCTGATCATCTGTCCATCAGGAGTTCATCTATCTCCTATACCTCACTGAGAATGTAGGCAGCAGCCTGTTTAGCTCCAGGCCTCCTAAGTACTTCTGTTAAGGAGCTCAGTTGGGCCATCTGAACCCTCTGACTGAATTCTCTAGGTAGATATGAGTGCCCTTCTATAGCCTGGGAAGAAGAGAAGAGCAGGGCTTCCCTTCTTTCTCCATTAAGGCCTCACTAGAGAGAACCCAAAGGGTTGTGGGCAGCCCTAAGGCCATTAGGGCGCTCCTAGAATTGTCTTCTAGTCTCTGCCTTTAGAGACACAGAACTGCAAACAGGGACAGGTGCTATTTCTCCCTTCTGGTTTTTCTCACAAATGAATGGGGTGGGGTGGGGTGGGGTGGGGTGGGGAGAATGGTTTCAGGCATTTACACTTTAGTGGGAATGAGAACTCTGCAAGCATATTTCTTATGAGATCAGGGTAGCTAAGGGAAGAAAAGAGGACCGCTGAAAAGGCAGAAAGAGGACCAGTAGGGAAGACAGAGTAAATGGTGCTTCAAAGACAAACTTTGCCTGTTGTAGAATCTAGAGAGAGAAGTGGAAACTCATGCAGACCTGAGACGGCATCTGGCAGAATGTTACAATGAGGTTCTTGGTAGGAGGGCATAAGAGAATTTGCTTTTATTGGCCCCAGCAAACATGAAATCCCCAAGGTCTCGTGTACAACATAAACTTAATTGGTTGTTGAAGACTGCAGTCAAACCACTTATACTGTGGAAATAACTGGCATACAGAAAAACTTACAAGGTTTACTTGAGGGTCAGAACTGCCTTCATTTGTGAATTCCGCATCTGTGTTCCGAATTCTGCTCCTACAGGAGATATATGGCTCTGTAGTAACCCTTCAGTGGAGAGAGATACATTTCAGCTGTACAAAGTGGGTTTCACAGGATCAAATAATATTCTTATAAATGTTGTCACATTTTTTAAAAAATGGAGATGCAAAATGGAACAGTGAAAAGTGTCTGAAAGCAGGAGATCCAGGTTCTCCTCCTAGTTCTGCCCTTAATAAAACAGACAGAGCTCTTCACCATCCGTGAAGTGATTGCACTGTTAAAAGGTTCCTAAAGTCCTTTCTGACAACCCTGACTTCTGGGTGTTCCTTTCTTTTGAAGATTAGAGCAGATAAATAGAAGTACAGAATTTTTTTTTATTAGGGATTTTGTCAATGTGTTTGCCTTAAGGAAGCATTCTCTATACTTATTCAGATATTCATTTATTTAACTAATATTTTAAGGCCCCCCATGTGACATGTACTGTGCTGGGGCTGGGGATACAATAAGGAAAACCTTTTACTTCCCTTGACATAAAAAGACCAAATGATACAAAAATTTTCTTTAGATGTGATTATGCCTGTAATTGGATCTACTGTGTAGTAGTTTCTGACTAATCGCAGTTTCTTAAATTTGAACATGTTAACTTTGATAAGTGGGGGTTAATTTACTTATATTGTTGGCTTTTTTAAAATATCAGGGAGTTATTTTCATTGAAGGATGTTGGAAGAGGTATTTGAAGATATTTAAGAGTCACTTGGTCAAAAATATTTATTGATAATCTACTCCATGCTAGATTCTGTTGTAGGTGGTGAGGATATGGTAGGGATATGGTGAGTTTATTAAAACAGGAGAAATTTAAAGCATGCATTTATGCAATTTAAACTTTCTTAGCATGCTAGCCAATGGCCTCAGCTTTATAAAGCAGCCCTGAAATTTTTCAGGTGATTTTTTTTTTTCCAATTCAGAACTGTGTTTGCTTATTTAAGCAATCTGTGACAAATTGTCGCTTTTACTAGCCATGCTACTAGAGTGTTGATTTTAAAAAACAAATGTGACCTTGCTAGTCTTCCTTCTACTCTCCAGCTCCCCATCGGTCCCTTACACTTTTGAAAATCCTTCGGCGGCTCCCAATTTTTTCACAAGAAAAGAAACCCCAGCTCCCTAGCATGTCATGTAAGGCCCTCGGTGACTGGGCCCTGCCTCCCCCGTCCTGCTTATGCTCGGAGGCTAGCACACCGTCCACTCAGACCGCACAAAGTGCCATTCCGTTACACATGCTGCTTCTTTAATCCAGACTACTCTTCATCCCTCCCTCCCTCCAGCCCTTCCCTGATTTCCGGAACTGGGTTTATCTGTGACCCCCGCAGTCCTGTGCCTGCATCCATCCTGGGACTTGCCCGCTGCAGTACAATGGTCAGCTTACGCATCCAGCCCCTGACTACAATGGGAAATGTCAGAATGGTGTACAGAGCTGGGCACAGAGACACCCTTAATAAAAGATGCTTTGAGTGAATAAATGAATTAATGAGCACGCATCTACAAATGACATTCCAAGTAGGGAGGATAACATGAGGAAAGACACGCATGGTGAATTAGGGACTCTGAAAGGAACCTGGAATGGCTGAAAACATATTTGAAGAAAGCAAGTGGCTAAAGGTGGGACAAAGGAAAGAAGCGAGCCCAGATCCAGCCACTTTGACAATTTAGACTTGATCCAGCGGACAATAGTGAGTCATCAAAGGGTTTTAGGAAAGGGAGTGATTCGATTAGCATTTTAGAAAGCACACTGTGAAGAATAGATTTTGGGACAAAGATATGTTAGAGGAAACCAAGGAAGAGCTGGTGGTGGCCTGAACTAATGTAGCAGCTTTGAGGATGGCAGGAAGTGGAAAAAATCAAGAAATGTTAAGGGGGTAGAATTATCAGAATTTGGTGGTTTGTCTGGTATACATCTTCCCTTCCCAACCAAGTGATAAACTTCTGAAGAGCAGGAACTCTGCAGTATATGTCTTTGTATTCCATTAAGTTACCTATGGTGCTTATCTATAGATTAGGTATTCAGTAAATATTTGTTGAATTAATAGATGAATGAATGAATGAATGAATGAATGAATGAATGAATGAAACTTTAATGCTATACACAAAGTAGAACTGAAAAATCCTTACTCTTAAAAACAAAGCAAAACAAATCTGGCCAGGTAGCTCAGTTGGTTGGAGCGTCATCCCGATGTGCCAAGGTTGTGGTTTGATGGTTTGATCCCTGGTCAGAGCAAGTGCAGGAGACTATCAATGAGTGCTAGAGGGGCGGAACAACAGATCAATGTTTCTCTCTCTCTCTCTAAAAAGAAAAAAAAAAAGAAAAGAAAATCAAAACAAAACGAACATCATACTCACACAATTTACCTTTACAAAGTCACTTTAGGCCTGAAAGATGACAGAAAAGGCTAGCTTGGTGGAGTGTTCCTGTTGTCAAAAAAGGAAACAATAGCCTGGCCGGGCATGGCTCAGCAGTTGAGCATTGACCTATGATCCAGGAGATCAAGGTTCAAGTCCCAGTCAGGGCACATGCCCGAGTTGAGGGTTCAATCCCCAGTGGGGGACTTGCAGGAGACAGCTGATCAATGACTCTCTCATCATTGATGTTCCTGTCTCTCTCCCACTCTCAAATCAATAAAGATTTTTTTTTTAAAGGAAAATATAACCGTGGCCAGTGTGGGTCAGTTGGTTGAAGCATAGTCCTGCACACCGAAAGGTTGAAGGTTAGGTTCCTGGTCCGGGCACATGTCCCCACCTGTGGGATCCTGTGTGGAAGGAAACCAATTGATGGTTGTTTCTCTCTTTTTCTCTCCCTCTCCTTTCCTCTCTTTCTCAAATCAATAAAATCCTGTCTTCCAGTGAGGACTAAAAAAACAGGCAGACATAATCAATTTATAAAATTTCCTATTATAAGGATACTCTTATTTTAAAACAAATATTTAAAAGGATCTTATTTTACAGAATTTGTACAATGAGAAAAGTCTGTGCAACCAGCCACTTAGAATCATATCACATAGAGACCTCTGGTCCAAAGCAATGTAAAACTGTATTGTATACTATTACGTACTACATCTTGGAGAAATCTTGTCACTTAGAATGTCAGAAATGTCAGAAACAATGTTCTCTGTGCTTTCCGTAGAGAAAAATCCTGTAAACTTTTCAGATTCCCTCTGGAAATCTTGTAAATCATAAAATATTGAACTATAATTCATGAAGTTACAGGGCAAACCAACCCACAAAAAGATGTGTTGGACATGGTGAAGGAGGTCATTATAGTTAATCAATAGCCCATTACTAGAAATCAGTAATAATCTTAACAGTTAACATAATAAACACATTTAGTCTACATAATGAAAGCTTTGATTCATTCTCCAACCTTTACTTAATTATTTCCACAATCAAAGAAGTGATGACAAAAGTTAAAATTTCAAAGTTCAGTGTCCTGTCTAAAACATTTTAAAACCAGGTCATAATTAATCATAACACACAGTAAGAAACAAAATCACAAAGGCTAATTCATCTCTTCCATTTGCATAACTCTTGGTGATAAACTGGAATGCATAGATTATTTTTTAAAACATGAAAACAACCTACCACATAGTATTAAAAAAAAAAAAAGTACATCACAAAGCCTGATTCACAGACATGAAACAGGATCAGTCTTCCAAAAAGGGAAAATATCACAGCTATCTTACTTTACCTGCAAAATTAAACCAGAAAAGCATCAGATCAACTTTATGTGCTTGAAAATATTGAAAAGCAAAAAAGGGACCAAAGATAGGAATTATTTAAACTACGATGTTCAAATTTTTATTTTAACTAGAAAATAAACACTTCATCATATGAGATCTCAAATTAATAATAAATTTTTATCTACTTCTAATTCTAGGGGGTTTTCTTCAACTTTTAGCTTGTCAAGCTTTTAAACAATAGGTAAAACTTAAATGCTCTTTTTAAAATTTCTTAAAATCTAATTTTTTGTAAGAACTTAAGGACTAATCAATTCAATGTTGCCGCTTTTGATAATTAAAAATATATCAACCATATTTCAGGTTAATGGGCTTGCAAAGATTTTTTTTTACCTCAACCCACAGTAAAAAATACATTTTACATTGTGACTCAGTCCACGTGTGTTTATGTACACATAAATGACTAATCTGGTAACCCACATGAACTGTGAGATAAATGTATGCTGTTTTGAGCTGGGGGGTAAAAGTTGGACTGGTGAATTTTTAGGTTTAATTTTACAGGAAAAATAAGATAGCTGTGATAGCCACCCTCTTAGGAAAACTGAATCTGTTAGTTTCATTTCTGTGACAATCAGGCTTTGTAATGTAGTTTTTCATTCGACACTGTGCAGGAGATTGTTTATGTGTCTACACATAAATGACAGTAACTTCATGAAACATTACTTACCTTTACTGCCATGCACTCTGATATTCTCTGTTTCATTCCATTCCATTTAATTTTTGAGAGAGCCATTAAAGTGATGGGCTATGGCCTGCTGCTTGAAAACCTCAACTTTCATCATCCCATATTTAAGAAACAGCAGTGATTAAAGACTCTAGGGGCAGATGTCTGATTTTGAATCCCAGCTCCAGCACCTCCTAGCTCTGTGATTTTGTCCAAGTTCCCCATATTCTTTGTGCTCCAGCCTCCCCATCTGCAAAATGAGGATAACAACAGAACCTGCTTCCTCGGGTCATTGTGAGAACGGGTAGTTACACATGTAATACTTGTAAAGCTTGCTTCAAAGTCCCCAGCACATGATAAGCACGCCATACATATTATTATCATCATCATTGCTATTAATTATTATCATCATCATTGCTATTAATCACTCACCAGGTGTTTTCTGAATCTGTGTACAGCCATGGCACCAGGCACTCTCAGGTGTTCCAAGGACACACTGCTCTCCACTCGTCTTCTACTTGATTGATAAAGTGTAACCATGACAAACTGGCTTATACAGATTAGTGAGATATACTGTTTGTCACTTCATCCAAATAAAGTGTTTCCCTAGGTTAAAAAAAAATTTGACTTCTATATAATTATCAAATAGTTACCCCTCAGAGTCAAAGAATAATTTTGTCACATGGGGCGCTTATCAAAGTCATCGAGTCACTCCAAAAGGAGATGCCAGCGTCTGAGCTTCATTTTCAGATGGTGTTTACAGTCTCTCCCTCTGGTGAGGAAATGCGTTTTAATAAGACATTTAAAATCTTGATCCTTGTCGTTAGAATTTTTACCCATTCAGATTCACACAGCTTGAAGCACCTCACTTGAAGCACCTCTACTGCAGTAATTATTTCATAAAACAATGCCTTCCCCTCCTTTTTTAGAATGTCACAGAAGGGCGAAAAAAGATACTTTCCCCTAAAGTCATAACCTTCTAAACAGACATACAGAATTTTATTACTTAGCATCTATATCAGCAATAATGTCAAATTCTTTACAAAATGAAGAACAGAATAAAAGTAATTTCAGAGTTTTAAATTGTGTATTAGTGTCGTTATTTTTATTTTGGTAAGTAAAAGGAATCTGTTGTGACACTGTTTGAATTCTATTAACTTTGGCCAAGTGTACCAGACAGCTATTATTAGAATAGAAACTGCCTAATGACATTACTATTCCAAGAGTACCACTTTCTGAACTGTTACCCGGACTGATTTCTAGGTGATTAAGGCAGCCAAAGAGTTCCTGTAAAAATCACACACATTAGATAGAAACTGGCTTTACTCTGCTATTCCTCCGTTTCCATATTTGTTTTTGCTCTTCTGCCAGAACTAGCTTGCTTGCTGATTTTTCTTGACAAGTTCTCCGAGGCTTCTCCTAAGTAGAATAATTGTGTGAGGTGGTAGCCGGGGGTGGTATTGGGCAGCTGTGTAGGGTAGAAAGACGACTGTGTGGCCCACCACATGTGGGGGCAGATGTGGTCTCCCCAGAGTTTCAAGATTTGATTACCCTCTACAGTAATAGGGCTTATCTGTAGAGGTAACCATCCTAAAAATGGTTATTAATCTGTAACTGAATTCCTACATCTAAAGTAAAGAGGATACTGTCTCAGTGAAACACAAAAGAAGGCGCAAACCAAGTAAATTTGTATTAGAGTCTGTTGAATACAATTGGTGATGAACTTTGTTTGGAGTTATCTATGCAACCATTGAACACTTAGTCACTTTCATGACCCTCAACAGTTATAACAGCCTCCTAATCTTCCCATAGCAGCCAGAAAGATTTTAAGAAATGCAAATCTATTCAAGTCTTTCTTCTGCCTAAAATCCCTCAATGGAAACTCCTTGTTCTTTTTTTTATGATTTTGTTTTGTTTTTCAATTACAGTTGACATACAATATTATATTAGTTTCAGGTGTACAGCATAGTGATTAGACATGTATATAACTTATGAAGTGATAATGCTGATTAGTCTATTGCCCATCTGACATTATACATAATTATAATATTATTGACTATATTCCTATGCTGTACCTTACATTCCCATGACTATTTTTATAACTGCCGAATTCGTACCTCTTTATCCCTTTACCTTTTTCACACACACCCCCTCCCCCCAAGCATCAAGCATACAAGTGTTAAGTTTTATTAAGTCTACCTCCAGGGCCACTGTAGAGGTTTCTCTCCTCCTCACTCCCTAAGGGTCTGCTGGCCTTTTGGCTCCTCAAGGGCATAAAACCCTTTCCTTTGGGGAGGCAGTTCCCTCTGCCTGCAGTGTTTTCTTCATAATATTGGCAACCTAATTTGATTTATTTTCAATTCTCTACATGTTAGCTCCTAAGGGAGTCTCCCAGATTAGCCTCTCCCTGCAGGGTCTCATCCCACTGCAATTAAGTATCTTTTAATGTCTGTATCTTCTGCTAGACTGTCAACAGGACCTCTTTAATTAATGCTCAGCAGTAAGCACAGTACCTGCCAAATAGTAGGTGCTCCATAGATCTTTGTTGAATGAAGAAACACACATTCATTGTGTGCCCACTACAGCCTACTACATGCCAGGCAATGCGTTGGGCACTGTGGGGACACAGCTCAGTAAGATGGGGTGTCTGTCTTCAAGGGATCAGACTTGCAAACAAACTGCTACCACAGAGCATAAAAGCTTTAAAGGGAAGTGGGTAACAGGTGCTCTGGGAGGAGGGAGAAGCAAGTGCCAACTCTCAGAAAACATGAAAACAAACTTGGCACATGCCAGGCTCTGAACTAAAACCTGTACATTATCTCCTTCATTCAACTCTATGTGGTGGTTACCTTAAGACCACAGCCAGTGTTTAAATCCAGTTTATCCAGGTCTTCTAGCTCCAAAGCAGAAAGCAACACATATATGTACACAACAGCAGACACAATGAGTCGCAGTGAATACTTCACCATGTCCTGTTAGCAATTTAAAAGGGGCCTAAAATAGCCAATTTAAAAATCTATTTAAAAATTTTAAATGTTGAGTATGTAACTCATTTATACGTTTTCCACACCTTTTTTTCTCAATAGATAACGCAGTCTCACCGTTCAAACATTTATTGTTTCTTACTTTATTTTTCAATTACAATTCAATTACAATTCAATTACTTTCAATATTATTTTGTATTCGTTTCAGGTGTAAAGCATAGTGGTTAGACATTAACATACTTTACAAAGTGGTCCCCTCAATATTTCAAGTACCTATGTGGGTACATAGTTCTTACAATGTTATTGACTGTATTCCCTATGCTGTACTTGACATCACCATGACTTTCTTGTAACTACCCATTTGTCGTTCTTAGTCCCTTCACCTTTTCACCCAGCCCTCCTTCCCCACCCCACTGCCCCTCCCCTCTGGCAACCATCAGTCTGCTCTCTCACAGTTCAAACATTTAAAAAAATAGGCAGGTTCACTTAAATTTTCCCACTCCTGTCTCCCGCTGGCTTATACCCAGACCACCAAAGATAATCCTTGGTATAGTACTTTATGAATTATTCTAGAATTTCTTTATGAGTATACAAATAAAAATATATGCTCTTGTTTTGTGCTCTTCGCCTGCCAAAGGTAGAATACCCATACCATACGTGCTGCTCCGCACCTTGTTTTTGTCAGTTAGTGATACACATTTTGAAGATATTTCGATATCATTAGTTGATCATTCTTTCTTGGCAGCATAGTATTCCATTTCATGGCTACATTACAATTTATTTAACCAGTTCCTTATTGATAGGTATTTGGATTGTTTTCTTTTTTTTTTTTTTTGTTGCTATTACAAACAATGCTGCAATGAATAATCTTGTACATTAAGTCAATTAACACATGTGCAAGTAAATTCCTAAGATTGCTATTGCTGGGTCAAAGGGTATATGCATTTATTATTTTGACAGATATTGCCAAATTGCCCTCTATAGGGATTAAATCCATTTATATTCCCCCCAGCGGTAAGTGAGAGCACTTGTTTTCCCACAGCCTCTCAACAAACAGTGTTAACAAGCTTCTGGTTATTTGCCAATCTAAGGGCTGAAAAATAGCACCACAGCATTTTTCTCATTATTAGTAAACTTACACTATTACATAAACTATATATAAAAACCATTCTAGTAAACCATTCTATTTATTAGCAACTGTCATTTATTTTTTATTTCTACACATATTCGTCACACCCCCCGCCACTCCTTTTCCCCATGAGTATGGAGCAAGCCATTTACAAGGCTGAAAGAGTAACTCCCACCCAACAGAAACACCCTCATAGTTTTGTTAATATCTCAGGTGTGGGTTTAAACAGTCAAAATCTGAAACAAAAAAGATATTTAGCACATTTATTCAGTTATGGGATGAATTTTTAAATAAATAAAATATTTAGGCACATCAAATTCATGTTTTTTAAGTCTTTAAGAACATTATCTGACTGCTAAAACATTCAATAACCTGGTAAAGTAGATAGGAGACCCCTTGGGAAGAATGCCTTCACTCCGTCGTGCCAGAGAGACCGAAAGCTCCAGTTGCTGTGTTTGTGAGGTTTGATCCTGGTCGCTCCCTGTGGATAAAGCCTCAAGGTGACAGATTCGTCTCCTTCATTTTCACCGATTCCGGAAAGCTTATGGGTTGATTTTTTAACTGTGGAGTTTTTTGAAGTAAACTTTTATGAGAAAGAAAAAAAAGAACGGAATAATAAGTTCTTCGTCAGGTTTACGCCTGCGATGAATGTTGTCCATATGTTAAGATGAACCAGCAGAGGTAGCAGAAGGGGCACTGGAGGTGGAATCAGAGATGGGGTGACCTAACTGTGTCCTTGGTCAGCGTCTTTTAATATTTCCCTGCTCATATCTAAGACTGCTCTTCTAACCCCACCCTCATTTCCTCGGTGATCTCATCAAAGTCTCAGGCTGCTGCGCGCTAGGCTCTAGGTGATCTCCCACTGCTTATCGATCTCCTGCGTTGCTCTCCCACTCATTCCCTCAGTTCAAGCCTCACTGGCCACCTCAGGGCCTTTGCACTTACTGCTCTTCCTTCCACAGTGCCTCCCTTACTTCACACAAGTCTCTGTTCAAACGTCATCTCCTCCGTGAGTCCTTCCCTTAATCATCTTATCTAAAATGCACACACCACCCCAGACCCTCTCTCATCCCTTATCCTTCTTGTCATTTATACATTTTTTTGTTTACTTGTTTATCATCTCTCCCCACAGGAGGGCATAGACTTTTCTGTCTTGTTCACCGCTACATCTCCAGAGCCTATGGACTGGCACATAGTAAATGCTGTAAATGGAATAAATGTATAAATGAATGAATGCTGCTTCCTCCAACTGGAATGCCATTCATTTGCCTAATTTCTACCCATCCTTAAAGAGCAAGGTAAATATTACCTCCCTTAAGTAGCCCTTCTTTTTTTTTTAATCCTCCTCCGAGGATATTTTTTCCATTGCTTTTTGAGAGAGTGGAAGAGAGAGAGAGAGAAAAACATTGATGTGGAGAGACACATCAATTGGTTGCCTCCTGCTTGCACGCTGACCGGGGCCAGGGATTGAGCCTGCAACTGAGGTATGTGCCCTTGGCCAAAATCCATCCAGGGGCCCTTCAGTCTGCAGGCTGACACTCTAACCTCTGAGCCAAACCCACTAGGGCAAGTAGCCCTTCTTGATTGACCAAGCTGGTTTAGTTTCTCAACCTGAGTGTTCATAATACCTTCTAGTTGTGTTACATCCATCAGAGCATCTTAGTTGTTTGTTTACTTGTTTGCTCCACCGCCTCACTGCTGTGTCTTTTGTTGTTCTAATTCAGAGGCATAGCAAATATCTTGCTGGGAATGAAACTATGCTCAGTAAATGTTTGGGGAATGAGGGATGACTGAATAAATGATGAATGAACAAACTTAGAACAGTTACTTTTTTTTTTTAATAGGGAATGTTTCAAGAATTTGCATGTCATACTTGATTCCATTTCATGTTTTATTTGACATTGACACACCTAGATCCTAAGTTTAAAATATTTTTATTTAAACATTTTTATTCTTTAAAATAAAAAGTATTTACATATTATATATAGAAAGAGATAAAGAGAAAGTAAATATAATAAAATGTCAACAATTAATGGCTCTAGGTGAAAGATACATGGTTGTTCATTGTACTATTCTTGCAAATTTTCTATAGATTTGAAAATTTTTTAAATATAAAATTAGAAGATAAAGTTCATGTTTATTGTATTTTAATCTTATTAATATTTAAAATTCTATAGATGTTGCTAGATTATTGTTCCAAAAGGCTGTAGTAACACACACACACACACACACACACCCTAGACACACACTATAAATTTGAGAGTGCCCATTTCTATAGTTTTTTTCCAGCACAGGATGCTGTTTGATAGTTATTTTAATTTAAACTTCCTGGCTACTGTTTTCATATATTTTTTGGCTACTTGGATTCCTCCTCTGTGGAATGCCTATTCTTTGCCCCCCTTGTTCTTGGTTTGCTTGTCTTTTTCTTATCAGTTTGTAATGATATTAACTATTTGCCTGTCAGATGTGTTGCAGATATTTTTAGCAGCCGTGATTTGATTATGGCTTTTGTGCCTTTTCCATTCTGTGTCCTTTTGTGTAGTCATATAGGACTATCTTTTAAAATTTGGGCTTCTCACTTTCCCGAGTTGCCTTTGCCATTCTGATATAAGTTTATAAGTTGCCTTTCTTATGCACGTTTATGTAAGTTTTTTCTCATATTTTCTTCTAATTACATATTGTGACTTTTTATATTTAAATATTTACACTATATGGAATGTATTTTAGCATTTGGAATATAGGAGGTAAAGGTCTACTGTTATTTTCTAACAAATATTAATTATAGAGGGCAGACTGAAAACTATGTTAGCCTTAAAAATACAGGAAATTAGCTCTACTTGCTTCTTTTACACAGCTGAGAGGCCTATCCTTGGGATTTCTCAAGTGTTAGCTCCTTTGTTGGTTCTGGATGCATTATTGAACTGAATCTAGGACCAGTTGCATTTCTGACTCCAGTTAGAACACATTATAAATGTAATACATGTCCACCATGGAAAATATGGGAAATATAGAAATGTGCTCTTGAGATGATATCATGACTTTGACAGTAAATATGTGATCCAGAATGTTATCAAACAAGGCCAGAATTGTGTTCACTTGATATAAAATTGTTTTCAGTCTCAAAACTTGGGCAGTGGCAATATTTAAACTTTGTTCTGTGGGGTCCTGGGGTATAATAAAAGTGCTCAGGGGTTGCTGAGGAGGGGTGTAAAGCTGGCAGAGGGTCGATGGGGCTCTAGATCACCCGTTCTGGATCCAACTAGGTAGGCCTATATAAAATTTCATTTTAAAAGTTTGAAAAACATAATCTACAAATAAAACCAATGCTCAAATGCAAGATTACAAAATTGTAGTATATTTAATTTTGTTTCAAGCTGATACTGTTTTATTTACACTTAAAATGATAATGATAATTTGGACAACTCTGTTTGACCAAACGTTCCCTGCCCTCACCCTGCCCTTTCCTCAGTCCCTCCTCAGACCCAGGTTCTCTGACCTCTTCTCTCTTTCTCCCTTTGGGCTGAGTTCCTTCTGCCTTTATTTCTTCCTTCTCTAGCCTGTAGCTCTTGATCCTTTACTTCGACCCCACATTCCCTTACCTTTCTGTGGTTCCACCTGCAAAGGGGTTCACAGGACTGCCAGGCTAAAAGGATTGCTTCCTATTATCCACAATAGCCCTTTTAAACCTCCACAAATCTCTGACCCTCCCACCTCACCCTCCAAGAATGACCTCACCCCCTTCTTTAAGAAAAACAGAAGTCTTTAAAAGGAACTCCCCCGACTTCCTGCCTCCAAAATAACACCCCTCCTTTCCACCTATTAAGGCTATTTTTTCCACCTACGCTGTGGATCACACACACCGCCCCCGTTCTCTAGAGCTTTGCACTACTAATCACCCTCTCTCTGTGAATCTTGAATCTCTCTGGCTCACTAGTCTTTAACCCGGTCAGTTATAACTCAGCGATTTGATAGAGTCAGCATGAAGGGTCCTCCTGTCTGCCTATTTATAGGCACTTCTGTGATGCTGTTGTGCCGATGGACCCAAACGTTCTTCTTGTTATCCTGGCTCCTTTTGGCAAGCAGCGTAAGCTTACCAAAGAAGCAGTGACGAAAAGCTAGAAGAAATCTCTATGCATGTACACTGGACCCTTGAACAACATGGGTTTGAACTGAGCAGGTCTACTTATATGCAGATTGTTTTCAATAAATACTGTAAATGTATTTTCTCTTCCTTATAATTTTCTTAACATTTTCTTTTCTCTAGCTTACTTTGTTTTTTCAACGGATGTTTTTGGTTACGCAGAAAAAAGTAGGGAGGGAAAAGGTGGAGACTTAACCAAGTTACTGAAAATAATATTGGAATGCTTGTCAAGTATTCTATCAGGATAAGAATGAGAGGATGCCTCAACTTCTGAAATTGCTGATGAGTCAGATGCATCTCTTTCGAAGCTAGTAGTTAGTGAGACAGGTTGGCAGAAATTAACAATTTTCAGAGATCCAAGGATCCAAATAACCTACCAAATGACTGGTCTCAGAAACTAAACTTGCTGTTATGTACATAGACAAGGAAGAGATGACACATAATCCACGATAAGGGACCTGGAGTCCCTAATGCTTATGACAAGCATTCGGACTAAAGGTCATAAAAATAGACTTTAGCACAGG
This sequence comes from Miniopterus natalensis, assembly GCF_054644295.1. Lineage (NCBI taxonomy): Eukaryota > Metazoa > Chordata > Mammalia > Chiroptera > Miniopteridae > Miniopterus > Miniopterus natalensis. Next base: position 33,066,458 of record NC_142093.1, read on the forward strand.
GTAACCGGTAATTTTTTTTCTCTATTCCCAACTCCCTTATCTAACATTTAAAATATAAATGGAAATATTTGTGGCTTTTTTGGTTTTTAAGTTCTCTAGTTTTCATTCCCCACATGGTGAGTATCAGCAAACCATTCACATTTATTTGGTCAGCCTCTTCTATTTAAGTGCACTTATGATGTGTCTTTGTAACTAGTTCCTTGACACCCTTGTATTAAGTAGTGTCAGAAAGCAAGATCTCTTGTTGATATTGAAATAGTTTCCTGCCTGACCAGTGTGGCTCAGTGGTTGAGCATCAACCTATGATCCAGGAGATTGCGATTTGATTCCCGGTTGGCTCACATGCCTGGGTTGCGGGCTCCAACCCCAGTCGGGGGGCATGTAGGAGGTGCAGATCAATGACTATCTCATCATTGATGATTCTATTTCTCTCTCTCCCTCTCCCTTCCTCTCTCTGAAATCAATAAAGATATATTAAAAAAAAGAAAAGAAATAGTTTCCTGCTAAGGACCTTTGCTAAATTAAGATTTAATCTTATCCCTTAACTTCTATAAAAAGGTTATTATAAGAAATGTCCTTTCAAAGAGATATTTCCTATATCTTTTGCAAAGTGAAATCAAAGACATCCATTTATTCATTCACTTAACAAATATTTATTAAATCCTGATTACATGCCAGGATACAAACATGAATGAAACCTAGTCCCTTCCTTGAAGGAGAACACAACCTAGGAAGATGCAGACACGTAAATCATAAATATAGTGTTAGAGTGTCTGCAATTAGACGCATGAATAAAGTGCTTTGGGAGCAGAAGGAGAGGGAAGGAGTAATTCAGCCTCGGGGTGAAGGAGGGCTTCTCAGACTCAGTCTTAAGAAAGTTGGATACTGAAGGTTGAAAAGAGCTACTCTGACCAAGAGGGGAATAGAGAAAGGCATTCCAGAGCCAAGAGCCTGCATAAAGATGGGCAATATGAACTAGCTTCATAAATCCAGAGCACAGTCACTAGGGTAGAAAAAAAACACTAAGAAGTATCCAGAGATGAGGCCTGAAAAGTAGGGTAGGGTCCACTTTTAACGGATCACACTTATAGGCCCTGGAGTCAGATTGCCCTGTGTATACAATTTATCACTGACTAGCTATGAAAACCTTGGGGGACTTAATATGCTAAGCCTCATTTCCCCATCTGTAAAAGAGAAATGCATTCGTTCGACAGCATTTATTGATCACTCACTGGGGGCCAGACACATAATAATAATGCCAGCCTAATAGGGTTGCTGTGAGGACAAATTAATAAATGAAAAGCACTTTGAATGGTGCCTAACCCATAGCAACTGCTAACTAAATGTTAGTTAGGGGTATTAATTATTATAATGTTAAAATGGCTCCTTCCATGACAAAGAATGTGCTTTTTATCCTAAAAACAACATGGAGCTGTTTAAGATTTCTAGGGGAGGTACGACACTGGATTTCATTTTAGAAAGATTATTGGCTGCAAAAGAAGATAGAGGGGAAGATTGGAGAGAAAGATTAGAGATGGGAAGAAAAATTAGAAGGTGATTCCAATAGTCCAAGATTTAGGACTTATTGTGTATTAGTAGGGATGGGAATGGAAATGAAGGCAGAGATCTGAGAAATGTTTAGATGAGAGAACTTGATAATTGATGTGGAGATGAGGAATCAAAGATGACCTTCACATTTCTGGTACAGGTGACAGGATTAATAATGTCCTTAAGTGAGAGAAGTCAGGTAAGAAACTGATATGATGTGGGCAGAGATTGGAGTAAAAAAGGATGAGCCCTGGCCGGTGTGGCTCAGTTAGTTGAGGGTTGTCCTGTGCTCAGGGCTCCACCCCCAGTCGGGGTGCGTACAGAAGGCAGTCGATCAGTGTTTCTCTCACATTGATGTCTCTCTCTCTCTCTCTTCCTCTCCCTCTAAAATCAATGAAAACATATTTTTTAAAATGATGACAAAGTCGCCCGGCTGGGCGTGGCTCAGCGGTTGAGCATCGACCTAGGATCCAGGCGATCGGGGTTCGATTCCCGGTCAGGGCACATGCCCGGGTTGCGGGCTCGATCAATGACTCTCTCATCATCGATGTTTCTATCTCTCTCTCTCCCTCTCTTTTCCTCTCTCTGAAATCAATAAAGATATATTTAAAAAAAAAATGATGGCAAAGTGTCCAGCTTGGGACAATAGGAACGGGAAAATAGCTTTAATATTGTACGTGTTGTCATTGTCAATGCATTTAAAACTCCCCATAGTGCCCGACCTCAGTTATGTGTCCCTCCTTATCCCAATATAATCATTACCCTGATTTTTCCTTCAGTTTAATGATGCATATATATATGTTCTTAAATACATCTTGTTTTCATTGTGTGCTTTTCATATTAAATGTATTCTTCTCTGCCTTTTCTTTCCCCCAACGTTAAGTTTGTGAGATTCACCCATGATGATGTATGTGACTAAATACAGTACCTTCATTTTTACTGTTGTATAATATTCCATCACATGAATATAAAACTACTTATCCATTCAACTATGCATGAGCACTTGGGTTGTTTTCATTTTTTTGTTCTTATGGACCGTTATATCATGAGCTTCTTTGTGCATGTCTACTGGTATATATTGTAAGAGTTTCCTCTAGGATTTGTAGCTAATATTTGATTTACTAGGTAGTAGGATATTCATATTCTTCAACTTTCTTGAATAATGCCTAGTTGTTTTCCAAAGTAATTGTACCAACTAAAATTCCACAAGCAGTACATAACATATCTTCACCAGCATATGCTATTGTATGATTTTTTTACTTTTTGCTATTCTGGAGGTTATAAAGTGGTGTCTTACTGCAGTTTGAATTTCCAGTTTTTTGATTATTTATGAGGCTGTGCTTGTTTTCAAATGTTTATTGACCATTCTCTTCTATGAAATGCCCCTTTGTATCTTTTGCCTTACTTGGTAATATGTCTTTTGGTTATGTATTTTGTAAGTACTAGGCATGAGGCTAAGGGTTTTGGAATAGGTTATCTATTAATCCTCACAACCTACTGCCTTGAATCTCCTTTTGGAGTAAGGAATTTATATATGTTAATAAGTCTTTGCTGCTGTATAAGATATCTATATATAGGTTGAGAGACAAAGGAATATGTTTGTACATTTCTTAAACAATTAGCAGTGTTATGCATCCAGACCCAACACATTTATTTTAGGAATGACCTTAATTTTGGCTTTATTTCACAAATACTCTCTGAAATCAGTGAGTTTTATCATTTAAAGAGTTAGTTATTCTTCATTAAAAATAACTTGCATCGGAGAAGAGGGTTACAAAAGACAGTGAGGGGCTCCGGGGTTAGCCCCTCGCTAGTTCAAGTGTAGAACACAAACAGCGCAGCATCACCTGGGAGCTCGTTAGATATGCAGATTCATGAGCCCTTCCCAGCTCTGCTGAATCGGGATCTACATTTTAAAAGATCCCCAGGTGACTCTTTAAGCACTTTATAAAGTTTGAGAAGGGCTGGTTACCTAAATGGTGGCAGACACTAAGTGTGAGATCCGGTTAGCACTGAGTTTGAAAGAACGTCTTGTTTTTCTGGCACATATAGAGCAAAACTACACCTGGCATTTTTAGGTGTATTTGAATCTTTGTGGGGCCCACCTAGATGAAATGGAGTTGAGAACCAGTGAGTTGCATTGATCCATCAGGTAGGATTCCGGTTTCACAGTCTCAGAAAAGTAAGACAGAATAAACAATTTGGCCTGAAATAGATCTAATTGAGGTCCAATTTATTTTCTATTTTTTTCCAGAGTGATCCATACAATTGATCTAACTCTCCACTTCATTTGAGTGTATGATAAGTCTGACAGTTTTACGTTAACTAGACGAGTTCAACGAATAGATTTTTGAACCAGAGGACCATAGAAATCGTTGGTACTAACAGTCTCATTTTACAGATGGAACAAATGAAGCACCAAGCAATTAAATGAGATCACAGTTAGTAAGGGCTCAAGGAATCCAGTTAGTAAGGACTCGAGTCCCAGTCCCGGGATTTTCCCATTAAGTCAGATTAGGAATTTCCCTGCCCTCTAGATGCATCTGCTGGACTGAATCGACTAAAATTCAGTACATATTTTTTAATGATCAGGAAAATAAATTACTATTTGGGGAAAATAGCCATTAATCCAAAAACGACACAGAAAGCAACTTTTTTTTTTTTTTAAATATATCTTTATTGATTTCAAAGAGAGGAAAGGAGAAGGAGAGAGAGAGAGATAGAAACATCAATGATGAGAGAGTCATTGATCGGCTGCCTCCTGCACGCCCCCGACTGGGGATGGAGCCCCCAACCCGGGCATGTGCCCTGACCGGAAATCGAACCCCGATCACCTGGATCCTAGGTCGAAGCTTAACTGCTGAGCCATGCCCGGCTGGGCAGCAACTTTTTTAATAAAAAAATTCTATAACACCCATGTGTTTTTAACCTTTATAACAATTGCAAAGCAGCAAAATAACTTAAGTGGCACCATCTCCTGGGTCCCTTTCTCCAGTGTAGTGGTTGTACCCAAGGGAGCAAGTGACAGACTTTTCCACTCTTCTCACCATATCCTATCTTAGAATTCAAAGTAATAACTTGAGATTTTAGCTCTGGTGACCTTCTAATCCCTAAGTCACATTGATTAGGCCAATCCCACACTTACTGCAGTGGCCCCCCCTCCAGAAAGGCAGAGGTGGAGTGACCCTATTGTTCTCGGCTTCCTTTCTTTGTCCACTCCCAGCCTCTGGCCAGTCACCTTAAGCTATCCTTCAGAGATCTAAAAAAGGCCTGGGGTTTTCCCTGCGGCCCGGCTAGTTTATGACAAATACTGCTGCTCCCCTATTTTAAAACTTCCCTTTCCCCATAAGGATTATTTCTGTGGTCCCTGGGGAATTTTACAACTAATAATAAACACAGAAATTCAAGCAGCTCAAAGGGAATTACATATACTTTTAAAAATCATAAAAGAAGGATACAAATAAACTGCCCGCAGAGGTTATCTCCTGGGAGGGGGTTGGACTGTGTGGAGGGAGGTCAAGAACACTTTTACTTATCTGAATTGTTAGAATATTTTGCAAAGAAAACATACCCATTTATTACATAAATAAAGTAAGTAATCATGGCAAAATAAGAAGACCTACATGCTCACATTAAAATTTTAATCTAGCATGGCCGGGCATGGCTCAGCAGTTGAGCTGCGACCTAGGATCCAGGCGATCGGGGTTCGATTCCCCGGTCGGGGCATATGCTCCGGTTGTGGGCTCAGTCCCCAGCTGGGGGCGTGCAGGAGGCAGCCCATCAACGACTCTCTCATCATTGATGTTTCTATCTCTCTCCCCCTCTCCTTTCCTCTCTCTGAAATCAATAAAGATATATTAAAAAAAAATTTTAATCTATATGCAAAAGGAAATAAAAGTTTCCCATTCTTGGTTCCCCAGCCCACTCCCCAGAAGAAAACCATTATCAACTTTTTAATGCCCTTCCATTAACGTTCTGAGCATATTTAAACATATCCTCTTCTCTCTATTTTTTCCTATACAAAATAGGATCATAAAAATACGTTTCTGAACTTCTTTTATTCACCTAACACTATGCATATCTTGAATAAAATGGCTCTTAGAAGTAGCCACACACATTTTTTTAAAATTAATAAACTTCATTTTATACAGCAGTGTTAGATTCACAGCAAAACTGAGTGGAAAGTACAGAGAGTTCTCATATACCCCGTTCCCATATACACACAGCCTCCCCCACTATTAACACGCCACACTAGGGTAGCACATTTGTTACAAACAATGAACTTGTATTGACACATCATTATTGCCCAAAGTCCATGGCTTACATTAGGGTTCACTCTTGATGTTGTACATTCTTTGGGTTTTGGCAAATGTATAAAGCCATGTACTCACAATTATAATATAATACAGAACAGTTTCACTGCCCTAAAAATTCTCTGTATTCTATTCATCCCCCCCTAACCCCTGGCAACCACAGATCTTCTTTACTGTCTCAATGGTTTTCCTTCTCCAGGATGTCAGATAGTTGGAATCATTCAGTATGGAGGCTTTTCAGATTGACTTCTTTCACTTAGCGAAATTCATTTAAGGTTCCTTCCTGTCTTTTCATGGTCTGATAGCTTGTTTCTTTTTAGTGTTGAATAATATTGCACTGTCTGGATATACCACAATTTATCATTCTCCTACTGAAGGTCATCTTGGTTGTTTCCATGTTTTGGCAATTATGAATTAAGCTGCTATAAACATCAATGTGCAGATTTTTGTGTGGACATTAGTTTTCAACTCATTTGGGTAAATACCAAGGATGGGATTGCTGGATGGTATGGTAAGAGTATGTTTAGTTTTGTAAGAAGCTGCTAAATTGTCTTCCAATGTGCCTGTACATTTTTGCATTCCCCAGCAATGAATTGAGAGTTCCTGTTGCTCCATATCCTTGTCAGCATTTGGTATTGTCAGTGTTTTTTAAATTTTGGCCATTCTAATAAGTGTATAGTGATATCTCTTTGTTTTAGTTACAATTCCCTAATGACATGATACTGAATATATTTTTATATGCTTACTTGCCATTTGTATATCTTCTTTGGTGAGGTGCCTGTTCAGGTCTTTGGCCTATTTTAAAAATTGGGTTGTTCATTTTCCTATTGTTGAATTTTAAGGAATCTTTGTATATTTTGAATAACAGTCCTTCATCAGATGTGTCTTTTGCAAATATTTTCTCCTGGTCTGTGGCCTTTCTTCCTTTTTAAGAAAAATTTTAAATTGATTTTTAGAGAAAGAGAAAGAAAGAGAAACATCCATTTGTTGTTGTTCCACTTATTTATGCATTCATTGGTTGATTCTTGTATGTGCCCTGACTGGGGATCAAATCCACAATCTTGGCCTATGGGACAAGTCTCTAACCAACTGAGCTATCCATCCTGTGTAAAAATGAGGGAAAAATTGTTTCTGTGTGTAGAAAGAAACTCTGGAAGCATACCCAAGAGAAACTGATAAGGTAGGGTGGAAAAGAGATTTTTACCTTGACATTTCCTATATTGCTTATGTATTTTATATTTTTTATAAATACATTATATCAAGTGAAAAAATTAACATAAAAACTATACAAATAAAGGATTGGGGAAGGGAGAGTAGGAAGTGACTGGTTAATGATGTGGATGAAAAACTATGGGAATTAACCTCACAGTGTGATCTGATCATAAATTCCTAACTGGGCAGGTCATGATGGGTTGTCATGCCCCAGGCCTATATCTTCTTTAGTGAAAGGTTTTAAGCCAGATTTATCCATTGTTCTTCTGCAAGGTTAATACACCTTTGAGATGTCAGAATAATACCCTTGGAAGGTAGACAGCTTTTAAGAAAGCACATAATCTTGTTAAATATCCTGTATTCTAATCCCCACCTTGCTGCTTTCTCCTATCTCCATGTAATCTTCCTTACCTCTCTTCCTTAATTTCAAATGCATAAAAAAAGCTGCTTGGAAAGCTAATGAATATTCTATTGAGACCCTCCCCTGAAACCCACCTAAGATTCCCACCTGCAAGAGATAGACAAATACTCTCAACACAAAGGACCCAGTGAGAGCTCCACCACAGGAGAGCATGCCTGCACCTTTCCCTCCCGGCTTCTTCCCTCTAAGGGACCCCATGAGGCTTGCAACCAGGGAAGCAACAGGCAGCAGCATCTCGTCCTGGGCTAACTCCCTGAACCTGTCTCCAAGGCCCCCTTTCCTCTGACTTCTCAGTGAGCCAGAGCAACCCAGCCTAGCCTCTCCCGTTACTTCTTCTATGCACTTTCCTTGTTTCACTGTCCTAAGTATATTTTTGCTGTAGACAATAAATTCTTACTTTGCTTAAAATTTAAAAAAATTTTAAAAAGCTACAAAACTGTTATTCTCTAGAGTATTTGAGATCTTTCTCCCTGGCTGTCATCAGTTTGGTTCAAATAAACTTTCTTCCATGGACAATAGAATTAGGGTTTTATTTGGGGTGATGGGAAAGTTCTAGAATTAGATATTAATGATGGTTGCACAACATTGTACTTAGTTCCACTGATTTGTAGACTTTAAAATTGTTGAAGTGGGTGTGCTCTCCCTCTTGGGAGCATGCCCCTGATCTTCCTGTCCCCCTTTTTTTCTCCCCCAGGTGCATCCCTTCTTTTGCTTCTGTAACTTGTCTCCTGACCCTACAGAGCCCAGCTGCTCACTTCTACTACCTCTGTAACTTTCTAAATAAACTTTCTCTTTTAAAAAATTGTTAAAAGTGGTAATTTTTATGTTATGTATATTTTACTACAAAATAAAACCAACTCAAAATAGCCTGACTGGCATGCTCAGTGGTTAGAGCATCAGCCCTCACAGCGAAGGGTCGGTTAGATTCCCAGTCAAGGGCATGTACCTGGGTTGCAGGTTCATCCCTGGCCTCCCGACCACGTGGGAGGCAACCAATGGATGTGTCTCTCTCAGATCATGTTTCTCTCTCTCCTCCTCCTCCTTCCCTCCCACTCTCTCTAAAAATCAATGGGAAAAATATCCTCGGGTGAGGGTTAACAAAAAAAAACAAAAATGAAAACAAACAAATCCTCAAAGTAAATGCACAACACACATGTACACACACAAATAAAGATTGGTTATTTTCAGATGGAACAACCCATCCCAACTTTGTTTTATAAGTCTCAATAATAGATTAGGATGTGCTCCCACATCTTTTAAGGGAGCAGCCAGGTTAAACTAGCTAGTAGAAGATAAAATGCATTATTAGAAATGTTCATGGGTAAATGACAAATGTAAATAAAAGTTTCATGGCTTATAAAGATCCTTTAAAAAAAAGACCATGAGAGTCAGAATTTACCAGTGCCTCTGCAGAACTATCTATAGAGAAGTTTTATAAACGAAGTTATCTAAATAGAAATAGGTCCTGGTAGGAAAAGATAAAATAGTAGGCTATACTTATGCAACAAGATTATTTTCTGAGATGTTAATTTATTAATTGTACCAATGTGTTTTGCTCACCATATCATTTCTTAGCCTCCACACAACCCCACCCCACCCTATTCTACACAGGTCATTTGTGTCTAGGTCTTTTGTAATTCCTTTCCTGGTATTTTTTTTTGCAAAAGAGAAAGCCAAAAGCAGTTTAAAGCCAAATGCTCTTCAGGTCTTTTGTCAAAGTGTAAACCCAGTCAAGAGGAGGGAAGAAAGAGAGAGGACCCTGCCTGAGAGATTAATGGAGAGGGAATGGGGAAGAGGGGAGATTCTCCTAGACAAGGGAGGGTCCTGGGGTACCAGGAACTTCATTAATGATTCGGGGGCCCAGGGAGTGGTCAAGACCTCAGAGTGTATTGGGGCATCCAGGATGACTGGACTCCACAATGACCTGCTTGGGCAGAAATGCCCATACCCCACAGACCAGAATGTCATTGTACATTAAGGGACCACATGACCTGAGACCAAGATTTTTGTGGCATTATGGGTTCCACATAAGGCGCCCTCACCAATAATTATTAATTAGTTTCCCATCACCTTAATCTAATGGGAGCCAAAATCTGGGATTCACAGTAATATTTCCTCATTTTAAGTGCGTTAAAATTCATACCTAATATATGTTTCACATGGTATCTTTTTGAAATTTAATTGTGATAGGCAGAATAATGGCCTCCCAAAGATGTTCATGTCCTAAGAGATATGTTCATTTACATGGCAAAGAGACTTTGCAGATGCGGAGATTATCCTGAGTTATTTGGATGAGTCCAACATAATCACAAAGATTTTTAATGGTGGGAGAGGGAAGGTAAAGGGGAGCTCAGCAACCTGACATTGCTGGCTTTGAGGGTGGAGGAAGCAGACCAGGATCCCCGAAACAGGTGCCTCCAGAAGCTAGGAAAGGCGAAACTCCAGATTCCCCCCTAGAGTCTCCAAAAAGGAACAGAGCCCTGCCAACCTCTTGATTTTAGTCCAGTGAGTCCATGTCAGACTTCTAACCTACCGAACTATAAGGTAGTAAATTTGTGTCGCTGTTAGCCACTAAGTTTGTGATAATTTGTTATAGCAGCAACAGAAAATTAATATATGGTAATGCTCACTAAGAACAAAAAACAGGGGGGTTCTATGGAAAGTAACCTCACAGGGTAATATGATCATAAATTCTTAGTTGAACAGGTTATAGTGGGTAGTCACACCCTAGACATATAACTTCTTTTAAAAAAATTTTTTTTATATGTCTTCATTGATTTCAGAGAGAGGAAGGGAGAGGGAGAGAGAGAGAGAAACATCAATGATGAGAGAGTCATTGATGGGCCGCCTCCTGCATGCCCCCTACTGGGGATCGAGCTCACAACCCGGGCCTGTGCCCTGACCAGGAATAGAACCTCCATCTCCTGGATCAAAGGTCAATACTCAACTTCTGAGCCACTCGGGCAGGGCAGCACATAACTTCTTTAGTAAAGTTTATCTTTGCCTTAAGTAAGCCTTGTCCATTGTTTCTGTGCAGTAGGTTAACACACTTTTGAAATAAGCCACCTTCAGGGGAGCAAGTAATCTTATTAACTATCATGTAATCCCATCGCCACCTTGCTTTCTCCCACCTCCACGTACCCTTCCTGTGCAGGATTAAACCCCTTCTTCCAGGAACGTCTACCAGCCTCAGTCCTTTCTTGAGGAGTTTATACTTTCCCCACCTCCCTGACATTACACCAAGCCCCGGACCAGGTGAGAGGACTCATGAGAAAGAGGCTAACCAAGGGCGTTAGGTCTCCCATGCCCACAGATCTCCTAGTGTACTGACACTACCACAACTGGAGGGACAGCTGGAATTTGGCCACAACAGTGGACAGGCTCTGAGTTCGGAAGTGGAGGTTGCAGTAATCCCCCAGGCCAGTCCCCAGTCAGCTATGGAAGCCAGATCCTGACGGGTTCAAATTAAGCCATCAAGGGCAACAGGAGATGTGGCTTTGCTGTCACACAGCTTTCCTTGGGAGGAGGCAGGGGAGTGGTAGGCAGGGTAGGCATCTTCCGGCTAGGTGATTTGTTGTTGGCGAGGGATAAGGAATTAAGATTGTTTTGGTGTGTTTTCTTAGGATGAAAGATAGCTGAGGATCTTCTCTAAGTAGGGTTGCCCCAAACAGGACATTTGAATTTCCGATAAATAATAACTTTTTTAGTAGAAGTATATCCCAAATATTGCAATCATACAAGGTTTCTCCCTTTGAGAGAGTGGATAAGTCAGGGAAGGATGCAGGAAGCTGAAGGGGTTCTCCTTTTCTCGGAAATCAAGTCAGCTGCTAAGAGTGGATTTTGAGAATAGAGCTAGAACTTGCCACAGCTGTTGAAGTAAATAGATGAGGAGGTGACCAGGGCTGCCTTATATAAAGACTAGCAGTGAGGCATCTATAGTTGTGAGGACTCAGGCTTTGGAACCCCACTGCCCAGGTCTGTGCCTCTTCCTAACTTTGTGGTTGGTCTCGGACAATTTACTAATCTCTACTCTTCAGTTTCTTCATCTGTAAAATGGGCTCCCTACTGGGAACTTCCTCATGAGGTTGTGCAGGTTAGGTGAGGTGATGCAGGCAAAGTGCTGACAGCCCAGCGGAAGTGCTCAGCATTATTAAATTGCAGTGGCACAAATCTTTATGGCTGTGGCCTTTTTTCAAGCCATTTTCTGAAGGAGAGAAAGTAGAGAGCTGAATTGCTTTATTTGTATTTCTAGTTGGAAAATTAATTTGATTTTTAGAAATACTAGGCAGCTGAATTTTAATTAACACAAAATTGAAATAATTCTTATAAAAGTAATACATGTACATTGTTGAAATTTTTGGAAATATAGATCAGCACACACAAAAAAATAAAACCACCTGTAATTTTATACTCTAAGAATAAATAATGTCAATATGTTAGTCATTTTTATATATATTCTATCTTTATGTATAAAAATATTTATTTAATGGCCTTATACAGTACTCATTTTTTTACTTCACAATATATCCTGAATATTCTCTCAGTCACTCTCTGGTCTTCTACAACATATTTTTTATTATTTATCTATTGATTTTAGAGAGAGGGAAAGGAGAGAGAGGCATCAGTTTGTTGTTTCACTATTTATGCATTCATTGGTTGCTTCTTACATGTGCTCTGACTGGAGATCGAACCCACAACCTTGGTGTATGGGAAGGACACTAACTGAGCTATCCCTCCAGAGCTTCTACAACATATCTTAATGGCTGCATATTATGTTGATGTACTGAATTTTTAAAAAAATCAATCTCCTTTATAGAATAGGTTGTCTGGAGTTTGAAAACACAAATTAATCACACAATACTTCTTGGTAATCCACATTTACTAAAACCCCATAAGCATTTTTTTAAAAAATTTCAAAAGTGAGATTTTGAAAAATAGGATAAAATAATCTTGTTGCTTTAATACAACCGATTTTATTTCATCTTCTGTCAGTATAGCTGTGTGTGTGTGTGTTTAGGTTAGTTCTAGTTGCTGATGTAGTTGAATTGTGTTACCTGGATACCTCTTGGAGAACCTTAGGTCATCTGGGCCTGAGGCATTAATATTTAACAGACCTAAGATTGATGGATTGATGATAGCAAAATTAATTCAATCCGCCTGGGTTATCTGTTCATAGAACAGCAAGGCTCTGCTACAAGCCAGAAAGCAAGGGCTTCTGGGAGAGGCAAATGAAAGCGGCTGTGGCCTCTAGAATCTGGAGTTGGGAACAGGCTTCTCCACTGGTTTCCTTTCACCTTTGTTCTCAGACAGATGCCTCCTGATTGGCTTCTGAAAGGTCAGGTTGCCTCTGAACCTCTTCTTTAACTAAAATCTTCAGTTCTCAGTAAATAAATAGAAAGACTGGCAGAGAAAAACCCATTTTGGCTAGGCAATACTGTAGCCTGCATTGCGGAGAATTATTCTGTCAGATACTGGCATTAACTAAATGTTCTGCTGAATCAACTAAATCAGTCTGTGTCATTCCCCAGTGACCTCGGGCTGCCATTCCTCTCACCTATTCACCTTTGGCTTCTGTTAAAGGAAGGTGTCCTGGCAGCATTCTCTCTGCCACAGATGGGTAAGTTTATAATATGCATATATCTTTTAGATATAAAAAAAAATCAACTCTGGGATATGGGCCAACACCTTAATTGACGTTAGCCACATGGGTTTTTTTGTCTTTGTGAAAATAGTTTAGAACACAGACGTTTCTAATCATAGGGAATAAATCATTAGGTAAAAGTAATTCCCCAACCTGAAAAATAGCCACAAGGACTTGCAGACAATTAAACTTACTTCCATCTGCTTAGGTCATACTTTTTGGCAGGCACTCTCATGTATGTTACATTATTTAAACCTCAGAGAATGAAGTATTGTTATAATTGTCAGAAATTAATTCACTCAGTCACAGGCCACTGTCCAGCCCCTCACAGGCTCCTCTCTGGCTGAACTCCCCCCTCTCTGACTCTCGTCTCTGCTCTCCTATTTACTCCCCTTCAGCCACACTAATTCCTTGCTGTTCCTCATTAAGGCCACTTACCACCTCAGAGCAGTTGCACTTGCTGTTCCCTCTATCCCAGAAATCCATGTAACTCGCTCCCTCACATCCTTAGAGTCTTGTCTCAGTTATCACCATTACAATGTGGCCTTGTCAAGAAAGATGTTCTTGATTCTATTTAAAATTGTAACCCCCTGGCCAGGGCACATACAAGAATCAAGCAATGAATGCATAAATTAAGTAGAACAACAAATCAATGTTTCTTTCTCTCCCTCTCTCTCTTTAAAATCAATTAAAAATTTTTTAAATTGTACCTCCTCCTTTCCTTCTTTGTTTTTCTCCATAGCACTTATCACCATTTAAGATGACATATACATTACTTATTCATTTTGATTATTGGTGGTCTCTCCCCACTAGAATATAAATTCCATGGGAGTGGGAACTTTGTTTTTTTCACTACTATATCCCCAGTGCCTAGCACAGTGCCTGGCACAGAGTAGGCTCAACAAATATTTTTTGAATAAATGAATATATGAAAGGCCACTCAGCCAGTAAATGGTGGAGGTGGAAATTCAAAAGATGAGTCTCCTGGTTTGAAACCTGGTGTTTTTTTTCCCGACTCCATGCTCTCTCTGGGAAGAAAAAAAGATTTTCTTTCAAAAGCTAACATAGGAAAGTGTTAATGGAAGGGAATATGAAAGCTGGTCAATAATCCTTTCACAATATCTGATAGGTGTGATTCTTACTAAAATATCATAAGCCAATTGGAAATCTGAGTTTAAAGAAAGATTTGCAGAGCTCAAAAAACCCAGAATGATTGAATAGTTATTAAATTTATATTTGAGCAAAGGTTAAGAGTTGGGGCCCTTGAATTGGTAAAAGGGAAGGCTAAAGGGTCACGGATGACTTTTCAAGCATTTGGAAGGTTAAAATGAGATTCCCTGACCAATTGTTGGTCATTTCTACCAAGGACACAACAAGATGAAATGGGCCTTTGTTGGACATAAGAAAGATGTTACTAACTCTAAAAATGCGTGACCTTGTAAGGGTGTAAAGCCTACATTATAGAGAATTATAAAAATAAATATTTAACACCAGCTAACTATTAACTCATTCATTCATTCACTTAACACATATTCTTAGTATGCTTTACTGTGTCCCTTCAAAGGTTCCAGCACTGCTGTCTTTGGGTATACAGCAGTGAGTGAGTAAGACACACAGTCTCTGTTCTCATGAGTCTAGCAAATGCTTAAGATGCTATCTTAGGGCCCATCTGCTGCCATATTTCTTGAGATCTCTACCAGTTCTCAATTCTCTGAATAGAAAAATAAAGTGTGTATATATAATAGAATTTAAATTTGTATTTAATTATTTGAGTTCACAAAACTTCAAAATTCAAAAGGTATAAAAGTCTCCACCACCTGTCTCCAGCCAACAGTTCTCCATTTCAGAAGCAACCAATGTTAAAATTTTCTTGTGTTTCTTTGCAGATAATCTAACAGTATCCAAGTAAACATGTATATGTTTTCCTCCCCTTCCCTGTTATCCTCTAACCTCCCACCACCTGTTTTTACTATTGCTTGCCTGTCTCACTTTATAATATATTATGAATATTTTCTTAGCTGTATAAGCAATTTCCTGTTGCTTTTTATTTAAAAAAATATGTCTTTATTGATTTCAGAGAGCAGAAGGGAGAGGGAGAGAGAGATAGAAACATTAATGACAAGAAAGAGAGTTGTTGATCAGCTGCCTCCTGCAAGACCCTTGCTGGGGATCAAGCCTGCAACCCGGGGATGTGCCCTGACCGGGAACCTCTTGGTTCATAGGTCGATGCTCAACCACTGAGCCATACCCAGCTAGGCATGCAAAGGCATATTTTTAAATGGAAAAAAAAAGGCAGTTGAGTATGTGTAGTAGTCTGCCTTTTGCTTAAAAATATGGGAAATATAAAGCTTAGTTTGGGGGGATAAGTTAGGAACTCATGATTGGAGACATGGGTCATAGAGAAACTTAAAAAATATATATTTTGATGGCTTATGATGGGCCCTTCTCTGTGGGCCCCTCCTAGTGCAGCCATGCCAGGGTAAATTGCCCAGCCTCTTTATCTGTGGGCTGTGAGCACTGAAGGAGAGTGTACAGTGTGTGGGGGAAAACCCAAACATTTTGAACCATGTGGATAATTTCTTATTAAAAAATTAAATTTATAAAATAAGGAAGGCCCATATATCCTGATATAACATCTCCAAGATTACAATCTCCAAATTAAGCACAAAAATCAAGAAGCAGAACTGTAATCAGAATGTACTATTTTGTTTATATCCCTCTTCACACACATGCTCCTAGATGCATAGGCTATCTCTACAATTATATGTGAGAAAGTTGTAACATTCCCCAGGTGAGTTGGGGAATTGGATGGCTGGGGACCCAGAGTAGTAGGGAAACATTTCCCTCTACACTTTTGTGCCTTTTAAAATCAGTGTGTGGACACAGACAATGGTGGGAGAGGGACTGGGGAGGAGGGTCATTGGGGAGATAAAAGGATATTTGTAATATTTTAAACAAAAAAATAAATAATAATAAAATAAAATTAGTGTGTGCATAATCTACATAATAACATGGAATAATTTGCTTAAAACTGAAGTGAACATTATGTAGCCTTTCTGGTGTAAGCAGACCCACTGTGATTGACAAGGGTAAAAGGTGGGCGTGCGTGGTGAATGACCATCTTGAGAGTACGGGATTTTAAATTTCTATAGTTTGATCTCATTATCCCTAAAATCCTTTCCAGCATCAACATTTTTGATCCCTGGTTTGACTGTAAACACTGACAGCAACGGAATTATGCTTCTCAGTCCCTTGACTCTCTCTCAAGGTGTGATTCAGGTCTTTCTGCAAAGTTTGGTGCCCTGTAAATGTATGCTCCTGCCCAGGACACAGAATCAGAGGCTAACTTTAACAGAAAGTTTAGGTTCTTCTAGCTCCACATTTTATTTTTATTTTATTATTTTTTTCCCCTATTAAGTGAGCCTTTTTATGTTGTTTTTTCTTCCTTTTTTTTTTTAATTGAAGGTCCCTTATTGGTCCTGTTCCCATGAGTGGCCATGACCAGGTGGAAAAGGGGAGGGGAACCAGGCAGTGTGAGGAGGGGCTATCTCCACATTTCATTTATACATAGAACTAAACAGATGGGTACAGAGTCACTATTGTGGTTAGAAGTTGGCAGCATGGGAAAGGGGAGGAATAGGTGGGAAGTTGAGGTATCATCAAAAAAAAAAATACAGGCCCTTCCCCAAACTAGGGTGCCTGGGGTGAGGGAGACTTGGTCTCCTTCAACCCAAGAGGAATCAGGGCTTCAAATCAGTTTTGATTGATCCCATGTCATAGGTTGGGATCCTTTTTATTTTTAATGAATTAGCTAATTAACAGGGTTGACTAACATCTAGCTCCATTGTCCCCAAATCTGAATATCTAATACTTTACAGGTTCCTTAAGACAAAAAGAGGCAGTTCCGCTTTTTAAAAAATTTTTAAGCAAGATGCTATGTAGCATCCTAGCATTATTTCTTTTCTTTTTTTAAAATATATCTATATTGATTTCAGAGAGAGGAAGGGAGAGGGAGAGAGAGACAGAAACATCAATGGTGAGAGCGTTATTGATTAGCTGTCTCCTGTATGCCCCCAACTGCGGATCGAGCCTGCAGCCTGGGCATGGGCCCTGATCAGGACTCCAACCTCAATCTCCTAGATCCTAGGTCAATGCTCAACAGCTGTGCCACGCCCACCGGGCTCTTTTCATTTTTTTAAAATCCTCACCAAGGATATTTTTTCCATTGCTTTTCAGAGAGAGTGGAAGGGAGGGAGAGAGAAAAACATCGATGTGAGAGAGACACATCGACTGGTTGCCTCCTTGATGCACCCTGACCCTGGGAGGGGATCAAGCCTGCAACCGAGGTACATGCGCTTGGCCAGAATTGAACCCGGGACCCTTCAGTCGCAGGCCGATGCTCTAACCACTGAGCAAAATCGGCTAGGGCTTACCATTATTTTTGTTTTGAAGTCCTTTTGCTTGGGAAAATTGAAGCTTGGCAATTGAAGCAAGGCATATACACCTAGTAAAACACTGTCCAAATAGTTAACAGATTAATTGCTATATTATTTACAATTTTAATATTTTATTGTGTGGCTGTGGTTTAGACAACAGAAAGGAGCTGGTAATTACTCTCCAGTTGCATGATGGTTGCCATGTTCTTTCTCGGTGCACTGTTTCCATGTAATTAGAGCTATGTGTGGCCTGCAAAACAAAGTGATGCCCATAGTATACATTTGGAAACATGAAATTAAGTTTCCCAGATGGAGGATAACAATTTCAATTTTGAGGAATTGATTCTTCAAGCATTTCTTTGGGAAACCCGGAATCTCTCTCCCAAGATGTACAAATAACAGGTTTCTGTTTACAGTTCAGTATAAATGGACATTTTTCTATCAGACTTGGAAAGCAAATCTTTCTGAGAACTGTGCTGGCAATGCATACAGTTCTGGAGGGTCTGGATGGGCTCTGCCTCTGAGTACCCTGAAAGGGGATGAATTCTGGAGAGGGCCTAGAACCCGAGGGGTTGGGTCTCTCAGAGGCCTGGGCAGAAAATGAGTGGCCCAGGGAAGTTTGCTGATCCCAAATTAATTTTGTTGTTTCTCTCTATCTGTAGAAGCCCTCATAAATAGGCACTAGCTGAAGTCTGATTTTACTCAAATGAATCTTTTTTTTTTTTTTAAGTCCTGGGTGTTTTGTTTGTTTGTTTGTTTTAAAATATATCTTTATTGATTTCATAGAGAGGAGGGAGAGAGAGAGAGAGAGAGAGAGAAAGAATCAATGATGAGAGAGTTGTCATTGATTAGCTACCTCCTGCCCGCCCTCTACTGGGGATTGAGCCCGCAACCTGGGCATGTGCCCTTTATGGGGAATCAAACTGGCAGCTTCCTGGTGCATGGGACAACGCCCAATGAACTGAGTGACACTGGCCAGGGCTAGCAACACAATTTAGGAAAATATGTTTAATTAAACTAGTTTAGAGGAGATGATCTGGCTGTGTTGCAAGCACAATCCCCAGTAGGGGGTGTGCAGGAGACAGCTGATCAATGACTCTCATCATTGATGTTTCTATCTTTCCTTCCCCCTTCCTCTTTCTGAAATCAATAAAAAAACATTAAAAAACATATATACATATATAATTACATATATTAATTATGTCCATACAATTTGCTCTCAGATCCATTCCTCACCCTTCTCCTGCTCTGCTCTGCTTCATAGGGAACTACATTTATTTCTCAGGCTGTTCGCTGTCTTTCAGGGAGATTTGGCCAATAGCATGCACTGGTAAAACACTGTAGGCCGAGAGAAAGAAACCAAGGAAGAAAGAAGGTGTTTCTTCCTCTCTGTCTCTGACTCACGTGGCTTCTCTTTCATGGCTCTGGCCCAACAGCCTTCCTCCTGCCAGCCTTCCATCCTCTGATTATGGATGGCCCTGACTTCTGGACTCCAGCAATATACCTCTCCTCACTGTCCCTCTAGCTCTAGGAATAATAGCGGCTTCCTGCTCTGGCTAATCTCTGGGTTTTCTCACTCTTTCCTGTTTGGCTTCTCAGCTCTTCCATCACCTATGTAACTAATTCCTAGTATTAAATTCCCTTTGTTTGAAATGCCTAAAGTAGTTTCTGTTTTCTTGCCGCAAACCTGACTGATAACACAGGGTGAGATTTTGTTTGGAAATGTCCTTGCTCAAATAACTTCAGCAACCACTGCCATGGGTGAGTGCCTCCACCCTTCATGTTACTCATGTGCCTATCTATTTATTCAGTCAGTCACAGGCTATATATTGAGCTCCGACTAGATAGCATGATAGTGTGTTAGGCGCTGATGATTCAAAGGAGAACATAGCAGTAACGGCAAAGACTAACAGTTATTGAGGACTTACTATATGTTTTTTAAGTGTTTTAACATTATCTTCTTATATTAGTTCTCTACTGCCAGATAAAAAACTGCCTGAAAATGCCCTAGCCAGTTTTGCTCAGTGGTTAGAGCATTGGCCTGTGGACTGAAGGGCCCCGGGTTCGATTCCAGCCAAGGGCATGTACCTCGGTTGCAGGCTCGGTCCTCAGCCCTGGTTGGGGTGCATGCAGGAGACAAGCAGTTGGCGTGTATCTCTCACATCGATGTTTCTCTCTTTCTCTGCCTTCCACTCTCTCTGAAAAGCAATGGAAAAAATATCCTGGGTGAGGATTAAAAACAAAAATTGCCTGAAAACATAATGGTTTAAACAACAAGCATTTATTATCTCAGTTTCTGTGAGTTCAGGAATCCTGAAGTTCTTTAGCGGGTTGGTCCTGGCTTAGGTCTCCCCAGAGGTTTCTGGGGGGATGTCGGCAGGGACTGCAGTCTTCTGGAGGCTTGAATGAGGCCGCAGGACTCACTTCCAAGGTGACTTCCTCACAGGGCTGCTCCAGTCCCTCACCACGTGAGCGTCTCCGTGGGCCGTGGGTGGGCTGAGTGTCCTCACAAGAAGGCAGTTGACTTCCTCCAGAGGAAGTGATCCAAAGCCACAATGCCTATGTCCTCACCTCAAACACTATCACTGCTATCACAATCTATTTGTCCCCAAATCCCCTGTGCCCAAGGGAAGAGAACTTAAGAGTGCTAAAGAATTTGCAAACACATTTTAAAACCACCACACATCTCATATAGTTCTCACAACCACCCTAATTTTGTAACAGTCCCATTTTGTAACTGAGGAAACTAAGACACAGATGGTTAAGAAATTCATCCAAGGTCTCCAGCTAGCAAGTGATAGAACTGTGGTTCCAATGCAGATTGATTCTAGAATTTGTGTTTTTAATCCAATGCTATATTGCCTGGTCCTCAGGAAGCTTACACTCCAATGGGGAGACTGAACCTAAATATAGGTGCCATAAAGGCAAGAACCGCATTTTGTTCATCTTGATCACTCTTGTATCGCCAATATCTGGCTCACAGTAGGCACTCGATCAATATTTATTAAATGATTGACTAAATACATAGAAAAAGGAGTACTGTTATTCAGTTAAGGAGGTGTAAGATACTATAAGCAGAATAATGGTCATGGATTATCGAATACAATATTTTTTAACATGCTTTATAATTTATTTATTTTTAATTTTTATTATTTTTTAAAAATATCTTTACTGATTTCAGAAAGAGGAAGGGAGAAGGAGAGAGAGAAACATCGATGATAAGCGAGTCATTGATTGGCTGCCTCCTGCGTGCCTCCCACTGGGGATCGAGCCCGCAACCCAGGCATGTGCCCTGATCGGGAATCAAACCTCAACCTCCTGGATCCTAGGTCAATGCTCAACCGCTGAACCATGCTGGCCGGGCTTTATAATTTTAAAAAGCCTCATATGTTAATAACATTCCCCCCAAAGCTTAGAATGTTACTTTTCCATATTCGTGTATTTTCTACACTTGATCTTAGCCAAAAGGCCGAGAAGTGATTTCGTGTATTTTCTTTTTAAAATAATTCTATGGGGCGGTGGTGGAGGGAAGGGGAGCAAACAATGATATTTTCTTTGGAAACACAGACTAAAAATTACTTTTATTTTACATGCTGAGAGTAGAACTCTGACCCCTATGCAATGCAAAATTTGCAATATAGCTGGAAATGGACAAGACATTGGCATTCCAATCTATTATAACTGGACCAAAACTTCAATCACCAGCTGAAAAAATAAACATGGGGTCAGCAGGCATTTGCCCTGCACCCTGAGTGCATTCCAAAGTGAAAACCATGGCAAATGACCTAAAGGCTGAATGCCTCCTGATTCAGAATTCATGCAGCGCCACATAAGATAGGGTAGAATGAGCCACGGCAGGGTGTACTTGCCTCGTGGGAGAATGGCCCAGGGGACAGGGGTGTCATATCTGGGCTAAAGGAAACTGTGCGAAATTTCTTGTTTTTTCTTTTCTGGTGATCACACAACTAAGAGTACTAACAGAGAGCTAATTTTGTTGGAATGGGGATAGAACCGCCCCAGTCCCAGGGTTTGTAGCAGTTGCCTGATGCTAGCAAGGAACAGAACAGGGACATGTGGAGGGTCAGTTGAGACATCTGCAGGGTTGTTGCTTGGGGTGGGGTAAGAGACACCCTGGATGGGCCCTGCTCTGTAAGGAAGCCTGATGTAGAGCAAACCTGGGTAGGGCCAGAGGCCTCTGTATTTATTTCTACAATAAATGGGAAGGGCTGAAAATGAGTAACGTGCTTGGCTTGATATAGGGTTATACAGAGGTATAAGCCATGTAGCCATAATTTCCCCAACCATTCCTCCCGCGGATGACCTCACCCTTCCTCCTTTATCTGATTTTTGATTTCTCATAGTAGAAAACAGAAATGATTGTTACTCAAGTAGCCAGTAGTAGCCTCCTTTTATCTGCCATAACACTTTTTTTGGTTCTTTGAATATGCCATGCTTCCTATCCTGGTTTCTTTTTTTAAAAAAAATATGTCTTTATTGATTGCAGAGAGAGGAAGGGAGAGGAAGAGAGATAGAAACATCAGTTATGAGAGAGTCATTGACTGGCTGCCTCCTGCACGCCCCCCCCCCCCCCCGAGGATGGGCCTCGGAACCCAGGCATGTGCCCTGACCGGGAATCGAAACTTAATCTTCTGGATCCTAGGTCGATGCTCAACCACTGAGCCACACTGGCCAGCCCTATCCTGACTTCTATTGCCATATATCAAACTACCTCCAATTTAGTGGTGTAAAACATTAACCATCTTATTTTGCTCACAAACTCTGTGGGATAGAAATTTGGGTAGGGCTCAGCAGAGATGTCTTGTCTCTGCTCCATGGTGACTAGGCTCTCAGCTGAAAAGCCTCACACACAGGGGGCTGACCTGACTGGTTGGAGGCTATGATAATCTGAAGTTCTCCATCACTCACATCTGATGCCTGAGCTGGTATAATGCAAGGCTGGCTTCAGCGGGACTACCGAATGGAGCACCGGCTTATGGCTTCTTCATGTGGCTTGGGCTTCTCAGCATGGCAGCTGGCTTCCAAGAGGAAACATCTTGAGAGCAAGCATTCCAAGAGAACTAGGTGGAAGCTGAACAGGGATCGAACCCACAACCTTGGTGTATCCAGACGATGCTCTATCCAACTGAGCTACATGGCCAGAGCAATACCATCTTCTTAAAAGCAGATTGCAATATAGTAAGAAATAAAGGTTAAAACATAAGTGAAGGCATGAACCGAAAGAGGTAAGTGGAGTATTGAAGCTACTTTTGAGGAAAATTGCCAAACTTGTCAAACTTGAACTTCAGTTTTCATGAAGACAAAGACCTACCCAAGATGGGGGCTGATAGGAGACCCTGTGTCATAAAGTTTGGTCCAGAAATAAACCCATCCCCTACCCCTAACCTCCATGGTCAGCAAGGAATGTTGCCTTGGTACTGAGCAGAGTGCTGGTGGGGGGTGGAGGGGGACTGTCCTCAAACATTCCTAGTGTAGATTTGCAACATTCCTAGTGTAGATTTGCAGCCCACATTTACATTCCTGCGTCGTCCTACAAATCTCACGCTATGCATTAAGTTTAAAGTGATGCAGCACTGTGAGAAATTGGTAAAGTGATGCTGCATGATTTCTGAGGCTAGGTCAGAAAAGGCTATGCAGCTTCCACTAGGTTCTTTTGAAATGCTCACTTTTAGGAGATTCCCCCTCAGAATCCAGCTGCCTTTCTGTGAGAAGCCCAAACCACACATAGGTCCCAGGTATGCTCAGCCTTTGAGACATGCATCACGTATGTGAATGAAGAAGCCTCCTCCTTCCCCAGCCAAATCAGTCACTCTTGGTGTTCAAGTCTTTTTCACTGAGGACCCAGACATTGTGGAGCAGAAAAGCCTTCCCTGTTGTACCCTATCCACATAATAGGTCAAAAAAAAAAAAAAAAAGGTTATTGTTTAATACCACTAAATTTGAGGTGGTTTGTGATGCAGCAGTTATAATCACAATGGATTTTATTACCTGTGAATGGATGCTGCCATGGAAAAGCCTAAAATATTTGGGACCAGTGGCAAGCAGAAGCTGGAAGAGGCTTTGAGATTGCTAGAAAAACCTGACAGGGCTCCAGAAGACTGTCAATGAGGACTTATAGGGAAATGAGAAAATTACTGGAAGCTGGAGAAGGGATTATTTTTACATAGTGGTGGAGAGTTTAGCAGCACTGTTTCCTGCCATAGCATGGAAAATAGGAGCCGGACCTAATGAACTCAGAGATGTAGTTAAGGAGATTTCTGGGCAGGGTGTTGAAAGTGCCAACTGGTTTCTTCTAGCTGTGATGGTAAGATTTAGACAGAAATGAGCTAAAAAATAAAGTTAAAAAATTTGGAAGAATTATAAAAGAGCCAGGACTTGCCGGGTTTG
Organism: Miniopterus natalensis; assembly: GCF_054644295.1. Classification (NCBI taxonomy): domain Eukaryota; kingdom Metazoa; phylum Chordata; class Mammalia; order Chiroptera; family Miniopteridae; genus Miniopterus; species Miniopterus natalensis. The sequence continues at coordinate 33,090,434 of NC_142093.1, forward strand.
AACAAAATATAACTATTTCTTGTTCCCAGCTGTTCCAGAGGGCAAAAGATTCTCAAATGTAAAAAATTTCAGGGCAGAGATCAAGGCCCTACTTAAAATCTCAGAAACATCAAAGGTGGTGCCTCACAGAAACTTTCAGCTAGACAGAGGCCTTGTAAGGATCTCAAAGGTTTGCCTTGTAGACCCTGTCCACTAAAAACAAGACTTCTATACAATTCACTCACTTAAATGCACAATTCAATGGCTTTCACTACATTCACAGAGTTGTGTACCCATCACCATAATCAATTTTAGAACATTTCATTATCCCTAAAAGAAACCCTCCACCCATTAGCCACCACCTACCAATCTGCCCATCACTTCCCTAGCCCTAAACAATTATCTACTTTCTCTCTCTATACATCTGTCTATTCTGGACATTTCATATATACGGAATCATACAACACGTGGTCCTTTGTGACTGGCTTCTTTAACTTAGCATAATGTTTTCAAGGTTCATCTATGTTCATGTTTATTCCTGATATCTTCCTTTATTCCCTCACTAAGTTGGCATAAGTTCCCTCACTAAGTTTCCCTCACTAAGCCTGGCTGGATGTGCCAAGCTTTTTTTTCTCACACTGGCATCCTTGCAAATATTTTCCCTTCCCTTATAGTAGGTACTGAGGATTGGCTCAGTCAGTATCCATTACAACTTCCTTCGGGTGTGTCTTGCTCTATTAAAATTTGGAACACTAAAAACTGCAATTCCCAGAGTCCTTTTCAGCTAGATGCTGAGTGTAATTTATGTTCTGCCAATCAGATGCTCTCACGTGAGACCTGAATTCAGAATTTAGTAAAATCGGGAGACAATCACCTGTGTTTCTGGTGTGGCGTGGCAAAGGAGGGGATGTGCTGCTCAACCGGCAGCAGCCTGCTGTGGTGGCAGCAGCAATTTCCCCGCCACCGAGAAGCGCTGTGACTGTGGGCTGGGGGTTGTTTTGAGGAGCTCCACCTAGAACCTGCTCCTCCAGCCCTGCCCACTATTTTGTGCGCCTACTAATGCCTGATAATAAGTGGATTCTGTTGTCCTTGGAAGGAACCTAAAGAGCCTGGATGGCTTGCTCTTTTCCCTGCCTCCAGGAAAATGAAACTCTTAGGTCATTCAAGAGAGGTAAGTGACTGCTGCCCTGTTTTTAAAGGTCTCCTGGAATTGGAATCTTTAAATCTCCCTTTCTAAATTACCTAATCTCCCTCATAGCCAAATGGTTTTTCTTCACATCTAAGTAAACATTTTATTATTTTATTTCTTTTATTTCTTTTTTTTAATGGAATTATTTTATTTATTTGTTTGTTTTTTAATCCTCACCTGAGGATATTTTTTCCGTTGCTTTTCAGAGAGAGTGGAAGGGGGAGAGAGAAACATCGATGTGAAAGAGACACATCAGTTGGTTGCCTCCTGCATGTGCCCCGACCGGGGCCGGGAACGAGCCTGCCATGGAGGTGCCCTTGGCCAGAATCGAACCTGTGACCCTTCAGTCTGCGGGCCGATGCTCTAACCGATGCTCTGGACCACTGAGCAAACTGGTCAAGGTGAAGTAAACATTTTAGAGCAATGCTGTCCAACACAAATATAGTGTAAATTCAGATTTCCTAGTAGCCATATTAAAAACATAAAAAAAGTTAAAAAGAGGCTCTGGCTGAGTAGCTCGGTTGGTTAGAGCGTCATCCCGATATGCCAAGGTTGCAGGTTCAATCCCTGGTCAAGATGCATACAACAACCAACCAATGAATGCATGAATAAGTGGAACAACAACTCTCTCTCAAAATAAAAAAAAAGTAAAAAAGAAACAAGTGAAATTAATTTTAATGATATATTTTAACTCAATACATCAAAAATATTATTAGTTTAACATATAATCAATAAAAAAATTATTAAGACCGAGTCATCACAATCCAGTGTGTATTCCACACAGCCCATTGCATTTTGGATCCGCTACATTGCAAGTGCTCAATCGCCTATGTGGCTGGTGGCTGGTGGCTGGTGGCTACCCATATTGGACAGCATAGTCTGAGAGCCATTTTAACTCCTTCTTTTTCCCCATGGAAAGTGACAGATTAGACTCTTTACAATAAACTTTCAGATAAAAGACAAGAAATGAGTAGCTACCTCATTCTGAACCACTCTTGCTCTTGCTCGCTAAACTACACATGGCCTTTTTTCAATGTCCAGCTCTCCCCCAGTCCCACTCCTCTCTGGGTCGCAACACCTTGCATGGTGCCTGGCCATAGCAGCCATTCTCAGACTTCTGCTAAATAAATGAATAAAAGTGCAATATGACATTTTAAGCTCGTCTTGTACACAGGACTTGGCCCTTTCTCTTCTGATGACCTACCCCATCACTGGTGAGAGATTCAGCCATTATTAGGGACTCAGTGAGGACAGCTGGGACCAGGGGAAGATCTTCGACTCCCAGAATGCAACAGTCACAGATAAAAGTCAAAATTATGAGTTTTAAAACTGCTGTTAACACTCAGATAAGTCAAAGCATATCCATTCAATGTACATAGGGCCGTTTATGCTAATAATAGTTTAAAGCACACAGGAAAGGCAAGGATAGTTGAATGGAGAGGGGCAGAGGGGCTAGTCTTTCCAGGAATTGATGATGTGGTATGACTTATAAGTTGATAGGAAGCCCCCCTCCCACCTTCTCTGCACCCCCACCGCCCTCCCTCTGCCCAAACTAGTCATTTTACACTGCTTTACACTCTTAGAATTCTACTTCATCAGGCTACCTGAAATTTCATTATGGCCATCCTTTTTTAAGGCCATGATGACATAATTTGTATCCTGAGCACTTTGAATCAGAGGAAGGCCTGAGTGGAAGTCTAGTGTCAGGATCTTAGGGCAAAATTAACACACCAGTCACTGTATTTGCTTAAGTATGTGTGTGTGCATGTGTATGCAATGGTCTAAGGAGAAATTTCTTCTCCTTTAGATATTCAGGGCTAATCCTGAGTCCATAGCAGCCTGAAATAGCACCCAGATTTCTTAAACTAAATACCCAAATATACTAAACATAGTTTAGGGCCCTCCACAGTCCTCTTTTCTAGACAGCTATGATCTGTTCCCTGTGATGCTGTTCCCTGTCCTTCTGGACCACAGCTGTTTTGCCAGAGTGGGTTGTCAATCTTCAGACTAATCAAAGACCTTTGCCCTGTTGCCCAGTGCAATAAGTTCTGCCAGTTTAAGAGGAGGAAGGTAACACAACACTGATGTGTATCGACAGCATATTAACAGAGGGACAACAGCAGGAAATCCCATAGGGCCTGCAGCTGGGGCCTCCGCCCCATAGCTGTGAGCCCAGAACCATCTTCTTTTCTAGCCACAGGAAGGCTGGTGATGATTCCTTTTGGATTAATGTTTGCAATCACTCCCTACAATAAATCCCCTTTATTTTAGCTAACTTCAGTGAACCTCAGTTCCTTATCACCAGATGAGTCTAAACTAAAATGGCCTAAAGGTCTAAAGCACATATATAGTAGATACCTCTTATGTTTCCAGTCCACAACTGTCCTTCTCTGAGAACTGCCCCCACCCAAAGGTGTATCAACAGGCTGGTGCCTTTATAGTAAATCCCCTCCAGTTACTTAGAATCAGAAGATCTTTGTCTAAGACACCAATACATAGGCATCTTCTGAATTACCAACACTCAACCTGTAAGTGCCTGCAGGTATCAATAGCTGCCAAGTGCTAAGAGCAGAAAAGGTGCGCCCCTGGGCAGGTGGAGAGTGTGATTGGGTCTCAATCTATAAATTCCTCTTGCTAAGACGTACTATCAATATCCATTCATTCAACAAATACATAATGAGTGCTTATCTACATACCAAAATTTGAATGGTTTCAACTATATTATATGTGAATCCAACATCGGAGGGGTAGCCTTGGGCTCTGACCATTATTTATAACATGGTTTTAAAGAAAACTTTGTTTTACAGCCCTCCATCCCAATTGCTTTCCAATTAATATTTGGCCTTGCTAGGATTCAAGCTGAGGACTGCTTGCAAGAAACACAGAGCAGCACAGTGGGTGTCTTACTTGAGAAAAAGCTGCTGACTTTCAGTATTTCTTCCAGGTTAACATGGAGAAGTAACCAAGACCATGAGAGGTGATGTTTCAAGATGTGTGTGAGGATCCACAGGAGCAAAAGTGCAGTAATAGTGGAGTGTTTTTATTGAAACAGGTACTGGAAAGTCTCTGAAATGAGTTATCGGTGATTTAAATAATTGAATCTGTTATCTAATATAGACACTGTAAGCTAGGTGGGTTTTGTCAAGCTTGTATATATTGAATAATATTTACACTAAAAAATTAAATCGATTCAAATTAAGACTGTGGAAGAAAAAGTAATTAGGTTTTCACTGAGGGAAAAATTCTCTAGAAGAGTTATTCTTTACTTTTTTGAGGACAATGCCAGAAAACCTTTCTTTTCCTTATGGTTTCAAAAGTAATGTGCTCATTTCAAAAAATTTAAACATTACAACACAAAAAGTAAAAATAAATTACAGAAAAGCATTTATTTAACATATATTTATTTAGCACCTATTATGTATAAGACCCTAGACTAGGCATAAAATAGACAATCTTCTACAAACTCACCTTCCAGAGAAAGCATTATTAATAGTTTGGTGCAATTTGTTCTAGCCTTTACACATCTGGATTATAACCCATGGTGGTAAGTCTGTGGTCCCCGGCCCTCCCCTGAGTGTCCCAGGTCAGGAAACAGTGCTCTAGAGGTCTTAGGTGACATGTGGGCTTCACAGACTTCTGTACTACATGCTACCAATAGTCAGGAACCTGCAGGACTACTTTTGGGAAAAGTCTCTCCTTTCAGTGGAATTAAAGGCCAATACCACTACACAGCCTCTTTCTTTGGCACATACCTCTCTGACAGGAGCTATTGGCATGGGAGCAGGTACAAAAGTAGGTGAAGACAAACATCCTGTTGGCCATTTCACCACATGTTCATGAATGTAGGAAATATCCTAGCGCAGGTCCAAGGCAGCTAACAAGTATCTGATAGAATGCTGTCTTGGACCTTACTGGTACCCAGTAAACACTGAACGTTGAAATTAATATTCCAGTTGTATTTGAAGGGAGGAGAGGCTTCATGTTGCTCTTGCAGAGTAATGTATTGGGGCAGGTACACACTCACAAAACTTTTGAAGACATTATTTTCCAAAGTCTCTGATGTCAGCACACGTCTCCCACTTCAGAGGCTGAAATGTACTGGCTGGAGCATCTAGATTAGATGTTCTCATTATATGTTGTCTTTTGTGTTTCAGTTTAATGATAGGGTCGGGCACATGGTTTATAATCTAGCTTCAGGTTGATATCTATGAGCTCCATCTCTCCTGCAGTTTTAATTTTTGTATTTATAACTAAGTTAAGTCTTATTTAGTGATACTTTAACTGCGAATTTGGGTCTAAATAGTCAGATTTTTCCCCATGGGGGAAAGGTCAGGGGAGATATATTTTACAATATATATCTTGGCAGTTTTGATTACATAAATTATTTATGCCACCTGCTGGTCCTTTTAGGATTCACTCTTTCATTATTAAAAATTTTTACATTTAAGTTTTATTTATGCCATACACAAATGTGTCTAAAATAAACCTCCAATCAAATCCATAAATGTTTTATAAGAAATGTACTAAGTTATAGGACTTGATTCTGACCCATATCTCCTATTTGTAAAAATTTCTCTTGCCCAGGCTATTTAAAAAGATACTAATGTATTATTTAGGGGAGAGCTATTACTCTTTAGTCTAGACTAACGTACCTAAACAGCATATATTTTAGACTTCAAAGCTTTTGTGACAATCAAAAAAGCATGTGGTCCTGGTGAGTAGTGAAGTTCCTCATCTCTACAAATAAATGTAAAACAGCTCATTTAGCTAGAAAATCATTCTGTGGCTCTTCCTGGAAGGAAAACTTGTAACAAAGGTAACAAAGCCATTTAAGCTGTTTTATTCCCCCTTGCCATCTGCCACTCCTCTGCTCATCCCTCCTCCTTGTAGCACATAATCAAGTCGGAAGAATTCTCTACATAAACTAGGATTGATATTTCTCATTTAAAATTCACATATTTGCCTCAGAGTACTACGAGACCAATGAGGGGCAAATTGAAGTGCTCACAGAACCTCCAAATTGACTTTGGGTGGGTGGTAACATTTTTTTTTTTTATTGTAAGAGAAAACATGTTAATTGTAGTAACTTTGGAAAAATCAGGCAAGCACAAACAAGGAAATAAAAATAATCTATAATAAGCCCAAATCCCAAAGAAAACCAGTATAAACATACTAGCGAATATCTTTCCCAGGCACAGTTGTACACTTCTACTCAAAAACTAAATAGGGATGGTCCAAGGTTAATACCTCACCTACTGTTTTGTAAGTTGCCTTTTTTCATTTATCAACATAATGTAGTCCTTTCTCGATTTCATTATTCTTCTAACCTATGGAACTCCATTACCTTGATGAACTGTACTAGATTTAACTAGTCCTATACTTATGGTTCTTTGGTGACCATGATTTTGGACAAAAGAAGCCACAGCGAGCGGCTACATACGCATTGGTGTGTATCTGTGACACTTTCTTTAAGATAACGTGGGAAACTCATAGCAGCAGAATTAGCAGGGTCAAAAGTTAAGAACATTTTCAGGTTCTCAGTCCACATTAAATAATTGATAATTGACAGCTTCCAAGAGAAGGACAATTGGGGGGGTTAAATCCTTAGGCAAGTTTTAGTGTCGCCCCTCCCCCAATCTCACCTTGGAGTTTGGAGAAAAAAGCTGCCTGGTGGTTTTTTTGCACTGAAGGAAGTTCCTGAAAAGAGTAAGATACTAAAGGCTCATTTTAAATCAATGGCTGGTTACAGTAATGTAAATAACAATCCAGATGCTATCTATGAAATATGCTATCCTAGAATATTTTAACTGAAACAGTTTCAGAGAATAGCAGTTCTGTCCAAACTACAGAACAAAGAGTAAGTATATTTCCTTAAACCTTGTGTGTGTGTGTTTGTAAAACTTGCACAACAGTACTGATACGAACAGCTGCCCAGGCCACACACAGCACAACCTCAGGGGCCTCACTTCTACCCTTGGGCTGTGTAGTCGAGCAGCTCTTCGCATACAGCACACGGTTCACAGGCTCAAGCTAGCGTACGTGAGTTCATTCTCTGCTGCCCTGTCCCCTAGCTGTCCTGTCTAAAGCATTAACTCAGTTTTTGGGTATCCTTCCCAAGATATTCTATGCACATACAAATATTTATATAGTATATAGTCTTTTTTCTAACACAAATAGTGGTGTATTATAGACACTGTACAGCTCCTTGCTTTCTTCACCCAACCATAGACCTGTTCTGTGTCAGTGTAGCTAGGGCCATCTCCTCCTCCTTTTAACAGCTGAGTGGTATTCCCCTGTGTGAATGTTGAGTTCTTTCTTCATAGTAAGAGATTGGGATGTTATTAGAAATAAGGAACAAAGAGGGAACAAAGTTTAAGAAGCATTAGGATAAATTCTGGTGTGGACGGGCAGAGTATAAAAAACCTGGAAACGCAAAACAGGAGCTATGTGCAAAAGGAGTCAGGGTCAGGGAAATGGATTTTGGAGTCATCCGATATGTCAGGGCACATTAGGCTTACCAATACATGAGTTTACTTCTAGTCCATGTAACGGCCAGAGGCAGTAGGTCTAGGTTTGGCAGGGTGGCTCTCATCTTCTACCTGTGGCTTCCATCTCTGGCTCCAGCTCCTGCCACCACACCCACATCCCAGCCGGCAGGAAGGGGCGGAGACAAGTGGGGGGCATGCTTCTTTATGAGCACCCCCAGGAAGTGGCCCATATCACGTCTCACATCCAGTTGGCGAACTCAGTCACACGTCTCACACCCCATAGCCAGCGGTAAGACTGAACTCCAATCGTGCAGGAAAAAGAGAGGACAAGTACTGGCGGGAGCCAGCAGTCTGCCGTATTCACGAAGGTTGCCAGTTAGGGTCCCCAGGAAAAAGGGGACCCTAAGGGAGCTTCATGTGCAGGAATTTTTTAATTATGGTAAAATATAATAGCATACATTTTATCATTTAACCATTTTTAACGGTATAGTTCAGTGGCATTATATGCATTTACATTATTGTGTAAAAATCCTGCTTTGGTTTCTTATCTAGATTGGGGAGGCCTCTGCATTATTTACAAGCAAGTGAGAGCACTAGTCTTTAACAGGAGCAGTTGTCCATTTCTGCTGGCCCAGAGGGTTTAAAGGGATCTGCAGTTCAAATTTTGGAGTGTGTCAATGCAAATATTCCCATCCCAACTCTCAGGATTTTACTTCTTCCTGTCAGGGCCCTAACTCTGGCATAGCAGACTGGAGAATTCAAATTTCTTTGGAGTTCTTCTGCTCTTATAATTAAATCTTGGCTTCCAAAGAGGCCCTCTGGTATTCACATGTAGCTTTCAGTTGGTGATTAATCGCTCTTGGTCTTTTGATGTCTTTCTCCCATGCATCAGTGACACTCAGAAGGAGCCATTGATTCCATTGTCCTTATGGTTAGGACTTTCCCCAATATCTCAAAAGCTAGTGCACCCCCTTCCACTGCTATTCCATCCAAGTTCACCACTAGCGACAGTTTTAACAGTTACCCTGCATGTCAGGAGCTTGCAGTTCGCCTCCCACCACCAGTGATGGGGTCCTCATTGTCAGCTGGCAGATGGGTACTCCAGTTCCAAAATCCCATTTTTTGGGGGCGTAAATTTTTAAACATTTAATTCATTGGGGTTACATTGGTTTTGAAAATTATATCATTTTCGGGAGGAACAACAAGATGGCGGCGTAGGTAACAGCTGCACCCTCTGCCTCCCGCAACCACATCAAAATTACAACTAAAACACAAAACCACCATCACTCTGAGCCTCCTGAGATCTGGCTGAACAGAAGCCCCACAACCAGGGACCTGAAGAAGCACCGAGAGCGGTAGGAGGGGCACAGACGCTGGCGGGTGGGGGCAGAATCACAAACACAGAAGGGAATCTCGGCCGCAGAGGTTTCCTGGAGGAGGGAGGGGTCCCAGCCCCACAGCAGGCCCCCAGCCCAGGGCTTCAGGCCAGGAAGAGACATCCCCACAACTCTGGGCTGTGAAACCAGCGGGGACTGTCGCTGAGGGTGGCAGAGGCTGCGGGAGCCCCAGCAGCTCCTCTCAAGGGCCCGGCGCAGACTCACTTGGACGCTCCCTCTGAGCCCAGCGCCGGGCAGCAGCCTGAAAGGACCCGGGACACTCGGGGAGGAACTAACCTGCCTGGAATCCGGGCGAGAGGCGGAGGGCGGCTTCCTCCCGGGCAGAAGGGCTGGCGGAGGCCATGGCTCCCTTGGCGAGTCCTCCCCGCACACAGCCGGCAGGCAGGTGCCATATTTGAATTTCCAGCACCTGACTCACACCTTTGGCCCCGCCCCATGATCCTGGAGGCCCCGCCCCTCCCCACCTGCAGCTCATCCAGGCCATTTCCAGGGACTTTTCTGTGCAAGTGGCCTCTCAAGCCTCATGTTTAGGACTCCCCTAAAATCTCTCAAACAAGCAGCAGCGGGCCCCATACAGCTTGATAAGTGGCCCCAGGCCGGCATTAGCGGCAGCCTGCATTGGCTCATAGCTTGGCCTCTCCTGGACAACGCAAAGCCCAACACAAGTAGCAGCCAGCTACGGTTTGCTGTGTAGCTCATGCTGGGTGGCCCTGGGCAAGGCAATGGCAGAGGCTGACTTTGCACCTCCCTGGAGGCCTCAGAGACAGTGCACCTGGTGATCAGACTCGACCACACTGGATTACAACCCTACCACATCCACAAGTGACACACTCAATGGGCGCACTTGGTGAACACCAAAGCTCCACTGAAGTAAATCCTGCTCCATAAGGGTGTCTCCAGCACAGCAGCTCTCTGGCTGTAGTTACAGCTGGTCCTCACAGCTGATTGGCCTGGGGGTCAGTTCCTTCCAGGAACACCAACAGCAACCAAGGCTCAACTACAACAGGACAGTGCACACAGCCCACACAGGGGAGCTCAGGTGACTGGGGAGGCTGAGCCACTGGACTCTACAGGATACCTACTACACAAAGCCATTCTACCAATTCCAGGAGACATAGCAGCTCTACCTAATACATAGAAACAAACACCTGAAAGCAGCCAAAATGCGGAGGCAAAGAAACATGTCACAAAGGAAAGAACAGAAGAAATCTCTAGAAGAGGAACTAAATGAAATAGATCCAAGCAAGCTAACAGATAGAGAGTTCAGAATTTTGGTTATAAGGATGTTTAAGCAGACTGTTAGGAAATAACTGAGAAAATCAATAACATAATAAAGTACCAATTTGAAATGAAGGCTACAGGAACTGAAATGAAGAATAATTTACAGGGAATCAACAGCAGAGTAGAGGACGCTGAGAATCAAATCAGCAATTTGGAACATGAGGAAACAAAAAACACACAACCAGAAGAGCAAAAAGAAAAAAGAATCCAGAAATATGAAAATAGTATAAGGAGCCTCTGGGACAACTTCAAGAGGCCCAACATTCGTATTATTGGGGTGCCAGAAGGGGAAGAAAGAGACCAAGGAATTGAAGACCTATTTGAAAAAACAATGACAGAAAACTTCCCCTACCTGGGGAAAGAAATTGACTTACAAGTCCAGGAAGCACAGAGGGTCCCAAAGAAGAGGCACCCAAAGAGGCCCACAGCAAGACACATCATCATTAAAATGCCAAAGGTTAAAGACAAAGAGAGAATCTTAAAAGCAGCAAGAGAAAAGCAGTTAGTTACCTACAAGGGAGCACCCATATGACTGTCAGCTGATTTCTCAACAGAAACTTTGCAGGCCAGAAGGGAGTGGCAAGAAATATTCAAAGTGATGAAAAACATGGAACTACAACCAAGATTGCTCTACCCAGCAAAGCTATCATTTAGAATTGAAGGTCAAATAAAGAGCTTCTCAGACAAGGAAAAGCTAAAGGAGTTCACCACCACCAAACCAGCACTACAGGAAATGTTGAAGGGTCTTCTTTAACAAGAAGCTAATGAACAAAAGAATCTGATGAACTAAATAGATCCAGAGACATTGACACATGTAACAGACGATCATATTTCAGGGGAAAGAGGGAAGGGGGGTGGAGGGTGAGAAGAGATTAACCGAAGAAGTTATATGTATAACCCATGGACACAGTTAATAACGGGGTGAAGACCTGGGAAGGGGGTGGGAGGGAAGTGGAGGGGATCAATTGGGGGGGGGGGAAATGGTATACCTGTAATACTCTCAACAATAAAGATAAATTAAAAAAGAAAAGGAAAAAAAAATTATATCATTTTCAGGTATACAATATGATAATTCAACATCTGTATATATTGAGTGCTCACTACTGAAGTCTCTAGTTTCCTTTGTTACCATATTTATGACCCTTGTTAGCCACTTTGCCCCCTCTCCCACCCCCTTTCCTCTCTGGACAATAGTATGGAGGTTCCTCAAAAAATTAAGACCTTGGGGCAAGGGGTCTTGGCCTTCTCATTCCTGCATTGAACTAGCATTGGCCTCAAGCTTTCTTCAGGGAAGGGACATGACCTCTCTTTGCATGAGGGCAATTCCCAGATTGGAGCTCCCCTGAGAGCTGCCATCCTCCAACCTTCCCAGAAGCTGGGGAAAGGTAAGCCTCAGTACAGAAGTGGGGGATCTGTAACCACTGCAGAGATTATAACTAAAATTAGGAGAGGATTAGAGAAAACAGGGAGTCAAGGACAGTTCACTGGAGAGGTTCTTACATTTATGTGACAATAGGAAAAAGAATTATCAGAAAAGGGGACATGAGAGATACAGAACACAGAGAACAGGGAGCCACAGAAGCAAGGAAGCAGATGAGAGGAGTCCATACGAAACTCCTGACTTAAAAGACGAGGAACTCCAGAGCAGAAAGACTAAGTGGTTTAATTCCCAGTCATCCAACAAGTCAGTGACAAAGGCAGGACCAGCATTCAGGTTTTCTGATCCCCTATCCGATGTTCTTAACACTAAGTTTCTTCCTTGTGCCGTGTGTGGGTGACCTCTTTCTTACTCACTTTTTAATGAGAACAGGGAAAAGTTAAGTTGGTGAAACTATGGAACATTTTCTCTGTGGAGGCTTGGTTCCTAACTTCACTGCCTCTCACAAAAAAAATTTCTTGAAATACATATCTCCACCAAATGACATTATTCAATGTGAAGGGAGTTAAGGGCCACTCCATAGATTATTTTTTAAAAGAGCTATTGAGGAACTTCAGAGCAGATTGACTGCCTATCTTGTAAGCTTGTGGTACAAGCAAGGGATGTTTCTTTCATTTTGCTGCTTTAAATATAAGGCTTAACTTAGTAATACTTGCTTTTTCTCTTTTTCATAAAACATATCCTGGTATGCCAAGAATGTTTAGTTGAAAAACATCCACCAGAAGAGAGGGGCTGAGTTATCATGAAGATGTTATAAATTGGATCAGATCATTTAGTCTGTGCATCCAGACTTGTGGTTTTTTCAGAACAAAAGTTCCCTGAAAAAAAAATTGATGATTGTGTCTGAGATCTGGTGCTGCAACCCTTAGTTTTCTGTATAACTTCAGAGTTTGCAATTGAAAGGCCCCATGCTAGTATGGACCACGTGGGCCCTACATACATACAGTAAGAAGACATTGAAAATTAGAGCTTGAAATCCCCAGATAGTGGGAGAAAACCATTTTCACAATGGTCTGCTGACACTGTGCCCTCTTTGCCACATGCTGTGTCTAGTCACAGAAGGACAGAGGGCTCAAGGCACACTAAAGAGACAAAAGATTGGCTGTGGGGAGAGCATAGGCAGGACAGGGATATTATTCCTTCAGCTTTTCCCCTCTTTTTATGCGGGGAGCAGAAGGTCACTTTTTTTCGTTTTTGTTTTGTTTTGCTTTTTGACATTGGCAACAACTTCTTTTAATAGGCCAATATTTATTCAGATATTGCAATTATGATCCCTAGCAGTATATTCAAAAATATCCCAAGTTGACAATGTATTTGCACACCACCTAATGGCTCTAAAAATATTTAATTTCAATATGTTCATAAACAGAACTTTAAGGCTGATTCCAAGGAGGCTCAAATTCTACACATTTACTGGTCACTTAAACTGTTAAATGCAGTGATATTGAGCAATATGGATCACATTTCTTCTCAAAATACATTTCTGTATAAACACAGTAAGTTAATACTTGAGTTAATTTTTAATTCTCAGATGAGCAACAAAGTAATCCAAGAAAGGACAATTTAGTCAGAGACCTAAGATCTTCATTTATGTTCTAAATCTAAAGCAAACATATGAACACTAACATATAGATACTTGAAAATACCTTGAAGATTGAAATGTTCAGTTTTCAATTAAGATCTTCGCCACTGTGTATAGAGAACATTAAGAGGCAACCTGTTCTCTCAGGAGGGAACTCACATTTACTGAACTCATCTAACGATGCATAAAATCCGAACTCCAATATACTGATAAGAAACATATTGTTGTCTAGACCTTAGTCCTTGTATTAGCATAATAATGACTGCATTTTCTCCCAGTAGGTGGACCATATTTCTACCCATCTTCTGGGCTATAAAAATGTTTTGGTAAATTTAAAAGGAATCAAGTCATAAAAATAGTTTTCTCCCTCTTGGGAGCATGCCAGAGCCTTTCCTGTCCTGCTCTCCTTTCCCCCAGGTGCATTACCTCTACCTTTCTCTCTTTCTCCTAAGCTCCGAGGGCCCTTCTTTGCCTCTGTAACTTGTTTCCTACCTCTGTATCTTTCTAAATAAACTTTCTCAGGAAGGAAGGAAGGAAGGAAGAAAGGAAGGAAGGAAGGAAGGAAGGAAGGAAGGAAGGAAGGAAGGAAGGAAGGAAGGGAGGGAGGGAGGGAGGGAGGGAGGGAGGGAGGGAGGGAGGGAGGAGTAAATTATTTCCTTGGACCAAAATAGATTTAAATTAGAAATAAATAACAGCAAGATCTCTGGAAAATTCCCAAATACTTAGAAACTAAATATACAGTTGATACAGAAACTAAATATACAGTTGATTTAAAACTAAATATACAGTTGATAAACATATCAACATTTGTGATGCAACTAAAGCAATATTTAAAGGAAGTTTATTTATTTAAAATTTGTATTTATTGACTGATCTTAGAGAAAGAGAGGAAAGGTGAGAGAGAGAGAGAGAGAGAGAGAGAAATGCCAGTTTGTTGTTCCACTTATTTATGCATTCATTGGTTGCTTCTTGTATGTGCCCTGACCGGGGATCAAACTGGAAACCTTGGTGTATTGGGATGACACTCTAACCAACAGCTATTGGGCAAGGGCTAAAAATACCCCATTTCTAAAGCCAAGTTCCACTCCTCACAGAAGTATATAGAAGATAAGGAAAGACTGTTTTTTGTTAATCATTGAAGGGGATTTCCCCTTTACTTGATGCCCTGGTGTGTAGGATTCACCCGCTGGTGCCATAAAATCAGATTTGTGATGAATAATGGGCGTGCTTTTCTTTTGAAAAGTTGAAGAAGGACTATTGTGAACACAGGTACTTTCTTTCCAAGCAGGTTAATTTAGGAAAGTTGAGGATCGGAAAATTGATTTCCTCAAAGCTGTCCATAATTGAGCACATCTTGGAAAAGATTCTGTACTCTCAGTGAATGAGAACCCCCAGTGTGAAGACCACAAGGTGGACTCAAAAATGACTTAATGTGGCCTAAGAAAACATTGCCATCTAGTGGCAACTACTTCAAGTTGTAGACACAAGGACCTAAAGGTTCCCCTGACCCTTTGAAGGGCACCTCTGAATCAGTCCCAAAGAGCAAAATATCTTGCATTATATGTTGTACTTTACAATGTGCTTTCTACATATATTGTTATTTCACATTTCAAGCCAGCCCTTGAGGTGGTGATGCTATTTCAATCTATAGATGAGGCACTCAAGATCCATTAATCGCACACAATTACACAACTAGCATTATCCACGGCTTGGAGTAGGGGGATGGGTTATGGGTGAATTAAAAAATGACTAAGACACAATGTCTCTAAATCATTCACAATCTAGTGGGAACATAGCTCTATGAGTGCTGGAGTCGGGATTTATATCAGGACTGATGTGTATCAGTGTTCTTGCCACTACATCATGGCACAATAAATGCAAATGTCATAAGGGTGTTTGGATAAATCCTGGAGTCCTTGCAGTACAGGATGAGGTCAGTCATGGGGAAAGGTGCTTTCCAAGCAAAATGACTCACTGAATTAAAATGTCAATTGAACAGAGGGCCCACCCTTTCTAATCTGATGCTTGTAACCTGCTAGGAGTTTGCAAATCAGATTAGGAAATTTACTAAAAGGGTATTTAAAGTGAAAGTAAATGAACTGGCTACAATCCCAGAAGCTCTTCCTTGAGAAGTGTTGTGAGTTTCAGAGCATAGGCTTAGCTCTTGGGACTTTTCAAGATGTTTTCTTTCTGAACTCAGGCCAGGCAGTTTAGTTAACCTACAAGTTGGGAGTGAGCAGAATTACAGTAGAATAGATAATTGTGCCATAATGAGCACACAGAGCTAGGAAAAACCCAGACCCCTTATCAGGGCATGCCTGCCTCCCCAGCTTGGTGTTTAGGATCTCACCCCTACCTTAGGATCTCTCCTCTGCAGAAATCAACCTTCCTATCTTTGAACATTCCAACTTCTTGCTTAACTCAGGCCCTTTCTAGCATTTCTTCTTCCTCACTCTTCACAAGGCTTCTTCTTTATCTTTCGGAATGCAGCCTAAATGTCACCTTCTCAGAAAGCTCCTCACTGACCACACTACTTACTATCTAATAGAATAACTAACATCCCCTTATGTAGGCTCTCTGCCAACACCCATTTGTGTCCTAAAAATGTCCTATAGACATTTTTCCTATGCTAACTGAAGCTTTAACACTTATTACCTTCTAATATACACACATTTTGCTTCTTATCTTTATTGTCTATCTTCTCCCACTAAAATGTAAGCTTTGTGAGGACAACTGTTTTGTCTACTTGGCTCATTTCTATGTACCTACAATCTTAGCATGTGGTAGGTACTCAATAAAGAACCCTGCATGAATTGAATGAAAATTATTTTCCTCTTTGTCTCATATGGCCATGCTCAATAAACACAGCCAGACGGGCCTGGTATTCTTAAATAGAGTCTGACAGTTTTACTTGGCAGCTCATGAAGGAGGACTGCTGTGTGCCTTTGTTCTAGGAAATGGACTTCACGTCACCTTCCCAGGGCCCAAGCTTCTCTGCGATGGGAAACCAGGCATTAATTAGGTGTGTTAAATCTCATTTCTTAGGCCTACACTGCCACATAATTTGTTAACTCTCTTGGGCATGATACTGGGTAATGAGTTCAGGGTCTTGTTCAAATATCAGATTAGCTTTTCTGCATTCCTAACCACAAATTCCACCTTGTGAAAAGCTGGCTCTCTGGCCTGTATGCAGCTGATTTCACCATGGGAGGGTGAGACTGGTTCTCAAACTCTTCTCATTTCTGGCTAAACAATGCCAAATTCATCCCCTGAGGGTATTAAGTCAAGGATGGGGATGCCTTGTGAAAGGAATAGTGTATAACTGTGAAGGTCTGGAAAAGCGCTGCTAAGCCGCCAACTAGGAAGGAGCAATGCCCCTCAGCCCAGTAATCTCAGGAGGCATTCAGGAAGGTCTAGTTTGTATACAGAATTACTCCGAAAGTAGCAGGAAGAATCCTTATGCAGCCCTCTTAGAGGGAGGCACGGTGGAGAACAGTAGCTGGCGTGCTATTCCCACTCCCTGAGGGGCTGGCCTTCCCGCAGCGTTGCCTGCATCCCTGGTCCCCAAGCCTCACTTTCTAGTCCCTACTTCTGGACTCACTACCTTTCCAGCTTCTTTGCATACCCTTTGTTCCTCAGCACAGACCACCTCATGCACATCTTTCAGTCCTTGAATGCGACAAGTATTTCCACCCCCAGACCTCTGCACATACTGTTCTGTCCCTAAGCCCATAAAAAAGACACTTTGCTAACATTATCTACTTAGCTTTGCATTTCGGCCTCTCACTCTGAGAGCTTTTGTTTCCACCTATTAAGTGACCCAAACTACTTTTGCCAATGTAATCAAAGATGTGTCTGTTTCTAAATGTATAGATTAATGTAGAAAGAATTGATATTTTATAATTGAATCTTCTGTCTTCCTATCCAAGAAACTGATTGACCTTTCCATCTGTGCATGATGTTTTCTTTTGTGTTCCTAAGGAACATTTGAAAGTTTTCATCATATGGATTTCTTGGTAAGTTTAATCCTGGGAATTTATCTTTTTTGTTGTCATTGTAAATAGTGCCTTTTCCCCACTATACCTAACTGCTTGCTATTTGTATGCATAAAAACTATTGGTGCCCTGCTGGCGTGGCCCAGAGGTTAAGCATCGACCTAGGATTCAGGAGATCGTGGTTCGATTCCCGGTCAGGGCACATACATGCCTGGGTTGCGGGCTCAATCCCTAGTCGGGGGCTTGCAGGAGGCAACTGATCAATGACTCTCTCATCATTGATGTTTCTATCTCTCTTTCCCCCTCTCCCTTCCTCTCTCTAAAATCAATAAAGACTTTTTTTTTTTTTTTTTTAAAAGCTATTAGTTCATACACATAGATTGAATTCTTTTGTTTATCATGGATTTTCCACTTGATTCTCTTGAGGTTTCCAGATACATAATCATATAATTTATAAATAGTGAAACTTTATAATTCCTCCTTTCCAGTTTTAACATCAGTAATTATCTCCTCTTGTCCAACTGCATTGACTAATATATCTAGAACAATATTAAGTAACCATGGTGATAGTGGACATCTTGTCTTGTTCCTGAGTTTAATTCCATTGTTTCTCCAGTAAGCACAAAGCTGGCTTTTTGGTTGTCCATAAATCTCTTGAGTCTGTCCACTTGTCTCTATTTTCACTGCTTGATGAGTACTTGGGAGCTCATTATATGAATTTGCTACTTTTGTATCTGGTTCAAAGTTTTCAATAATATAACAGGTCAAAAAAATTAATGGAGAAAAGAGGGACAACATTTATTCTGGGTTTCAATATATCAGACTCAGAGCTAATGCCTAGGTTTTAGGAGGCATTAAAAATGACACAAATCTGGGTGTCAAATGTCTAAATCTTGACAGTTTGAGGCTTCAGGTTGTGCCTCACTGGCTGTGGAAAGCAGGAGCAGGGCACATTTCAGAATCCCAGGGCCTTTTGTCTTGGTCACCCAGATGATCTAGATGGCAGCAACAGAATGAAATGAGAACAAATTTAGGGTATCCCAAAAAAATGTATACATACTTTAACAGCTGATAGCTCAATTGATGTTTCTTTTTTTTCAGATTTATCCCATTAGAATGAATAATTATTCAAAGTGTGTGTACATTTTTTGGGACACCCTGTGTTTATTCCATTTTAGTGTTGTGCTGTACTACTTGGATTTCCAAGAAGAAACTTGGATACAGGGCAATCTTTTTTTCCAAAGCCTTTTAAATTTTTGGTTCCAGTTCCAGCACTCTCACTATAATGAGCAGAATTCATGAGAGTAAACTAGATTTTTATTGAATGGAGGTAAAAAAACCACATCTATTCAGTATATTCAGTCCTGTTCAATAGAACTTTCTATGATGGGAAAGTTTTGTATCTCCACTATTTCATGGTGGTAACCAATGGCCACAGAAGGCTACTGAGCACTTGAAATGTGACTAGTGTGATTAAAGGAATAAATTTTATTTAATTTTAATTAAATAGCCTTCTGTGGCTAGCAGCTACTGTATTAGACAACAGTTTGATTCTACATAATATCTATAGTATTGCTTCCCTAATGCTTTTTACTATTAATCACAAAGAATGCTTGTTTTTTCTAGCCAAACAGGTCAGTCAACATTAATTTTACTACACATTCATCTCCTATTCCTATTCTCATGCCTTTATTTTAAAACAACAATAACAAAAACTGTGAGGGTATTAATTCACTAGCTTTTCCACATACCCTTCAGGAAACAGATAGATGTAGGCAATATTGCTGAAAGGGATTATCTAATCCACACATTCCTTTTTATAATTTATTCATTTAACAAATATTTAATGAGCACCTCCCTGTGCCATGTACTGTGTCTGTTGGTGCTAAGAACGTGTTGATTGTAGTGGATGCTGTAGTGTGCTGCCCAGATACCTTCCTTCAGACCAAGACACCTATTTTCCCAGTAGCTGGGTTTATTGGCTGCCATCAGTTTTTAGCTGAACCTCTCTCCAGAAATTGCCCGAGGCTGAGGAAACTTCCTTGCCCAAGTTTATGGTCCCTCGCTAAGAAAAGCCCACATCCAGTCTAAATAGGCATATAAAGTAGGCCCATTTGCTAAAATTTGTGACAATTCTGAAAGGTCATTCTAAGTCTAGAGGATCCTATGGGATCAGCTGAGGCCTTTGTTGCAACCATATCATAGTTCAACTTCTTCCTCTGCCTAACCCAAGGCCCCATAGTTGTTCCCAAATGCAAATCTCCATTTCATACAGACTTGGTTCCTGCCCTCATGGAGGTGACACTATTCTGGCAGATGAAGAAACTGAAATCCAGATAAAGATGTGGACAATAATATGTTCTGCAAGTCCAGAAACAGATAGTGACCTGATCATAAATTCCTAACCGGGTAGGTCATGATGGGTAGCCATGCCCAGGTATAAAATTTATTTGTTTATTTATTTTTAAAGGGAGGCCTAGTTTTTAAAAAAATTGATTTTAGATGAGGTCTCCCTCTAGGGAGCACACGCGTGCCATTCCTTTCCCTTTCTCCTTCCTCCAAGGCATGTATCCCCTAACCTCTAAGGGACCCCATGATACTTTTGCTACAGACAATTCTTCCTTGCTTTTCTACAAAAAAAAAAATAAAAAAAAAATTTGATTTTAGAGAGGGAGGAAGAGAGAGGGAAACATTGATGTGAGACAGATACATCAATCAGTTACCTTCTGCACATGCCCTGACCAGGGATCTAACCTGAAACCTAGGTATGTGTCCTGACCAGGAACCAAACCTGCAACCTTCTGGTGCACAGGACAATGCTCCAACTGAGCCACACTGTCCAGGGCGGCATATCAGTTTTTTAGTAAAAAGTTTATCTTTGCCTTAAGCAACCCCTGTTCATTGTTCTTGTGCATCTAGGTTAACACACCTTTGAAACGCCAAAGTAATCCTCTTTTCCAGACCCCTCAAAAGCATAACCACAGGAAAGAAGTGAGCCATCCTGGGCTGCATGAACTTGCTGAGAAGTAGAAGTCACAGTGAAAGAAGGCAAGACAGGACTGCTTTTAGCTAACTAAAAAGTCACAGGGAAGGGGACCTTGGATACAGGTTCAGGGGGTTCACCTGGGACAAGCTGCCACTGCCAATTGCTCCCCTGGTTGCAAGTCTCATGGGGACCCTTAGAGTTTAGAAGAGATAAATAAAGATGCATCCTTAGAGGGAAGAAAAATGTGGGCTTGTTCCAGGGAGAGCCTGTCCATTGAATTAATTTTTTTTTTAAATCATTGATTGGTTTTTAGAGAGAGAGGAGAGAGGAAGAGGGAGAAACGATTTGTCATTCCACTTATTTATGCATGTATTGGTTGATTCTTTTTCCCCCAAAATAAGCTTTTTAAAATTAAAAATATATATATATCTTTATTGATTTCAGAGAGAGGAAGGGAGAGGGAGAGAGAGAAACATTGATGATGAAAGAGTTATTGATTGGCTGCCTCCTGCAATCCCCCTACTGGGGATCAAGCCTGCAGTGCTATCTCCTGGATCATAGGTTGATGCTCATCCACTGAGCCACGCTGGCGGGGCTAACTGGTTGATTCTTGTATGCGCCCTGACCAGGATCAAACATGCAACCTTGGCACATCAGGACGATGTTCTAACCAACTGAGCTATCTGGCCAGGGCAGTTGAATTAATCCTTAAGTTAAATTCCTAGCAGTGGGATTGCTGAATCAAAGGGTATGAACATTTGTGTAGTTTTTGACACAAAATGAATACTTTTTACATTTCAGAAAAAGTTTGCTTAGATATCAAGTTTAAAGGAAATGTCAGAGTCTTTAATGGTGAGAAACTTGAATCACTCCCTCCTAAGTTTCTGTCACTTGGCCCTATTTTCAGGGCCAATTGCTGCTTGTTGCTTATCTAGAACACCTGGCAGTGGAAAGAATGTGTTGGGTGCTTGCTCTGCCCAGGAATGGAGCTCCAGGGTGTGGTGTAGGGTTCCCGCAAAGGAAAGGGAAGGTTGTAGAAGGGACTGGAAGCATCAGGAGGGGCTTTCCGAATACCAAGTTTTCCCTACCCACAGCTAGCTTCAGAATCTCATTAGGTTGAGTAACCCTCCACAAGAGATTCTGGTAACAAGTCCCTAAGAATTCTCTTAGTTTATTCTCCCATAGCACTTTGGATTTTTCCTTCACAGAGTTTAATAGTATTACAAATTATTAATCATGTAATTCATTGTCTTATTTCAAGGAATTTAACGTAAGAATGAATTCTTAAGAGGGCGTTAAGAATTCATTTAACAGAAAGAAAAAGCAACATAAGTCATATTGTCTATAAGGCCCATGAAAGAGCAGAGATATGGTCTTTTTTGTTCGCCATTGTATTCTAAGCACCTAAAACAGTGCCTGACCCATAGGAGACACTCAGCAAATATTTGTTGAATGAATAAATAATCAAATTAGCATATCAAAATAAACTAGGTTAACTATGTTTCTTAAATTTGCTTGACCATGGAACCATTTTTTCAAATGCAAGTTAACATTCTAAAGGACATACTTAGAAAATGCCAAGTCCACAATTAGGGAAAAATATCAAGAGGAGACCTTTTGTGTTCCACAGAAATTCTGTATCCCTCAGAATTTGCCTGTTGAAATGCTGCACCCACTTGGAGCACAACAGGGAGGAACCCCAGTGATTTGACTGACTTAATGGGAATTTTGTAGAAACAGGTCGATCAACGCAGCATTTGATAATCAGGAGGAAATTTAATAGTCTTACTTAATGTTCTCTTGAAAATTCACACCTTGTGGATCATTGAACAGTTTTTACAGGCCAGTCCCATCAAACTGTTTTATTTTTATCTTATTTTTTAATACTCACCTGAGGATATTTTCCATTGCTTTTCAGAGAGAGTGAGTGAGAAACATCGATGTGAGAGAGGGAGAGAGACAATGATTGCTTGCCTCCTGCACATGCCCCGACTGGGGGCTGGGGATAGAGCCTGCAACCAAGGTACGAGCCCTTGGCTGGAATAAGGTGGAACCCGGTGCCCTTAAGTTCGAGGGCCGACGCTCTAACCACTGAGACAAACCGGCAACGGCCCATCAAACTGTTTTAGAAGAAATCTCTAAGATGCTTCTTAGAGAAGTTTATTTGTGAGCATTCTCCCAATGCTGACATATATTGAAGTTAAATGAGTCTTCTGCATCTTTTAAAAGATTAACATATCCAAATAAAAAGATTAATGAATTCACAGAGACTTTCTCTGACTGTATGTGAGAAATTATTCTGGCTTTTAGTCACAGAGTTAAAGAGCTCTAGATTAGGAATCTAGATTAGTTGAGACACTCGATTCTAATTCCAGCTCTGTTTCCAAAGAACCTGCTTGACCTTTAGGAGCCTTTCTGAGCCTCAGGGACCTCTTATATAAAGTGAGAGGATTGAATTAAAAAGACTGTAATATTCCTTCCAGCTCTGATGGTCAATGGTGCTTATCTGAAAGCACATTTACACTCTAGGAATAAGTAGCTGTGAACACGGAGAACTGGTTAATACATTCATTGCTGTGGCGTCAGTACAGTCTCCAGGACCATTACAGGGAAGTGGATGCTAGAATACAAAGTTCAGATTTCACAACTTAAATCATGATTGCTCTTCAGCTGAGCAACTCAAAAGGCTCTCGAAGAACAGGTTTCAGTAAGGCCCACTTACATTTAATGCTGGTTGAGAAGAAAAGTGAAATGTGATGAAAGATACACTGAAATTAACTCAAAGCCGACCCTTTGCTATTTGCAGGGCTACATAGTAGAACTACTTTACTTACCAGCTTTGTCCTGTGACCTTATAAGTGTCTCTTGAGCTTCCAGCACTCAATTTCCCCCTCAGATACATTTCCCCTCTACTGCTTATCTTGTACAATTAACTACTGTGTTACAGATGTATGAGCCAAAGCTAATTTTATAAGAAACCTGAGTGAGAAGAAATCAATCTTTCAAGGTCCCAGAAGTCCTGAGATCATTAAGAAAGGGCTAAAGAAGTAGTTGCTGGCTTTTTGCTCTTCGTTTCCTACTTAGTTTCAGTTTTCTTTTTCTGAAAGTCCCCAGAACTTCCATGGCATATACAGATGCTCATAAGCACAACAATGACGAATTCTATGCTGTTAGAAAGGTCACAGTCCAAGCAGCCAACAGACACTGCCAGCCTGGCTTGTTAGTGGAAATTTACAAATGATAATGTGGCTGTCACTTTTGCTTTAAGAACTACTCCCACTTGGGGACCTGAAACTGGAGTCACCCAAACAGCAAAAAGTGGTCAATTCTTTGATTTACTGAAAAGGATCCTATTGATCAAGTTCATTTAAGGTTATTAGTTTATTCTACATATTATCACAGTTTGTCAACCATACACACTTCAGCACTTTAGGTTTAATTTTTGTTGAGTAACAAAATCATGGGGTATGCCCATTACTATAAGCTCAATATTAATGCATGTAAAAGCTTAAAATTCTAAGAATTGTTTTCGGTTTCTCTCCTGGTTATGTGATTTTGTGTGTGTTTTGTTATGTAAAATTCAAGTCTAATGACTGTTTTGAAAAGATCTAGGCAAAAGGTCATGACAACAATTCAGCTATTTAGCACAACTCTGTAAACAAATCACCAGAGAAAGGCTTAAAGTGAGGTAATAATTCCAGCTCATTGTCAGTGAATAAACACCAGGCATCTATAGACATGTTTAATTAATTCCTGCACTCTCTTCAAATACAAATTAGTACAAAACAGAATTTTGTGACTTGAAGGTAATTGTCCACATGACTGAACTATGTATCTCCAAGAGCTGTATAATTTAAGTGTGGATTTATGCATGGAACATACAAGACTGAATAAATATTTTGAAATGAACATTTATTTCATAGAACAGACAAATAAAGTAGAAAATAAAAGATGACAAGGGAGACACCAAGACACAAGTCACAACAATATAAGCCAAATTGTGTTATGCTAGAGGTGTAAACAAACTATCCCCAAGGCACCAAGGAGGGGCATTTAAACCAGATGGGAGGACAAGCTTCACGGGAAAGGAAGTGACTCCTGAGTTGTTCTGGGAAGATGAGTAGAATAGTGAAATGTGGTAAGTACAGTTTTGATTAATAGAGGAGTGGGGAAAGGCATTCCAGTTAGAGGAACCTCAAAGGCAGAGGAGTGAAAAGAATCACCTGCAACAGCCCTGGGTAAGGGAGATGTGAACAGTAATGGTGGAAGGTGGGGCTGGAATTGAGCTAGGGAATCATTTGAACAGCCTTGGATGTTGACCTAAAAAGTGTGAATCCACCAAAGAAAGATAATCATTTTGCGTTTCTGTGTCTTCATTTTTTTAAGTTGAAAAATAAATATATAGACATTATAAGAATGAAATACTATAAAAAATAGTGAAAAAAGACTGTGAGAAGTAGAAAGTCAGTCTTTCATAATTCCACAATCCTAGAGATAATCATAGTTAGGGTAAATGGGTATTACTAAAATTTTAACAAGTATTGCTAAACTGTCCTCCAAAAAGTTTGTATCTATTAATACTTTCAACAATAGTGAATGAGGTTGCCTGTTTTCCCTCATATTTGCCAACACTGGGTATTTTCATTCTTTTTAATCTTTGCCAAATCTAATAGGAGAAGAATAACATTTCATTTTTGAGCATCTTTTCATTTTGTTGTGGCCATCTCATTTCTTGATCCCTAATTTGAAATGTTTCCTTTATCAGAACTCATCCGTGCATCCTCAAGCACCTAGCACAAATGAGGCACTTACTAAATGAAGAAGTATAATAGATAGGAATGGATAATCGCTGCTCTTTTTGAAGAGGAAAATGGTATGATCATATCTGTGGGGGTTTTTGTTTTTTGAATATACCTTTATTGATTTCAGAGAGAGAAAGGGAGAGGGAGAGGTAGAAACATCAATGATGAGTCATTGATTGGCTGCCTCCTGCATGCCCCCTGTTGGAGACGAGCCTGAAACTCAGGCATGTGCCCTGACCAGGAATTGAACCGAGATCTCCTGGATCATAGGCTGGTGCTCAACTGCTGAGCCACTCCAGCCGGGCATACCTGTGTTTTAAGACCATAGTTCTGATGGCAGTGTGGAGAAAGGGCTGGGAGCAGAAAGCTACTAAGTTCAGAGTCTAGTCAAAAAATCATTATAGTATTCCAGGCAAGAAAATGACAAATGCCTTACCTAGAGTAGTAGCCAGTGGGGATGAAAGATGGGAATGGATATGGAGCATTACAGGGATGGAACTGAGAAACTTGATATCCATTTAAGCAGGCAAGAAGATGAAATATAAGGAGGTGCTAAAGAAGACTGGAGCTTCTAGCTTGGATGCTTGAATAAATTTTTATAGTTAGTGGAAATATGGAACCCATAATGAGGAATAATCTGTTCGCAGAGAGTTTGAATGAGTTTAGTTTATTCGTTATGTGCGACTTGCCTCCTCCTATTCTACTATTTATGGCCTTGTTCTCACTCCCTCTTGCTTCAATTTTGTAGTGTTCCATTAGTTTTCCTTATTTTGCATCTGATTTCCACTTTTCCATTTAAGTCCTCTGTCTAAAAGCAAGTTCAAGTTGCTCCTTTCGTTAAATACAATTATTCTAGTCTCTCCTTTATCACCCCTACTGCCTCTACTTTTTTTTTTTTAACCAGCATTTATCCATGTATTAAATTATTTAACTAATATTTATGGACACCTTTCAATATACCAGGCATGGTTCTATATGTTGGGGAACATCAGTAAGTAAAAATCCCTGCTGTCTTGGAGCTCACGTACTATTCTACTTATTCATTATTTTCATTTTATCTGCTTCCATCATTGTCCTGGAATTGTTCTTCTGAAATACTGACTTCAAGGTTGTTAAATCTAAGAGCCATTTCTTGGTTTCTTTGATTTCTCTGCAGCACTTGGCATTGTTGACAACTCTCTCTTCCCTTGGCTTAACTGTTATCCCCACTTCTTCTGCTTTTCTATTTCCTGGAATGCTTCATTTATGTTTCTCAGCCTTCCCTTCATTCTTTTCTCCAGTCCTTCCAACTCATATTTTAAGGATTTATTCTCAGTTATGACATTCTAACTTGCACTGCAATTACTTGGGTGTTTGTTTCATCTACACCACTGTTTCCTGAAGTGTGTTCCACGGAAGGGAAGTTCTTTGGGTTTTTAATAGATGTTATGTAAAGAAAGAGTTCTGTGGTCAAACACTTTTGGGAAAACACTGGGGTAAACACTGGGCTTCTCTATGGCAGAACATCTTAGAGCAATTAACATGCCAATGAGAATTATGAATCACCTACAGAAGGAATGATATACAATGTTTCCCTCATGTCTTTGACCATAGAACCTTATTTTTGAGTTACATCTTGCAGGACTTCTGAAAAACATATTTTAGGAAATATTATGCTAGACTATAAGCTCTTCAAAAGCCAAGACCTTATCTATCTGTCCATGTATTTCCTAAAGTACTCTGAGGAATGTTTTGATCCCAGTAGGTATTCAATACATTTCAATAGGTAGAGATTATGTCGAGGGCATTCCAAGTGCAAAATGGAAAGGACAGGAAAGTATGAGTCATGTTTAGGAGCATTTAGTTCCGTTTAAAGGAGTGATAAGATTACTATGAGCAATTGTACACCAACAAATTAGATAACTTAGATGAAATAGATAAATTCCTAGAAAGACACAAACTACCAAAACTAATTCGAGAAGAAATAGACTATTTGAATAGACTGAATTAGTAATTTAAAAAAACCAAAAAACTACCCACAAAGAAAAGCCCAGGCCTAGATGGCGTCACTACTGAATTACCAAACATAGGCACAATAGGCATAATCAAGCCTGGTGCTGGAGAAATTCAGGCTTTTCCCTATCAGTAATGAACTGCCAAAGGTTAGGAGAGTCGCATAACATGATAAGGGCAGGGTCAAATTCCTCTTTCCAAACAGAGATGCTGCTGAACCACCTGAGTCATCTACACTCCTAAACTGGCCTAAAGCCAGCTTGGCTCTGGATCTCTTGGGCACAGGTTCTATGACGTTTACTGCTTGATTGGACATTGAACATAAAGGTATCAAAAGCAGTCATAAATATTCTGAATCCAAGAACACCAGCAACAGGGCCTTAATACCATCCACCTGTCTAGAAACTAGCCTGAAAGTAGGTTATGATGGTATGAAGTGGGCAGCTTATTGTTGCCTCAGGAAACTGGTGTCCACTTTGGCTAACTCAGGCCAAACTTGCTTTCACAATCTTTTAGTAGAGAACTAAAACTACTCAGAAAAATGTGACCAAAGTTCATGCCCAACCACGACCAAAACCAATATCCAAAATTGTCTTACATATTATAAGCCCCAAAATGAGCTTTCTACCTGAGGGGGAGCAGAGTTTGCCACCCCTAAAGATGTTTTTTTGGGGGGTACTGATTATTTTAAGCTGGTTATTTTTAAGGAATGAAAGACTAGGAAAAACCTTTGACCTACCTAAAACAATTTAGACAGAGGACCTACTCCAGAAAGAGAGCTATCTGTATCTCATATGAATACAGATGCAAAAATCCTCAACAAAATACCAGCAAACTAAATTCCAAAACTTATAGGAAGAACTATACACTATCACCAAATGGGATTTATCCCAGGAGTGCAATGTTGGTTCAACATATAAAAATTAATTATTACATCATTTTAGTGGAATAAAAACCAAAAATCACATGGTCATTTCTGCTATGGACCCAATTAAGTCCAAGCCTCTCTCCCCACCCCCGCAAATTCATCCTTGAAGGCCTAACCCCAATGTGATGGTATTTGGAGATAGGGCCTGTAGGAGGTAATTTGGTTTAGATGTGGACCTCATGATGGGATTAGCACTCTTATTAGAAGAGACACCTGAGAATTTGGTCTCTCTCTTCCCCCATGTGAAGATACAGTGAGAAGGTAGGTGTCTGCAAGCCAGGAAGAGAGTTCTCACCAGAAACTACCTATGCTGGCACCCTGACCTCAGATTTCTAGCCTCTAGAACTATGATAAAATAAATTTCTGTTGTTAATGTCACTCAGTCTATGGCATTTTTTTATGACTGCCCAAGGAGACTAAGGCAATCTCAATAGACACAGAAAAAAACATTTGACAGAATCCAAAACCCTTTAATGATAAAAACACTCAACAAACTAAGAACAGAAGAGAACTTCATCAACTTGAAAAAGGGCATCTACAAAAAAATCCAGGGCCTACATCAGACTTTATGGCAAAAGACTGAGTGCTTTTCCCCAGTGATTAGGAATAAGACAAGGATATCCACTCTCACCACTTCTATTTAACATTGTACTAAAGATTCTGGCCAGGGCAATTAGTCAAGAAAAAGAAATAAAAGGCATCCAGATTAGAAAGGAAGAAATAAAACTATCTCTAGTCACAGATAATATCATCTTATATATAAAAACCCCAAGAAATCCACTAAAAAACTATTAGAACTAGAAGATAATTTTACAAGGTTATAGGTCACAAGATTGATATATAAAAATTAACTGTAGTTTTATATACTTGAAATGAACAATTAAAAAATGAAATTAAGAAAGTAATTCCATTAACAACAGCATCGAAAAGAAGAAAATACTTAGGAATAAAGTTATCAAAAGAAGGTCAAAATTTCTACTCTGAAAACTATAAAGCATTTTTGAAAGAAATTAAAGGAGATATAAGAAAATGGAAAAATCCATGTTGTTGGACCAAAAGACTTAACGTTATTAAGATGCACTACTCTTGCTCTAGCCAGGTAGCTCAGTTGGTTAGAGTGTTGTCTCCATATGCCAAGGCTGAGGGTTCAATCTCCAGTCAGGACACATACAAGAAGCAACCAATGAATGGAACAAGAAATCAATGTTTCTCTTCCTCTTTCTCTCTCTAAAATCAATAAATTTTATATATATATATATATATATATATATATATATATATATACACACTCTTGAAACTTACCTACAGATGCAACTCAGCCCCTATAGAACTGCCACTGACTGACTTCTTACAGATATTTACAAACTGATTCTGAAGTGTATATGGAATTGCAAGGGACCCAGAATAACCAAATTAATCCTGAAAAAGTTGAACAAAGTCACAAGACTCACAGTTCAAAACTTACTATAAAATAACAGTAATCAAAACAGAGTGGTACTGGCATAAGGACAGACATATAGATCAATAAGATAGAACTGAAAGTCCAGAAATAAACTCATACATCCATGATCAATTATTTTTGACAAGAGTGACAAGACTATTCATTGGGAAAGATATTCTTTCAACACTGGGAAGCCCTGCCCGGTGTGGCTCAGTTGTTGGAGCATCATCTGGCCCATGCACCAAAGGGTGGCAGGTTTGATTTTTGGTCAGGACACATGCCCAAGTTGTGGGTTTGATCCCTGGTCTGGGTGCATGCGGGAGGCAACTGATCAATGTTTCTCCCCCTCTTTTTCTCCCCCTCTCTTTCTCCCTTCCTCTCTCTAAGAAAAACAAAAACCAACAACAACAAGGAACACTAGGACATCTCGACCTCCACAGGTAAAAGAATGAAGTTGGACACTTACCTTCCACCATATATGAAAATTAGCTCAAAATGAAAGACCTAAATGTCAGAGTTAAAACTATAAAGCTCTTATAAAAAACATAGGAGTAAATCTTCATGATCTTGAATATAGCAAAGGGTTCTTAGAGATTATACCGAAAGAACAAGCAACAACAACAAAAAAAGATAAATTGGACTTTATCAAAATTAAAAACTTTAGTGCTTCAAAGGAGACCATACGAATTTTATTTAAAACTTCAGTTTTAGCTGTTTTCCTCTGACATTGCTCCAGCAGGAAGATGGGGGGTAAGGGAGTGGCCACCTCACTATTGCCAGTTGGGGGTAGAGGTCCAGTTGGGTACTGGACTCTCTCAGCCTCTGTTGACACCTAAATTGAGGGTACTTTTCATTACTTATAGGTAGAGATGGGAGTTTCAGCTCTTCACTAGGCCTCCACTGACACCTTCTTGGTAGGAAGGGATAGGAGAGCCTTAATGCTGCTCCTCACTGGACTCCACTGACACCACAGGGGTGGGGTGAGTGGCCTCTGGCCTCATGACTACCAGGTGGAAGTCTCCATTAGGCTTCCCCTGACACCACACTGGTGGTGGTGGTGGGATGGGGAGGGTTGGTGCACTTCATTCTAGCATGGCAAAAGTGGAAGTCTGAGCTTTCCACTTGGCCTCTACTGGTGTGGGTGGGGCTGGGGCCCCAGCTGTGTGTTTTTTTGTCATGTTTGGCTAGAGTACAGCGCTTATTGCCTAATGGTTTTCTGTCTTGCTAGGATGTGCTTTTCCAGGTCCTTTGGCTAAAGAGACTAGGCTTTTGTTGGGGCTTTCTTTTATTTGTGCTAGTTGCCAGCTTCTTCAGCAGCTATCAGTTTAAGCATTCAAAGATAGCCGGGTTTGGCACTTGTGAAAATAACTGAACTATTCTGTGCCCTGTTTCTACATATGTATGGGCAACCATGATTATTCAGAATACCCAATTCACAAAATGTTTAATTTATAAATTTTAATTAAAGCTTTAAATTCAAAATGTTCTTGAAACTGGTAAACTTCAAAATGGAACATCATAAAATGAGTCAATATATTCTCTTTAAAAACAAACACATACTTCAAACACAAAAGCACTAACAATTGGTGGCTTTCTTATTTTGACAAACTGTCCAAATAAATTTAAATTGAAAATAAAATCGTGTATGTTCTGCTGCACAGCTTATAATCACGCTTAGTAAAATACACACTTCATTATACACATAAAATGTGAATTTAACACATACCCCTCAGAAAAGTATCTAACTTTTTAATGCCTTGTACTTGTAACGTATTTTTGTTAGTTCTGGTATCATATTTCAGGTGTCTTTTCCAATTCTGTGTTCGCTTGGTTGATTTCCACTATACTACAGACTTGCATGTCCCTTACCATGGTAGCATCCTGGTTGATATTTCTATACATCTGTATCTGGTTTGGGAAAGTCATATAGGTGACTTTGATTATAGGGTTACCAGTCTTTCAATGTGATGTTACTAACATATTTATATCACCTCCATCTGTTTTTCTTCAGAAACTGTCATGTGTCAAATCATGCTATTTCTTTGATGAGTTTTATAATAAAAAGGTCATATTCATTCTGCATGATTTTTAAAATTTAACTTTACTGGGATATACTTCAGATAAAATGCACCCGTTGAAACAGTACATCGTGGTGCACTCATGGGGACCCGAGTTCAGTGCTACACTGGTCACTTACTAGCCATGTGACCTTGGGCAAGTTACCATAACTCTTCAGAGCCTGGATTCTTCTCTGTGAAATGAGAGGATAATAGTGATCTCAGAGTTGTGAAGGTTCAGTGAAATAATGAACAGCAAGTGTCCGGCATACAGCCTGTTCTCAATTCATCATTACTAGGTGGGATAAAATAATAAACTTTATATTTCTAAATTTTTACCTGGGGCCTCTCAAATAGAAATCTAGGAACTCATCATTTCTTTCTTTCATGATTTCATGCTTTTTTTTTTTTTAATTCCTCTCCAAAAGATATTTTTTCCAGTGCTTTAAAGAGTAGAAGGAAGAGAGAGGGGGTGGGGGGAGGCAGGGTGGGGGGAGGGAGACAGGGGGAGAGGGGGAGGAGGGGGAGAGAGGGAGATGGAGAGAGAGAGAAACATGGCTTGGTTGCATCCCGCACACGCCCCAACCAGGGCAGGGTGTCCAGCCTGCAACCGACATATGTCCTCTTGGCCAGAATGGAACCCGGGCCTTCAGGCCACAGGCCACGCTCTAACCACTGAGCAACCGGCCAGGGCGACTTTACACTTCTTGATGGTGAGATTCTCGCCATTGAACTGCCAGTGAACTTGCCTCTAGATGTTTTCCGTGCTCTCCTGTCCTTGCTCCCTGCTTTTCTCCGGCCAGGCACCTCCCGGTTCAGGAGCCTCCTCCTCTTTCCCGCAGTGCCTTTCCCCGGGCCCCTGCCCGTCACTCCCCCTCCGGCGCACCGCGAGGGCCTGGAGGAAGGACGCCCAGACGGACCCTCCGCGCGCCCGCGGACCGCGCCCCCGACGGAGAGGCCCTGGGGGAAGGGGCTCCGCTGGAGCGCCGTGTCCCCCAGCCCGCACGGGGGCCTAGGTAGAAGGCACCCGGGCTGTGCCGGGCCCGCTCTCCGACGAGTTTGTGGGACTCAGCGACCCTCGGCAGGGCGGGGAAAGAGCAGCAACGCGGGGAGCGGGAGCGCGTGAGGGGCGCGAGGAAAGAGGGCGGGGAGAGAACGCGCGCGGCGACGCTCCGCCCCGCGCCGCCCAGCTGAGCGGAGCCTCGGGGGCGCCGCGACCCCCCAGAGGGCGTGGCCTCCGGGGACGCCGACGGCGCAGGAACGGGGCGGGGCTTCAGGGGCCAAAGCGGCGCAGCGGGGCGGGGCCGCAGGGCCCCCCCAGGTGGGCGGTGGCGCTGTGCCAGCCGGCGGGGGACTGGAGAGGGGACCCTTGCCCCGGAGGAGAAGGCAGACTTTGAAGAGGGCCGTAGTCCGGGAACTCGCGGATCTTCCCGTCCCCGCACACTGCCTAAGTGACCCGTGCGAGTTGCCAACCCGAGAGGGGGCAATCAGGGCAGCTTCTTTTTCATTTTCACTTCCCTGCCCTGGCCACAGCCTTGGAGGGGTGCCAGCCCCGGTGTCATCGAGGCCGAGCCCAGGCGAGATGGTGAGGGCGCAGGAGCAGTGGTGGGGGGTTAGCTGGTCTGCGGGGCGGCACCATCCGAAACACTGCCCTATCCCCAGGTTTCCACCACTGAAGCAGCCCAGCTTAAGATGAGTTTCTCATTTCCTCCCAGATGTTAGTGCGTGACACGGCTCCACTCTCAACGCCTTGCAAATGATTCCGTTTTTCTAGTTTTGTGACAGCTTCTTAACTGAATTCCTCCACTTCTAGTTCAGCTTAAATCTCGATTGTATCATCTACCCCAATGCTAGACAAAGAATTAAAGGGCCAAAAGGCAGTAAGCCTTTTCAAGACAGAAAAAAAACTACACAACTGCCTATGCAAAGCATATTTCAGCTTCCGCAACTGCAAGATGTGTTTGACATAGCCAACCAAATTCTGTGCTAGGCCTTGAGAAAAGACATACATAAAACACACACTCCAAGAGAGAAGATGGAAAGATAGAAAACCAACTATAATTCAGTGTTACACACTTACTAATAAAATCACGTGCTAGGTAAAAAGTAGCATAACTGAAGGAGTAACTATTTCTAGGGTATATAAGGATGGAGGCATAAGAAAAGGTTTCACCCAGGAATGATGCCTGTCTGAGGGGTATTTGAAGTATAAGCAGGAATTAAAAACAAACTCATGAGGCAGATATTAAGAAATGACTACAAAATGCTGATTGACAGCACAGAGAAGGAAATAAAATATAAAAAGGCCCAGAATTCTATTAATTTTAAATTGTCAGCAAAGAGATTCGTTGAAAAAATGGGGTGAAGGGGTAGAGAATATATTTTACTCAAATATTGCAGAAATAAAATAACAGACCTCCATAATTCCCACTGTAGGAAAGACCAGTGTTGTTACATCGGTGCATATTCCTCCAGGTTATGTATTCATAATTGATACTGTTTTCTACAGAAACAGAAGCTGCATACACTGGAGGCAGTATAGGAAAATGGTTGAGTGTGCTGGCTTTGGAAGTCTGGTGTCACCTGGGCTGGAATGGAGGAACCACCACTTCTCAGTTCTATCATCTTGGTAAGTTATTTCTCTTTACCTTAGTTTCCCCCTCTGCAAAATAGGGCTATAACTGTCAACTGTCGGTTGAGATTTTAAATGTCAGAGGCAATTTTTGTGCATGGGAAGGAGCCCGT
The DNA here is from genome assembly GCF_054644295.1 of Miniopterus natalensis. NCBI lineage: Eukaryota > Metazoa > Chordata > Mammalia > Chiroptera > Miniopteridae > Miniopterus > Miniopterus natalensis. The sequence goes on from NC_142093.1 coordinate 33,124,734, forward strand.
CAAGCTGTCTGTGTTTTAATTGATATTTAACTTATTAGGGTTGTAAATTTTAAGCCTAGCTGTTATTAAGTATTTGAACACACAAATCTCAATTCATTTATAAATCTATCAATTTTATGTTAAAAATAAAACTTTCACTTGTTTTTTAATCCTCAGTGAGCTTATTAATTTGATATATTTAATGTTCCATTTAAACACTATCTATAAATGTGATAGAATTTTCTTAAACATTACGTATTAAAGTCACAAAAGCATACAAATGTAACAAATCAAAATTTCTTACACATTTACACAGTTTATAAATTTCATTAAATATGTCAAATTCACACATTGCTGAATCTGATTGTCTCAGGTACTTTAAGCCCCTAACAAGGCATATTTATACTCTGCATATCATCTTGGCCTATTGTCTGCCCAGTTCTGAGTCCTTAAGAGTATTCCTGTAGGAGTCTTCCTGCACACTGAATGGGTATTGGTTAGGAGTGTGGGCTCCCAGCAAATTAATAGAATTCTGTACTAGTTGGCTGTATAACCTTGGTTAAGTTATGTAACTTTTTGTGCTTCTGTTTTGTCATCTGAAAGTGGGGGAAGCAATAGTATGCAACTCAGAGTTGTGAGCCTGACTTGAGTTGGTGCATGCAAAGCATTTAAAACAGTGCCTGGCAAGTAGTAAGCCCTCAACAAATGTTATGGTGTTAGTGTAAATCTAGTACATCAAATTCTCTTAGGCATCTGTGCAGCATGAAACTCAAACCTACACATTAAATAAAATTCACTTAAGTGTTTAAATATCTACTACAGCCCTAAATGGTCAAATCCTAAATATTTCAATTAAAAATTAGTCTAATTAGTCAGATTTTTTTCCAACTGTGAGATTCTTTAAAGCATTTCAGGTATCTTAAATACAGAGCATAATATGCAAGCAACATGAGTTAAGGTTTTTACTACATCTTGTAAATGTAAGGTGTCATTAAAATAATATTAATTTCTTTAACTTTTCTAAATAAAAACTGAGGGAAATAAAGGTATATGTATAAAAATAGTAATTTCTTCATCAGGTCTATGTTATTTTAGGTTGCAGTCACTAACCAATGACATCCAATGGAGGGGAACAGATTTATTTTAGCACTGTTAATCTGATGTTATGTCAGATTCAAGATTGTCAGTCAAAGGCTTGAGATTGGGATTATAATTTCAGGGTTATTGGTCAAAGATTCCATATGGAGGCCGGAGGATGGGGGAGGTAAGGGTTCATCTTTTGGGGGTTCCATGTAGTCTGTCAGTTAACAGGCTGAGTCCCTTGTAACAGATGGGACAGGGGACAAGCAAGCTGCCTTGCCATGTAGTGGGAACTCAAAGCATTTCAGATGGAATTTATTTTCACAACCTAGGGCATCACCTATCCCATAGGAATCTTACAAGCTTCACCTTTAGTTAATTTAAAAAATTTTTAAGTTGATTTTTAGAGAGAGAGAAAGGGAGAGGGGGAGAGAGAGAGACATTGATGTGAGAACACAACATCCATTGACTGCCTCCTGCACCCCCCCACTGGGGATCGAACCTGCAGTGGGCATGTGCCCTGAACGGGAATCAAACTGGCAACCCCCAGGTGCACAGGACAACACTCAACCAACTAAGCCATATTGGCCAAGGTGGCTTTTGTCTAATTTTTATGAAAACTACTTTTAACTTTTTCCTGCTTGATTTAAGAGGATAGAATTCTGCACTTCCCACTGGAAAGTTCAGCTAATCTCTTTGCTTATTAAAATTAATTAAATTCTTTATCTCCTTTATATTTAGTTTCTTGTATGTCTAATAAACAGATTAATGCCATAGTCCTACTTCATAGGATTGCTGTAAGCCTTAAATGAAATTTTGTAAATTACAATGTCTGGTATATTAAGTGCTCACTAAATGTTAACTATTATTATTATTATTATGGTTATGTGGTTACTTTTTCAGCTTAGTTTTTATTCTTTAAACATTTTCACATTCTTTAAATATTTGATTAAAACACTAAAAACAGTTGTCCTTCAGTCAAAACTCGAACTTGCACTGCTTTATGGTAAGACAGTGTGTTAATTTAGTATTGCTGCTATAGCAAATTAGCATAAACCCAGTGACTTATAAAAAACACAAATTATCTTACGGTTCTGGAGGTCAGAAATCTAAAATGGTCTCAAGGGACTAAGGTCAAAGTGACTGCAGCGGGCTGTATTCCTTTCTGGAGGCTCTCAGGAGAACCCATTTCCTTGCCTTTTCCAGCTTCTAAAGGCCTCCTGCATTCCTTGGCCCATGGTCTCTTCCTTCAGCAACAGTATCACTCTGACCTCTGCTTCTGTCAACATATCATCTCCCACTCTGACTCTCCTGCCTTCCTTTTTCACTTTTAAGGACTCTTGTAATTACATTGAACTCACCTGTATGGTCCAGGATAACCTCCTCATCTCAAGATTCTTAATCACATCTGCAAAGTCTCTTTTGCCATGTAAAGTAAGATATTCATAGATTTTAGGAATTAGGTCGTAGACATCTTTGGGCAGCCATTATTCTGCCTCCCACAGATACTATTCCTGACATTACTGATGACGAAACCAAAGGTGGCATTATATATCAGCAAAGGGATGGAAAAGGAGTCTTATTTCACTGTCCTTTAAATAGACCTTGGCCAAATGCTGACAGCATTGACTAATTGTTTGACCCTTTGACTATTTATTTCCTTAGAATTGGGCAAATTTTTAAATCCAAAGGGCTCTGAATACCTTCAGGCATTCAGCAATTTGATATTACATATAATATTTTATAAATATATATTTATATTTATATATAATATCAACTCATCTATCCAGAACATGGCAATATGTTCCTAAGCTGCTAAAATTAGGAAGTACAAATGCACACACACATGCATCCGCACACACACAAACTGTCCTGAGTGGCCGAAATAGCTGACAAAAAGGTAGTAAGACTCTTGTGTTTCACTTATATGAAAACTTTAGACTCACACTCAGATCCCACCACTTGACATATAGTTCTAATAAGCTTAGTTATTTAATATCCAATCCTTGGCTGATTTGAAGTAGAAAATCAGAAGGGCAAGAGGGAAAACTCTAGGCAGGTAACCTGACAGAACTAAGACAACTTGAGGAAACATATCTCAGGCAATAATATGCCTTGCTTATGAAGTAATCAAATTAAATAAAATTATACTAAATTTGTGCCTTCAAGTCAAGAAAGGAAGGTGAGCCCAGCCAGCGTGGCTCAGCAGTTGAGCATTGACCTAGGATCCAGGAGATCCTGGTCAGGGCACATGCCTGGGTTGCACTCTCAATCTCCAGTCGGGGGCGTGCAGGAGGTAGTGGATCAATGACTCTCTCATCATTGATGTTTCTATCTCTCTCTCTCCCTCTCCCTTCCTCTCTCTGAAATCAATAAAAAAGATATGATTTAAAACAAACAAACCAAAAAAAAAAAAAAGAAAAAAAGAAAGGAAGGTGAGAAATAAGAGATGTTTTAAGTAGAATCTATTACTTCCTAAACCTATGGTCAATTGCTACCTCTATAGCCTCCAGAACTGCGAGTGCTCAAAGGTATCTGTTCAAAGATACTTCCTTACCCATCATTTGTAATAGTAAAACACTGGAAATGATCTAAATGTCCATCAATAGAATGAGAGAGACCTGTATATACCAGCATGAAAAGATGCCCAAGATATAGTGTTAGATGGCAAAAGAAATTATAAGACAGTATTTTTGTTGCTGTATATGGATATAAGTAAATGCATAAAAATAGCTCATGGTTATACAGCAAAGTATTAAGGGGCAAGATTACCGAGATTCCCCCCCCCCCATTTTTTATCATGTTCACTTAAAAAACAATAAACACATCACACAAGAAAAACAAAGGTAAAACAAATAGAATAATACAAAACAAAAGGAAAGAAATAAAATAAGTTTTAGCAATATTTTCATGCGGAAGTATCGAAACTATTTAAAACATGTTTTCCAAGAATTTGGAATCGCTAAGTTGTTTCACCTGCAATTTTCTGAGTAGCTAAAAGCTGTGAACTTTCACTCAGTTACTCCTCTCTTCATCCTGGTTGGTTTTGAGCTTTCAGTAAAGCTCTTCACCTGAACTTGCTCTTTAAGAGAACTGGATTCCAAATATATGATAATAGCAAGCGCATGCATGCCAATTTGTTTACCGAGAGTCTCTCAGAGGAAATCATGTGCATCTGTCTGTTTACTTTTCCTTGGAATCTAGAAGGTCACCTCTAAAAATAATCTTGCTCAGTGTCAGAGCTTCTGTGACACAGAGGTACATGCCTCACATGCTCTCTGTAGTTAGTGCCCTATTCCAGGCGTATCCAGTTCCCCAAAGGACTCAGACCAGAGAAGTGAAGGAAGCAGCTGCCAGCTAAACTGTCCAGCTGTTGATTCATTTAATACTGGACACAAAGGAAGCCCTTTAAAAAATGGTACACACCTTTTCTCGTGGCTACCACTCTAGTAATGTTGAACTTTTAAATGTTTATTGGTTATTTGTATTTCTTCTTTTGTGAATTTCTAAAGGAAATATTAAAAGAATTTCTGAACTAGAGCCCATGCAATGGTTACTTGACTTGGTAATAGACATATTTGGGGTGCCTAACCAGCCTCTACCCTTTCTGGAAGGGCCCTGAAGCTCTTTCTGAATGAGTGGGCCTGAGGAACTATGCTTGTACCAGGGAAACACAGTCCATTTGCCCCTGTCCTTCACCTGACTCCTCCCTGGTTGAACCTTCCATTAACCCATGCTGGGCTGGGACCACATTGTGAAAGGTCTTCAAAGCCAGACTATGGATTTTGAACTGGGGAGTAAGCTGATGAGAACTCTGCTTTGAGAAGATTAACCTGGCATCAGTGTGAATGGGGAAAGTGAGGAGAAAGAGAGATCAGTTGGAAATCTGTTGTACAAGTCAGATATAATGAACGCCATGTACAGAAGAGAAAAGAACAGAAAGATGGTAATTGAAAAGATGGAATCTATGGAATTTTATAGATGATTGGACCCAGGGTGCAAAGGAGTTCCACATGTTCCAGAAGTTTCTAAGACTTGTGCTAGGAAATTGGTGGTGCCATTATGGAGGAGAACTCATCTTCTGCCTCTCCAAGGACCTCACGTCAACAACTGTTTTGTCATTTATCTTCAATTGTTTACTTTCATTGATTCCTTTCCATTTAAGCCTAATCAAGAATCTCCCACATTGCCCGGCTGGCCGTGGCTCAGTGGTTGAGTGTTGACCTGGGATCCAGGAGATTGGGGTTCGATTCCCGGTCAGGGCACATGCCCAGGTTGTGGGCCCATCAGTGACTCTCTCATCATTGGTGTTTCTATCTCTCTCTCTCCCTCCTCTCCTTTCCTCTCTCTGAAATCAATAAAGATATATTTAAAAAAAAAAAAAATCTCCCATATTTAAAAAACAAAAGAAAAACAAACCTTTCCCCTTGAGAGGTGATGGGAAGTGTAGGCTACTAACACCCTCCTCTTATATGTAGGCAGTCAAGAGATGCTATATGATTAATGGAATGAAAAGTGGAGCTTACATAGGTTTCAAAGGCAGTCAATGGAGAAACCGAGAATGGTGATACAACCTCTTTGGGTGAGAGAGAGGAAAGAGAGAGAGAGAGAGATGCAAACTAAATTCTCATTCAGCACATCAGGAAGTTAATAAAGTCTAGGCTGGGAGTCAGTTGCCAGCCAAAGATGACTGTGCCCACCCCCGCACGTTGAACCAAGGTTGCAGTAAACCTTAGCGGCTGAGGAAGACGGGATGGAGGAAGCACCGCAGCTGGGAAGGGAGCAAGAGGCTCAAGATAGAAAATCATGAACCAGTTGATACTGTCAAGGAAAACCACATTTTTTATATCATAACCAGAAAAATTAACCACATCTAATAATATGTAATCGATCACCTGTACCGTTTCAGTTCTGGATTTCTCTCCACTCCTCATCTAGGGGGCCACTACCTTAATTCGCACTGTCATCCTCTCTTATCTGGGCTATGGCAGTGGCCAGATCATTGGCCTCTCTGCTGTCCCATCTTTGGGCTCTTCTAAAATCCATTCTCTACATTGCAGCTAGAGTGAATCTTTCTCATATGAATATCTGAACCTGTCTCTCCTCTGCTGAAAGCATTTAATGGTTTCCTGTACTCTCCACTTAGATGCTAGCTGGCCTATGCTCACCTCTGTCTCATGCTGCTGCTCTGGCACCTGCCAGGCAGAACCGCTTGCAGCCTCCCCACTCTCTTTCCCTATTTTCAGGCATTTGCACTCACTGCTACCTCTGCCTGGCATCATCCTTCCTGCTCGGTTCTCTTCCTTTCTAATTCTGACTAGTCTTTCTTGATCCAGCCTTAACACAAGTGAAAGGGATGTCAGTAGATTTGGCTGCAGACCCACTTCTACATCACCTCCCACCGGTGGAACTCCCAGCCCGACCGAGTTCATCGTGTGCACACACTCAGTGGTCAGTGACGCAGTATTTTCTCTTTGATGGAGGCTTTTTAACCCCAAAGGCTGAGTTAAGTGCCCCTTCTGTGCATTCCCATAGGAACCCATCTTAGCACTTGCCACACCACTGTATTTACCTGTATTTTCTCTGTCTCCCTCACTAACCTGCAAACCTTTATGGGGTAGATGGTATACTAGTTATCCTGGCTGAGTGTCAATCCATTGAATGATATAGAAGGTGGTCCTAAGGATTGGAAAGAACATGAGTGGGGACTGGGTCTCTGGGGCTGACCTCTGCGAGAGCTGCTGTTAAGCATTGGGCTGCTGGGCACTGCTGAAGCTCAGCGATATAGTTGGCTGCTGCAGAAACATCTGGACATTGGAGTCCTGGACCAGTCAGAACTACCACTAGGTCTTTTGGAGCTCCTCCTGCTTCCACCGGATATTGGCTTGCAGGATCCATGCCCGCTGCTCCAGCTGGTCTTTGATGGCCTGGAATATACTGAACTGTGCTGGAAACTGTGTGAGTGGGGCAGATAGGTTCTGAAAAATGGTCTGAGGCAGGAGCTGCTGTGTGAAGTCACAGGAAGATGGAACAGGCAGGAGAGTCAGCATTGTGGCTGCCTGGCTGAGCCCTGGCACAGGGAGCTCTTGGGGCAGGGTGGCCAATCTTGGCACAGCCGTGGTGCTAGCCACTGCCGTCAGCCTGCTTGGAGTGGAGGTGGATTATGATATGGCCGTGTGCAGGGGTTTATGGGAACTTCTTAAGGTGAGTGACTTCTGATGGTGAGTGACTTGTGTTAAGGCCTGAGGTGCCCACCTCAAGTGCATTAAAGTGCTGCTGAAGCTCCAGGCTTGAACCCGTGTCCTTATAGTGCTGAAGGGTGGATTAAAGTGCTGCTGAAGCTCCAGGCTTGAACCCGTGTCCTTATAGTGCTGAAGGGTGGATGACCTTGGATGGTGGGTCTTGCAAAGCCATCTCCTGCCTCCTTTCCATCCGGACAGCTGCATAACTGACCACCGAGTGTGTGCATACGATGAACTCAGGCTGGGAGTTCCACCGGTGGGAGGTGATGTAGAATTGGGTCTGCAGCCAAATCTACTGCTGGCCTTTGGTCAGAAACCAGTAACAACATGACATCCCTTTGCCAAACTGCATCAGGTGCTGGTGGCACCTGGCCAGAAACTCTAGATCATCAATGTGGTAGTAGTTATAGCCTGAGGTTCCCAAAACTTCAAAAAGCAGGTATCCTATGGTTGGAGGGGCTCTGTGATTGAGAAATAAAAATCTTCATTCCAAGCTGTGCCTTGAAATGAATTCCTCTAAAGGTTCGTCAACTACGCATATTTCCTTTAAGAATTGTGGTGTTGCTAGGCAAACAGGAGTGATGAAGCAGACCTTTCCGAGTGGCACCCGGCAAGGCTTTGAAAGGGTGCTGTCAAAGTAATTAGAGGAGGGACTAGGCATATTATTGAAGGAGTGAGAATTCCCTACAAATGTTATGTATTCATAAGCTGGAAATTCCTTTGGGTTCAAACTGCCTCTGAGAAGATGGCAAGAAAACTCTAAATCGTTGTCAGATTTTAAGTATCTGGGGAGGGGGAATCGTCACAAGCATCTTATAAACTTCTGAATGTTCTTGTTCTGGAAGGAAATTTAACAAATGCTGATCCATGATATCTGACGGTAAGTGCCCGAGGAGAGGTGTGATACTGAGAATGCTGCCATCCTTCCTTATGGTGACGATGAAGCCATCTAATGCCTCCAAAGTCAGTTGTGTGAATTCTTCGTTAGTAAGGAAGGAAGGTTTCCAGTTCTGCTGAATAGCACAGATTTCCATTTGCTCTGTTTGTGTTTCTGCAAAAATCCAATGACCTTTTCCAGCACGGTAGTTTTGTCCATTTCCCATGTTGCCAGTAAGCATGGAGCAAGCTCTTTGATGAGAACATTGAACTGGTCCCGACGTTTCTTCTCAGACATGTTTCAAGAAGCTCTCTTTGCCCCGTCTTTCTCATCTTCATTAGATTTTCTATGCAGTTCCTTGGAGCGGGCCGGGGTGGCCGGCGCCCGGGTGCGAGCTGGGCTGGGCAGACAGGCCTCCCGCCGCCGCTGGGAGCCAGAGCCGGAGCCCGAGCGGGTGCAGGGAGCTGCTCTTGGGCCAGCGCCTGCACTGGCCCATGGGCTCCTGCGAGAGGCAGGCTGCTCTTGCTGCAGTCTGGATTCAGATAGACCTAGATTTTGGTTCCTTCCTCTTCTGAGTCTTTTTCCCCCCAGCTATAAAAATGCAGGTTGCAGTTCCTTCCTCACAGAGATGTCCTGAGAATTGAATGAGGTGACCAGCATAGGGTGTGGCACACAGGAGGCTGGGGTCAGTGTGTGTTCCCTTCTCCCACTCACAGCAACCAGAGAACCTGGGTTCCCCGGGAACCTGATTTGAGAGAGCAAGGATGAGTTCAGAGTTAGATCAAGCAGCAGAGGCCAGCAGGGGGTAATGAGTTGGGCCTGAATCCGAAGTGGGAGCTGCAGGTACAGGTTTAGAAGTCCTCAGGTTAGGGCCACTGATGGGGCCTGGGAATAAATGAGACTGTAGCTTGGGGAAAGCTCAGGCCTAGGACGCAGTAATGAGAAGGTTTGCCTTTGCAAAAACAGGAGGAATGGTCTGTGGGATCGATGTTAGAGAAGAACCAGGATATGGAGGGAGAAGCAACAGTGTTACACACTGCAGAGAGATGGAGGAGTCTGTGGGTTTGAACTTAATGAGGTCATAGATGTCCTTGGAAAGAATGTTGATGGTTGTTTTGTGAGGTTAATCATTTGTTCTAGTTCAGAGTAGAAAGAAGGGGCCATGTGGGACTTGGAGTTTCAGAGCAAAAGCCATCTGAACAGATAAGCAGGAAAGGGCTGATGATAACAGTAGCAGCAAAAACTGTTCACAAATTAAACACAGGGCTGAGCTGGGGCACTCCTTACAACAATTCTTTAAAATATTATAGATAATTAATGATTGAGAAAACTAAGGTTTAGAGAAGTTAACTGTTGCAAGTGAACTGGTAAGTGATGAGCTGAGATTAAAACTGGAATCTCTGACTGGAGGCCTTGCTCTTCCCTGGCCTGCTGGCATAGGAGTGGGCAGAATGGGAGAGGGGACCTGGAGAAGTCTTTGTTTGGGAGTCAAGGGAGGGGCACAGCAAGGCTTTTGAAAAGTTACGGAACCTGTTTTATGTACCTAACCCACTTCCCTGACTCTGCCGGGCCAAGTAGTGAATGAAGTTTACTGTACACCGAAGAACTATCTAGAGCTGCACAGTCCCATACCACATTCTGCACTCATGGAATGTTCTTTACCTGTGTTGTCTAATGTGGTAGCCACCAGCCATATATGGCTACTGAGCACTTGAAATGTGGCTACTGTGACCAAGAAACTGAATTTTTAATTTTACTTTATTTTAATTAGCTTAAATTTAAATTTAAAAACTGATATTTGATTCAGTTATTGGAAAAATTTAAGTGTATTTTGAACAACTTAGTATATGAAACTCCTTTTTTAATTTTAAATTTTGGGAAATCTAAATACAATTAGCATTGAGAATCCAAATTGATATTTGCTGTACATGTAATATACACTAGATTTCAAAAACTTACATGAAAGAAATGAATGTAAAATAGCTTATTAATTTTTGATTGACTACATGTTGAAATAATATTTTTGATACAGTTTAAATACATATGTTATTAAAATTAATTTCACCTGTTTTTAGAAAAAAACTGTGGCTACTAGAAAAATGTGAATGAAATGTGTGGTACATTTTATGTTTCTGTTGGATAGCTTTGCTCTAGAGGTAAGGTCCTGGTACCAACAGACGTCTCAGTTAAGTGGTGGGGTTGGAAGGCTTTTCCCCACTCGTTGCTCCTCCCGGCCTCTCCGTTATTCCTTCCCCTGCATCCGTTTTGCTCCTCTTACCCTGAGGTACAGAAGGCATTCTGCACTCAATTATACCTCTCCAGAGTGTTTAATTTTAAAAAACAGTAGAGGTTATGTGTATGCTCACATAAAAGGGTGACTCGTTGTCACTGGATTTCAGGCCTCAGTGAGTGAGGCACTTGGCCTTCCAGAAGTCTCTGTTGGACTTCCAGGATTGTCCCCATTTACATGTTCTGCCCATGTAAGTACTCATACTTGTCAAACCTTGAGTCCCAGTTTAAGGTTCTAAAATGTGTATATGTAGAAAATTATTAGTTTGCTTGTGTATATTGCTACTCTCCTTATTTCAAAGTGGGCCTTGCTAAGGTGTTAAAGGACACTTGCAGTAAAAAGCCTGTCTTGCTCAAGCCACAGATCTGAGCAGGCATCACTGGGCGAGAGACTAAAATGCTAAAGATTGCATATCTCAGATGTCTGCTCTCCAGAGCCTCTATTAAAAGGATTTGTGGTAGAATATCTTATTTTTTTTATTTAAAAATAAAGTATCCTTGTCCTGGCCAGTGTGGCTCAGTTGGTTGGATCGTTGTCCCATACACTAATGGTGGCAGGTTCAATTCCCCATCAGGGCACACACCCAGGTTGCAGGTTTGATCCCTGGTTGGAGCTTGTATGGGAGGCAACCGACAGATGTTTCTCCCTCTCTTCCTCTAACATCAAATAAATAAATAATAAATAAATAAATAAATAAATAAATAAATAAATAAATAAATAAATAAATAAATAAAGTACCCTTGGTTTCCTTATATGTAAATTGGGGAAAACAATAGAGAAAGGGCATTTGGGTTCTTCTAAATGTGTGACAGAACTTATGTGACATCTGACTTCTATTAGAATATTTATTGGAAGCATACTAGACTACCTTACTCAATAGAAGAAAAAGGTTGAAACAATCTCTGTACCCTAGAGAGCTGGGTACAGCTGACATCGAGAACTTGAATGGTGCAGGCACTCTCTCTTGTCTCTGTGCTTCTGTTTGTGTTAACTTCCTCACATGGCCAGAAAACAACAGCTCCCAATTCTAGTTTTTACACTTTCCTCTACTGGAGAGTCTCTTTTCAATTATAGATTAAAAAGAAAAAAATCCAAAGGAAGGACTATGAGTGGCCTAGCTTGGGTCAGGTACACATTCTTCTTCTTTTTTTTTTTAATGTTTTTATTGATTTTAGAGAGAGGAAAGGAGAGGGAGAGAGAGATGGAAACATCAATAACGAGAGAGAATCATCAATTGGCTGCTTCCTGCATGCCCCCTACTGGGGATTAAGCCCACAACCCAGGCATGTCCCCTGACTAGGACTCGAACGGTGACTACCTAGTCCATGGGTTGATACTCAACCACTGAGCCACACCAACCGGGCAGGCACCCATTCCTTAACCAATCAACCTTGGCTAAAGGAGCCAGGACATATAGGAGCATGACTGCTCATGTTGGAACCCCATAGTTAGAGTTTGGGTAGAGAAATTCCCAAACATAAGTGAGGGTGTTGGGCAGATCTTTGCCACGCTCAGCCATTGGCTGGGTACTGCTGGGGAAAAGCATGGCCTCAGCTCAAATACTGTAGCAGATCCTAAAGGCGCTGCAAATTGAAGCTGTCGGTTAACTGCTCCCTTTGCAGCTGATCAGTTCTTGGAAGGACATTTGAACAGCATGCCTGTCCACGGTTGCCACAGTCCATCCTTGTGCTGCACAGATTTGCCTCTCTGCATAGGTTCAGGGAGCAGCTCCTACCTGTTTCTCCATTCTGAGGGGTGTGAGCTTTTGTTAACCATACCTTTCTCAGGCTGGGACTACTACACTGTCCACTCAAGGTCACAGTTCAACACTAGAGTGCCAGAGGCACCCATGTGAGTTACCTGAGTTACACATATATTCCTCCCTGCCCCCTTGTGTAATAGGAGCCCTGCCTCCACTTGCTGATCAGGGACAAGGACCTCTGCCAAGATGGTGACTATTTATTTATTTATTTATTTATTTATTTATAAATCCTCGGACAAGAAAAAGCTAAAGGAGTTCATCATCCTCAAACCAGTACTACATGAAATGTTAAAAGGTCTTGTTTAAGAAGAAGAAAAAAGATAAAAAATATGAATAATAAAATGGCAATAAATACATATCAACAACTGAATCTAAAAAAACAAAATAAACAAACAAGCAAAATAAAAACAGACTCATAAGAGAACATTTTGATGGTTGCCAGATGGGAGGGGTTTGAGGGATGGTTGAAAAAGGGGAAGGGATTAAGAAGTACAAATTGGTAGTTACGGAATCGTGATGGGGATGCAGAGTACGGCACAGGGAATATAGTCAATAATATTGTAATAACTACCTATGGTGTCAGACGCGTACTAGATTGATCGGGATGATCACTTAGTAGGTTGTATAATGTATAATCACTGGGTTGTACACCTAAAGCTAATATAATATTGTATGTCAGCTGTAATTGAACAATTAAAAATTTTAAATTATTTAAAGTTAAAATACATTTTTTTTGGTATCTCCATGACCAGCTAAGTGCTTGACACATAGTAGGTATATATTCAATAAATACTGAATTAATTAATAAATACTATGTATTTAGCCAAAGGATGATTTCTTTGGGGAAGTGTAATGCTTGCTTAATTACAGAGCAACTTATTTGGGAAGAGATGAAAACTCCATTAATTCTGCTGGCCACATACCTGAGCAAACAGACCAGGCCTCAAGACAATTTAATCAAGCATATTTCTTATTGACCAGAATGGACCTGCTGTTGGAGAGGACACCTGTCTTCCTGAGGTCAGTGGCTCCAGCATTAGATTTATTAACTGTAACCAGATCTGGCTACAGATACTGCCAAAAACAGGGATATCCCAAGGTGTTGTTACTGGATGCTAATTTTGGATAAATACCTCCTGGAGGCTTTAAGTCTTTCAAAATGAAGACTGCATGCTGTAATAAGTCATAAATATTACTGGAGTTTCCAGTTCAGTGAATAGTTAAACTCATCACATTTTTTGTAGTTGGGACATGTAATGTACATGGCATTTAAATACTTACATTGAGTTCAAAAGTCAAATATTTTACAAGGTCCTAGGAACCTGTTTTCAAAGAAATGTGTTATGAAAAGTGACCCTGATTGCAATACGATCACTCCCTTTGGAGAACTTGCAAATAAATTTAGTTAGTAAAAGCTCCTGCCAGCATGATTCCAGCTCAGAGAATAACAAGGATATCTCCAGTTCCAGCTGCTCCTATCTGTTGCATCTCCTAATGCCTAATTTGGAAAAACTCCATTCTGCTGCAGGTTCTAGTCTCTGGGTTATCTTAGCCCTGGACTTTCTTCCAACTGTTTGATTCTCTGGAGCTTTCGAGGAAACTTGTGGTCCATGGTATAGTGACTTTCCCTCAAAATACAAAAGGGTAAGCTGGTTAAAATATCAATGGTCAAGACTTTGTAAGGCTTTTTTTTTTTTTTCTTGACAGGAAGAGTATTAATAGACCTTATTAGTTAAATGAGGAGATTAAGCCTTAATAACAACTTTGGCTAATCTTCCATCATTAAGCTGGAATGTGGCTAAATGTTTTCTACTATCATGCCAACATGAAATGGATTTTCTTGGTTCCAGTTTAACTAGCTATAAACTTCAACAAATAAAGCTTCAATCTTAAAATGAGATGGTTTTCTTTTGACCCTCTAGGGCAGAGAATGGAGAAATGAAAAGGAAGGGGGCCAATTTATTCATCCTGGTCACCAAGAGGCTTGGAGCTTTAGGGAAAGATTTCCTGAGATGATAGAATGTCATTTACAGTGCTCTAAAAAATTAATAAGGCAATTTGATTTTTAATGCTTCTTCAATCTTAGTGTAGTGGCTTTTTATAGCTCTGAGCTGTGTGTTTAAATGCACATCAAAATGTCAAAGAGGGCCTCTAATATCACCCCTTCTTGCTGTCTCCAAAGTGGCTTAATTATTTGCAGACTTACAACTTCATTTGAGAACAACTGGAAATGCCCCTAACTAGTTGTGGGTCACCTGGTGCCTTCAAAGGCAGTTAGGAGCAAATGCAGCCTGCCTGAGTTTGGTATCTAGGAATATTCGGGCGGGGAGTGGGGAGGGCGGAGTTGTCTAGTGGTAAAGAGCACCAGCTGTGGAATCTGATAAACTGGGTTTGAGTCCTGGGTCCACTACTCACTAATTATGAGACTTGTGCAAGTTACTTAAACTCTCATTGGTGAAAAGGAAACAATAATAGCAGCAGCTGAGCATAACACAGTGCCTGGCACAATAGCAAGGGCTTGGTAAATCTTATTAGCAAAGAAGAAAATAAGCATCATCATCAGCAAAACATTATACCCACAAGATTTTGTACTAGGTCCTGAAGATACAACAATGTGTAAAATATGGGTTCCATCCTTCCCAGGCTGATTGGAGAGAAGAGGTATGTATACATACATATGTTTATTAGACATGTACAATAAGCTGATGTGGCACAGCTAGGAGTGGGCAAGGAGCCAGGGAAGGTTTGCCAAGGAAGAAAGACAGGAGCTTGGCCTTGGAGGAAGGGCAGTCTCCAAATAAGCTGACTACAGGTTGAGGGCATTCTCAAGGCTGCCACAGTTGCATAAATGACTCTTCTTGTCGACCTGAGTGTCTCACTACCTCAATAACTAAGGAATCATGGAGCAGTGGGGTAAGGGGACGAAAAAGGTTACTGGCTGTTTTATTATTATTTTTAACTGAATGTTTTCAGTTTGGTCATTTGAAAACAAAGATTTGTTGCTAGTTTAAAAATATTTCTTTTCCTTAAGTAAATAAATACTTTGTCAAATGTAGAACGGAAATAATCCTCTGTCACAACAAAACAAAAAATTACTTATCACCCATCTGTGCCTAGCTTTGTTTGGAGATAGCATAACAGATATAATCCTTGGCCCTGAGATACAATCAAAGCCGAACCATACAAGTTTATATACATTTTAATAAATCATGCTTAAAGAAAGGCATGTAGCCTGGCCAGGCGTGGCTCAGCGATTCAGCCTCGACCTAGGATCCAGGGGATCATGGTTCGATTCCCGGTCAGGGCACATGCCCGGGTTATGGCCTTGATCCCTAGTTGGGGGCATGCAGGAGGCACCCAATATAAGTTTCTCTCTCATCTATGTTTCCATCTCTTTCCCATTCTCCCTTCCTCTCTCTCTAAAATCAATAAAAACACATTTTTTTAAAAAAGAGCTTGCTAAAGCTCCCTTTTGATATTCTAAAAAATAACATGAAGCTTCTATTTCCTCTATAATGTAGGAGGTGAGATTTGCTATTGTCAATGAGAGGGTATAAAGGAACGATCAGAGCTTTGAGAAGTTTGAGATGTTAAAGTTTGAAATAGCTGTTGTAGAACAAAACTGACTCAAGTATAAAGGGCACAAATAAAGTGCTATCAGGGAATGTTGTTCTCATTGCCTTTCCTGAGAAATATATTAGAGAATGTGCTTCAATCAAAATGACTAGAAAGGCATCAATATAAGGCCTAGTGTCGAGCATTAAATACACAGTTACTTACAGAACTACCACCTATGCCAATACCAGCTGTATATCCTCCCATCCCCATCATTAATATAAACATCATTTATTCAACAAATATTGAGTAAATATCCTCTACACACTAGATACTATGCATGTCATGTATCACACTAGACACTATGCTAGGTTTCAGGGTTGGGGATGGGTAGGAAATAGAGCCTGGGAGAAGAAAGCATTGGGAAAACAATTGTTAGAAAAGGTGGACCCTCTCTTTGCTGGGAAAATGCATAGAAATCTTAACATCCAGGCCCAGGGAGAGTGGCTAAACTCCACCCAGGCAATGGCATTCAACAGGTAGTCTGATCTTAGCAGTAAGATGGGGGTGGTCGCATCTGACTTTGGGAGCTCTGGGCAATTGTCATGGCACCAGGGGCAGACCTGGAGTCAGATCAATTAGAAGTTAGGGTGCCTGGAAGAGTAATCTAGCTGTGGAGATAGCACGTGCAAAGTTAGTGGGCAGAACATGTTTCAGGAGGCCTGCTTCCTACTTGGCTGATTCCTCAAAATGCCAGTCTCAAGAGGCTGCAGGAACCTGGATGTTAGATCCTCAAAAGTAAAGGACCCTGATAGGCTGACTCAAGGAAACTGCATCTGAATAATGCTGCCCGTGTCAAGAACTACGTTACCCTGCATACATGTCTATCTTAGAATGCCCACTGCAATCGAAAAATATTTCTATATTCAACTTCCCACTAGGAATATTTTTATATTCTACTTACCACTATAGAGAGAACACAACATACTCAGTGGGGCAGATGGCAATAATAACAACGACCATTCACTGCACATGCTACGTGCCAGACACTGTTATAGATACTTAATGAGCTGCAGTCTCATTTTATCCTTACAATAACCTCCTGAGTTAGCTATTATTGTTCCCATTTACAGAAGAGGAAATTGAGCCTGGTCTAGTAAGTTTAATTTGCCTGAGATCACATGGCTATAACTGGCCAAGCCAGGATTCTAGCACATGTATGACTCCAGACCTACCATTGTGCCATAACTGTTACATCACACTGTTCCAGTACAGTGTTGAACCCTAATGAGTGTCACTGAAATAATAATTGGTCTGCTTCTTTGGTAAACAAAACTGGGATCACAGCCCATTTCTTAGGATCTATTGCTAAAATGACAAGACCATGCTGCCCTCTATCAGCTTCAGTGGCATTGGCCCCTGGTAATTTTCAGAATGAATAAGAATATCTGACATTTGTATTGTGATATACACTTCCAAAAATATTTTACTTAAGCTTACAACTTACTCTAAGGTAATTATCATTTTATAGATTTAGACTTACTGAGCTGTATTTCAAGCTACTTAGTGAATTACTTGGTTCATTAATAGATGAATGGATAAAGAAGAAGTGTTACATGTATAGAATGGAGTATTACTCAGCTATAAAAAAGAATGAAATCTTGCCATCCTCAACAGCATGGGTGGGCCTGGAGGGTATTATGCTAAGTAAAGTAAGTCAGACAGAGAAATACAAATACCATATGATTTCACTTATATGTGGAATCTAAGAAACAAATGAACAAACAAAACAGAAAAAAATTCATAGGTACAGAGGACATTTTGATGGTTGCCAGGTAATAGGGGGGCTGGGAGGATGGGTAAAAAAGGGGAAGGAATTAAGAAGTACAAATTGATAGTTACAAAATAGTCATGGGGATGTAAAGTACAACAAAAGAATACAGTCAATAAAGTTGCAGTAGCTGTGTATGGTGTCAGATGGGTACCTGATTTATCAGGGAGATCACTCTGTAAGTTATATAAATGTCTAATCACTATGTTGTACACTTGAAACTAACATAATATTGTATGTCAACTGTAACCAAAAAATTAAAAATTATTTTAAAAATAAATAGAAAAAGAGATTCACTAATGAGAAGTTGGATATAGCATTTATTTATTTATTTATTTATTTATTTATTTATTTATTTATTTATTTATTTATTTATTATCGCAGTTACTGGCTAAGATTCTCATTTCCTTGCTGGCTGTGGGCCTGGGCTCACTCTTAGCTTCTAGGCATCTCCTGCATTCTTTGCCTAGTGGTCTCCATCCCCCAGTTTCAAAGTCAGCATTGGTGGTTGAGTCATTTTCACATTTCCAATCATTCTGACCTTCCCCTCCCCCTCCCTCTCCCTCTCCCCCTCCCTCTCCCTCTCCTCCTCCCTCTCCCTCCCCCTGTCCCTCTCTCCTCCCCATTCCTGTCCCTCTCCCTGTCCCTGTCCCTCTCCCGGATATAGCATTTTATTCTCATTATTCTACTTGGGTATTATTTAGTATAGCACTGCAGTACTGTTAATATAAAACTGTTTCATGGACTAAGCTTTCTGAAGACAAACAGTAATAGCAATGACTTCCTAAACCCATTGTATCATCCTTGCCTATTCCCACCCAATTGCCTGTAGGATCCCCCATAACTCGATGAGTACCAGTTCCAGTTTCCCCAGTGTTTATCTACTCACTTTCAACAGACTCTAGGCACATTCCCTCAAGCCTCTACTTCAAAACTAGCACTGAATAAAACCAACTACACTTGTAACTGTAGCTCAATGAACTTAAAAGTCAAAATCCTTGATCTTTCTCAAGGCCAGTGATATCTCTGCCCCAGCTTGACCCTTTGCAAGTCTGTCCATATCAGCTCCAGTTGGATTCCACCACAGGCCCAAACTCAGCTTGAATTGCCACCGAATGAGAGGTTTCCCAGGTTCCTGGGTCTTCAACCCATTTTATAGAGATCTCCAGGTCTCGAAAGGAAATAATTTTTATCCTGTCTGAAATCTGGCTGATCTTTTCCATTATCTGAAGTTCCCTTTGCAGAAAGAAGGAAGAAAACAGGGAAGTGAAAGAGAATTAGGTAGCATAGGTAAGTGACTCCAGGTGGTAGCACTCCAGCACTGGGTAGGGGCTGCTGACGTCCTTCCCTCATGCCAAGGAGATCTCACTGGGCTTAGACGGAGCTTGTACAGGGGAGGGAGTCCTGAAATTTAAGCCCCATTTGCCTCAAGTTAAATCTACCTGTCTAGAAGCTTTCTATTACATTTCCCCCCAATTATATGAAGGTACCAATCATTGGGTACTTACTTTATACCAGCCACATATATACTTATCACTTTTTCTCAAGAGTGTCAATATATTAGAATAACCTGGGAAGTTTTTAAAATATACCAACCTGGAACCAATTGACACCACATCTCTAGGGGTAGGGCTTGAGTAGCTATTGTTTTTAAAAGCCTCCTAAATGATTCTAATGTACGACCAGGGTTGAAACTCTTGGCACATTATGCTACTTTACAAAAGTTAACTTCTTAAATCCTTACACAAATCTGACGTAGGTTTTGTTATCCTTACATGTGAATAAACTAAAGGACAGAGAGGTTTAATATCATACTCAAGATCAAATCAGAGTTGCAATTCAAACCCAGATGGTATGACTTCACAGAACACTTTGCTATACCAGTTCTCATCTTTATATATCTCTATGAGGAAGAACTACCTTTAATTCAAACTTCTGCAATTGACAAAATGCAGAGATGAATAAAATATCATGTCATTATTTTCATAGCAAACATAGCCTCCTTAACTCTAATCCTGTAAGAATATAGTGAAGCCATATTCCAGGGTTTGGTTTTGAGTTGTTGGAAGAGTCCTTTATATACAACAAAATGTCTGATTATATTCATTGAAGACAAGCTTGTTGGTGATGAAAATCCTAAATACCATCTAGAATTGGGATGGGTCTGTGTGGTGTGGGCTTAAAGATCCTGGACACAAGGTAATTAGTAGTAACCTAGAATATACTGTACCTCAAGCCTACCCAGTTTTCCCTCACATTAGTTCCTAAATCCTACAACTTCCTTTCTCTTGGATTTATTGTTCACTTTGCTAGAACATCCCCAAACCATTACTTCATAAAGATCTAAAAGAGGAAATTTTTTGAATCTTTGCATATGCAAAAATAACTGCATTTCATACTCACTTGAAAGCTAATTTTTCTCAGTATCATTTTTTCTCTGATCTTTAAGATATTGCTCTGTTGTCTTCCAGCAGTGTTGTAAATAAGAAAACCGAGGCCACCTGATTCTCATTCCTTTAAGCTTAACCTGTTTATCCCTTTGGAAGCTTTTAGGATTTTATCTCTGGTGTTCTAAAATTTCACCATGACATGTTTAGGTGTTGATTCTGTTTCATTCATCTTGGTTAACATTTTTTATTTGAAGACTTGTATCTCTCTCAAACTTTGAGAAATCTTTTTATCATTTTCTCCTCTGCATTCTCCCCTTTCTTTCTAGTGCTGCTATTACATGGATATTGAAACTTCTAGATCTATTTACTTTCTTTGTCTTCTGAACTGCATTGGGGGAATTCCTCAGCTTCTATATTCTGCTAATTTATTATCCAGCTACCTCTCTTCTACTAATAGATCATCTACTGATTTTTCCAAAAATAAAAAATTTGGTTTCCAAGTTAACTCTTTAATGTGATTATGGAATCCTTTCATATCACACTGAAAAGATTAATTTTGTATATGTACTCAGAGTCCCTCTGTTTACTATATTAACTCTCTTTCCCTGAGTGTTTAGTTCTTCTGCTTGTTGAGTTCAGTGCTTTTCTTACATGGGGTTGGCTTTCCATAAAATTTTAATGATTCTTACATATATATATTTTTAAAATTTTATTGGTGCCCTGATAGGGAATCAAACCCACCACCTTTTGGTGTATGGGACGACACTCCAAACAACTGAGCCACACTGGCCAGGGCATGATTCTTATATTTTTATCACTGTATGTATTAATCCTTAGTTCCCTGCTCATTGAATTCAGTATATGTTACTATAGTTTGCCTTTTGTTAACTACAGGGAAGAGATACGCTACTGGGAAGAGTGTGTTAATGACTTCTTTCCTGAGGTGGGGTTTCCTGTCCATCCTGTTGGCCAGGAGCTGAGGCAGCATGAGCCTCTCTCTGGCTTCGGTTCGCACGTCCTCCTTTAGCCTATGAACACGCATTTCTGCTGCTTGTTATTGAGTAGAGGAGTGGGAGACAGGTTGGTGGTCATCCAGCATAGTCACTCCTTACATAGTCCCTTAATTAATAGCTTTGATGAATGTCCAGAGCTTGTTCCTCTCACTTGTTTTATCCATTGATTCTAGAGTTGGTATGACACTGAACTCCTATCTTTATAGCAAGTTTTTGGACTGCAGTTTCTTTCAGTTTTGTTCCTAGATATATCTGATCCTGTCTGCTCTCTCTCTGGAACTCATTTCTGATAAAGCTCTTCCTTGTTTTCCCAAGCTGTTGTAGTGTGTGTTGTAGTGTAGTGTAGCATGTAGAAATGTAAAACCAGAGTAGTAGTAGGTATCCAATAATACTGTATATTTTGAATGCATGAAATGAATCAGGTATGTGTTTTATACACATACACACACCTTTCTGGATTTTAGGTGAGAGGTAATGTAGATGTATATTCTTAGCCCACCACCTGTTATTGTGAATTACTTTTAGATTTGGGGAGCATGGAAAATAGGCAAATTATTTTTTGTTTGTTTAAAAGAAAAATGAGGATTTCCTATTGCTGTAGTTAGCCAAGATAAATATTCTAGACCAATTGGAAGTTATATTTTATTTATTATACATTTGTTTCATAATTAATTTTTGAGTCCTTATGTATAAGACATGGGCTTGGCACTGTGGACAGGTATAATTATATTATTCTCAGTGTCTTTGTCTTTTCATCTAGTCTACCTTGACTCCAAAAAACACAGTGGCCAAAATAAGGCTATTGTAGTCAGAAAGATCTGGATTAAAATCTGTCATTTATTAGTTACTGTGCACCTTTCAGTATATTTGGTTCTGTCCACAGAGATATTTGGTCCACATCAAATGTTCCTTGATATTTAGTCCTGTCAAAAAGGTCCATGCTTGGAAAACATCCCTGGGTTCAAACAGCCTATCACATTTATGCTTTTGGTTTACTATAGGATTAATACATAAAACATACTATTGTGTTTTAGTGCTTCAAAAATTGTGGACAGTCTCGACTCTAGAAAGGTTTAAAGGCAACATAATCTAGTGTCAGAAATATAGATTCTTCAACCAGACTATTTGGATATGAATCCCAGCATTACTACTTACTAGCTGTGTGACTTGAAGTAATTTAACCTACATGGACCTTACTAAAATGGAGATGTAATAGTAACTACCTCATAGTGTTGTTAAATGATAATTATATAAGTTAGTATTTATAAAGAAACTAAAGAATATTAAGTACTATAAAAGTACTTGAAAAATAAATATAATACTAAATGGATAAAAAGACCTGGAATGTGATGTCTACCTTAAGCTGCAGCTTAAGCTACTCCAGTACACAAAAAAGTTTAGAACTTACTTCAATTGTCTGCTCACATTTATAACTGACAAGCCAGCTTCTAAGCTGGTAGAGGGCAGGAACTGTACCTTATCTATCATTATATTTTTAATGTCTGGAACTTGGTAAACACAGAGACAGAAAGAACCTTGTTCATGGAATCCAAAAACTCGGATTTCGATCTTTGAATCCACTACCTACTATTTGTCTTAGAGCAATTTACTTAACTTCCTAGACCCTCAATTCAGCAACAGTAAAATGAGAGTAATACCTCTTTCAACCATTGTGAGGATTAAAGGAGGCAATAATTTAGGGAAGTATTTGGAATGTATGTGTTCAATCAATATGCTAAAGTTTATAAATATTTTTCAATATTATTTTTGTAAATATTTTTCAATATTATTTAAAGGAGTATCCATCAACTTAAGTATTCTATAATAATGCAGTTTTGCAGAGTTTATCTCTCAAGTGTAGGGGACAAGTTCTTTAAGAAAATACATAGAAAATAAATTTATGGACTTATTAAAGGAAATTAATTTGCTAACTCCTTGGCCAGGACTTTTAACTTTGAAATATAATCAGGTGAGATTTTTTTTTTAATTACTGGTTGATATCTGATTATAAATATCCCACATGGGACATATGGCAATAAATTCAAATTTATTCATTCATTTATACATTTAAAAACTATTCTGGCCCTGGCTGGTGTGGATCAGCTGGTTGAGCATCATTCCATGCACCAAGGGTCAAAGGGTTCGATCTACCCCTCCCCCCAGGAGTCAGGGCACATATCTAGGTTTCCAGTTCAATCCCTGATCAGGGTATGTATGGGAGGCAACCAATCTGTTTCTCTCTCACATTGATGTTTCTCTCTCTCTCTCTCCCTTCTCTCTCTAAAATCAATTTAAAATACATCTATATCTATATCCTTGGGTGGGGATTTAAAAACACAACGAAACTAACACAGATTGCTAGGGTCACATCTAGAGTTTTTGATTCAGTAAGCCTGGGCTAGGGCCTGAGAATCTGCATTTCTGATAAGTTTTCAGGTGATGTTGATGTTGCTGGTCCACGGACTACACTTTGAAAATCAGAACATTTTAAAATTTCTCTCCCCACTTCATCTGCCTAATTTCTTACTTAACTTTCAGTCCTTCCCTGATCATAGAACACAGTGTTCCATGGCACAGAATACTTAACCCTATCACATAACTTATCACATGATATTGTAATGTCCTACTTATGTATGCTTCTCTCCTACCAGACTATTATCCTCAGCATCAAACAGTCTGCCAAAGTAAGCACTCAGTGAACATGATGACTGAACAGGTTCCTTAATTTTGACACTTTAGAAGACTCAACTGAAACAGTATCTTTACAGTCACAGGATATTTAGAAGGAGGTGCTTCTATTGCTAGAAGTAAAAGATGAAAACATCAAGGATCCCTTTATTGATAGGTCGAAGGAAAAATATGGCAATTTTTTAATATTAACGTTTTCTAGGAAGTCTGTCTATTGCAATTCTTTTCAACCAAAACACCACACATTGAAAAAATGACTAACAACAAAGGTCAAGAATGCAAGTTAAGATACTTTATTACTCTTCCAATAATTACTTCAAAGTCTGTATTTTGTTCTAAAAACGCACTCTTTTCCCTTTAGACTAAACACTCAAAACCACAAGACTATCTAATATAGCCAGGCCTTCAAATAACTCTTTAATTGTTCCCAGAGCTGGCCAGATATTGAAATATCAACATAATTTGCTTTCACAGGTCTATAAACCAATCTAAAATTACAAAATCCAAAAAAGCTCTAGAAACATCAATTTTTCATAAGTTTAAGGCAAACTGGTTAGGCAGCAAAATCTGACCTGAACAGATATGTGCTTATTATGTAGGTTATATAATCTTTATTTATCCTAGTCAGTGTTAATACTCATGCATTTTTGTGGCATGCATATTAATATTATAAAATGCTGCTCCAGACCATGCTTAGGTTTGGTACATGCATATATTCCTGTCTAAAATTCCAACAACTCTGAATTCTGATACACATCTGACCCAAAGGATTTAAATAAAGGATTATGTGCCTATATTAAGAGTGAGCTATCAATTTCTCTTAATCTTTTTTTTTTGCCTACTGTATTGAAAATATTTATCCAAATAATGTCCTCTATTATTTTCTATCTGAAGAATTGGTCTTATTGAAAATAGTCTTCCTCATTTTACGGGTTTTTTTTTTAATGTTTTTACTGATTTTTTTTTTTTTAAGGGAGAGAAGGGAGAGGGATAGAGAGATGGAAACATTGGTGACAGAGAAACACTGATCTGCTGCCTCCTGCACGCCCCCTACCCCCACTGGGGATCAAGCCTGAAACCTGGGCATGTGCCCTGACCAGGAATCAAACCAGGAACCTCTTGGTTCATGGGTCAATGCTCAACCACTGAGCCACACAGGCAAGGCATCATTTTGTTTCAATATTAGCCAAATATTGTTGGAAACTCAATGTTTCTATTTATATATGAGACTTTCTTTTTAATCTAGGTTATAGGAAATTCTATGCTTCTTTGGGATCCTTGTGGCTCATTTCCATCAGATGAATTACCGTCATCCTCACATGAATTGTCACCAGAACTACTAAAGTTTAGAACTAAAAAATATATCTAGTGGAAAACATATTATTTTGAAACACATTTGAAAGACTAATGTCACATTTACAAGCCATTAATAGCAGTCTCAACTGATAAAAGTAGAATTTTTGTAAACTAAGATGTAAAGGGACAACAATAAACAGATGTTACCATTATAGAGAGCAAAAAACACCTAAAATGTATTTAGGAATGAACTGAACAAGAAATGTACAGAATCTATGTGAAGAAAATGCTACTGGGAAACTTGAAAACTTGGGAAAATAAAGGGTCACATGTTTGTAGATGATATATTTGGTTTCAAAGGGAAGACAAGTCATTCAGGTGAGCTTAAGCTGAGTTATCTGAAGGGAGGTATCTTCTTTATAGATCCCTAAGAGCAGAAAGGGTAGCAGGGCCTTAGTAAGGGCAAAGCAGAACCTGGAAAACCTCAGACGCCCAGGCAGCTACCCCACCACCCTCTTCTGGGGCCACAGAACTTCTTAGCTCTGCTTCTCTCTGTTAATCTGCCTCTCTCTGCAGGCCTGCTTTCTCCCTGGGTGAAATGTCTCTCCCTGCTTTACCTTTGTCTAATCACTTTGTAGGTCAAGAGACCATGTAAGACTATTTGCAAATTTCTAGGATAGTCCAGTTGGACCAGCCTGAATCAGTTTTCCACCTACTCCTAGCAATCAGCTATGGCAGGGGAGGGGAGAGTTAAGTAGGTATCTGCTCATTAACAAAGGACAAGGGTGCAGACTGAGAGTTGGGGGAGGCAAATTTAATCACATGTTCATTACAGATAAGCAGATGAGCAGATTCCATATTGTGGAAGGGCAATATAACATAGAGGTTAAGAGCAGAGGCTCTGGGGCTAAACTGCCTGAGTTTGACTTTTATTGATTTTTTTTTTAGAGAGGAAGGGAGAGAGAGAAGGAACAGGAGAGAGAGGCATACATTGTCCTGCAGGCCCCCTACTGGGGATCGAGCTTGAAACCTGAGCATGTGCCCTGACCTGAAATGGAACCTGTGACTTTTCGGTGCAGGTGGGTATGCTCAAACAGTGAGCCATACTTGCCAGGGCCTGAGTTTGACTTTTGACTTTTCCACTTATTAGTTGCTTGGCCTTCAACAAGTTATTCAATCTCTAATTCAGTTTCCTCATCTGTAAAATGAAGATGATAATAAAATAGTTGTGTGGATTAAATGAGTTAACACAAAAACTACATATTTATTATTTTTATAAAGCTACCCATTTTCTCTAAATTAATCTATAAAATTTATGCAATTCCAGCTAAAATCACAACTTTCAAAAAAAAATATATGTGTGGGTTTTTTTAAAAGAATTTTTAAAAAT
The DNA here is from genome assembly GCF_054644295.1 of Miniopterus natalensis. Lineage (NCBI taxonomy): Eukaryota > Metazoa > Chordata > Mammalia > Chiroptera > Miniopteridae > Miniopterus > Miniopterus natalensis. The sequence goes on from NC_142093.1 coordinate 33,151,127, forward strand.
TGACTTTAGAGAGAGAGGAAGGGAGAGGGATAGAGAGATAAAAACATCAATGAGAGAGAAACATTGATCGCTGTCTCCTGCACACCCCTACTGGGGGCTGAGCCCACAACCCAGGCATGTGCCCTGACCAGGAATTCAACCAATGACCTCTTGGTTCATGGGTGGACACTCAACCACTCTTTTTTAATGTGACAAAATGTTAACAAAAAGTTACTATGGAAGAAATATCTATGAAGGTGGCAAGAACAGAACGGGAAGAACACACAGACTGATGTGATTTATTGGTAAGGTTCTAGATCTTAGGTTGGCAGTTTGTTTCATATTATGTTAAACAGGGATTTACCTTACCAGAAGTTTTAAAATAACTAAAAAGTGTTATTAAAACAATATTACTATCCAGTAACAAATAAATCAATGGGGCAGAAAATAAGGTACATATGGAAATTTAGTACTGTATAAAGTTACCATTTTGAATTTGTAGGGAAGACTGAGTATTCAATAAATGGTGTGGGGCAACCAGCAACTTGTTTAGGGAAAAAAAAAAAAAATTCAAGCTAGATTCTTCCTTTCCTCCTCATAAATAAATTTCAAATAGATTAAATGTGCAAATATTTTTAAAAGATGCCTATAAATGCTAGAAGAAAATACACACAGGTAAGCATGACATAAAACTAGAAACAAAGAAAAAGATTATAGATATGCCTACATAAAAATTAAAAAATTCACAATAACCCATAACCTTAAACTTCTACTGATTTGCACTTATTTACAGGTTCTGATTAATTCTATATAAATAGTTTTTATATAGTACAAAGCCATATAAGTAATTTTATGGTATACATTATATAACTTTTCCACATACTTTTTCTTGTACTTCTTATTGTCTATTTAGTCTACACATTATGTCAGGATAGTTCATTCTCCTCCGCTCTAATTCCCTCTCCCCTTTTTAAATAACTTTCATTGAAAGTTGACCATTTACTTTTTTTCCTCAAGTGAATTTTAGTATCCTTTTTTTTTAGATCTATAAAGTATCATTTTTTGCATTTTAATTGAAATTGAAAATATACAAATAACTTATAGATGAATTGTATTCTTTACTAATTTAGTCCATCTCACATCGTATGTTCTGCCTTTTTGCTTGACTTCCCTTTTTGCCCTCCAATAAAAGTTTTGCTGAGTGGAAGCCATAAAAAAGAAAAGCAAAGAAAAACTTCCTTCAGCAAATAAACACCATGGGCCATATTAAAAGATGAATTTAAAAATGGAAAAAACATGCCCAGCTGGGTGTGGCTCAGTGGTTGAGCACTGACCTAGGATCCAGGCGATCGGGGTTCGATTCCCGGTCAGGGCACATGCCCGGGTTGCGGGCTCGATCCCCAGTTGGGGGGTGCAGGAGGCAGCTGATCAATGACTCTCTCATCTTGATGTTTTTATCTCTCTCTTCCTCTCCTTTCCTCTCTCTGAAATCAATAAAGATATATTTTTTTTAAAAATGGAAAAAACATTTCTAACTGTATTTCAAAGCTTAATATTAGTAATATACAAAAAGCACCTGTAATTTCAGTTTTTAAATACACAGATATCATAAAGTGGCAATTCACAAAAACTGAGCCAATATGTGAAAGATGTAAATTAAAACAAGGGACAAGGCCTGGCCTGTTTGGTTCAGTGGTTAGAGCGTCGGCCCTCGGACTGAAGGGTTCTGGGTTCTATTCCAGCCAAAGGCACCTACCTGTTGCAGGCTCTTCCCTGCCCTGGTTGGAGGGGGGGCAACCAATTGATGTGTCTCTCAACCAATTGATCTGTCTCTCTCACATAGATCTCTTTTTCTCTCTCTCTCCCTCCTACTCTCTCTGACAGCAATGGGAAAAGTATCTTCGGGAGAGGATCAGAAAAACCCAAGAGGATAAAAACGATGAAAGAGTTTTTAAAGGTGATAAAGATCATAAAGATTGACAATACTCCAGATTAGCTGTTGTTTACATAATCTGTTGGTGGAAAAGTTGTACAGGGAAAAGTTGTACAGAAGTCCCCTCTTATCCATGGGGGATAGATTCAAGACTCACAGTACATGCTTGAAACTACAGATATTACTGAACACGATATATACTATGTTTTTCCTATATGTGCACACCTATGATAGAGTTTAGTTTATAAATTGGGCACAGTAAGAGATTAACAGCAGTAACTAATAGAACAATTATAACCATATACTATACTGCAAGAAAAGTTATGTGAATGTACTCTCTCTCTCCCTCAAAATATCTTATTGTACTAAGCATACAGCATGGAAACACTGGTCGAGGAGATGATTCACATCAGGGGCAAGACAGAGCCAGACACCAGAGACTTAATCACACTACTCAGAACAGCACCCGATTTAAAACTTATGAATTATTTCTGAAATTTTCCATTTAATATTTTTGGACCGCAGCTGACCCAAGTAACTGAAACTGTGGAAAGCAAAACTATGGGTAAGGGGGGACTACTGTAAATATATTTCAAGGGGGGAGTCTGGTAACATTATTGAGAATCTTACAAATATGTATTTCCCTTGACCCAGTAATCATATTTCTATGAATTTATTAGAAGTAATCACGTATATGTATACATTTCTGTATAAGAATAGTCATCTAGTATTGTTTGTACACATGAAAAACTGTAAGTGCCCTAAAGTCCAACCATTTGGGGGCTGGTTGAACATATTATATCTACTAAGTGTCATTACACCCTTTAAAAATGATTATGTACTCTATTTTAATTTTCCTGGAAAGAAATGAGACATTACTGGAGAACATAACATGCTCCCATTTTTTTATTTAAAAAAAACATCAAAAAAGTTCACGTGTACACACAGGAAGTCTCCAAGTTTACATAGCACTACTTTAAATTATTTCTGGATGGCGAGACTGGGGCTGAGTTTAACTTTCTTTTACATACATTTATGTACTTACTACTGTACAGTTCTGCTGGGAGCAGGCATTTTTAAAAAGCAGTCTTCTTACAATCAGAAAATACAAGGAAACTATGGGCATCCGGTGAGGATCCCGCCCACCCGCGGGGGCTGAGGGAAGGTGAAGGGGCTCAGCGCCCCAAACACGCCACGTGGGCCCTCGGGAATTCTGGGTAACGCACGAACGCCGCATTACCTCACGAAGAAACTTACCATTTATAAGAAAAATATATTTTGCCTTTAACGCATCAATTAATCTGAGCGCAGTCTAACGCCGTTTCTACCCTGATGAGGTAGAGCGGGAGGTCGGGAGAGTGAAGGTATTTGTCTTGAGAATGAAAAAGCCTTCCTCGCTCCTCCCCGCCCCCCGTGCCCGTCCCCCTGAAGGGTCTCCGCTCTCCCCTTGGAGGAGGCCGTTTCTAAGGGTGACCGTTTGCGGGAACGCGCGGAGGAGAACCTCGGCAAGCCGACTATTGTGTCCCAACGCCGCCCTGAAAGGAGGACGCAGGCGCGGCGCAGCCGGGGGCGTTCAGGCGAGGCACGCTCTGATTGGTCCACCGCTCCTCAGGCCCCGCGCGCCGCTGCCGGGCGGGGGCGGAGCCGCGCGCATGCGCAGAGGCGTATCTGTGCGGCGGCCCGTTCATCCCGGCGCCCTTGTAGGTGCTTGGTCACGGAACTGGGATGGGAGAGGGGCGTGGTTAACGCCTGTCCTGGAGAAGGGAGCGGCGTAAATGTCCTCGAACCCATAACTAGCAGGCTGCAGGAATGAAGCGAAGCTTTCCTCTAAGGTCTGGCCCACGGCGGGCGTGAGACTGAGGGAGAGGCGAGGCCCAGGCGGAAAGGTCATGTCTGGGGCTGGCCGCTGACCCGTAGCAAAGGGCTGGGGAGGCCTGTGCTGGGGGACAGCGGGAGAGGAGGGACCGGCTGCCCCCTATAACCTTTGCTAGAGACCTCAGGGGATACTGAAACCGCTAAAATAATCTTTGAGGAGCCAGAGAGGCCTCTCGTTACTCTGGAGGGTCAACTAACTAAGACCTGACTAAGCTTAAGCTTGTGTTTGGAGTGGAAGTTGATAACCAAATTTTGAATGACTATCATTCAAAATAAATGGTCGTTGAGTTTGAGGTATCAATAGGACATGTGGGTGGAAATGTTTACCTGAGGCCTTTTAAGGCACTCTGTGAATTACCTATAGAAAATGGATCCTTGATTTGTTACTTTAAGATATTAAAAACAATTAGTAAAGTGTTGTAAAATTAATTCTATTCTCTGGCTAGTTATCTAACTTTATGATGATTAATTTATAGCTTTGTTGTAATAGTCTAACATTTTGAGTCCCAGAGAGTGAAGAAGAATCAAAGTTTTGGAAGAGTAAAACTTCCACTGGAGGCCAGGAAACTGGGTGGGCTTCCAGATCGAAGATTTCCAGATCACATGGTAAATGATGTTCAAAGGAAAATTAGGAGTATGCTCATCTATGAAACTTCAGACTTAAGTCCCTGTTTGTCTTAAACACGAATTACATAATTAAGCGATGGAAACTTTAAGGTAGAATGTATTGATCCATTAACTACTAATTATAATTTAAAACATCTTAATTTGTAGGTATCAAGGAGCCGTTTACTATTTTATTCTTGGAATATTATTTTAAATGAAAAAATTTTATTTCAAAAAGAAAATGCAAAAAGGAGAGTTTGAATATAATTACACATTTTTAAGAAAGAGACACAAAGTTTAACATTGTAAGTAATTGGATGTTTATTTAGGCACATTAGAAAATATAGATAGCCTGTCCTGCGTGGCTCAGCAGTTGAGCATCGACCTAGGATCCAGGAGATTGGGGTTCGATTCCTGGTCAGGGCACATGCCCGGGTTGTGGGCTAGGCAGCCGATCAGTGACTCTCTCATCATTGATGTTTCTCTCTCTCTCTCTCTCCCCCTCCTTTCCTCTCTGAAATCAATAAAGATATGTTAAAAAAAAAAGAAAATACAGATAAAAAGGGCGAACTCTATTAATCGCACTATCCAGAGTTAACTGCTGTTAATATTTTAGTGTTATTTTTCTATTTTTTCCTATCATATATCTTAGAAATATAGAATCATTAAACAGTATATTCAATAGAGACCAACCTGTGACTTTATCTAGGGGTTAGACTATAAGAGACTTCACCTTTGTTAGATATTTCTGTATCATTAGGATTATCATCGTCAACTTCAGAAACGTCCAAACCTATAGCCAAACTGACGACAATTGCCAGGAAGCAAAATTACAACAGATTGAGAAAATGCTTCAGAGAATGGCAGTTTTGCAGCTTAATTTATACATTAGAATCAAAAGAGACATAAGGAGGGTTACATGAAATCCATTGGTGGTACAGATGATGTGGTTATCTATAAAGAAAACTCCAAGGAATCTAAAAATACAACAAACCTACAACTAATAAGTGAGTTTTGTTGCAGGATACAAGGATACAAGGTCAACACCCAAAAATTAATTGTATTTCTCTATAGTACTAATACATTGAAAAACAAAAGTTTAAAAATAATATTTATAATAGCTCCAAAAAATTAAATACTTAGGTGTACATTTATCAAAACATAGTATCTTTGCTCTAAAGTGGCAACTATTTTAATTTCTCTGAGATCCCCTATGTAAATAGTTTTAGGATTATTGAATATGTTTTTATTTATATTACATTTACATTTTTCATATACAGTACATTTTCTTTGTTTTGATAGTCATATTTATTATTTTAAGGGCTGCCCAATAGGCTATCATATTTATATATTAGTATAATATAGAGAGAACAAGTTTTTTAAACAAGCCTCCATTTAAATTCTAGTTCCCCAAAAACAAGCAGCGTGACTACAGGCAGTTAACCTTTCTCAGCCTTGGTCATCAATAAAATACCAAATAATCAGGTGCCCAACAAAGTAGCTGTTACTAATACCATAATTTTAACCTTTCTCCTCTTTTTGGACATTTAATATTGTTTCTTGTCAGAGTCTTTATGCTGGAGTCCAAGAATTGTTAGGATCCTGATTTTAGAATCTTGACCCCCAGGCTTTTAAATTCCTTTTTGTGATGTTTATCTACAGTGACTAAACCTTAGGGAATTGACTTACAAGTGCTGACTTAAAAATGCCAATTCATTAATAAACAGCAATACTTGTATTGGTTGCTCAGATGCATTGTTCTTAGTATTTTGCTAAAAGCACACGTACTGTTTCTTCCTTTCTTTCTGTCTATTTTGAACACTATTGTTCAGTTTGCATTGATCACGAGTAATATAATCTTGGCCATGAAGTATTCCAGAATCTTACTGGCAGAAGTCCATGTAGGAGTGTAGGAGGCATGATAGCTGGAGGAAAATTCACCCAATAGGCATAGCCTCCGAGAAAGGGCTATCAGTCCAAATAGAAAGCTCCAAGAGAATCATCCAATATGATTCCCATCTGAGGGACAGGGTAGTGTAACGGAAGGGATTTTGAGACAGTTTTTGGGTTCAGGATCAGGGCAAAAACAGTGACAAGGAGTTCCATTTTGGTGACATAGAAAGCAGCCAGCCACTGAAAGACAATGGGAAAAAGCAAATCTGCAGGGAAAGTATTGGCAAGACTTACAAGGCAAGTGTTCAAGGTCAGTCTCCAGTCCCAACTGGAAGCTGAATTTGAAAACCAAGAGTCAGGACTGAAGTTTAGTCAAACAGACTGGCCACACCTTGAGGGAAAGCTACAGACTCATTGTTTATAAATATACCCAGGGTTGATTGCCTGGATAGAAGGAAGGACTGTTCTCAATCCCTCTCTTGCAGAGACAGAAAGCAACTCACCTCAAGGATCAGCTCAGGGGCTTGGGAAGGTTTTAGTCATAAAATACGCCATGAACAAGGAAACATCTCCATAATATGAGTGTTATTTATAGTCAAATTGTAATGTAGAGCCCTGGCCCGTGTGGCTCAGTAGTTAGAGCATCAGCACACTTACCAAAGGGTCACGGATTCAATTCCCAATCAAGGGCATGTGCCTGGGTTGCAGGTTCAATCCCGGAGGAAGGCAACCAATCAATGTATCTCACATCAATGTTTCCCTCTCTCCTTTCTCTCTCTCTCCCTCTCCCTTCCACTCTAAAAATCAATGAAAAAAATATCCTCAGGCGAGGATTTTTAAAAAATTGTAGAATTATGTTTCTGAGATTTCTTGTTGAAAATCAGTACCATCTGATCAGTCAAGATTCAGGAAGCAGATGGTACCATCAAACTGGGTAATTAAGGATAGTTTAATAAAGAGATTATTTATAAAGACAAAGTTTAGAAAAAACAAGGGGGGATGTTGTAGTATCCCATGGCTAGTAACAGCAGGAAGCTATTTCCACCAGTAAGCTAGAAAGGGGAAGGAATGTTGGCTGAACCCTTGAGAGAGACCCATGTTATGAGGGCCACCTGACAGGATTGGTCATTTTAGCAGAGGGGAACAGCCAACCTATGGCTTCATGGCAGGGAGGGAGCCAGGGAAATAAACATCCCTTCCTCACTCTCTTACCAATTTCCTACCAATACCAGCCCCTCTCCACATTCTCTGAACACAGCTAGAAGTCAGAGTGCAAAGTGATGTGGTCCACATAGGTCAGCCTCTCTGGGCACAGAGTAAGCAAGAGAATGAATCTGAAGGGAAACATAGATTATCGATGGTGTATAGATTCTCATTACATCTAATCGAAGTGTCACTTTCTAGGCCTGAGTATTTTGGCTTTTTCATCATCCTTTTTTGCCTCTGTCATCACATCTTGGATATTAGGCTTACCTTTCTTTTGGGCATATGACCCTCTGTCCACTAAACTCACATCCCCTGTGGAAGAGTCAAAGTTTAATCACATCTGAGCCTCTGAGCTGTCACTTGCTTCAACCAAAGCCACAGCTGCCCCAGAAAAGGAAATTTGGTTCCTATAAGTGGGACAAAGTCTATAACTGGAGCTCCTCCTATTCACTTAAGCATGGCTGCCAGTAATTTGGTTGAAGGTATAGGCAGTCCTACAAGGGCCTGTAAGGAAACAAACATAGCTCCAGGAGGCGACCCTCCCCCAACTGGAGAAAGTGACTGAGCATGTAGCAAACCTATCTGAGGGGATGATTATCATTCAGCCTTATTCTTCCTAACTAGGTAGAGGCTTCATTCAAATTTCCACTGGAGCATAACTATCAGAGAATAATTAAAACTGGCCAAATGGAAGGGATACTCACTTCTCCACTGATAGCTTTCTGCTGCCCTTTTTTTTTTTTTTTAATTGATTTTAGAAAGATGGAGAGAGAGAAACACTGATTTGTCGTTCCACTTACTATGCATTCATTGGTTGTTTCTTGTATGTGCCCTGACCAGGGATTGAACCTGCAACCTTGGCATATTGGGACTACTCTCTAACCAACTGAGCTACCTGGCCAGGGCTCTGCTGCTTTTTTGACATTTACCTTCTTGCTTTTTCGGTTTTGCCCTTGGCAGAGTACGAGATGTGGTCCTTTTTTGCAAGATAAATTTTGGTTAGAGAGTTGGTCTACAAAGAATAAGCTGTGTTGCTAATACATTTAAATTGCCTTCTACCAATGCACTTTCATTAACATTAAAACCCAACAGGTGTTATGATTGTGGAACAAGTAATATGTGATTTAACTTCTTTATAGCCTATGTGCACATTTTCAACAAACAGGAGGTAGAGCTCTTATGATTATTTTTCTTTTTTCTGTGTTCTGTTGGTTCTATTTATTGAAATGTAAATGTAAAAGTCAACAGTTGATGTGGAATTTTAAGAAAATCCTGAGCTGTATCTGATACCCCTCGAATATGTTTAGTTGTAGGAATAGATTTCTAAGAATTTTGAGGTATAAAGATAGATTCATATTCCAAAGAAAGATTAGAAAAAAGATAATCTCCAAGAATACAGTATTTCTAGTGATTTTAAGTTCCTGGGTAGGTTTTCACAGTGCTTAGGAAAAGAATACATTTCTCAAATAATAAGGACAGTACTATTTATTGAGTAAAAATATTTTCATCTTTTAGTTTCTATACATGTATTTTAAACAAACTGTCCCTATTTGATTAGTCATATTTGGAATCAAAAGTGTTCAACAGCTCATTGCTAGACAACAAATTTAGAACCAGCAGGCTTGAAAAATAGTATATTTGAGGGACGCGGTGGGTTTAAAATATTTCCACAATTTTTTGAAGTTCTTTAGGAGGTGCAGACTAATTCTCCTCCTTTGAGTGTAGGCTGGATTTAGTGACTCACTTCTAGCAAATAGAATAAGGCAGAAGCGATGGCACACCACTTCTCCTAGCTAATAAAAGGCACTGGGACTTCCTTCTTCCTTGCCTTCTTGATTCACTTGCTCTGGGGGAACCCAGCTGCCATGTTGTTGCTAGACAATAAATTTAGACTAGAATGATACAATCGAAGGAATTATTTTATCTATAGACCAAAAAACAGCAACACTACCCTTTTCGTGTTGAGCATTTCATTTCTTTCCCTTTTCTGCACTAGCAAACAAGGAAATGGGTATTTGATTTGCCAATAGTAATGTACAATTCAAGAAATTTTAAAAATTTTTTATTTTCTCCCCATATTAATAAAAATCTTTAAAGCTGATAGCAGTTATTATCATTTTTCAAAAAGCATTAAATATTATGTCTTTACTTAGTTAATTTTTAAAAAAATATGTATCTTTATTGATTTCAGAGAGAGGAAGGGAGAGGGGGAGAGAGAGAAACCTCAATGATGAGAGAGTTGTCATTGATCGGCTGCCTCCTGCACGCCTCCCACTGGGGATGGAGCCCACAACCCCGGGCATGTGCCCTGACAGTGAATCGAACCTCAATCTCCTGGACCCTAGGTTGATGCTCAACTGCTGAGCCAAGCCCAGCCGGGCTACTTAGTTGATTTTAAATCATAGTTTCCCTGCGCACTCAAATATTTAGCACAAATAGCTCCATGGAGATGACAAAATGCAGTTCAAACACAAGTCAATTCCTTTCTTCTCCGGTGTGTGTGATCTGTTTCCATGGAAATTTCATGTTGACCGGAGACTGTAAAAATACTATATGCAAACATATCTCAGAAGCAAACCTTTTGGAGAATAATCACAATTTAATTTGAGTCACCTCATTAAAATTGTTCAAATAATAGGAAAAAAGACTGTATTCTTTTTTAGCAGAGACTATATTAGTCTAATAGAGTTAGAGATTATAGGGACTTTAATTTGCCTTTTGATGAAAGTAAAATTAAATCTTAATGATTTAGGTAAATTTATTCATTCAAAAAAAGATTAAGAACTTAGTATGTATGAGCAAGGTATTGTTGGAGTGCTGAAAGGAATACAAAGGTATACACCAACACAATAATGGTGTAAAACGGGATGATTACAGTGAAGTTCACAATGTGCTCTGGGAGTGCAGAGGAGAGGGGATGTTTCTGGTTGGGAAGATCAGGAAGTTTTCTTGGATGAAATGGCAATTGTACTGGGTCTTAAACCATGAGAAAGTGAGGAGGGGTCTTCCTGGTGAGGGAAATCATCTGAGCAAAGGCCCAGAGGTGGGAAGCAGAGGATGTGCTTGGGGAATAATGAGAAGTCTACCTGGATGAGATGTAAGGGAAAATGAGGGAGAGAAAAATGAGACGGTCGGCTGTGGCTAGGTTTTGTAGGGCTTTGAATCTCATGCTAATCTGAATGTTATGCTCCACAGCAGTAGTGTTCAGTTAGGTGATAATCATCTGGACTGTTGACAATTGAATATTGGGTAATGAGAAAGTAAGAGAAGAGAATAATTGAAAGGAGTAAGGAAGCAGAAAAGTAGCTTGAAGGACTAGCAGGCTTGAAAAATGGTATATTTGAGAGATGTGGTGGGTTTAAAACATGTCCACAAAATTTTGAAGTTCTTTTCTTTAAGAGGTGCAGATTAATTCAGCTGCCACATTGTGAGGAAACTCAAACTTGGAAGTGGATTCTGCAGCCCCAAGTTAAGCTCTGAATGACATCTTGATTGCAGCCTCATGGGAGACCCAGAGCCAGAACGACCATCAACTAAGCTGAACTTATATTCTACAGACACTGTGAGATACGTTTTTGTTGTTTTAATCTGCTATATTTTGCGGTACTTTGTTATTCAATAATAACTGATGCAGGAGGTGTGGGAATAGGGTCGTTGCAAACATGTTTGGGGTTGAGAAGAAGGAGCCAATGGAGACTGAGAGAGTGTAGATCCACAAGAGAGGGGAAATCATGGTTAGGTCAAATTGTGAAGGAAGTTTGTAGGGGAGAGGATCATCAGAAAGGGGTAGAGAAGTTCTTTTTGGAAAGGGAAGAGTGAGGATCAGAAAATAATTTCAGGTTGGAAGGATAAAAGGTGAAATCAGGCCTGATGCCCTTGATTCCTACAGCAAAGGAGGTCATGTCACAGGCTGATATCAGGAGTTCCAGGAGAGTAAAATTGGAAGATGTGAGATATCACATAGAGAATCAGGTAAAGCAAAGAACATAATTCCTCTCCAGCTATGCTTAGCACCCTGGGGAACAAACTGAGAAAGCAGACAGCAGAGTTTACTCAGGATTGAGGATTGATGAGGCAGATATGAAAGGCCGAGTGGGCAAAGGATTCTGAGATGCTGGTGTAATTACAGTGGCTGGGCATGAAGTCTAGACTGGGTACAAAGGCACATGAAACTATAAAAGAGTTAATGAACTGAGAATATGAAAGTGTGGGCCTTCTATGGCAACTATAATCTGTACCACACATTTCACATTTTATTCCAAACTACCTTTTTGGGGAGTATGCCTAGTTGCACTGGTCAGTTCATAAACTCAGGGTAGTGACCATGGTTTATATACGTTGTACTCCCTTAGGAACTAGCACATTGTTTCATAGGGATTCATTTATTTGTTGAATCAATGGGTAAAATCACTTTAGCATTGTGTGTTTTCTACAGAGTTTTTTTCTTCCTTCACAATAAGCATCTGATTGAGGCTAAAGAGCTGCTCCTTTAGATAGTGTGTTCCATCCTTGTCTCTAAAGAGCCAGGATTTCTGGATGCTTTTAAGAAGCATTATATAATTATGAAAAGAAGGACAATACCTGGTGGGCTAAAAATAATAAGCCTAATTATGCCTATGTGAAACAACCTTGAAATAAACCTTGGATGATTTCTCTTCAATCTGACAAAAATCAGAAAAAAAATAAAAAGGTTGAGAGTAAAAAAAAAGACTAGCATTCTCCTGGAAAATCAGGGGGAGCAGAGGCTCTCACCAAGCTTAGATCTGGAGTGAGAGCTCTGAGAGGAGTGTCTGGTTTTCCAAGATTACCAGTACAAATGGCTCCTTAGCCTAAGTGGACATTTACCTATTCTTTTCTTGGTATACTCTCCTTTCATTGTTTTCCTGGAAACAACAGGCTTACTCAAGTCTGGTAAAACTATTAAGAAAAAGTTGGCCTGGTCTGGCATGGCTCAGCAGTTAAGCATCGACCTAGGATCCAGGAGATCACTGGTTCGATTCCTGGTCAGGGCACATGCCTGGGTTGTGGGCTTGATCCTCAGTTGGGGGCGTGCAGGAGGCAGCCGATCAATGACTTTCTCATCATTGATGTCTCTACCTCTCTCTCTCCCTCTCCCTTCCTCTCTCTGAAATCAATAAAGGTATATTTTTTAAAAAATTGAAAATAGGCTTCTAAACCACTGAAGAGAGTCACTGATTGCAATGATATATAGGTGGTTCTTCAAATATTCACCATCTGCCATTCTATGTACTTTACAGTCAAACCCCCACCCACCTTTCCTTCAGTTCAGGTTTTTACATATCAGTTAATAAATGAATATTATGAAATATTATATGGTGATACAGCCAAGAGTTTCAGTTCAGTTTTTACACTTTGTTGATGAGTTTGTTTCTAACATTCTGCCCTTCTCATTAAAATGAAGGGAAACAAAAGTGAAAGTGCTGATCCCAGTAATAACAAGTTTAGGTCTCATACACTTAGTGCAATGAAGACAAATATGAAAGTCATTCAACCATCTAAAAGGACTTAGCCATAACCAGATGCTCATTGTAAAGGGAAAGAAGCCAATGAAAGAACACATGTGAAGTATTAGTACTAAATTACTGAAAATTGTGTCTGAAATTGAGGTGTAATTAGGGATTTTTATAATTCTTAAGTCTTATATCATGTTAGTTCTACTTTCAGTCAGTAATATATTTGAAAACATATTATGTTAGAAAGAGAGAAACTGCCTATATTGTATTGTGCTCCACAAGGCCACATGGGGTGCCACAGAGGCTATGGTCAGGGCCAGTGGTCAGAGGTGCAGGCCTCCCACCCCTGTATCAGCTTTCACCAAAATGAAGTTCCTTTCCTGCTTTACATTCTGGATTCTGAAAAGGATTTCTTTCAAGAAAGGGTTCCCATGTAACAAAAGTCTGAAAATCACTGCCTTACCCTGATACAGTGTTTATACAGGAATATATAATGGCTTAGCCTTTTGAAGGGACTGCTTGGCAATATCTGTTAAAATCTAAATATTTGCACTGTTTGCCTCAGCAGTTTTACCTCTAGCAACTGATCTTATACAAATAATCATTCAAGGGCACAAAGATATACGTACAGGATATTTATATAATAGCAGAAGACTGCAAACACCTATAAACATGGAATTGGTCAGCAGGGGGCGTTTAGCAAACTGATTTTTTTTTTTTTTAATACTCACCTGAGGATATTTTTTCTATTGCTTTTCAGAGGGAGTGGAAGGGAGAGAGAGAGAAATATCGATGTGAGAGAGACACATCAACTGGTTGCGTCCCACACGAGCCCCAACCAGGGCTGGGGATCAAGCCTGCAACCGAGGTACGTGCCCTTGGCTGGAATCGAACCCGGACCCTTCAGTCCACAGGCTGACACTCTAACCACTGAGCCAAACCAGCTAGGGCACAAACTGAATGTCTCTATAACCATGTGAGGCAGAAAATATCAGGGTAAATTTTACAAATCAATTAAACCAATAGTACCATAGATAAGAACAGATAAATGAAAATTACATATTTCTTAAGTCTCATACCAAATGAGACATTCCACTAGAATACATCATGGTTTTACTTCCCATCTTCTAATTAGGAAGGTTGCTGTCTTACACTATATATTGTTGATTCCCTGAGAGATTACAATGGTGAGGCCATGGAAAGCACAAGGAATGCTCATCATCTGGAAAGCAACTTAAGACATATGTTGTCATGCAAGAGAGCTCAGGAAAATTTACAATGTCACAGACGAAGGAACAGGCTTTGCTAGGAACTTATAAGCCAAGATTCTGCGAGAAGGCACAGGGGATACAGTGGGGCCAGGGTGCTCTGTTGGACATGTCATACGTGAGCATTCCAGCGAAGGGACATCCTCTCCCCTTTTGCTTTCTCTTCTTCAAGACCAAAGTGGTGAACATCCTTATCAGTGGGGTCCACAGAGACCACTTGGTATCAGGCTGTCTGGGTTTAAATGTCAACTGTCAGGAGTTATCTGAGAGAACCAGATGCCTGTATCTGGACTCCTTGGGTGTCTATGGGAAGTTGCAGCCCCTCCTGCCAAGAGGGAGAACGCCACTAGTGCCATGGGAAGTCAAATTTGGAAGAAACAGGGAGGCCATTGGTCACAGCTGGTTCATTGTTTAGGCAACCCAGAGTAATCTGCTGGGGTCATCTATAGACTATCCTGTCTATTTTACCACTTGCACTGGTCAATAGCATCATTTTTTATATATTTTTTTAAAAATTTATCTTTATTGTTGAAGATATTACGTGTGTGTGTGTGTGTGTGTGTGTGTGTGTCCCCCGCTGATCCCTTGCATCATCTTTTTTATATAAATTTTTGATATAACATTAAGGGTTCTGTTTCTATTAAAATTTTAAGATGCCTGCTTCTGCCATAATAATTTGCAATTCTTAGGACCTTTTGTGGGCCTTCCATTTTATGTCATTTAAACAAAATTTAAATACTTTAAAAGCTGGCATTTTATTAAGAATTTTAAATATTCAGCGCCATTCTGGCTTTGGCTAGACTAGTTCTCTTAGGAGTTACTCATTGCCACCTGCTGGGGAAGAGAAGAAGTGCAGTTGGACACTTCACTCAGGCAGCAGACCTGAGGATTACTCCTGAACCAGTCCCACACTCTCCCCATGAAGCTGGAATAGGAAGCAAGTCCTTGAAAGCAAGTCACGTAAAATATTACACTTTGTCGTTGTGTTTCACAGGTTCCCAATAAATTGGGAGGGAAATGTTTTTAATCCCATGTGTACTCGTTTTGAAGTAATTATAATTAAAAAACATATTCATCTACTTATCATTTAAACCTTTATTAAGTACCTACCATATGCACAATCCTGGGCAAAATATTAAATGAATACAAAGATGAATTTTAAAATGGTGCCAAGTCTCAAGGAGTTTACAATCTAATGATAGTGACAAGTACCTGAACACAAACTATAGGAAAGGAATTACAAATAAACATTTGCCCTTGATTGGAAAAAATCACTTTATTCCTTCATTTAAAGCATAAACTTCCAGTAGGAAAACACTGGTATTATATATACCTTTATAAGTTCATCCTCTTTAAAGGAAGTTGATTGTTTTTATAAAAGAAAATGTCTCACCCTGTCACATCTTTATGACTGGTTTGAGTTCTTATAACAAAAAATTTGCTTTAAGAGAAAAAAATGATAGATTCATAAAATCAAATTAATATGCGCAGAAAGACAAAGTGTATCTGCAATAATATGTAAAAAGTTGAGCACCACTGGGTCTAGTATTAAAGAGGCAAGTCAGAATTACTTTGGAGACTTGCCTTGGACAAGTTATTATGCACAATTTCATCACATTTAAAACAGGGTTGATATTTATTAAGATTATAACTCAGATACTATCATTATTTCCATCTGTCATAATACGCAAGGTTAAAAAATAGTATAAAAACTTTTCTAATAATTTATATATCAAAAATAATTTGAAATAAAGCTAGAGATAAAAAGTGGTGAATTTAATAGTATACTTTTGGTGCAGAAATAAATATAAATTTGAAAGTATTTTTTCTATATTTTATTGCTTTTTAGAAATGGTTCAGATAAGAAACTTTATAAAACAAGCTTGAGGATTCATTTTGTGAGATTACAGAGAAAAAGAATGTGCAAATAGTATAATTTAAAAATATGTATTGATTCATGCTTCCCAGAGAAATTTTTTCAAACAAAACACCAAAGGCCAGTACTTCTCTCAATGCTAAGCCATTTTTTTCTACCAAAAATAATGACGTAATGTATATTTTTATGACTAATCAGTTTGTGACAGCTGTGATTCTCAACCACTTTAAAAAAATACAAGATCAGAGTTGCAAACAGAACATGTGTAGCAATTTAAAAAACTGAACAGGCAAAGCCTTACTTCGACCAAATGACCAATCAGCAGGATTCGGCCTTTTCGGCTACAGATGACTTTGCTCAAGAGCTCTGCACACATCAGAGGGCTCCCATCCATATTCCTAACACAACAAGCAAGGCTGCTAACACTGGATGCTGCAAACCGCAGCTCAGGCACAGAGAGGAGGTCTTGCTGATTCTGTTTTATTCTTCAACAGATTTCTCTTCTCCACTCTCTTCATCGGATTCATCTTTTTCTTTGCAAGAATCCTGGCTGTTGATTTCAGTAAAATAATTTTCTTCCCCATTCTCTCCCTCTTCTACATTTTCTTCTTCATTAAAGCTAGAGGAAAAAATTTATCAGTCATTCAAAGGAAAATTGATTTGGTTTAAAGGTAAACAAACCCTTTGCAATGTATGTCATCATGATGTCAGTCTTCCTTAAGTGTATGAGCTCCAATTTACCAAGAAACTCTCTATATAAGTCCCAATTGGGAAAGTAAATGTGCCCCTGAGAACTTATTTCAAAACTTGGTTGACTCTTTAAACTTCACTTGAAAGCATGTTATTTTCATTATTTATGTCAGTCAGAAACTTACTCTACTTAAAAACAAGATATTTCATCACCATGTAATATTTTGGATTTGTCAAAAATATTAAAATATAAATGTTTGATAACAATTCACATGAATTTATTTAGGTAAAAGACCTTTGAAAAACATTATAGAACAGAATTTTTGCTTTCCTGCAGGTAAGAATTTTTTCAGAGGTATACCATTCAGACATCTTATATATGTTACCTTTCTTCAGTGAAACTTTTCATCTCTTGATTGCTGAAGGACTCGAATATTTTTCCACTTTTGCCTTTCTTTGAAACAAACTCATCAGATATCCCTAGTGCTTTTAGGGTGTTAGAATAATGCTTTTCTGCTGCCATTCTTGCATTTTTCTATAGGAAAAACAAACCTTTTTAGATGAGAGCAAAAGACTTTAACTTTCCATTAAAAAATGTATGGGTTAAAAGTTCCAGTGAATATTAAATTCAGTAATCAGTTGGTTGAAAATATGCATCCCCTCTGACCAGCAATTCCACTCCTAGGTATATACCCAGAGAAACTCCTACATGTGCCCCAGGAGACATGTATAAAAATGTTCAGGACAGTACTGTTTATAACAACCCCAATCTGGAAACAACCCAAATATCTATCAGTAGGATGGATAAATAAATTGTAGTCTATTCATACAATAGAGTAAAGTAATGAAAATGAATGAACTCTAGTTATACACCATAACATGGATGAACCTCACAAACATAATCCTGAGCAAAAGAAGCAAAACATAATAAATATATATAATTTCCATTTACAAAAAGCCCCCAAAGAGGCAAAACTAAACTATATTGTATAGAGATAAATCATAGGTGGTAAAACTGCAAAGAAAAACAAGGAAATACCTGTCTCAAAAGTTAGAATAGTGGTTACCTCTAGGGGAGAGGGAGAGGGTTTTGACCCGGGAAAGGTGCGCAGGGTGTAGGGTGCTGGCAACGCTCTATTTGTTAACCTGGGTGGTGGCCACATGAATTCTGATCTATAATTATTCTTTACACTGTGCCTGTTTTATATACTTTTATGACTGCTTAAGGATATCTGGAAAAACAGTAAGAAAATATTTCATGTGATAGTTGTCAGAGGGTTTTTTTATGTGCCTACTGTAATTTCTGCTTTTTATAAGCCATATCTCCACTCCACAGATAATACAATCATCAGTGTTGTTATCTTTACTCTGTGGAGGAAGCAAAAAGGTACAGCAAAAAGAACATGAACTTAGAACTGGGTTCAAATCTCCAGAAAGTTACTTCCTGGCTTTGGGGTCTGTGGGAGTTATGATGACCCTCTCATATCAGAAGCAAGTTGGAAGTTGTCACAGTTCCTGAGACCATAGGCTTTATGGAGCCACAAGATGACTGGGGTTCACACTAGGGCCTTGGCTTTAGTCCACTTTTAGCTCCCATGAGTGGATATGAACTAGTATAGGGCCAAGAGTTGCCACCTGGACCTCCAGCTAAAACAAAGTGACTAGGAATGGCCCAGTTCCCGTGGCACCCAGTCTCACCCCCAAATTTAAAAAATAAGGAAACCAAGATGTCCCCACCACCCTCACTGAGGTTAAACGGTTTGCTTAAGGTCACAAGAATGGTTAAGTGGTAGAAACAAGTCTCTTGACCCTTTCCTGGGTCTTTTCCACTGTACCACGCTGTTTTTATCTAAGTGGTAGCCTAAAGCCTGACTTCAGCAATGCAGTGGTCAAATATTTGCCCAATCCAGGTACTCCAGCATAATGAGGGGTCATGGAGTCTAGTATTTCATGGAAGAGATTAAAATAGCAAAGACTGATTACAATGGATTAAAACGATCAACAGTGCATTTTCTGACACTCTGGAAAACTGAAAAACAGCACTTTAGCTGCTGCTAAAATGCACCAACTGTGAATAACAACCGTTTTTTTTAAAAATCCTCACCTGAGGATGTTTTTTCCATTGCTTTTCAGAGCAATGCCCTTGGTGGCAATTGAACCTGAGACCCTTCAGTCTGTGGGCCAATGCTCTAACCACTGAGTAAAACCGGCTAGAGCAATAATACTTTTTAGAAAACAAAGCGAACAAGCATCCAGAGGCTATATTCATAGACTAGGCTTGGGGGAACTGAAAGGCATGGCAAAGTAAGATGAGAACTGTGCCCAAAGACTATAAAGCAGAATAAAGAAACCCCAAGTCTAACTCTGAATGCATTAAGAACAGTATATTCTGATTTAAGCAAATTAAATATAAAAGAGATTAAAATACTAATCAAAGTTAGTACTCATAAATGTTCATCTGAATTTGGTTTAAAATTCAATTTAACATGTACTCAGTTAACAAACCTTGTAATTTCCAAGAAACAGGACAACATGGTTTGTTCTGTACTGGATCACAGGCCTACTGGTAGTGGATAACTCAACAACAGCAAGACCACAGTTAACACTTACAAATGAGTAATGCATAAAGTTTGAGTGAATTTATTACAATAACAGCTTTTAATTAGCACCAATAGTCACAGCAAAACAGACTGCAAGAAAAATGTACTAATTTCTGTTAACAAAAGCAAAGCAGACTGATGAATTTCAGAGGGAAGGCAGGGGTAGGTGGGTGGGGAGAGATTAATGAAAGAACTTATATGCATATATGCATAACTCATGGACACTAACAATAGTGTGATGAAGGCCGGAGAGGGGGGTGCGGGGTGGAGGGGGTCATTGGGGGGAAAAAAGGGGACATCTGTAATACTTTCAACAATAAAGATAAAATTTTTAAAAAAGCAAAGCAATGGTGAGTCACTGCCAGTCATTCTGTATATAGAATTAATTACCTTTTAATATTTTATATCAAGTTGAATAGTGTGTAATTTTTCCTAATTGAAACAAACATTTCCCCCTTGCATTTCACCATGCAAAAGAATGATAAAGACTGCCCTAGCCGGTTTTGCTCAGTGGTTAGAGCATCGGCCCGCATACTGAAGGGTCCTGGGTTCGATTCCAGCCAAGGGCACGTACTTCTGTTGCAGGCCCAATCCCCAGCCCCTGGTCGGTTGCTTGTGGGAGGCAACCAATCAATGTGTCTCTCACGTTGATGTTTCTCTCTCTCCCCCTCTCTTCCACTCTCTGAAAAGCAATGAAAGAAAAACCTTTGGGTGAGGGTTAAAAAAAAAAAATTAAAGACTGAGCTAACCCTGGCTGGTGTGTCTCCGTGGCTAGAGTGCTGGCTCATGCGCCCAACGGTCTCGGGTTCAATTCCCAGTCGAGGGCACGCACCTGGGTTGCAGGTTTGATCCCCGGCCTGGGTCAGGATGCATGTGGTAGGCAACCAATCAATGTGTATCTCTCACATCAATGTTTCTCCCTCCCTCTCCCCCCCTTCCTCTCTTCCACGATCTAAAAAATAAATGAAAAAAATATCCTCAGGTGAGGATTAGCAACAATAAAAGACTGAGATAAAAAAAGGAACAGTTAAAATAACTAAGATTATTTTACTATCACACACTTTATTTAAAAAAAAAAAAAAAAGGCTGTTTCTTCAGGAAACCAAAATTAGCAAATGATAAGTTTGTCTACTATCAGCACCCTAGATTGAAGGGGAAAATATACTTATTTTTTATAACTATAAATTTAGTTTATAATAATTCATTTATTTAGTAATTGCTAAATACTTATTTTGTGAGTAGGGGGTATATAGGAAAAGTATGTGGGGCAAAGGGAACAGCATATGTGAGGGCCAAAAGTGGTAGAAGAAATATCAGCTATGAAACTAACCTGTTTTCTACATTTAAAATTTTTTTATGGGTTTAAATTCATACACACCGCTTGTTTTGCCACATTTTCTCTGGTGCTTAGAAACAGTGGGAATTCACAGCATGGCAAAACTGCTTGTTAATGCTGAGACTCATCACTAATTCGTCAGGGTAGTAGTCTCAGTCTGGGCTAATCCCAGAAAGAAAATGACAGCTCATTATCTGGCTAATTTGTTCATAACAGTTCAGTTTTGGTTCAACAGATGTTTATTAACATCTCCTCTGTGCCAGATGTTGTCCTAGGTGCTAGGTGCTGGAAGGGAAGAGAGATCATTAAGATAATTTCCACACAATGTGGTAGGAGCAAAGAGAGGTACGCAAAGGGCAATCAAAGATCAGAGCAAAGGGCACCAACCCCACCAGAGGAAACAATGTAAGAAGTGATTTTACACTGACTTGAAAGAGTGGGACAAAAGATAGGAAGAGGCCCTAAGGGTGTCCAGAAACAGCATGAATAAAGATTTCAAGTTTGAAACTAGTAGTCTAGTATGGTCTGAGAGTAAAGGGTATATAAAGTGTGACTTGGGGGGAGCACAGTGGCATGTGAACTAAAGAGGTTAACGGGTCAGATCATGGAGGATTCTGTATGACTTGTAGGGATATCTTCTGGGAGAAAGCAGGACAGCTCAGTGGTAAGTGTTTGGAAGCAGAGTGATTTGGGCTCCAATTCTTGTTACCTTATTTAACTATAAATCTTATGAATTACTTACCTTCTTTGAACTTCAGTTTCTTCCTCTGCAGTATAGGAATAACAACCTTGTAGAATTTTTTGGAGAAGTCAATGACAAGACCTCTTGATACCATTCATTGAAAACAAGAATGGTTCTGTGAATGCATGTTATCAAGGGTTATTAACTACCTACCCAGGGTTAACATTTTCACAAGGGAATGGGAATGGCAAAATAAAGATATGACCCATGGCTTTGCAAAGAACAGAACAGGAAAATCAGTCAAACAATTATATTAACTCAGATAGGAAATAATAGAGGTTTCACCTAGCATTTCACCATCAGGAGTGGAGAAAGGCAGATCCAAAAATTATTTAGGAGCAAAGAGAGGTATGCAAAGGATAATCAAAGTTCTCTCAGTGACAATTGAATGGGGAGAAGTGGTTCTGAGTCACCTAAATAGTGGCCCAACCAAAACAGGAAATCAAAGAGGAGGATCTAGTTTGGGGCAAGATGAATGTAAGATGCCAGTGGGAAATCTGGGTCGATATCCACCAGACAAGAGGACATAAAAACCTGCAGGTGTGAGCTACAGATAACTGCTTTGAGCCAAAGTCAATCTCTTTACACTGAGTCATATAAAACATCTTATGACTTTTCCCTCCTAAAGTTGAAACTGAGATGTTAAAAGAAACCCACCCCTTAAAATGACAAGCACTACATAAAATTATATCCAAATCAGTAAGTAAAAGGTTCCCATAACTTTGAGAGATTATAATATGTAGATTAACCCATAATACATGTCCCTAGTCCTCAATGAGTCATCGAAAGGACAGTCTTGTAATGACATCTGTCCCAGGCACATGCTGACAAAGCTCCAAATGTAACAGCCTGAAATTCACCTTAACCTCCAGTGATTCTGTCTATTGTTAAGCTAAGTCACCCATAGGAACCTTTCCCTTATGGATACTAAGGAAATTATCTGAAATTGACAAATCTCTCTTAAGGGAAAGATTGTAAAATTGAGTATAAATTTTGTTTTTCCAATAAAAAGGAAATCCTTTCAGTAATTGTAGATAACATTGAAAATTATAGACTCACTTAAAAAAACCTGATCAACTAAATGAAAAGGCAACCTGCTGAATGGGGGAAAATATTTGCAAATCATATATCTGATAAAGAGTTAATATCCCAACTATATAAAATACTCATACAAGTCAATAGCAAAAACAGACACCAATTTAAAAGGTGGCAAAGGATTGAATAGGCATTTTTCCAAAGGAGATATTCAAATGGCCAACAGGTCCATGAAAAGGTGCTCAACATAACTAATCATAGGGAAATGCAAATTATTTGGTGATATTTCACAATGGGGTAATATCTCACACTGGTTAAAATGCCTATTATAAAAAAGACAAGAGAGAAATGCTGATGTAGATGTGGAGAAAGGGAACCTTTGTGTACTGTTGGTAGGAATGTAAATAAGTACAGCCACTATGGTAAACAGTATCTAGGTTCCTCAAAAAATTAAAAATAGAATAACTATATGATCCAACAATCTGACTTCTAGATATATATCTAAAGAAAACAAAATCACTATCTTAAAGAGATATCTGCACCCCATTCATTGCAGCATTATTTACAATAGCCAAGAAAGGAAACCACCTCAGAGTGCATTGAAAGAGGACTGGACAAAGAAAATGTGGTGTATATACACAATGGAATGCTATGCATCCATAAAAAGAAGGAAATCCTGCCATTTGCAACAAAATGGGTGGACTTTGAAGACGTTATACTAAGTGAAATAAGTCGGACAGAAAGACTAATACTGTATGATCTCACGTATATGTGGAATCTAAAATTTTTAAAAACACCCAGCTGGGTGTGGCTCAGCGGTTGAGCATCGGCCTAGGATCCAGGAGATCGCGGTTGGATTCCCAGTTGGGGCACATGCCTGAGTTTCGGGCTCAATCCCCAGCAGGGGGTGGCTGATTCATAACTCCCTCATCATTGATGCTTCTGTCTCTCTCTCTTTCCCTCTCCCTTCCTTGCTCTGAAATCAATAAAGACATATTTTAAAATAATAATAAAATAAATTAAAAAAAACTCATAAGAAAAGAGATTAGATTTGTGGTTACCAGGAGGAACTGGATGAAGGTAGTCAAAAGGCACAAATTTCCAATTATAAGCTAAATAAGTCCTGGGGATGTAATATACATCATCATAACTATGTATTGGATATTTTCAAGTTGCTAAGAGAATAAATCCTAAAAGTTCTCACCACAAGGAAAAAAAATTGGGAGGGTAAGTATATGAAGTGATGGATGTTAGTTAAACTTATTGTGGTGATCATTTTGCAATTTATGTATGTGAAGTCATTATGCTGCACACCTTAAATTTATCCAGTGCTGTATGTCAGTTATATCTCAATAAAATAAAAAATAAATCTGATTCAAGTAGCCATTTTGTTTCATTTTTTAATTCTTCAAAGACCTCCAAATCATATCATGAAACCTTAACTTAATATTTGGCCAAGCTGTTACTGAAAAAAGACCAGCCATTAAAAACAGGTTGTGAAACTATTATTTTGAAAACGATTAGATTAGTAGCATGTTCTTCATCAAGCTTACGTGCCTCATCAACAAGATTCAATGCTCAGATTTCAGCAAACTTACTTACTTGACTGATTTGATGAAGCTGTCACAGAAACAATGTCTTAATACATTATATAGCACACAAGAAAATGGACTGTAAATTAAGAGCTGGAGATGTTTAAAAAAAACCTGACAATAGCTCTCAAATTCCAACAAACACAACCTGAGCAACTCTTTCAAACAGTAGCGGCCTGTATTTTAATTTTTCTTCTCTTTCTTCTAGTTCTCGTCGGTATTCTCTCATCCTTTCCTTTTCACTCTTTCTAAAACCAAATAAAAGGAATGGAATTTTAAAAAGAAGAACTTGCATATATACCATTTTAGCTTAGATGACAAATCAGAAATTATGAGCACAATTTACAGTTTACCACCATTTCTTTTCTAGACTGGTACATTTTTATGGAAGCAGAATAAAAATTCCAGGTTCTGAGAACAAACATTTTAAATCCTGGGAGCAATCTTTGTACTTTGCAGATTCTGAAATCTTCAAGACATAATGTTGTAAGGGCTTGAAAAAAATTACTGAATGCCCTCTTATCTCATATATAAGTGTATAAAAAAGAAAATTTGGTCCAAAATAGGTATCTTCTCTTTAAGGAATTTCTTCTGAAAATAAGACCTTGCTCTTCTTTATTCCCTTACATAAGATCTGCCCTAGGTTGGTGGCAAAGTTAATTATATTGGAACAGGTCAAGGGAGAAATAGGGAGTATGGGACTATAACAGAGGAATAGGAACCAAAATGCATAAATTCATAGTAAGTGTACTTATTATTTGGGCAAGATCCTATAATGAATCCTATGCTCTTTTTCTCTATGTAAAATATATGAATTCTACCAAGATAATAAGATTTCATGGATTAAAGAAAATAGTTATACTATAAAATTATAATTATGCTTAATTATATAAAGTTGGTATTATGAAAAATCTAATTTACTTTTAAGGATGAATAGCATATTTTTAAGGAATTTTTGCTCAAGCTCATCAAACTCCTTCTATCAATGAATTATATTTATAGACATTATAAGGAATATATATATATAACATACATTATAAAAGACCTCCAAATATAGGAATATAATTATATACAATATATATTAAAAGAAATACTTATAATTAAAAGGAAATATAGATTTGGGGGGATACTTATAGATCAGACTAAAAATTAATAAATCATATTACTTACCCAGCTTTGGGGGAGTTATTTTCCTACTTAAATGTGAACATTTTTATGTTTACTTGCAACATAAAAATGTTCCTTTGGAACACTGGTTTTCAAACTTTGTTCTGCAGAATTCCAGTGTTCTGTGAAGGGGTTCTGTGAATATTTTTATTTACTTATATTAAAACTGTGACAAAATGCAACACATATCACTAAACAACACACCTGTTAATTGACACTTCACATAATTGATGTTAATTAACACCAATGTGTTAATTTGTGCTATCAGATTTCGAGCAAACCTTAGAACAAAGCTCTTTTACATATCTGTATATTGAAGAATATGCTGAGATTAAATGGCAAACTGTTAAAAAGCTTTATCTAGCCAGGCCAGAGTGGCTTAGCAGTTGAGCATCGACCTTTGATCCAGGAGATCACAATTTGATTCCCTGTCAGGGAACATGCCTAGGTTGTGGGCTCGATCCCCAGAAGGGTCGTGCAGGAAGCAGCTGATCAATGACTGTCTAATCATTGATGTTTCTGTCTCTCTCTGTTTCCCTTCCTCTCTCTGAAATCAATAAAGATATATTTAAAAAAAAAGCTTTATCTATGTGACTCAAGATTTTTCTCAATATTATACTGTGCAATCAAAAAATAATATAAAGAAAAAGATTAAATGCTGACATAAGATTATATCATATTAACCATGGCCATAATATAAAACATTTCTGTTCATCAACATGGCTTCATGGTCCTCACCATCAGGTGAGTATACAGGTTGGTTCTTACCATAAGGTGAGTGAATGTGAGTGTGTGTGTTTTGAGTATAAGTAACTAATAGTAACTTGAATCCAGAAACTAAAATACTAACACTCTTCTTAATCTGCTCATATATTGGTATCCACTGATTTTGAAAAAACATTTGAAAACCAATGGTCTGGAGGTTCAAGGTTCTTTCATGATACCTGAGAGATTTTATTCTGGATTTAGACATCTGAGCTAAACTTTGATGTGAGTCATAAGCCTTAGTCCGGGTTTTCAGAAGTTTCTGCAATTCTTTCATTCTTTGCTTCTGTTTAGTTAGGATCCGATTTCTCTCTTCTTCCAACATTTTCGTTTCCTCAAGTGATCTCCTGAGGGCAACAAACTAATGCTTAATTCACTTTAAGCCAATGAGAATGTTGCTTAGCAAAGATTTAATACAGGTTAAATTCAACCTTTGAATTTAACACAGGGTAATTCAAAGGTTGAAAAAAGGCAACCTTTTGAGAACGACCTGACTTGTGAAATTGGAAATCAATAGCCTGACTATAACCTTTTCTATGCCCAAGGATTCATAAAATGGACAATACATTTCTTAGCACACCCTCTTACAAAATGTCCTCTATTATAGAGTAAAATATATTACCAGATACAATAACTTCTTCATATTTTCAAATTCACCAACATAAAACAGTGCCGCATATACTATTTTAGCAACCGTAAGTCAGTCAGTGCTGTGTCCTAGTTACTTACCTGATGGCTTGCTCTCTTCCTCTGGAAGAAACTGTGGGCATTGGAGGGTTGTAGTAACAAGGCACACGCTTTGCATTTGGACTTCTAACTGGTGACCTGTGCCTTTGAGACTGATAAGGAAAATGTGTTTCTTTTAAATTTTCTTCATATGCTTCTTTATCTGCCAAATTTTTCTCTCTTTTAGTGGATGCATGAAGATCAGGTTGTTTGTAGATTGTTAGGAGTTTTGGACCTTTCTGTTCCAAGAGGTGTTTCTGATTTGTCTCAGGAAGTTCTCCAAGATCAGCAGTCTGGTTCCTAGACTTGCCTTTATACTTCAACTTTTCAGCCTGTTCAGGGCCCTTGGGCTTCCTTGCAGCAAAACTTCTGTGAGCTGGTCTATAAGGCGGAGGGGATGAATTCGATAAAAATTCCTGGGCTGTCAGTTGTGTCTTAATGTTTTTGCAGAGCTCTTCTTGTAATCTGTCATTGGCAGCTGAACTATAAGTAGATCGAGGTATAGGTCTGGCTTTAAATAGATTTGTTGTCTTTTTAGACTTAAACAAGTCTCTCAGCTGCTTTTCCCGGATTGCTTGCTTTTGTTCCTCCCTTGCAATAAACTTAAATGGCTTTTGTGAGGCCAAGAGGGTTTCTTTGTTTTTCTCCTTCATAGTCCGCCTCCGTTCTTCGTTTTGCTTGACTATATCCTGATAAAGGGGGAGAAAGACAAATGCTGGAACTGGGTTGGCTCGGAATTTTTTCTTACACTCTGGATCTTCTTCTTCTTTTTTGAGCAGTTTGTGTACCATTTCAATATCTGATTTAGATTTCATGTTCTCTTGTCTTTTCTTCTGTTCTCTAATCATCATTTGAAAAGGCTCAGGTACTGTAATCTTTGGCACCCATTCTTTTGGTTTCTTCTTTGTTTTTTCAACTGCTAGGAAGTCAGCATCTTTACACTGAATGTAATCTTTAACAGAAAAGTTGGTCCACATGTTGTTGATGAGCTCCTTGGCATAGGTCAACATCCCATTTTTCTCAGGAAACTCTTTTTCTAAGTTGGGCAACTCATCTTCAGAGGAAGACACAATCAAGGAGGAAGAATGACATAAATCAGGTTCTGAAAGCGATGTGAATAAGGAGATAGGGTGACAGTTCTTTTCTGATACAGACCTAAGCGAGAAGAACAATTAGGTTACACTTTCAGTTGTATGTGACTAAATTAAAAATTAAGAATTATATATTTTCTTAGATCAAGGTATAATCAGTTAGAAGATAGGAGTTGGATGTGGCTTGTCAAAGTTATCACTTTTATTTAGAATAGAGCTGGAAAATGCCTATAAGTTATCTAATCTGATTTCCTCATTTTATAAGGGAGGAACATGAGATAGTCAAGGCTCCTTGTGTCTAACCTCTGAATTGAATTCTCCACACATTTTCCATAGTCACCATCTGAAAACATACATCTGATCATATCACTGTCTTGAAACTTTCCCATGATTTGTCACTGTTATGAAGTCAAGTATAGATTATAAAGCCCATTAATATTAGCCCATGCCTACCCTTCCAGTTTCACCTCTGACTTCTCCCTACCCCCATCGCCATTCTAAGTCACACCCAGTTGCGTGAAGTTCCTCACACACACCACCTCTCTTGCTGCCATGCCTTCGCACACATGGTTTCGGCTGCCTAGAAGGCCACTCCTGGCTTCCTGCATCTGCTGCAGCTACACCCCCCCCTTATGACTGAACTCAGGTATGACACTTCAGTAGAAAATTCCTGCCTGCGTCCCTCCAATGACACCCTGACATGATCAACTGCTTTTTCCTCTGTCTCCATAACACTGTTATATCACATTGTACTGCAAGTTTTGGTTCTGAGCTAGTCTTTGAGCTCCTTGAGGGCATCAGTGTCCAGGCAAGGTGTGGTACCCAGGAGATACGCAATCAGTACTGAACAACTAGATGAGTTAAGGGATTTGCCGCACATTTCAAAACAAGTGAGTTTATCACAGAAATAGTGAGTTTATCTTGAAATTAAAGACTATTTTGAAAACTTGAAGCAGATTTATGTCATAGTCCTAAACTCTTCATACTATATCTTTAATGAGCTCATGTTAATCCACATATTATAAAGGGCTTTTAAAATTTTAATATTCATCATCTAAAAATGGCCCAGACTAAATATTCTGATACATGTCTACAGTTGTATGAATGATAGGTCAGAGAGAAAAGACCAAATGGCCACCAAATGACTCTCAAAGCAAGAAGCCACCTAGTAGGTTGATAAACCGTTAAACATTTTGAATAAAATCTCACCTCTGTATACAATTAAAAATACAAAGGGAAATATGAGAGAAAATATTCTAAAATAATTTTGTTCTGTACTTTTTAAAAGATTTTTAAACTGATTTTTAGAAAGAGAGGAAGGGAGAGGAAGAAAGAGAGTGAAACATTGATGTGAGAGCGCAACATCGATTGGCTGCCTCCTGCACACCCCTCCGGCGATCTAGCCTGCAACTTGGGCATGTGCCCTGACCAGGAACCGAACCAGCAACCCTTCAGCACACAGGATGACGCCCAACCAACTGAGCCACACCAGCCAGGGCTTGTTCTGCACTTTTAAGTATACATTTTATTTTACAGTCCACAAACAACATTATGTACAAACTTACGTGGAAGAAACACTAGAAGATTCATCTCTGATGATCACTGGCTGAACTTTCTTTAAATTTAATTTATTCCGGTACATTTTCTCTAATTTTGACATAGTTTCCATGTGGGCAGCCTTCAGCTCTTCTAGTTTCCTGAAATATTCTTCATTAGAGTGGTAAATATCAGAAAAGTCCACAAAGTCCTCATAGTTTATAGATGTTTGTTTCTTCAACCCAGAAATGGTATTAAAATCAGTCTGATAAGAGGAAAAAAACCTGTTATATGGTGTTTGGAATTGAAAGACAAATGAAGTTGATATTGATTCCCAATACTGCTTCTTACTTGTGGGCTACATACATATATTAATGGATTATAAGTTATTTGTGAGCTATGTACATTTTCCCCTCACAACATTTTATTAAGAACAAGAGAGAGAGACCAAGTTGCCAGAAAACAAATGCTATTTGGTCCTTTTTATAAAGGATGGTTAGATTCATGGATCATGTATGAACCCATACACTGTAATAGAATAGAACAAAACTATCCTTTATCAAGATGCTCCTTCAGAGCTGTGATAATTGAGATGAAGAAGGAAGTTCCTCTTGCTGCAAACCAAGCAAACACAGCCCAACGCCCTCCCGGAGCTGGGCTCCTACAGTGTGGGCCACAGGGTGTGCCAGTGGAGAGAAGACAGGAGTGCAGGCAAAGGAGGGCAGGAGATAGAGGGGACACAGTTCTCACTGGCTCAACCAGAACCCGGGAAGAAACCCTCCTGGATGTGCAGGGGAGACCTCAGGAGGAGTAGGAGGGTGTGGAAGGCAGTGGGAGGTACCTTCAGAACAGCCGCTCCTGGGGGCATCAAGAGCAGTAGCTCTCCTGGGTGACAGGGACTTTGGGAGTGAGAAGAGAACAAGAGTCATACAGTATAGTATTGTAACCACACAGAGTGTAGTTATTCTATATATAGATCATGCCTGGGAGGGTCTCACTGATCTTTCCCCCAACTCCTTTCAAATACCTCTCATAGTTCTTTTAATTGAAGCAACTAGAGATGTAAAACCTCACTTTCTCCATATAGAAATTCAGTATCTTCTCAGTTGAGAAACAGTTGAAGTTATTCATGATACTGTGCATAAAGGGCTGCTGACCATGGTCTTCAATTTAGCCTACTGCCTGAAATATACTCATCATGAAAAAAGTGTATTTGCCTTAGAAAATTATAGAGCCAGTCTGATAAGACACTAGGAAATAAATCTGAGTAGCTTTTCCCAATGGGAAAATGCAGAAGAGTCACTTGTATACAGAAGTTATAGATACAGTGTTTTTAAAAATGGGCTAAAAACAATGTACAAGAGGCCAGTATTATACTACTTGGGCTAACTCAGAGAAAACAAA
Organism: Miniopterus natalensis; assembly: GCF_054644295.1. Lineage (NCBI taxonomy): Eukaryota > Metazoa > Chordata > Mammalia > Chiroptera > Miniopteridae > Miniopterus > Miniopterus natalensis. The sequence goes on from NC_142093.1 coordinate 33,181,921, forward strand.
TGAAGGAAAACAAATTTCCTTCAGCAGAACTGGTATGCAGAAATGTATTACCAACAAATCTATGACTCAGAGAACTGCTTTATGGTCATACAACTCAAGAGAATTTTCTGATATCTTCTACTGTTTCTATATGTGCTCCTCACCATTTTTAGCTATGGAAATGAGTACTTTGTTAACTTATTCATTAACTACTTAGGGACACCCAGCATTCATTCAGCAGGCTGCTTAAAGATACAAATCAGATAAAAACTCCGCTTCGAGAAGCTTCCAGCCAGTTTGGGGGAGGATGTGTACATAAACAGTGAGTAACAGACTTTGAGACACAACTCCTGATTCCTCCCAGCTGAGCACGAAGACAGATGAGTGACCATGTGTGTCACAATGTCAGTTACCGTGACAGTTCAGAGAAGGAAGGCCTTACTCTGACCAGGGGGAAAGACGAGGCAAGGGTGCGCCAGAGAGACATTATGTTAGATGAGGGAAAAGTCTGTCAGATTAGGGAAGCAGTGAAAAAGAAACCCGAGGCACAGTGCCAGAACATTCATCAGATGCTACCTCACGGTGATGCAGCTGGCAGGCACTCTGCTCTGGATAAGGAAACTGGGCTCAGAGGATGTAGGTGACCTGCTTGCAATCACAGCTAGTAAGCAGTAGAGCTGGGATTTCATCCAAATCCCAGTGTTAGGCTCCAAAGACACGCCACATTCCTCCCAAGGGCAGGAAGGGGTTGTCAGCCACGCGAGGAAGGAACAGGCATGGTGTGCTCAGGGAGAGGCAGACAGTGTGGGGGCTAGTGGAGAGCAGGGTATGGAGCACAGGGCAGGATGGGAAACAAGGTGAAAAGGCAAGTCAAGAGCCTCAACCAGGCAGCAGGAGCCTTGAAGGATGTGAGCAGACGAGTGACATGACCAATAATGCTCAGAAGGATTCTTCTGAAAGCAAATAGAGTGAAACAAAGGAAGAAAGGTTAGCAGCAGTTAATGAGCTACTGCAAAAGTCCAAGTCTGAGATATTAAGGGCAGAATTAAAGAAGCAGAACCAAGGCAGCTGCCTTTGTAGATTTCGGAGACTGAATCATCAACTCAATTATGGCCTGTATTGTGGGCAACAAATTCAAGATTTCTGATTGGAGTGCTGCCTGTCTGGGTAGATGCTGCTGCTGCCGTTCATCAGTACAGGGAGTACAGGAGAGGATAGTGCTTTAGGAAAAGAAAACTAATCTCTCTCTTAGACACACTGAGTTTAAGGGATGGTAGGGCAGCCCAACGTCCAGGAAACGGGGTAAATATACCTGGAGACCCGGTAAGGAGGCTGGGCTGGAGATGAAGGTATGGGAGCCACCAATGCGCACAGAAGTAGCAGGTGCAGCCTTGCATGTGGATGAGGCTGCCTGGGGAGAGCGTGGGCAATAAAACAAAAACCCAAGGATGGAAATGTTGGCAACACCACCATTTAAATAAGCAGTGAGCCCGGCCGGGGGTGGCTCAGCGGTTGAGAGTCGACCTAAGATCCAGGCCATCGGGGTTCGATTCCTGGTCAGGGCACATGCCCGGGTTGCGGTCTCATCCCCAGCAGGGGGCGTGCAGGAGGCAGCCGATCAATGACTCTCATATTTGATGTTTCTCTCCCCCTCTCCTTTCCTCTCTCTGAAATCAATAAAGATATATTTAAAAATAAATAAATAAATAAATAAATAAATAAATAAATAAATAAGCAGTGAGAGGACGACTAATAAGCAGTGAGAGGACTAATTGAAAGCAATCATGAGAAATACAAATACCAACTGATAAGGGTATTCAAGTGAAGGGAGCTTTTGTTTGGTTTCAGTTTGTAAGATAACTGAAAGACTTCCTGGAGGAGGTGATATTTAACCTGAGTCAAAGAATGGAAGAATTTGGAGGATCGAGAGAATACAGGGAGAAAGAGGGAAAAGGTACTGCAGACTAAGAAAATGACATTAACAAAAGTGCCAGGGGTGAGGGGCCCGGTGGAGAGCAAGGTGCACACAGCTGCAGGGTAAGAGGAGAGTAAAATGTATAAAGCAATTCTGGGAAGCAAGCCTGGAAAGGGAGGTTATGGCAAGAAAGAGGTGGTTTTCATTTCTTGTCTACTACTGGCTCCTAACTACTCACAGGTCACCTGGTCTCAGCCCCCCTTATTACCCTTCAAAGATAAAAGGGTTGGGTGGAAGCTAGTATCTTTTCCGTTTGGAGCACTCTTAAGGCTTGAGAGAAGGATTACAGATATGGTGTCAAATTCTTATTCAAGCCTAGGTTCTGCACTTCTTAGCTATGTGACATGGGCATTAACCTTCTGAACATCAACTTTACGATACATAAAGTAGGTATGCCGGGCATTAAACTATTATCTCTTGGCTCCAATGCCACCCTTCTATACCCTGCTAGGTGAGGCTGGGGATGGGACTCCATAAGCCATGTTTCTACCCTGCGAGTTGCTCCCAGGTCCACTCTGCCTAGAGGGAGACTGCAGGGCTGGGGGAGGAAGAAGACCGATTCCTTCCGGTTAGCTCTCTGTCTGCTTGTCTGCTTGAGTCACCCCTGCAGTGGTTCTTCCTCGAATCGGCAAAACCACCTCGGGGCCTTTATTCAAATGTCATCTCAACAAGGTCTTCACTGGCTACCCTATTTGAAATTGCAACCTCTCCACCCACTCACTGTCAGCTTCCCTTTTCTGCTTTATTTTTTCTCATAAGTACACACTACCAACGAACATTCTATATATCTTTATTTATTTGTGTATTGTATGCCTGCCTCTTCCACAAAGTCAGCGTCACAGAGACAAGGATTTGTTTGCTTTGTTCATGGTGGTGTCCCCCACATCTAGAAAAGTGGCAGATGCTCAATAAATATTTGCTGGACGAATGTACATCTAAAAAAATATTATTTCCACCAAGAGAAGAGGAGAGGTATTCCCTCACAAAGGACTGAATCATTCTAAGAAATACTGGCTACTCTAAAGAGTTATTCTAGGTATTAAGGAAAGGGCTTATTTAAAAAAAAACCAACTAACTAAAACGGGGAAGACATTCCAAAGAACCGTTTTTAGACAAAAGCATCCTGGTACTCTCCATTCATTCTTTTAGAAGAAGACCTTATAACAATCATTTTCCATTAAATGATAAAATTTATTTGGTCCTGAAAAAACTGAAAAAGATGCTGAAAGATGAGTAGCTTCTGAAGAGATGTGGCAGGTCTGATAATTTACACTTAGGCATTGGGTTTTAACAGTATCTGTTCCATTTCTGTTTAATACTCTTAACACTAGCCTGAACTTTTCAGATAAATTGATTCCACAGTGTTTTACCAGAAACAGATGAGTGGTTAATAAGGGAATTCTAACTCTAATTTCATCTTTGTCTTCACACAGAAGAAAACATTTTAGTACATCAAATAACCTAGACCAAGGACATTATTTTCTAAGGGCCTGAAATAGCACCCTTTTCCTTTAATTGTTTGGCTTTTTGTGGAATGTTGTACACACAGCCACTGGATTAGAGGATAATCTTCCCTAGATTGGCTTGACCCACTTAGAAGATGATTCCTTCCAGCACATGTACTTCATTAGTAATCAGCACTCATAATTATTTGTGGTATAATCTATCTAGTATCATCTGCAATTCTGGAATTTTTACTAAAATTTTCTCTGCATTGAAAAGAATTGTAAGGAATGAGGCAGAGCTACATGAACTAACATGGGTAAACCCCCCAATAAGTAATGAGTAAAAAGCAAGTTTCAAAACACGTATATGTAAAATGCTACCATATATTAAAATAATATGTACACAGGAGACAGGAAAAAGCCCAGAAGAATGCATACACATATCAGTTTCAAAACAGTTGCTACCAATGGGGAGGGAGAAGGGATCCAGACTTTCTTTTGGGAGGAGAGATAGTAAAAGGGCCTAAACCTTATTTGTAACATTTGAAATTTTAAAAGGAGAATGTGTTCATGTATCACTTCCATAATTAAAATATAACTTAAAAAAAAGAAAAAGAAAGTTTTGTGAGTATTAATATTAAATTAAAAACTGAACAATCTCTAATGACTACTTGATCTGTTTGGCACCCTCTCTCACGCTCCCCTAGCAACACTGCTTACCTTTCCCTTGCTCTTCTATCTGCTCCGACCCCCACTCCCCAACTGCCCATGAAAACTTATTTCTTTTTTAAAATATGTTTTTCTTGATTTTTTTTTTAGAGAGAGAGGAAGAAAGAGTGAGAGATAGAAACATCGATTGGCTTCCTCCTGCATACCCTATACTGGGAATGGAGCATGAAACCTGGACATGTGCCCTGACCAGGAATCAAACCAGTGACCTCTTGGTGCATGGGTCAACGCTCAACCACAGAGCCACACTGGCCGGGCTAATTCTTTTATTTCTTTTGGAAACCAGAAACCATCAGAGGAAAGTTCTCTCATCTTCCCATCTTAGGGCCTCTGCATATGCTTGTTCCCTCTGCCTGGAATTCTTTTCCCACACCCACTCTTCAAATGGCTACTCTTTTTTATCATCAGGCATCAGCTTAAATGTTAATTTAAATAGGTTCCCTCCTACTTCTTTTTAAATCATAGTAGCCTGTTCATTTCTTTCTCAACATTTCCCATCTTATGATCACTTGACTGTTTGTTTTTTTATTGTCTAACCTCCCCACTAGAGTGGAAGCTATGTCTACTTCATTCACCAATGACTAGTCAGTGACTAGTACTTAATAAATGCTCAATATTTATTGAAATATATTTCAATAAGAAAAAGAGAAAGCCACCCCATTAGGAAAGTCAGTGAAATTTTAATTGTGGATTATAGAATACTGCTTTACCCATGTCATCATCAACCACATAGCAAGGCCTATGAACGGTTATCTTCAACTAAGGCTAGATTCAAGGAACATGCTTCAGTCCTGCAAGGGATGTGGTGGTGGGGAGAGAGGCTTTGGCAAAGCAAAGGACTGACAGGAACCTACTGTGAAGTTGGTTCTCTAATTGATCTTGTGTGGTGGGTTAGGTATCTGAGTTTACTATATTTTACAGATGACAAAGTGCCATCAAATTAACCTTTAAGAATTGGGGTTGAAACCCAGGCCAGCCTGGTTTATACACTCTCTTTCTTTTTCAGTGATTTTTTCCCCATCAACAGTGTCCTCTGGATATCAGGCAGTGACAGCTCATCAGGCTTGCTTTTGGATTCTTCAAGTGTAGTGGTCTCAGAACAGTGTCAAATTTATAAGATTATCTCAGCTGGCGTGGCCTAGCGGTTAAGCATCAATCTATAATCCAGGACAACTAGGTTTGATTCTGGGTCAGGGCACATGCCCTGGTTTCGGGCTTGATCCCCAGCAGGGGACGTGCAGGAGACAGCCGATCAATGACTCATCATTGATGTTTCGCTCTCTCCCTCTCCCTTCCTCTCGGTGAAATCAATAAAATATATTTTTTTAAATTATAAGATTAGCTTCTTTTTTTCCCCTCTCTCTTTTTTCTTGGTAGGCTCCTGTCCCTTTGAAACTAGCTCATTAGATAAATTAATCTCTCCTAAAGTAATATGTTTCTAATACAAATTTGCAGTTTAACAAGGCATTCTGGAAGTATACTGCAACTACACAAATGACTGACTCCTCTACCACAGCAAGACAAAGTAGAATTTAATCTTTGGGCAGGTTGTTCAAATGACAGTCCCACTGGCAGTAGTTATTGTAATTACTAATTTATACAAACTGTTCTTTAAATATGACAAACATTTTCTCATTTGGTTCTCATAACATCTGAGTGAGACAAGAAAGAGAGACAGTTATTATAGCTCCTTTACAGACAGGGAAACCTCTTAATATCATCTAGCAAATCACAGAGAATGAATCATAATCCAGGACTCCAAAAACTTTTCCTCCATTCAAATCTTCTTCTTCCATCACTTTGTCTCCCTTGTTGGCTACTGAAACTTGTGTTGAGGGGAAGCTTTATCATGAATGAAACTGGTCCTGACTCTCACCCTGCTGCATGTTCAGGGTCTCCGTCTGCCTTCCTCTGGATAACCTCAAGTAGTTTACGTCTGTTGGTGAAATGCTGACCATAAAAGGTATTGCTACAGATTTTCTCATTAACAGTTTCAGCGTAAAGAGATTAGAATTCCAAAATATTCAGTGATTTCTATTAGCCCTAGACCATAATGTTTTTTCTTTATGTATCTGAGAGGCTTGGGAAAATGGTATTAAGAATCTTTAACGGAGGGTAAGGAGGTTTATATCTGCAGATTCAAGGTGTCTATCCTTTAAGGGAATAGAGCAGATGGCAGACTGGGCCCCTCTAACTGGTGGACAGGTGTTCAGGACACGTGACACTGAAAAGGCCATCTCACACCACCCTGAAGGGCCCTTTTGGAAATAACGGGTCCTCTGGATGCTTATCCATATCTGTCTCACCTATCCACTGAACTCTTGACGGTTTTAAACATCGCCTCTCATGTATCCTGCTAAAATGCACTAGTAACCGAGACCTTAAGACGACAACAAAACACACCTCTGACAGCACAGTCGATGCACCTGAATTTTATGGGCTGCGCTCCGTGCTGTGGGGGAGCAGATCAGTCCTCCCCAAGTTAAAGAGAAAAGGGAATACCTACTTCTGAGACGCTGGAGGATAGAGAGTGAGGTTCTGTACTTTGCACCCTCTAAACTAAATAAAGTAAATGTCCTCCAAGAAATTTTTACAACAATCTCTTTGGTGAAAATTAAGACCTGTTAACGCCTCGGTGTTGACTGTTTTCCATAGAGGCGGAGAGAAGGCGGAGGGCCCCGGGGCCCGGGTAGGGAGGGTCTGGCCCGGGCGCCCCGTTCGCCCGCCCGCGGCTCGGCCCGGCGGGGACGCGGACCCGCCCTCGGCCGGCGCCCAGCCCCAGCCCCAGCCCCAGCCCCGGTCCCGCCCCTACATTACCTGCGCCCGCACGCGCCGCATGGCCTTCGCTTCTTCTTCCTCTTCCTCCTCCTCCTCCAAATCCTCTAAGGAATCCCCCCGTCTGTACTGGGCGACCCGCGCTCCGGCTTTGGGATTTACCGGGGTTTGGAGACTGGCGGCCGCCAGCTTCGCCGCTCGGTGCGAGCCGGCCATGGCCGCGCCGCCGAGGCCTGAGCGCCCGCGCTGGCCCGGGGCGGGGAAGCTGGCGCGGCCTCCGGCTCCCCCGCCGCTCCCTGCTTGGCGCCGGTGGTTACTAGGGGCGCGGTAACTAGGGACGCTACAGGGGCCGCTAGGGGCCAAAAGTCACTCAAATCCTCACACGCTGCGGGAGACCCAAAGCGGGCGCTTCCTGTATAGTGGGAGTCAGTGCTGAATCTGCTGGTTTAGAGGGTTGGCGGGCGGAAAGAGGCACCTCTTCCCAGCTTCGCGCCTCACCACCTGAACTCAGACTTCTCACATTGTACTAATAAAACAAATGGTTTTGTTGGGGGGGAAAAAAGCGCATTTTTATTCACTGAAATATCATGTCAGAAGGAGACGGCGGTGGCCAAGGAAAGCAGGGGATGTATTTGTGTGGCAGACTCAGAACAGCGACAAGATTTTCATCCTGCTCTCTAACCTGGCTCCCCCCACCCCAGAGCCAGAGCATGGAAAGAGTGCGTACCATTCTACTCTAATTGACTAGGCAGCTGCAGAAATCGACCAATCAGAAGGAGGCTGCTAAGTACGCGTTTTTCTCGGTCTGATCAATAAAAGCCAGTGAGTGACAGTTCAGGTGTACGAACCCGGCGTGTGCTGCTTGGCTTCATCAACTTTACAGTGGTAGGGCTGGAGGGCAGGGGTGCCCAACAGTAACCAGACATACCCCATCTCCAACTTACCCCATCAACATTTCCACTCGAGATTTGGACGCTTCAAATAGCACCTTCTACACCACGTGGCTGTTAAGAAAGACCTAGTCTAAAAGTAGCAGGCGTGGTGCAATCAGCCACCTGCTATCTAAGCCCCGACTTCCTATCCTTCAGCCTCCTCTTGCTCCCCACCCTGCAACCGCCACTATCACCATAAAGTTAGGGCATGCGGCGCGCGCTGTCTGGAACCCATTTCTCAGGCCTGAGCCTTTCTTACCGAGCCTTTGTTAGCAGGTCTGGAGTGTGAGCATCTGCAACGTGCCCCACTCCGGTGTCTCCTTCAAGTTGCTCTTGGTTTAAACTGAGATTTGCTTCCCCACTGAACAAATACTGGCTGGATTCTGAGCAGAAGCCAGAGTTGGTAGCCAATGAGGTAGGGACGCCCCAAGGGACTTTTAGTTATTCACATGCAGCTGGTTCTGTGCCTCTCTTGAGATTTGGTATAAACTCAATCCCAAAACAGCAAGATAGGTCTACATGTTGAAGCACCGCAAAAGACTAGGACAGGACAGGACAGGACAGGACAGATGCGTGGGAGAGCTGAAAAATTTCCATTCACGAGCAATAGTCTAATTTTCAGATATCTAATAACATAGCCTCAAAGTACATAAAGCAGAAATGGATGAATCTATAAGAAAAAGGACATACTAAATAATCATAGAAAGAATTGTTTTTGCCCTTTAGTATTGAGATGTAACAGTGCTTATTCTTGGAGAGATTAGGATTATAGGATAGAGAGAGCCTTTCATATACCTTTGTATCTTTCCGTAAATTTTTCAAGCAGCATATAACTACTTTGACATTTTTATGTAAATGGGGATTTACCAGGGTGATGAGCATATTATACTGGGCCTTTTTTCTTAATTATTGTTTAAAAAACAACATTTATGATACATCTGATACGGGGTTAAT